>NW_013566981.1:0-690548 GCF_000721755.1 Aureobasidium subglaciale EXF-2481 | reverse complement strand
CTCATCCATCTCGACAAGCTCATCCATCTCGACAAGCTCATCCATCTCGACAAGCTCATCCATCTCGACAAGCTCATCCATCTCGACAAGCTCATTCAATCCGACAAGCAGTCTGACAAGCTCGTCTACTTCGTCATCTGTGGCAAGCTCGTCCCTGTCGACTCTCACGACGAGTTCGTCGACAGATTCTTCATCCTCGTCTTTTGTGACAAGTAGCACGAGCTCACAAAGCAGCATTTCTTCCACAACGAGCACTACTGAGACAGGCGACAGCACCTCTTCGACATCGAGTAGTACAGAAGTTATCACCAGCACCGAATCAATCACCAGTACTTCTACGACTAGTAGCACAGAGTCCGTGAGCAGCACCACTTCATCGACCCCAGTCGAGCCACCTGCTCCAACTATCACTACTGTCGACTTCATCGACTATAGACTCGAGTACAATACCTTCTACGAGGGGGACGGCTTGCTGGTGATGCCATCTGTGCTGGAGAGGGACGAAACAACTATCCACAGCTGTCTCGAGGTATGCAGCGCTCATCAAGATTGCGTTGCCGCGAGACACGACTCGAACCAGAATAGCTGTCTGATGTTCAGCTCTGTAAATGTTGGCTCGAGGGATACTGCTCCTGGATTCATGTTTGCCACAGTTCTCACAGCCAGGCCAGTTGAAGCATACGATGTCATCACGTCAGAAGGACTCCAAATTTTCTGTACAGCGCTTCTTGCGTCTATCTCTACTATCTCCACCCCAACTGCTTTGGCCTCCTACGATGCCAGCCTGGTTACCTCAGCCTGTGGCAAAGCAACCTCTATGCCTGCTACGACCACTACGTCTTCCATCAATAGCTCTACGTCAAGCGCTACATCGACTGTTTCCACTTGCATATCCAAACCGATTGTCGATGCACAGCAGCAGCAGGAAGACTCAGACGCACTTGATTTCCTGTTCTCTCACAACAACTTGACCCTGATGCTATCGAGTCTGCCATACTCCGCGCTGGTTGGTACCACACTTACGCTTACGGGGGACATTCTTCCGTCCATTCAATCCGCTTTACAAAATTGGGTCCCTTGCACCTCGCACAATGTTACCACACAGCTTCTCGCGTGTAAAGATCTGACGAATCCCCAGGCCTTCACAAGCTGTATCATAGCCCGAACAGATCCTGCATTCTCGATCAGATGGGGGCCAAACGGTTATTTGCCGACAGCCGCACTTACCAGATTCATAGCCACGTGCAAAGATGCATTTACGACTGTCAATGGTGCAAAAATCACGCCGGATATGAGTCCGATCTCAATCCTCGACCATGTGGCGGCAAATGGCTATACCAAGAGCCCGGCCTTTTTGAACTTGCAGTATTACTTTGGAGAATACAACAAGCTTTCCATCGTCTTCGGAATTTAAAGCTTGTTCTGTACGAAGTCATACAATAAGAATATCAAGAAGCCTGTATACTATACCATCACGCAATTCAATCAGCTCTTTAATTCCTCTGATGCTATTCTCCTGCCATCTCACTGCTTTTCATACGTGTACGTGTTCCCGACGGTCTCGGTCCCTCTTGCATTTTTATGCCATCGCTTCGATATGATGCGAAATTATACACCACCTCTAGCTCTAGGGTGTCTTGTCAAAGCCAACTCTAGCTGATCAAAGCATCTACGCTTGCGTAGCTGGAAAGTTCCTCGGGCAGGTGGACTGGTGAATGGTAGGACAAATGAGTTCTCCAGCCGAGAAAGAAGGCCTTGTAGTCGAACCTCTGTTGACGAACTTTACTGATATTCGAGCGAACTTGTACTTGATAGGCAGAGTACCCATTCCTGTCGGGAAAGCAAGACGTTGAGCATATATATCCCCATAATTTGCAGGCCACAATGATGTCCATGTAGATTCGAAAATACTGGGACTTGCTCGTTTGTGATCCATGACTTTTGTGTGGGAAAGGTGTTGATGATGGTGAGGGCAGAAGACGGACATTTGGATATTGGCATGCTGGGCCGAGGGAACGGTGGTTCTTTCAAGGACTGATGCGATTCTCGAAAAAAAAGGACAATGGACAGCGATATTTGCAATTTCATTAGAGGACGACATTAGAAAAGTCGTGGATGTATGCAAGAAAAATCAGCATGTCGTGGTTGTCTGGCAAGTGAATCAAACAAGATCCTGTTTGCCAGACACGAAGCCCCCGGGGAGCAGAACAAGATGTCCTTTGAGCATTCAAATACATGTCTTCGAGGTTCCCCCTCCAATACTATGCGAACCCCATCACAAGGGCGACATGTTGTTTTTTTACGGTCAGTCAATGCGGGAAAGGTGATGGCTACCCCGAAAGACAATCGGTCCAAGCCATGATTACGTTCTGATTGTGCGATAGAAATTATCAGTGCTCTGACACTGATCAAGGAGATGTACAAGTCCATTGAATAGATGCATTTGGCAACAGTATGTCTTCTTTTAGTCTACAATGCATCAATGACAGCATCTATTCCGCATTCAAAAGAGCATGTAGCCCCCTGGCCGTCTCTTCGACGTGATCAACAATGACTTTGGCTTTCTAAGACACAACAGCATTGGCCTCTTGCTCGGCTTTTTCCTCCGTCTTTTGCTCCGACTTGTCCAAAGCCGTACCATTCAACTGGTTCCTCACACCCGCAAGAACCTCGGTCAATTCTCTCAAGAATCTCGTGACTTCAGTTTCTGTGCCGACGGTGATGCGCAAACAGCCCAGACAACCCATCTCCTTGCCTCTGAAGCGGACGACGACACCGCGGGACTCTGCGAGTTGTTCGTAGACTGCGAGGGCGATTTCGTTGGAGGGTTCGTTGGAAGCGTTGAGCATTTCTACGAGGAGGAAGTTGCTGGCGGCACCGCCACGGAAGCGACCGATGCCTGGGATGGAAGGCATCTCTTTGAGCATGCGGTCGCGTTGTGTAATGATCTTGTCGCGGTTGCTGCGCATGACGGCGAGGTTCTTCGGCTGGAGAGCGGCGATGGCAAGTTGTGAAGTGGGGTTTGAGATGTTGTAGGGAGCTTTGAGGGAGTTGAGAAGGGTCGCGATGGGCGGTGATGTAAAGGCGGCCCCCAGACGGATACCAGCGAGACCAAAGGCCTTGGAGAGGGTCTGCATGACGACGAGGTTGGGCCAGTCATTCACCCACTCGGCCAGAGAGGTGCCGTCGGGGGCGAAATCGATGTAGGCTTCATCCAAGACGACAATGCCGTTCCATGTGGGGTGTCTGAGGACAGCTTCGACGTGCTGTTTACTGACAAGGCTGGCGGTCGGGTTGCCGGGGGAGCAAATGTAGACCATCTTGATGGTTGCGTCTTGCGACAGCATCTCGTTGATCAGGTAGGGTTGGAGGGCGAAGTCGTTGTTGACGTCTAGCGGGGCCTTGACGACCGTGACGTCGTTGACTTGGGCAGAGACCGAGTACATGCCGTATGTGGGAGGGCAGGTCAGGATCTTGTCTTTTCCAGGGGTGCAGAAGGCGCGAATCAGGGCGTCAATGGCCTCATCGCTGCCGACGCCGACAAAGAGGTTGTCCGGTGTCAATTCCTGTTCCGTGTGGGTGTGGGTGTTTCGGAGGGTGCAGAGTAGTTGCTTGAGCTCTGGCTGGTGACTGTTGTATCGTGTTAGACAAGCGTGTCACTGGACAGCAGTGGTGGGCGCATACGGGTCCGGGTAGCGGTGGAGGCCAAGAAGGTCGATCTCGACACTGCCGTCTCCATTCAGAGCATTCTTCAGCTTTCCCGAGGCGTCGTCAATCGTCAGACCAGGGCCGTATGCGTTCTCATTGGCGTCCAGCAAGATGTTTGTGCCGTCGTCCTTGTAGTCACTGTAGTGAGTCACCAGTCAGTATGATTACAATGAATTGGCGACGGAGCCAGACGCACTCTCTGGCACATCTGTATGGCTCGAGAGCCAGGATGTTGGGGCGAGCGCAAGTCTCGAGGTTGAACGCGTTGATTTGTGAAGACATTGTCAATTGATATGGTATATGTGGATGAGAAACGACCGAAGAATTGACAAGCGTCAGATCGGCATGTGAAAGTCGGAGTCATCGCAGCTTCGGGCTCGGGCTCGGGCCCAAAACGTCACCGGGCCGGCCTGGTCGCTCCTGCCTGATCTGCCGGCCATTCCGCTTCCTGCCTGACTTGCCCTGTCACATGCTGAAATGAACACCCGAAGCACTTTCCTTCTACAGACGCTGCAATTCAATCAAAACTCTCCCCACTTCCATCTTGTGCCTCCACGTGCTGTTCTGATCTTCATGTTCTGAACTACCTCAAGCATTACATCATCTTGCGCCGGTACTCTGCAAGCGTTTGGACTACAGCTGCGCGACACGACACGCCCGAAGTCATCTTCGACAATCTCGCATGCCACTGCTTCAACCGCCTATACTGACCAGACTACCATGCCATCACCCCAACCGATTCCCGTGACGAGGGTCATATCACCATCGCCGACGCCAACAGAATCATCCTCACGCGACAGCTACTTTGCAGGAACAACCAAAAAGCCCAACGGCAGAATCTCGCCCTCCCAAGCTCCCATCGCAGAGTCACCAGAGTCCTCGGATCCGGAAAGCAGTCGTGCCAGACCGCGGAGTCGGAGTCCGCAATTACACAGGAAGGATTCGTCCAAAAAGATAGCCAAGTCGATACCCGAGCCCATCAAGACGGATGGGCACCTGGATCCGAGTAGTGCGGGTATGGGCAAGACTTACTGGCGCAATCTGAGTCGTAGTCCGAGTCCGCTGGGCTTGATCCCTCTACACCGTGAATGGAGGAGCTTCATCCACAGACATGAGATTCCGCGAAAGGCGCTGCACGTCTCGATTGGCTTCTTCACACTGGGTCTTTTCATCTCTGGTGCTCAAACAAGTGCTATCCATCCTCCTCTTCTTACCGCTCTGATCCCCATCTTCGCTGTCGACTTTCTCCGCATGCACTATCCGTAAGCTCTTCTCGACCTTCCATCTCTGTACCAAAGCTAACACGACCAGTCCTCTAAATCGCATCTACATCCGCACCCTAGGAGCCTTCATGCGCGAATCAGAAGCCCACGACAAGTACAACGGTGTCATCTCGTACCTCGCAGGTGCCTGGGCAGTCCTCCGCTTCTGCCCCAAAGACGTCGCCGTCATGTCCATCCTCCTACTCTCCTGGTGCGACACGGCAGCATCCACTTTCGGCCGTCTCTGGGGTCGCTACACACCACGCGTACGCAAGGGAAAGAGCTTGGCTGGTACAATCGCTGCTTTCGTTACTGGTGTTGCTGCGGCTGTCGTCTTTTGGGTCGTTGTTGCACCGAGGATACCTGCAGAATGGAGTACGGGTGTCAATGCCTTTGCTTTCGATGGCACATTGAGTCTGCCTCCTATGGCCAGAATTGCACTCGGTTGGAAAGAGGCCGAAGCTACCGTGTCTGGTACCGTCGCTACTGCTATTGTCGCTGTTGTCTCGGGGCTGGTCGCTGCTGTTAGCGAGGCTATCGACGTCTTTGGCCTTGATGACAATCTCACCATCCCTGTGCTCTCCGGCATTGGTTTGAATGCTTTCTTTTATCTCTTTGGAAACGGTTTGCGATGAAAGGAAATGATACCACAATTGGGATAGGCAAACAAGGAAGAAAAGGATGATCGAAACCGGACAGGCGTGGCAAGGCAACCGACAAATACTTATAATGTAGAATATTCATACCCCTCTTCTCATATTTCTCCCTCACTATCCCTGACATGCGCAACTCTCTGATCAGAATATGTACGTCCAATCTGGAAATGTATATCCATGCTGCCCTTGTTGACAGCAAGGAAAATGTACACGTCGAAGATTTATCCAAAGTCATTCAACGAATCTCAGACTACGATATCGAAAGCCCTCCCTACACGAAACAGGCTTATCGTCCCATCACCACAGAAGACCCCCCTTCTATCCCAGAAAGAAGAAGACCCCGCCTCTTTTTTTTGTGTTTCCTGTGACTTTTTATCATTGGGCATAAAGAGAAAGAGAGAGAGTGGGGGAAAATGTGTTCTCTTTGGAAGAAAAAAGAAGGAGGGATGACATGACATGAAATATTTCAAGGATGGACGGGGAAAGGGCATGTAGAATAGTTTGGAGAAAGCAAGTTCGCCTGTTAGGGGGATACTACTACATAAGCGCTTTCTAGCATAAGAAAAAAACAAAGTGAGACAAGTAATCAGGTGCAAACGCCAGTTCCCCTTTCATGCCATATGAATGCATCACATCAACAGCGATGCTCCCTTCCACAACATCAAGCATCAAACAGAAATCATCCAACAACAGCCTTAAAACTCAATGCCTCCAAAAACCCACTCAGATCCTCCTTCTTGACCTCGACAACCTCATGCTCGAACGAATCAATCCTCACTCTGGCTCCAGTCTCCTCGACAACTTCCTGGAAAGCAGAGCCGAACTTGTTGCTGCCATACCCTCTCTCCTTTCTCTTTTCAACCTCTTCTTCGTCTTCGGACTCCGAGTCGCTGGAATCAGAGCCAGAGGAAAGTGATTCGGCGTCAGAGGCTTCATCATCGCTGTCCACGAAGATGCCATTTGCCTCGTCGCGCTCTCGGCGATCTTGTTTGCGTTGAGCGCGTTGAACCGCTTTCTGAGCCTTCTTCTCCGCTTTCTGTGCTTCTTTTGCTGCTTTCTTGTCCGCGCGCGCCTTTTGCTCTGCACGGCTTCTCACGCGTCCTGATGCTGCGTCTCCACCACCAAGACCAACGACCACATATACTCCCCTACGCTCATCCAGAGCAGCGAGAACCAGTGCATTGTCATTGCTGCGTTTGGCGCCTTTTTCTGCTTCAAGCACGGAAATGGCTTCGGCAATCCAGGTGGCGAGTTTCACAAGGGCGCCGGGGTGGATGAAGAGACCTACATCGGGTCCTTCGCGGACAACGCCCATGCGAAAAGCGCGTAAATGGCGGATTTGGTGTTTCGATACCAATGCACTGCCGGTACGGAGAATAGCTCTGTGCAAATGTTGTGCTGTGGGTACATGAGATAGCAGCAGATGGAGAGCAGAGGACGAAGGCGACAAAGCATCGTATGCGGCGAAGAAACGGTGAGTCGTCCAGTCAGGATCTGAGATTGAAGCATCGAGCTCGAGTTGCGACGCTGATGGTGATGAGTCGCCGTTGTGTGATGTGGGTGGTGTAGGTAGTGTTTGCATACGTGAATTGTAATTGGAGTAGACCTTCATGCGGAAGTCGGTTTGTGGTGTGGCGGCAGAGATGGATTCGAAAATGCGTTCTGTGCCCACTTCGAGGATGGCACTTGTGATGACAGCGACGTCGACAGCGGACAGACAGGCTTGCCAGCCCCAGGAGCGGACGAATCCCCAACCTTCATGTCTGTGATGGTGACTGTCTTCGGGCGGTACCAAGCCATCAAGGCCGTACATGGGAGCGAACTTGAGCAGACGTTCTCGAAGGCCACGCTTGAGCTCCATATCCATGTGTGTGTAGCCCTTTTCGGCTTCAGCTAGGGAAACACCCATCTTGGCCAGAAGTTTGTGCAACCTCCTTCGTCCAGCATCGGACCAGATGTGTAGTCGTGATGACAGATATGGTGAATGCAGCATGCTCTCATACAATGACCAATGTCTAATGAGAAGAAATTTCGGCTCTGGGGACAGACGGATCGAGTTGTCCGTTGGTGATCGAGCGTGAGTAGGAATGATACCTCCTGCTTCGTCTCTTTCCCTGGCAATATCTGAAGCTGGCACGGGGTTCAGACGGCGGACTTCATCGCGAAGTACATCTCGGATCTGATCACCTCTACTCAGGTTCCATGGGTTCTGGCGTGTCTCGGAGTTTGCAGTCTTTGATCTGCCGTAGAGCTCGGTAGAAGACATGCCTACGAGTGCCAGCCAGAGAAGATCATTGTCTTCGCGACCAAGCTCGGAAGCAAGTGAATACAGCATGGAAGATATGGGCTCAGAGGCCGAAGTGCCTAACGAGTAGTATGCTTCCAGAACGGCTTCGTGCTTTCGCTTCATCTTGAGTAGCTTGCGACGTAGCGAGCGTGCAGATGGTTCCTTGGGTTGAAGTGGCGGTGACGACGGAACTGGACCGAGCTGTGAGGATGAGGGATGATTTGACATTTCAAGTCGTTCGTGTCGTGACGCTGGTGATCTAGGCGTGGCAGGTATTGATGTGTTCTGGAATAATGTTAGTCTTGACCCTTCTCCTCTACTCTGTTGCACGCTTGCACGTACTGAATTGCTTCGTCGCCTTTGATAAGGTCGGTCAGCATCATCTTCACTGTCGGCCTCTTCCTCGACGTCGTCGTCGCTCCAAGTCTTCCTCTTTTTCGTCTGCGAATCTTCAACAGCATCTTCCGAATCGCTCTCTTCGTCAGAGTCACCATCATCTGCTTCTTCGTCAATGTCGGGCATGTCTTGCAAAGCACAAAAGGCTTCCTTTTCAGCATTCAGCTCTTGCTCAATGTCGCCGTCATCATAGACAATGATGCCTCCTCTCCCCGGCGTATATGATGGTAGCAGTTTGCCGCCGTCGACACCTCTTCTCCTCTTTGCTACTGTGTCTTGCTCCTCTGGTGGTGCCATGACACCTGTGCCAAAGACATTTTGCAAGTTCCACGGCCTACGAGCATCGACGACCCAGACTTCAACGCCGTGGTCGTACATGTTTATTTGTGTCTCCGCATCTTCACCTCCGTCCAGACCCAGCATCTCTTCCAAGTCAACCAGTCCACCGACGCCTAGACAGACGACAATGCCTCCTTGTCCACCATGTTGACGCGTCAAAGGGAGGACAAGATCTTTTCCCGCGGCTGCCAATTCACTGTATCCAGCTATCGGTTGGACTTTGTGAGGAATGTAGTCGCGTTTGAGAAGTGCTGTGAGGATCCGACACGCGCAGAGAGCATCCGGGTCGAGTGATACGAGTATCAAGACTGGCGGTGAGAGTGGGTGCGTGTTGCGGACCAGATGTGTGTAGAGATGTGAGAGAAGCGTTCGAGGAAGATACATGGTGAAGGTGTTGTATTAGGAAGGCATGCGTCGAGGTCAATCGTTCCTTCTTCAAGAGAGTCGTTCAATCTAAGTCGTGGTCGTGACGCGTTTTGAAGGAATGTCGTAATGTCTCATGCTATGTTTTGGACAGTCTGTGATTCTGAGATGGCCACTCGAGCACAGCTGTACAGTGCTATGCGGAGCAAAAGAACGGCGTTATTCGTCTTGGGTATATGCGTGTTCGCGTGCTGGCAAGGGGAGTTTGAGGCACGCGGGTCTGTCGTGAATCGAGCACGCGTCGCGCCTTCCCAAACTTTGGCGCTTGTTCACGCGTTTTGATGACCGCTGCAAGCTTGACCGGCCTTGGCGCTCGTCAGAACATCAACAGATCGTTTCGATTTCTGCCTTTCTTTTTCCAAACATCAAACGTTGCATGTCGTGGTATTGGCTGTGGTCAATTCATTCTGGTGTTGACATTATGCTATCTCTATCTCATTTTTACCAGTCATGAGTTATTACTTCGCCAGTTCCTACTGCCCTGCAAGTGACCGAGCTCTAAACAAGCCCTTCCTTCTTTTGCAGTTGAATCCTCTGGTTGACCGCACTTCGGGGATGCATCACATCCCTCAGTCCTAGCCACTTTGTATTAATCGGACTAGGTCCGGTATAAATGCACAAGTCATACAACACGCCCCCAAACACACATCCACAGAACGGTGCCACCATAGGTATCCAGAAGTAATATCCTCCGGCACTCCAGACTTCGTGCCCATAACCAAGAGCATAGCTCATAAGGCGAGGTCCGAAGTCGCGAGCAAGGTTGACTGGCAGGGATCAGCTTCGTTCTCGACGTCATGTAGTCAATACTTACTGGCGTAACCTGTCTCAACACCAAAGCATGCACCGATGCCGAAGATCAAGAAGAAGAGTCCAAGAGGGAACCAGTTGCCACCGCCTGCTGACACTCCATTGTTCGTGTCGTCCTTGAGTGCGAATATAGTGAACATCAAGATGGCGCTGGCGATGAACTCTGAAAAAAACATGCTGACTTTGGTCATGTATGCCTTTGGGTAGGTGCAAAAGATTCCTGCCGTGGCTGTCGGGTTTGGAGGTACTGTTCGAATCCCCTGGCCTTCCACTGCATTGATGGCATTGACGTAGTTTGCATATATGATAGCCGCAGCCACGAGCCCGCCAAGAAATTGCGCCAGAAAGTACACTGGAAATCTTCGCCATGGAAGCTTGCGAAGAAGGCAGTTGGTAAAGGTGACCGCTGGGTTGAGATATGCACCAGAGTCTCCGGCAACATACACTCCCAGCATCACACCAATTCTGATCGTACAATTAGTAAGTGATACGAGCAAGACAAACAGGACAAACTTACGCCCAACCCCAATTGACGGATTGATAATTACCATATCCGTTACCGCCTGGGGCAGAAGTGTCTCCTGTGCTCAAAACCACTTGAGCCACTGCACCATCGCCGAACAAGACTAACAACATGACACCGAAGAACTCTGCAAAAGGCTCTCTCAACGCCAGTCTGACTTTGCTCCAATAGAGCTTGGAATACTCGGTCATGTCGTGCTCCTCTGCGATAGGCGCATGTGGATGGAGACCGAGGCGCGTCCTGGCATATTGGAGACCCTGAGATGAAGACGTCGTCGTGTTGGTGTCCAGCGGTGCACCGCCCGCGTCTCCATTCTTACCAATGTGTTCGACATGATCTCCAGGTCTGGTCGACCATCTATTCAACTTCATGGGCTCTTCATCAGCGTCATGAGACTGAGCTTGTACGTGAGTGGCTCCCGAGAACTGCCGATCATGCCGCGTAGACGCTTGCGACCATTCTTCATTCGACCTCGGAGTTTGAGCATTCGCCCATTGTCCCGAGCTCTGCTCCTCTGGATGGTTATTGCTCATGTCGACCGTGTATAAGCTCTACTGGACGTCTGAATAAAGTTGGAAAGTTGTGTATAAGCAGAAGTTAGAAGCAGCCAGCAAAAAAAACAGGTTCGAAAGCAAGACAGAGGCTGAAATGATTAGAGAAAACAGGCAGAAGCTGGGAGTTTAAACACAGGAGCTTACGTGCGCCTTCTATGTCACCATGGCTTGGGTATCCGAAAACATAGGATCAGCTTTGCCGCTTGTAAAAGGCATATCACTCGATCCTGTAGGCATCTCTCGCTACCGAATCGTTAGCTGTTGCGGCAGTAGTATTGGCGGTGGTTACCCCGCCTGAAACTCCCACCTGTTCCATCATGCATAGCAGCCGCGACTCCCGCCGAGCCGCCTCTGGGGACATTTTGCGACTTGGACAGTTCTTGGGAGAAAAAGGTACAGATGATCATGTCCCTCTAATCAATACTGTTTTGCTATCGCGCCTCTAGCAATGTGTGCACCCGTTTATAAATCTGCTTTTTTTGCCCTTGCCCTCATATTCTTCAGCCCAGCTGTCTCTCAATCTGACTGTTTCCAACGCAGTACAAGGATACATCATTCCTTTGAACCGCTTGAAGAAGGAAGGAAACCCATTCATGTACCCCGGAAAGTTCACCCCCCACGGGGTTGATGCGTGCAGATCATCCTTCCCGTCTTCCGATGGGTGTGGGGTTTGCGCCTCATGACGTTTCGCTTATTGACAGAGCTCGGATGGATGTTTGTGACGCCGAGCACATCTATCATATTGTTACTGAGACACGTTTTGTGCCCTGCAAAGGCCTTCTGATCGCTGGAGAAAGACGTGATCTCATTGCCAGATCAGAAGAGCTGTGGACAGACATGAAATCGATGGTGGTCTTGTCTGGGCGAGATAGAAGTTGACCTCCTTGGGTCACTGCAGCAAGTTTCTTCCGTCGTAATACTACTATGCTGGGGGCGATGGATGCAGATGCCGGATACATTTACCTGATGCCTTCGTCTCTGTGTAGACTGGCCGCGACATGTAGCACACCGAGCTGCCACCGAGAGACATTCTCCGAATTGGTGGGAACTTAGGTCGGCTTCTGCGAGCGAGTTAGGTCTTGGGAGCTGTGTGGTTTTATACCTGTACGAATTGCTGCTTGTAACAACACCTTGTGATGCTTTGACAGAGCTGGTGCAGGTTGACCACGGCCGTATTCGCTGATTGGACAAAGGTTGATGGTCGAAAGAAATGTCATGAATATTTATACTTGCATCGGTGCGGTTCACCCAGCACAGTGGCTACTATATAGGAATATGTATGTCTCGGCATCTCATCATCTCAAACGGCACCATCTCGATACCTTCCCTCGATGCGTCTACGAAGAAGCAGCAGACTCCAGAATGGCGTCTGACTTGCCCTCCAGATCAGCAGCAGTGGCCCTCTCGCAAATGACCACAAAGGCTCTTCTCTTCTTCGTCTCCTTGTCACCGTCTACCAGATGGCTGGTGTCGAGCTTGGCCCAGTATCTGTCCAGTACCTTGGCCAACTCGTCAGGGTGCTTGGGCAGACCCAGCTTCTCGATACCGCGCGATGATCTCTCGTCGACGAAGGGGAAGGCTTCAGGCCAGAGCCACTGAACACGACGGAAGAAGATGTCTAGGCCAGTCTTTCCAACACCTTTGATGTTCTCTTGCAGCAGGTCGCGCTCCATATCCCAACCCTTGCTTGCTTGTTCGCGCAATTTCTCGAGACTCGTATCCTTGTCGTCCTTGCAAAACTTGTGAGCCACAACATCAGCGACGAGACCAATCTGCTCAGCAGTCTTGTCTTTGTGCTGCGTCTTTGCGTCTTCCAAGGCTTTGTGTCTTTTTTCCTTGCCGGCACTGATGATAGCTGCGGGAGTGGTGAAAGAGTAAGGGTCGTTCAGGATGGTACGGATGGCACGAAGACCGAGTTTGTGGCTGATAGGACGGCTCAAAACGACTGCGCAGACCAATTCTTCGAAAGCAGTCAGTGCGGAAGAAGAGTAGGTCTTGTAGTCGTCGCCGCGTGACTGCACTTCGTCTGACTCATCGTCGGGGCGGCACAATTCAGTCGATGCAGGCGAGAGAAGGTAGTTCAGGAGTTGCTCGGTGGTGGGTGCAGCCTTTTGTGTGCCACGGCCGGATTTGCGCTCGCCTGCTCGGGCTGGAGGGACATCGGCCTTGCGCTTCTTAGACGCCTTCTTTTCCTCCGACTTGGTCTCGGTGGTGGCTGGCTCGGCAACTTCGGCAGCTCCCTTGCGCTTCTTCGACTTGGTGTCCTTGGATGCAACAGCGGCTTCTGCTTCAGGTGCAGGTTGAGCATCGGATGGCGCTCCAGCGGCAGGCTCCTCGGTCTTGGGCTCTTCAGTCGGAGGCTTCTCCTCGGTCTTGGGCTCTTCAGTCGGAGGCTCAGCTTCGACTGCAAGTTGCTCTTCACTGGCTTCCTGGGCGGCTGGCTCTTCTTCTACCTTGGTCTCTTCGGCAGGTGCGTCCTCAGCAGGGGCTGCTGTCTCCTCGGCCACGGCGACGCCATTGGCAGCAGGTTCGGCTTGAACTTCTTTCTTTGCTTTGCCCTTGGACGCGGCCTTGGCCTTTTTCGGAGGCATTGTGTGATGAAGGAGGAAGGGAGGAGAAAGAGGAAATGGAAAATGTGGTTTGCTTGGAGGAGAGAAAGCAGGAAGAAGGAGGAACATGGCCCAACAACGTTGTTGTTGGTGGCTGGCACCTACCCCAGACGAATCAATGTCGCACTCCGCGGTGACCCTGACGTCAAGAAGCAACCCAAAACCATATCATTCATGCAAGATGCGTCTGTTCCAAGGCTGAAACGAGCACGAGGCTGTATATAGGTCGTGCGTGTAATTTGATGCGTCCAATCATATTTGAGACTTGAAGTTCGCACACAAGCAAGACAAGAACAGTCAGAGCTCACGGCGGCTGAATTGATTTCTAGCACGCTTGTGAGCGCGAAAAGATATCTGGGGGAAGCTACGACCAGCCCATCAACGGCCAGAGCTCCAGCACTTCCCTAGCAACCAGCAGTTTATTGTTCATACCCCTGACCGTGCTTGTCAAAATCTAAAGTGATTATACCAGGGATGTTGGTAGAGCCTTCTAGGTACCATGCGACCGTGACCTTGTCGATATCGCAAGGTTTTGAACATCCCAGCGTGAAGATCATTTATTGAAATTTTGACGTCAGCGAACGCGCGCAAACACAAAACTCTACAGCTTCAACTTATCTTTTCATGCAAATCAATTGTCATTTTATCTCATCCACAAATTTTCACTTCCTCCACATTATACCATGCCTCCCAAGGGATCCAAGAAAAGAGCTGCTGACACCGAAGCTGGTGCTCAATCAAAAAGCACAAAGACCGATGCCTCTACTACCGCTGGTCCCTCGACCGAGAGAGAGCCAATTGTCGAGGTTGCTGGCTCGAACGATCAAGCTGCCGAAATTGATGGCCCCGACGACTCTGGATCCGACGATGCCGATATGACTGGAGAGAAGATCAAGAACGACCCCTATACCTACATCGTAAACTGCCCACCTCGTTTCGAATTCGAGGCCCGCTACAATAAAGAGCACGACGACGGCGGCGAAGACTTTGACGAGGAAAAAGCGAGCGAACTCTGGGCAGAGGAACACAACGGCAGGAAATGCGCTTGCTTCAACAAGGAACGCACCGATGGTTGGAGCATGATGAGAAAGGCATTTGCTCGCAAGATGGACGCAGAAACTATCGAGATCCCACACCGCGACCCCGACAGATTCGACATGTATGTCTACAACGACTTTGCTGGCTACGGATATCAAGAGGTTATCGAGAACCACATGGCCGAGTTCAACAAGGTCTTGAATGCCAAGGATGGAAAGACCGAGGAGCTTTGGACCATTTTGGAGTCAATGGGATGGTGGATCGTGGATGAGCCAAATGCTCCATGGCACATGATTGATGATGGTGAACGCTCATGGCTGACATACAGTCTGCTTGGCTTCATGTTGTTGACCGCTTTGAACCGCATGGATACCGAAGGCGACCTCAAGACTGACTCCAAGTACAAGGATCTGTCACTTGTTCTGGCCCTCTGGGCAAAGGCAGCTGATGATCTCGGGGGCGATGTTGTAGACCCTCTTGCTAGCAAAAAGATGGACTCGACTATCGGTGACTACGCAGGCTTCAACCTCCTGTGGTTCCGCTATCTCCTTACTCTTGCAAAGGAAGCTAACGTTCCCATCACCGGCGTCACCGACGTCGACGACAAAATCGATGGATGGAATTCGCAGGTCGAGGGCAAGGTCACATTACCGCCGAAGAGAGTAGATCGCTTCGACTGGAAAGCAAAGGTAGGACTCGAATATTCTCAATGATGGTCATCTGCTAATGATATGACAGTACCAGCTATACACCAAGAAGTACGGCAAGGCCGGCAAGATTGGTGGAGAGGCCTTCCAGATCACAAAATGGACTCGTCAAAAGAGAGCAAAGCATGCCTTTGACAAGAAAGACCCCCTCACAGACGATCAAGTCAAGGCACTTAAGGACGGTATGGTCTTGCAGATGATGTAAATTTGTGCGGACCACGAATTGTGACTAAATTTTGGTGTAATAATGTTGAAACATTGACAACGAGCAAATCTCGCTCGAACTACCTTGCGCGCCTCGCTGTCCAAGTGACTCCCGATGCGACGCGGAACGAGTTCCTCGAAGCCATAGAATGACTCTGTTCCTCGACGCTTGGGGTTTTTTGTTCGAAAGAGCTTTTCTTCGCTTTCCCTGTTGCTACTGATCGTTCGCGCTCGCCAACTCGCAACAAATATATTTCATCACCTCCCGTCCATTCGAACATCCGCGGCTCGGCACACGAACACCCGAACCCTCCACGATGAAGTACCTTACCTTCCTCGCCTTGGCCATTGCTTCTCTGGTTGTCGCCGCTGCTCTCCCGAATACCCTCAGCAGGCCACTCGATATCTCGAGCATGATATCAGGCCCAAAGTCTCTCTCCGACGTTGTACCACTTGCCCATTTTGACAAGAAAATTGAACTGGGGAATCTGAGAGGAGAGTGTGAGCCGCGCTTACATTGTCCTTTACCTCGGCCTACTTACCCTGAGCGCCTTTGCGAGGTGCGTTATCCTTGTAGAGATGGGACTCGGCGCATGGGAGGCTCAGAGGTGTATCGACTCTGCGATTTCTTACCGCCACTTGAGGAGTAGAAAAATGTCTCTCCTTCTGTTTGCAAAACGAGAATCAAAGAAAATGATGAATTACGGTTCTTATTTTTTCCCTCTTTAGTACATTTGTGAGAGGTATCCATCCGTCAACACCATCACAAGTCCCTAGATCTGAACACCAAGCCTAATCCCCTCCATCATCAGATAATAGCCATCATAGCTACAGTCTCCACAGCGAGAGGCTTCTGCGGCAGATCTGTATATCCCTTTCTCCAACACCTGCCTTTTCCGCAACAAATGTTGTCTTTGCAGGATTTGTGCTCTTCGGGGATGTGTGGAAGTACACTGGTCTTGAGTGTGTTTCTTGGGACTGTTGAGATCGTCGGCGGAGGAGGAGGCTCATTGAAGGTGAAAGGCGATGCGATTGCGACTTTTGTGTTGAATGTGTTTGACGGAGCTGCGGGGAGCGGTGAGCTTGGTGTGGCTGCGGCCAGAGCTATTGAGCTGGCGATGAGGAGTGCGAGTCTCATGGCTTGGAGATGTTTGGGATGATGTCTTTGGCGTCTGATGGTGTTGTGTCTTGAATTTCATATGGTGGAAAGTGGAGGATGGTAAGTTCATAGGTGTCCATTCCGATAGTGTTGTCAAGAACTCGCTCATTCGAAATATAGATCTCGCGGCCTGAGTCGTTATAATTCGTGGCAATATGACGCGAGTCGCACGTGGGAATCGAACAATATCCAGTTTGATCGAGACTATTTGGCTTGATGGCAGCGTAGAATTGTGGAAATCAATACCGCATGTGCTCAGACTTTGGTCTCGATTCACTGAGCGACCTCGTCAGATCCCCTCGCTGACGTCAAATTACAGACTCCAGAACCCTTCGAATTCATTAATCAGCTTGCTGCCTTCGAAGGTCAAGTCTGTGTGGCCGATGCATCCGCTGTAGAGTTTCGTAGGTGTGGAAGTACTCACATTATGGAACCAGCGTTCAATATACTTGCCTCAGACACCACGTCGTCTGAATTTGCACATGCCGTTAGCTTTCTCCATCGCTGATCCCTTTGATAGTCAGAATATCGCCTGTGGTGCTGGATTCATCGCGGATTTATGTCTAAGTGATGATGGTACTATCGTGGGCCAGAATCCAGCTTGGGGTTATGGTAACCTTCTATATACAATCAATGGCGTTTGAATAGATATAATTCGAGTACCTTAGAATTGTTGTTTCTATAGTCATCGAATGAAGAATGTCGAGCATAGTAAACAATGTGACATCTTGATCTTTCTCAGCGACCGTTTCGTCTTTGCAATCGTAAACCGCAACAACCATTTGTTAACTTGCAGATCACTTTCGACTTATCATGCAGCTCTGTCTTGTAAACCGTCCTTGCTTTCCCCCTGACTCTACCCTTTGCCTTTTGCCTTGCCCACTTGCCTCCTCCTAGTTGTCCTTATCTGCAATCTGCTTTCTTGAGGGTAATGATAATAACAACAGGACTTCTTTTCTAAGCATCATACACCGATATCTAGGACGGTCAAAGTTTACTCTGCTTCAGCCTGAGGGCCAATCGCTCCTGGCTGACGACCAACTCCTTCAAAATTTCCTCACTCCCACCACCTACCACCATGACTCTCAAGTCACGACTGATTTGCTCGACACGTTCACCCCTGCCGTTCCTCGCATATCCGAGTCCTCCCAGAATTTGCTGAGCCTCCCTATTTACCCACTCTAGCACCTGTCCGGCACCCACTTTGAGATTCGCAAATTGTCCACCTAGGTACAATGATTGCTGCTCTTCGTGCGACTTTGCTTGCTTGACCATGCTGACGAGTTGCTCCATGTATGCGTGCATGGGCTCAATCCTCTGGCCAAAGCCTTGAATCTTTGCTCGAATCACTTGGTTCTCAATAAGCTTCTTGCCAAATGTTTCGCGAATACAAGCATGTGCGTATGAGTCCTGGGCGCAGACACGCGCCATGCGGATGCTTGTGCATGCTAGCCATAAACGCTCATGGTTGAAGTCTATTTAGAGGTGGTAAGTATTGAGGTCTCGGTGGATTGCATGAACACTTACTAGACATTATGATTGGGAAGCCTTCATTCTCCTTACCGAGTAGATTCGAGACCGGTACTTCGACCTCGTCAAACTCGATATAAGTGGAGCCTATATTTGTACGTCAGAAACCGCCGTAGAAAGCAGCAATTGTCCAGATCATCGACATACCACTTGCATTGACTCCAGAATTTGATATTTTCTTGCATGTTACACCTTTGGCTTTGAGGGGTATGACCAGAGTCGAGATGCCATTCTTACCCTCACCTCCAGTACGCACGGCAGTCGTTGCATAGTCCGCAAAGTATCCGTTGGTAATCCACTTCTTCGCACCGTTGACAACGTAGACATCTCCCTTCCTCTCCGCAGTCGTTGTCAGACCTGCCACATCACTACCGGCTACGCTCAACTATGTTAGTCGAAATGCCATGGCGTAAGCGGTTGTACATGCTTACCATCTGGCTCAGTAACAGCTAAGCAAAACCTCTTCCTCCCAGCGTAAACATCAGGCAAAAACCGCTTACGCTGCTCCTCATTCCCGAAGTTCACCACGGGCGGACAGCCAATAGAGTTACCACATGTCAACGCCCACACCACACCGAGGTATCCGCATCGTGCAATCTCATCAATGACGATCAAGTCGTGGAAAGAATCCCACTCCTCGTTTGGAATACCTGCAGGCAGCTTGACGTTCGACAAGTGACCTTTGCTCATAGGATATACAGCAGCGGCCTGAAACCCCATATCTGCGTGGAACTGCAAGACATTCTGCGGCACTTGGCCTTTAGTCTCCCATTCGTGACAATGAGGGGCTATGCGTTCGTCAACATAGTCTCGTACAAACTTTCGTAGCTTCCGATGAGAATCGTTGTAGTATGGGCTCGAGTTGCGAGAGTACCAAAGAGGCTCTGCAAAAGGAGCTGTGGAACCGAATGCTGTCATTGTGAACTCGGTGATTGTATGAGACGCTGGTACAGATCAAAACGAAGTGTGCGATATATCTAGTATAATGTACAGTAACGAGGTGAAGGCAAGCGGTGTTGATTTGATCTCCGGACTACTGAGAGCATCTACCTCCCCGGAGTTCCGTGGTGAACCCCGGGTATATACTAGTGTGGCCATCAAGGTCGGTATTGCGCTTCTGAACGTTCTCTCCGCACATTCATGCCGGGTAGGAACCTCTTAGTCCTATTGTTTTGCCGCGCTTCTGTCACTATCACCGTGCCGAGGACGCTGTTAGTACCGATATTTGACGTTTGGTATGGAAGACAGTCTCCGAAAGTGTAACCACAGCGTCAGACTGAGCCTCAGGACAAATTACCTGCTCGACACTGCGTACCTTATGTATCACTAGGAGATGTATTTTCTTCCAGAAAGATAAGAGAAATTATGGAGTTTTAAATCATCTCCAAGATACAGAGCATTCTATAGTCTCGTATGCGCCGTAAGCTTCAAATTGCCCCAGTCTCTTAACTTGTTCTTCTGAATCTTCCCGCTCGCAGTCATTGGAAGCACACTCAAGCATCCTGACTCTCCAACCCAGAAAATATGCTTTGGTGTCTTGTGACGGGCAAGAGATGACCTAACAAACTCTTGAATTTCCATATCCGTAAGTGGTGATCTGCCCTCGCATCCAACAAGGAAAGCGGCAACTACTTCGCCGTAATGTTTGTCAGATAGTCCAACGACACTGGCTATCGAGATGTCAGGATGTAGCATCAAATGTGCCTCAATCTCAAGAGGGTAAATGTTCTCTCCAGCTGGTGAAGATCATAGTTAGCGTTGTGGCGCAGAATGTATTGGTTCTATGGCTTACCTCGAATGATCATGTCTTTGATTCTGCCTGTCACGTAACAATAGCCTTCTGCGTCAAGTATTGCTTCATCACCAGTGTGTAGCCATAGTGTACCTTCTTCCTCGATCATGACCTCTGCAGTCTTAGCTGGATTGTTGTAGTATCCTTTCTGGAGCATATAACCAGATACACATAGTTCACCCCGCACGCCTCGAGCGACGACTTTTCCGTCGACATCTACTACTTTTGCCGATGTGTGAGGTAGAATCTTGCCTACAGACGTCAACTTCGACTGCAAAGGATCGTTAGTGGTCAGCGTGAAAGTCGCTGGCGCACTTTCGGTCATCCCTGCAATACAGATTAGCATTTGCTTGGACTCTTTCTGAGCTTGAGATGTTTCCTCCTACCATAGATATTGATGTACTCTTCATAGCCAAACCTGGCTTGCAGTCTGGTGATGACGTCGGCAGGCACAGAAGCCCCTGCTACTATACCCGTGCGAAGCTTTACAGGTGGTGAGCCTCTTTTCGTATGCTCGTCCAATACAGCAATCATCATGGTGGGTACACCATGGAGGGCAGTGCAATGATACTTTACGACACAATCCACTGTAGCAGAGGCACTGAAAGTCGGTGAAGGCAGGATCAAGGTTGAAGCATGCGTGACGGATGCCAGAACACCTAGGACAAGCCCGAAACAATGGAACAGAGGAGGCGGAGAGCAGATGATGTCGCAAGTGGAGAGGTTCATTCTATCTCCAGAGAACGTGCCATTGTTGATGATGTTGCTGCTTTGACTGTCAACCATCGAAAGCCGGCACTCTGGACCAATGAGATCTTACTAGTGAGTCAGCATGGCTGCTTTGGGGTTACCAGTCGTACCGCTGGTGAACTGCATGTTGCAAACATCATGCGGACTAGCCTCGCGACTGATATGGAGTAATTGCGCGTCGTGATGTCGGCTGGACATCTGCACAAACTCATCGAAGTGGAGAAACAACTTGGAGTCATGTCGACTTTCCCCTTTTGTTCGGATGAGGACTATACGCTGCAGCTGATTGACTGAGTTTTCTGAATGCTGGAGGGCTTGTTCAATTCTGCTCAGACACGGACGCAAGTCTCGAGCACCAATGTGGCTCGATGTGAACAGCCACTTGCAATCTGCTCACACCACATTAGTCTTTGATGAATCTGCGATGGCCGGCTCGAGCAACCTACCTGCCGCGACAATCGCATTCGCGAGTTCGTCGGGTGTATAGTTCGTGTTCAAAATCACCGTGGTGGCCCTGATCATAGCAGCAGCGAACGTCAATTCGACGTACACCTCACAATTTTCCGCGAATATACCGATATGATCACCAGGAAGAGCTCCGATAGCTAACAGGGCGCGCGCCAATACGATGCATCGTTGATGGAGCTGGTTGTATGTGAGTATAGTGCCAGTCCATGAAATCAGTGCGGTGTGGTCTCCATGTTGATCTGCTTGCTCGGCAAGTAGCGTTGCAAGTGTGTGTGTCTGCAAGGCTCCAGAATTGCTTCCGTGAACGATCGAGAGCCCTTCAGTCATATTCATGGAGCTAAGGTGTAGGCTTGAAGTCGACATGTTTGTTTGCGGTACTTTGACAGCAATCGTATCGAATATCGATCAGTCTGGGCAGATGCCTCCTTCCGAGCCAGGACTGGGGGCATAGGGTTTGAATAGATCTGCAGCATACATCTCGGGTCGTCGGAATTGTTGTTGCCATGTTGAAGTTGAATGGTTGATGATATCTCCGTGAGGAGTAGACGGAATGCCGACCACGGAACTCCGCGCCAGTCGCCGGACCGAACAAAAAGCTGACTACATAGACACCACCTGGTCATTTGGCGTGGTGAAGTAAGAATAACCCAAGAGTCGCTGCAAGAATACTCAAACGTATTCGAGATGTCGTTAAACTCGAATAAGTTTCCCACCATTGCATCTGCGGTCAATCGAAAAGATCCGCAATTTGTCAGTAACACCGAAAAGTGGCAGCCAGTACTATCCCGCTTCGAAGATGCACTTTTGACGTCAGCTTCTCAAGGGCACGATGCAGGTCAAGCTCGCCACTTGAAGCGTGGTCAGCTCCTGGGTAATTATACTTGAACGCCATCTGAAGCTTGCAACGCTGATCAGTATTTAGCACGAGACCGGGTATCACTACTTTTAGATCCCGAATCACCATTCTTGGAGCTATGCGCCGTAGCCGGATTTGATGACGAAGACTCAAGCCCTTCTGCAAGCATTGTCAGTGGCATTGGCTTGGTCAAGTATGGTTGCCTGTTTGCAATAAAGTAACCTCGTGAGACTGACCACTTTCTAGTGGAGCTCTTGTTCTGATATTCGCTCACATCCCTACTTTATCGGGTGCGGCCTGGAACGAGCGCACAGGTATCTTCGCGCTTTACCCATGACGGGATATTAAGCTTACTAACTCACGAAGTCCAGAAACAGAACAGAGTGACCAGGATTGCGACCGAGAATAAGCTGCCGATCATCGCTCTTGTGCAATCTGCGGGTGTGTTCCTTCCACAACAGTTCAAGGTGTTCCATGCTGGCGGTCAGATCTTTCGAGATCTTGCGATGAGGACCAAAGAAGGCTGTCAGTCTTGCGCTGTAGTATTTGGTTCTTCGACAGCAGGAGGAGCATATCACCCTGCTCTCTCTGATTACACTATCATGGTGAAAGATCAAGCACAGGTCTTTCTCGGTGGACCACCGTTAGTGAAGATGGCAACTGGGGAAGTCACCGACGCAGAGACGTTAGGCGGTGCTGAGATGCATGCTTCCGTCACTGGTCTTGCAGACCAGCTAGCTACTGACGAGTTCGTCTGCCCCTACCTGTACAGAAATCACCACTAACTTTACCTCCAGATTTGATGCCATACAAAAAGCGAGAAGATGGGCTCTCACGCTCACGAATACCAGTCGTGTAAGCCTCGTCTCGTCTCTGCCAGAGTCACTACCGGAGCCTCCGTTACATGATTCGGAGGACATCTTGGGTATCGTAAACCCTGATATCCGTATGCCAATGGATATGATGGAGATCCTCCTTCGCGTGGTGGACGGATCGAGACTCGAGCTGTACAAACCAAATTTCGGAAAGGCTTTGATAACAGCCTGGGCACATATCCACGGTTCGTAGCAATACATGATAGTCGCGAACAAAGTAATAACAAGTCCTAGGGCATCTCGTTGGTTGTATCGCCAACAAGACTCCAGTCATCCAGATGGACGAATCTGACAAGTCGACCGCTTTCATCCATCTCTGCAACCAAAAGTAAGTCGTATATCCTGACCTCAAGCCGTCAATGGACTGACACCGCATATAGCAACATTCCCATCATCTTCTTCCACAATGTGACTGGCTTCATGGTCGGAACACGCACGGAAAAGGCCGGCTTGATCAAGAAGGGTGCACGTCTGGTCTCTGCAGTCAGCACAAGCAGCGTTCCACACATAAGCATAATCTGCGGCGCATCGTACGGTGCTGGGAATTACGCAATGTGTGGTCGCGCCTACAGACCACGATTCCTCTTCTCTTGGCCAATGTCACGTTGTTCGGTCATGGGCGCTGCACAGCTATCTGGCGTTATGGAAACAGTGCAGAGGGCGTCGGCAAAGTCGACAGGCAAGATCCTGAATGAAGGCAAGCTACAAGCAGAGGTCGCGAGTTTCAGAGATGCGGTAGAGAGAGATTCAGAGGCTTATCGCACATCGAGTCATCTTCATGATGATGGTATCATTGATCCGAGAGATACGAGAAATGTGTTGGGCATGTGTTTGGAGGTAGTGAAGCAAGTACCTGTAGAAGGTAGTTCTAGCTCGAAAGTGCTTGCAAGAATTTAGGCCAAGAATGAGACATATTCTCATGTCAACGAATCACTATCTATGCTTTGTGTGTATGCCGACGGACTGTACGTCAAGGAACAACGATCCCGTATATCAGATCGTTTCTCGTCCCCATCTGAGCTGCGCAATGCTTAGCCATTGGCCAGTCGCGCTAGAAGTGAGGCAATTTTGGAGATACTGGCAAACCAGGACGAGACGACTAAGTATAACGATTGCCTTGAGAACTGTTACTTGATCTCACAAAGAACTATATCGGCATCCACAGAATCATCCTGAGCGACGTTGGGATGGAAGACTCCATCTGCGCCAGCATTGATAGACATCTCCATCTTCATACTCTCCACAACAAGTAATGTCTCGCCCTTTTTAACAACATCTCCGGCTTTCTTTGTCAGGCGGATGATTTTGCAAGGCATCTGGCTTTTATAGACCTTGGAGCTGTCTTTTGTACTGGGATCTAGAGCTGTCTTGAGACTCTCGCAAAAGTCAAGAAGCTTAAAGCGTTGATAGCCAATGTAAGTTCCAAGATGTGGAAAGTGACAATAGAATATCCGAGGTTCTCTAGTCTCAGTAGCCGTTACATGGGCACTGATTCGCTTGCCCGACAGCCGAAGTGTAATTGTGTAGTTGGCCCATGACTCTCCATCGATTACCACAGGCGCAAGTACCTGGAAGCTGTCGATGCTCACACTGCTAGAAATTGCGGTCTTACTCGCAGATAGAATCTCCTGGAGCTTTCTCTGAGCCGGGTATTTTTGGCCGGATATCGAAGCCATGGAGTCGCTCTCGATGCAAAGAGTGGAGAACTGCAGCTGATCGCCAAATCGTGTCTTGCCAGCACCGGGCTGAATCCAGGTGAAAGCCGTTGATTCCTTTTCCTGTAACGCGGTTATGACCTCGATTATTGCAGGTTGAGTGCCGAATCTCTGATTTCTGAAGCTACTAGGAATCGACCTGAAGTGAGTAGAAGACGGCGAACACTCAGCTTGCATCTTTGCACACAGTGATGAAATGACAGCGAGATCAGCCCTAGACATGTCAATGCCAGAGACATAAGGATTTTGAAGCAGTCCACCAAGATTGGCCGATATGAAGCCAGTCGAGTACGCCAGATCGTCAAATGCCGGATGTGCGAGACAGGCCTGCAAGAAGAGCTGATTTGTCCTGAGTCCAACACAGCGCAAACTCGACATGACTTTCAACATTTTGGCCTTAGCTAATGCTCGCGAAGGTGCCCAGACAACAATCTTTGCAATCATAGGATCAAAATGTACGCTGATTCGACTCCCGCTTTGAACAGCGGTCTCAATCCTGATGCGAGTGTTGTCCTCGGAGAGTGACTCATACCCCCAGTTGAATATGGTTCCAGAGCCTGGTAAAAAGTTGTTATGCGGATCTTCTGCACATAGACGGCACTCGATGGCGTGTCCAGTGATACGAAGGTTGTCAAATGCTGTGATCTGCGTCAAGTCGCCGCCTGCGGCCACATAGATCTGGAGAGAGACGATGTCTGTGCCGGTGATTTCTTCGGTGATGGCATGCTCAACTTGGATGCGAGTATTGACCTCTAGGAAGTAGAACTGTTGTTTTTCGACATCAACGATGTACTCGACGGTACCAGCACTTTCGTATTGGAGAAGTCGTCCAAGAGTTTTGGCAGCATTCGACATTGACTGACGCAACTCTTCAGAAAGCCACGAGCAAGGGGCTTCCTCTATTATCTTCTGGTGTCTTCTCTGGATTGAACACTCCCGATCAAAGAGCGTCACTACGTTTCCGTGGGAATCTCCGAGCATTTGTATCTCGACATGCTTACCGCGCTCGATGTATTTCTCCAGTAGACAGTCAGACGATCCGAAAGAGCGCAGTCCTTCTGACTGTGCTTGCTGCAACTCCCCATTGAAAGACCCCGAATGGTGTACTACACGCATTCCCTTTCCGCCTCCGCCAGCGGCCGCCTTGATAAGCACTGGATAACCAATGGAGTCGGCTTGCTTCCTGAGAGCTTCGCTATCTTGCTCCTTGCCGCTGAACCCAGGTATCAGGGGAATCTCCGGTGCATGTTTAGTCAAATAGTCCTTGGCTTGTCGTTTGTCGCCTAGCTGCGCTATTGCATGTTCATCTGGGCCAACAAAGATCAGTCCGGCCTCCTTGACTCGTTTGGAAAAGTCTGCATTCTCGCTGAGATAGCCATAACCAGGGTGAATTGCATCAGCACCGACACTGACGGCGGTGTCAATGATCAATGAGATGTTCACATGAGGATTGATCTTTGATCCGGTAATCGAGCCTATCGAGTAGGCTTCGTCTGCTTGTTCAATATGTAGGGCTCCCTTGTCCTCTTCCACGTAGATCGCGATGGAGGTTATATCGAGTCTCTTACAAGAGGAAATGACACGACATGCGATTTCTCCACGGTTGGCAACCAAGAGACGACCAATATTGAGCTTGTTGTTGAGGTTGAGCTGTGCCCTGACAGTGGTGAGATCCATGGTAAGTGCTCCGGATGTAAATCAATAATTGGTCGTTTGATGAATGAACTGCGCAGTCACGGCACCAGAAACAACGCTCGCTTCTGCATGTTGCAGTGCCATAGATATGGAGTGTGTCTGGGGCGGACGGATTTGTTGGTCGGAGCTCCGTGATCAGGGCCGGCCGGCTCAAAATCAACTTACTATCCAAGGCGCGGGGAAGGTCGGCAGTAACCAGCGCTTTTCCGACTGCAGCACTCCATTGGGGCCTGTATTGTACTTTCTGTAGTGACTGCGAATAAATGGTTTCTCGTGTCTGGCAACTGTGTCCACGGTCGGCGAAACAGTTCTCCACGCTCAGGATCAACATGCCAGAACACGCTGTTAGAATTGTGGAGGTCGGACCTCGTGATGGTTTGCAAAACATCAAGGAAATGGTACCAACCAGAACGAAGATCGAACTCATCGAACGACTTGCTTCCACTGGCCTCCAAACAATTGAGACGACTTCATTCGTGGCGCCCAAATGGGTGCCTCAATTGGCGGATGCCAAAGATGTTATGCAAAGCATTAGGCCTCTAGTTCATGCGAAGCGCGACATTTCGTTCCCTGTGCTGGTGCCTAACGTCAAAGGATTTGAGGCAGCGCTTGAAGGTGGAGCCAAGGAGGTCAGCATCTTCCTGTCCGCTAGCGAAGGCTTCAGTCGCAAGAATATTGCTTGCAGCATGGCGGAATCACTTCAAAGGGCTCAGATGATCGCTCAAGAGGCTCGAAAGCATAACATCAGAATCAGGGGGTAAATAGAGGCCCAATCTCTACCGCATCTCGAAGCTTGCTAACACCGTGGTAGTTACCTGTCCTGCGTGGTCGAATGTCCATACGACGGCCGTACCCCACCTGTTGCGGTCTTGGGCATGGCTAAACAGATGCTGGACATTGGTTGTTATGAGATCAGTCTTGGGGACACGACCGGAGCAGCAACGCCGGGAGACGTCCGCCGACTCCTTGACATTCTCTTGAGTGAGATTCCCGCCGCCAGACTTGCTGGTCACTTTCACGACACCTTCGGACAAGCAGTCGCAAACGTAGTGGAAGCATATCAGATGGGGATCCGTGTTTTCGACAGCAGCGTGGCTGGTCTAGGAGGATGTCCATACAGCCCTGGAGCGAAGGGCAATGTCGCGACGGAGGATATGGTATATCTCTTCGAGAACATGGGCATCGCCACGGGGGTCGACTTGAACAAACTCTCGGTCATCGGTGATTGGGTCTCTCGACAACTTGGTATCAGCAACAGTAGTCGTGCTGGCGCGGCTCTGATCAGCAGGCGGTCCATGAGACAAACGACCGTGTCCGAGCGCCCAGCTGGATTCGATGAATGGCGGTTGCTGCAGGACTTGGGCGAATTGTTGGTACATCGCCTCGGATCAACCATCAAGATCACAATGCATCGGCCGAAGAACGGAAATGCCTTGACTGCAGACATGATCATTGGCTTGATCAAGCTGATGAGGGGCATTGCCTCGGACTCTTCTTGTTTCACAATTGTCCTGACGGCCGAAGGAAAATTCTTCTGCACCGGTATGGATCTGAAGAATGCAAAGCCAGAATCGAGGAAGCAAAACTTCGAACGACTAAGAGAGCTATTCGACACTATCGAAGAGGCGCCTCAAACCACCATCGCGTTTGTGAACGGTCCAGCTTATGGAGGAGGTGTTGGTCTGGCTTTCGCTTGCGATATTCGACTTGCTGCTGAGAAAGCGACTTTTCAGCTAACTGAAGTTCGACTGGGTATCTGTCCGGCTGTAATATCCAAGTTTGTATTCAGGGAGTGGGGAATCGCATTTGCTAGAGAGGCCATGTTGAGCGCCAGATCTGTTTCGGCAAAAGAACTTGCAACAAAGACTGGTGCGATACATGTGGTGGCCAACTCTCAAGAGCCAGCGATTGCTCCAACGCTAGATCAATATATACAAGATCTCACATCATGTGCTCCAGAGGCTCGACGCCAGGTCAAGCATCTAGCAAGAGCGGCCTGGAAGGATCAAGGTCGCGTAGAACAGACCGTGTCCATCGAGAAGGCCTTCGACGACATGATGTCATCAGAGGAACAACAGATTGGGGCGATGGCCTTCTCCAAGGGTGTACGGAAGGTGGCCTGGGAGAGTGTCTTGAGCAAGCCGAGATCTGCGAAGCTTTGAGAGGTCAATCATGTAGATGTACCAAATTAGAGACGTTTCTGAACAATGCGTGTGTCTGCGTACGAGGTAGAAGCTTTCTCAGTGCCAAGGCCGGAGTTTTGTGCCGCCGTTGCGCTGCATCAACAATTGTGCGTGCATAATATAGAGCACCTCGGTAAAGCGAGGATAACCTCGAGGGGTTCCTTCATAAAGAGCATCACCACTATCTTACACGCAACCATGTAGAGCTTTTCCCATTCCAACTAAGGTCCAATCTAATCAACCATTGCTTGTCGATGACTATGCTTGGATGACTTTGCGCCCATTGATAGCATCATGTCTGTGTCAGAGCAGCAGGACGGGGCTCGCAATGGCACGACCAAAGGTTACAGGCAACGTACTCGGGCGGCCTGCACGAATTGCAGGTATGTGGCGCGCGCGAGATAGACAGACTGCATCTCTGATCCTTCATAGGCGAAAGAAAGTCCGATGTACTGGGGAGCGACCCATCTGTGCGTTATGCAGCCGCACCTCGCAAGAAGAAGACTGTCTATATGACATGTCTGAGGATCCTGAGGCCACTTCCACTAACGGAAATGCGCCTCCGACCAACGACAATATGGTATGTTGCGGTCCTGGTTTTTTTAATGATACCACTTAATGAGTAAGCCAAGACCGTACTCACACTACTACACGACCTGGGCCAAAGGATGTCTCGTCTTGAGGAAACGATGTCAAGGTATCATGATTCACTCAAAACGTGTTAGTCTGAGTAGTCTGACAGCGCGATAGCCTGGTCGAATCTTCCCGCAATCGGTCGCCAGACAATAGGCCGCGGAAACGTGCAAGAGTTCGAAGTAGGAACCGTCCGTCAACATACTCCTCTTCTCCTGCCTTATCCGGGGTCGAACTTGCCCAAGACTATGGAAGTATTCTGCCGTTACCCACTCATCGCCTACTCACCGAAGCGGTAAATGTGTACATGCAATACAGTCATAATCAACCTTACGCCATTTTCAATCCGACCAGGCTGCGCCAACATCCCGAGAGGCTACCGCTGTATTTACAGTTTGCTCTGATCGCCACAGCCGTCAGATTTGCGGATCTCTGGGCCAGCGATACTGATGTGATTGAGCAAAATCCACAGAACATATCGCGTTATGCAAGTGCGGCGTGGCGCAACGTAAGCATGCCATGGTCGAGCCATGATGACTCCCTCATCTTTCCTATTATTCAGGCCATTCATCTGCTGTCTGTCATCGACTATGTTCATGGCAGATGTTCCGCGTCTTGGGTGAAACTCGGAATGGCCATTCGACTGGCCTACCTCTTGCGGATGCATCTGGAGGTCGAAGAGGCCGGGAGCGTACACTTTGATCCGGTACACCAAGAAGAACGGAGACGAGTATTCTGGTCAATCTTCATTCTCGACCGCTTGATCTCTTGTAGTCGAGATCGCTATCCAGCTATTCTCGAGGATGACTGCACGGTCTTTGTCCCATGTCCGGACTCCGAGTTTGAGAGCGGCAGTTTCTCGAGTTCACGATCAACGCTTGCAGACTTGACCCATGAATCAACCGCTCCTAGTCTGGGTGACGATTCATTTGCTCTGGTCGTCCAGATGAGTGCCGCGCTGGGGCGTGTGTGCCGATACGTATTGCATGAGCAGAATGTCGGCCATCAACCGGTCCCTTGGAGCTCAGAATCACAACACATGAAGCTTGACTCTGCTCTCTTGGGACTCGAGGCTCGACTGACGGCAGATCAAGTCGCCGAATGGCCTCGCAATGAGACGAGCGCCGCATCGTCCAATCCGAGTGCGTCTGGACGTAGGCTGTTGTCACAGAATATCTTCCACCTTTGTTATTGTCTACTCTACCATCCTTTTCTTCTGCAAAGACGCTTGGTCACACTCAGGAAGGCGGCGCCCCCAACATTTATCGACAGATTACTATCAATCTGCCAGAGTCACGCGACTGCCATCACCACTCACAACTCCATTCTAAGATCTTCGGGCGTAGTCATGCCATCCTTCTACTCGTACTGTCAAGGTGTTGCGTTCTCAATACACGCCGTCGCAAACAGTCCCGCAACCCCAGCTCTCACATACAGACAAAATCTCAACACACATTGCAACGACAGTCTTGCCAATCTTAGTTGGATGTCTAATCATTGGCCGATCGCAAAAACCATTGTATGTCTAGCTCGACGTCAACTCTGCCAGACTATCTGTACTCCACACTAACATCCTCACAGCTGTCTAAAGTCGAAAAGGTCAGCATGCGACTTGACGCTCTGGCCCTCGGTACCTTCAGTGTGAATACCAGCAGCAAGGACCACATACAGGACGAGGAGCTTGTTCGTGGTCTCTGGGAAGTGGTGGACTATGGAGCAAATTGCACAGCTACGACTGGGGGTAGTACGAGTGTGGCTGGGTCATATCTCGAGCCGTTCGATTCTACTGGCGACTTTGATCCTATGTTGCTAGAGATTCTGGCGCAACAAGTCGATTGGGACGGCGTGACAGGTTCTTAGTCTGAGATCAGTGAGACTTCACAAGAGTCTTGCCCATGGAACCGCTAAACATAGTTGTAGCTAATCAAGTCAGATGTCGAGCAGGGGCAGATGATTAAAACGTCATCCACGGCGAGGCGGTCAACGACCGGATGTGTCTCTAAATGGCAAGTCAAGCTATGAGGATCATGATCCTGTTCACTACGCACAGACCACGAGATCTATCATCTCTTACAACCTCACCGCCTCGAGATATGCAGCGCATTTGATCGCTCTCGAGAACAAGTCGTGTTTCAATGGGTAACAATGGATACATGTTTGCGTGTCAGTCTGCAGGTCCGGAGCGCGAAACAACACACTTATCATGGCATCTCGGGCAAAGTGTTGCCCGGATGACTAAGCCGGAGTCCAGCGCCCGCAAATCGTGCCACCACTTTGCCAACTGTGTCAACATCTCACAGCAACAATGTTTATGAACGGACATATATTATCGAAGCTATAAGACACTTACAATAATGTTGGCAGAAGTGGCTAATTATGCCAACGATGCTGGTGAGTCCCTTTTGTCCCGCTCTACTTTTGCAGCTTTTGCCTCTTTCGCGGTGTTCGGATGAGCGCTCCCCCGAGGCGCGAGGCTTGGTGTAACAAGTCTCGAAACCCATCTATTGGTTCAACAAAGGAGAGACTGAGAGATTGAACGCACCACACACAGAGGTAGAAGGAGTTGGCCATTCTTCTATTAATTGTCACAACAAGTGTCGCTCCGGTGGCTTAATGACTATTTCCCATTTCTCCTTGGGACCTGGATTCGGCGAATGTCACGACGATTCATCATCCACTGTTTCCATCTAACCCAACTCACATTCATTGTCTCGTCATTCTATGCGCTCATCTAACTACCAAACTTTCTCTCCACTGTCCAAGATACTAACATCTACGTACAGCGGCGGTCGAGAAATCCCTGAGATTATTACAAGCTCTGGTGCAAATAGCAGCTGGCACTACCTCCTCGGCCGCAGATGCAAAGACCTGGAGTACAGCAAGAGGCCACTTTGCACTTGCACGTCGATTCCTTCGCCTCTTCAAGTGGATAGACTTCAGTCAACTCACCTTACAATCCTGGAGTTCTGAGCAAGATTCCTCACGTCGGATTCTCAAAACTTCCAAGAATGCTCTGTTGGGATTGTACTTCTTCATGGAGATGTTTTGCATAGTGAGTATCTTCAAGAGCTGTTAATTGAACACTTACTGAAGTATAGTGATCAGGTCAATGCAATGGGCATCACCGCCTCGCCATTTCTAAATGCACTGCAACACCACGCACTCCAAGTTTGGTTCTTTGCGATAAGCGTCTCTCTCCTCCTGACCTTTTATGACTTTCTCACCATCCGAAGTGTGACTTCATCTCCGACTACCAAAACTCAGCTCAGTACCAGTCTTCTCCTCGACGCTTGCGATATCCTCATCCCAGGCTCTGCGGTCGGTTGGATCTCCGCATCTTCCGTGACTGTTGGTATTGCCAGCAGTATCTCCAGTGTGATAGCTGGCAAACAGATTTGGAACAGAGTCCAGAAGGAGAGCAGAGAAATGCAAGCGAGGAGGAAAGAAAGGATGAGCAGGAAGGTCAGATTTGGGGCTGGGACCAAAGCTTCGGATGACGAAAAAGAAGAGATGATGGAAGCGGAGAAAAAGGGGAGTAATAGCGTCGTTAATGGGAGCGTGAAGGCTGTCGAGAATGAAGTATATGGTGTGAAGAGGAGGTCAAAGAAAGCATAGAGAAGTACAATTCATTTCGATAGCTTACACTTGTAGTGTAGACCATGTTTGTACATCTGGACGTCTTCCAATTATTCACGGACTTCGGAGAGAGAGCACATGTCGACATTCTTCAAGCAAACATGAAACAGACGACTTCATTGTCATAGTTGTTTATACAAGCAATAGCGTTGTTGGTCTAATCTTCAACATTAGACGTCTGACTCCACCAAAATTCACACTCTTCACCTGCCCACTTATCCTCGACAAGTTGCGCAACAACACCTTTATCCTCACCACCAGCTCTTTCATCATTGCCCTTTCCAAAAATCATTGTACCCTCTCCTTCGCTCCAAGCCTTCCACTCCGGTCTCTCCCACCTTCCCTTGACCTTGTTAGGATCACCAGAAAGCACGAAACTGACAATGTAATCATGGAAAGTGCCGGCGATCTGTTTATGCGTGGGGGAAACGGTTGTGGTGGAGGGATCAAAGGTCTCGTACCACATTTGATCGCCGTGATTTGCTCCTCCTAGAACTGTGCGGTTTGTGGCCCAGTGGTATAGGTAGATTGGAGGATCCGTAGAGCTGGTGCCGTGGATGGCTGTTTGGCGGACTGGGCATACGTAGGCGTAGTGGCCGTATGCTGCTTCTAGGCGTTTGTATTGTGCACCTACATCCAGACCTCTAGTATCGACATACTCCGACTGAGGGTCAAAGCTAGGGTCAGGGTAAAGTGCTTCAATCTTATCCAGCTCCTTCTCGCTTAATTGCGGCAATAGAGTAGACCAGAAAGAGCGGAAGTCGGCGGAAGAAGCTGTGGTCTTCGGAACGTACATAGTTCCCTCGTTGTGGTTGAATCCAGTCAAGATGGGGACTTTGTTCCAGCTTCCTGATTTCCAAGCATCGAGTGGTCTTCTAGAGATTAAGTCATCGTCAATCACAGGCTGCCATGCCCATCTGACGCTAGGGTTCCAGTGCGTGAATACGGTGTTTGAAGCCTCAACAGCAGTGGCTTCCGAAACGTTGCGGAGACAAGAGAGGATTGAAGATTCGGGAACATCAGAGCAACCGGTCTCTTTCAAGAACTGTTGGAACTGAGTCTCGTGTAGAGCGGAGTTGTAAGGGTGGAGTGCGCGAGATGTCGGGCCACCAGACTCGATGACGGCTTTATGGAACAGTTGATGTGGTGTGTTGATGTTCATGATATGATGACCAATCTGTACCTTGTTGTTAGCGATTGTCCTCTGACCAAGACAAGAGAGAATGATCCGAGTGATGAAGAAAACTTACCGAATGTGCACCGGCACTCAAGCCAACTAGCGTGACATCTCCAGCATCACCACCAAAAGCAGCGATATTGTCTCTCACCCACTCAAGCAACAGCACCTGATCCCAAAGACCAAGATTGAGTAGTCCCTCCTTCTGCGTCAAATCTGAGTTCAGGAAGCCCAAAGCGCCGATGCGGTAATTGAAGCTCACAGCCACAAAAGGCTCGGTGGCGTATCCAACCATGGACGCGGTGTTATGCATCTTAGCAGTGCCTCTGTTGAATGCACCGCCGTGGACATAGACCATGACAGGTACTTTCTTGCCTTCGGGCATATTGGCAGGACGGAAAATGTTTGCGGTGAGACAGTCTTCAGACCAGATATCCGGGCCACCGCCAGGAGAAAGTAATTGTTTGCCAGGGCATCTTGGACCAAAGGTATCGGCCTTGAACGTCTGATTGCTTGGAGCGATGGGTTGTGCCTTTGCGAAACGAAGACCTTCGATTGGGGACTGAGCGTACGGAAATCCTAGCCAAGCCTCCACTGGGGCAGGAAAATCATTATCAATCACAGTACCCACAAGTGTAGCTTGTGCGATGGTAACAGAAGGAAGAGCAATTTCGAAGCCAAGATATCTTTGGATAGTGCAGAGAACTTGTTGCTGTATGGAGGCAAAGTTTGCTGCTGCTAGAACCAGAGGGATAATCAAGGCAAATGCAAAATGCCTTGACGGATTTGAAGGAGGCATGACAGTACGTCGAGAGAGATAAAGTCGGTGGTGCAAAGTTGTCAAGGATGCGAAGCGCTTTTTGGTTGTTTGATTCGGTCGCCGATCACGACATCGGAGCTTGGGCTTCGGCCATCAATGTGCTTCCATGGCGGGGCGGGCAAGTTGAACAGTCCATACTCGGATGGTGACAGAAACGATGATAATGCTGAGGTAGGGTGGAGTGTGGTCAAAGGTACTAAGATACTAGATGCTATCGATAGGCCGTCTGCCCTATCGCGGGGAAGCCTTCGGCCGGCGGAAAAAGGAACCACAGTTGGACGTAAGCGGAGTCAGCAGCCCGATTGCGCAGATAGATAAGATCTTGTAAGCAGTAAAGATAGACGAAACGACTGACTCGAGCAGAAACAGTCGGGGGGGTTCTGAAGACCAAGCTTAGATGAATGAGTTGCAGTAACGACTCCATTTCGAGTAACAGTTCTATAAGTGCGTCGACTCAAGCCAGGTTCACCCTCGGTGGCGACAATGGTTTGAAGATGGATAGAAAAATCGGATCCGAGGTTCACATCCGAAATCTTTCGATAGGCCTAAGAGCCGGTAGATCCATGTACCCTCCGCCCTACCTGAACAAGATAGCGGGGAAGATAGGTTATCATTCGACCACCATGCTCTCTTGGCGGAGGCAGATATACAAAGACCACGCCGCAGATCTTCGCAGTTCAGTCTCGACACCATCATGCCTCCTGTTTCATTACCGATCAAATCGACAATGTCTCCAACGCAAGGAAAGGTGGGAGATCAGATGCCTCGCGATGATCTATCTATCAAGGAGAAGTCCCTAGCAGCACCAGAAACCACAGAGATGGATTTGAAAGCCGGCGAGGTGATCGAAGACCTCGATGCGGCCGAAGTCTTCCTCCGTACCCACGGATTCTCGCACGCCTACCTCCACGAGCTCCTCCAAGACGAAGTCGCATGCAAGAAGCTTGTCCGCAGAGTGAATTGGACATTGATGCCGCTCCTCTGTGGTACCTACCTGCTACAATACATCGACAAACAAGCATTGAGTTACTCTGCTGTTTTTGACTTGTTCACAAGTACCGGAACCACCAGCGAGGAATATAGTTGGTTGACGAGCATATTTTACTTCGGGTACCTGGTTTCAGAGTGGCCGAGTAGTTACCTGGCGCAACACTTCCCCACCGGCACAGTGTTGAGTTCTTTTGTCATCATCTGGGGTTCAGTGATGATGTTGACAGCAGCGTGTTCCAACTTTACTGGTCTGGCAATTTGTCGTTTCATCCTTGGCTGCTTCGAGGCTCCGATTGTAAGTAACACTGAATCGTCCATTTGGTCGGCCTGCTGACAGTCTACCCAGACGCCTTGCTTCATGATGCTGGTCGGTATGTGGTTCACTCGAAAAGAACAACCTGCACGTGCTGGTATCTTCTATTGCTTCAACGGCGTCGGTAGCATGGTCGGAGGCATCCTCTTCTATGGCGTCGGTCAACTGGATGGCTTCCCGGTCTGGAGTAAGTCGAGAATATCTAGGATCGCATATTCGGCGCAAGGCTAACGATACTCAGGGGTAATCTTCATGCTTTGCGGAGGCTTGACCATCATCTGGGGCATTGTATTGTTCTTCTTCCTCCCCAATAACATCATGGAGGCCAAGTTCTTCTCGATTGAAGAGAAAGCACTGCTCATTGCACGCAGTCAGACCAATCGTACTGGTGTCTACAACCCGAAGATCAAGCTTTCACAAGTCAAAGAAGCTCTGACAGACCCTCAAATCTGGATCTTGTTCCTATTTGTCTTGTGTAATGAGGGCATTAACGGAGGTAAGGGACAGTCATTGGTCTTATGTTTCGAATGCTGACCGAACAGGTTTCGCCAACTTTGGCAAGTTGATTGTCAAAGGCATTGCTCACGGTGATGCCGTGAGAACGACGGCACTAGGTATACCTTCGGGAGCCTTCCAAGTATTTTTCGTGTTTACTGGACCGTTCCTGGCATCGAGATTCAAGAATATCCGAACATACATCATGGCATTGTACCTTGTACCGACCATTGTTGGAACAAGTCTGGTGTGGAAGCTCCCGAGAAGCAACTCTGATGGCCTGCTTGTGTCTTACTACCTGGTGAGTGTTTGCGGAGGCTGAAATTGCTGATACAAAACTGACCAAAATGCAGATCGGATCCTTTGTCGCATCTCTCGTGCTGGCACTTCAAATGCCGGCAAACAATGTGGCAGGTTACACCAAGAGAGTGACATCGACAGCGTTTGTGTTCCTGGCATACTGCATCGGCAACATCTGCGGGCCCCATGCGTTCCTGGCAGCCGAGGCGCCTGTCTACCAGACAGGATGCAAGTTCATCATCGCGTGCGCAGCCATCCAGATGGTGCTCGTCTTCGCTTTGAGAGTACTGTTGATCCATCGCAACAAGAAGAGAGATGCAATGTTTGGGCCAGTGTCTGAGATGGACACAAATGATGAGATAATTGAGGACCTGACAGATTTCGAGAATCCTCGCTTCAGATACTCATACTGAGGTTGGCACTCCTACTGAGATTGGGGGTAGATAGGATATTTATACGACGACCCGCTTTTCAGCTTTCTTGATGTCTTTGCGCAGTTTGCGGATCTCCAAAGCTACGTGACGAAGTGCTTGGGCCGAATTGGCGGCGTCAATGACGGGACTTTCCAGAGCAGAGACAAAGGCCTTTTGAGAAGAACGCAATGAGGGAGGCGCTAGGATGCCGTACCAGTGAAGAGGATCTCTGGGCTTTTTCTGCTGCGTCTTTTGTTTCTCTTCTGCAGTCTTGTCTTGGTGAGTTTGTTCATCGGACGAGGTTTCTCCAGATGACCTCAGGGGCGTGGATGGTGGAGTTGGCTGCTGTTCGGGTACAGGACCTTGGTCTGTTTCGTGCTTGTCATGCATTGGGCTTGTGTCTGCATGCTTGGTCGCCAGGGGTGAAGCGTTGTTGCCTTTCAGGCTAAGGCAAGGGGCACCTTGGTCGTCGGACGAAACATCAAAGCGACATGTTGCTTGCATACGATCGTCATAGTACTCCTGACCATAGCGGACACGTGTCGTCGACTTGAAAGTAGCCTGAGCGAGATTGAAGAAGCCTGATGAGAAATGGCGGGCGATTTGTTGTTGTGCCTGATGATACGTGTCGAGGAGAGTGAGGTGTTTTTCCCAAAGCTTGTCCAGCTGATCACGGAGCTCCTCCGCGCTGCTTTCTCTCGTGCCTTCTTCTGCCATTGTGGTCGTGAACGATGATGGTATACAAGGAGAGAAATGACGAGGGCCAATCACGGAGGAGATGCCGAGTGATGAAGCTCGGGTCTTGGCATTTTGCGAGTCGATGATGAAGTCGTCATTTGGTGTTCGTCGCAAAGACGCAAATCAATACAAAATGGGCTTGATATCACGGCCGCCGTCGCTGTTACGGCCATTACGTGTCAAGCGACTGCCGAATCAATTGTCGCTGCGACTGTTTACGCAGAAGCACCCGCTCCTTCTCATCACACGCACATCGTCACCTCGACCGCAACTTCCGTATCTGTCGCAACCTTCCCGGAGTGCCTTCGTCCCGAGACAGACGGCGCGTTTCTTGACAACAGAAAACAAGAACTATGTCAAAGAGCAGGTCTGGCTGGCTGCCAAATGGTCTGCTGTAGGATGGTCCTTCTTTCTTCTCGGAGTCGTCGCTCTTTACGGCATCAACCAAGAGGTGCTGGAGCGCAAGACCCCGTCGCCCGATGAATGGTCCTTTTTCTCGCGTAATCACTTCCGATGTGCCAATGCCGCTGTGAAGCCCGACCACGAATACACCGATTGGGCTCAGGTTGCGACTGAATTCAGAAGATGCTTGGAAAGATTGGAGAATGCTGAGATTGATGGAAAGGGGACCACCCCCCTGGCCCCTGGTCTGGACGACATTCGCGGAATCAACCCTTCGGCCTTTGACATATCGGAAAAGTCGTATGCGTGGAAGGAGGGCTATTTCCAGGTCGTCATGCAATGCGCCCGAGCTTCTGAACATATCGACAACATGGTCCTTGACACTTCTCGTAAGATCATCTTCCCCAAAGATGTCGTTGTCGGTCCATCAAACCCCAATCCTCGTCCTTGTCCTCCCGGTGCCGAGTCTGCCCCGCGTGAAGAGGATTGCGAGAGAGCATATGCTCCTCCAGAGACTTTTTACCTCAAGGTCTTGACCGGTCTTGGCTTCTCCAGCCGTCAACGTATCGAGGCCGCTCTTGCGTATGCCAACTGGCTTGAGATCAAGGGCCTGAATGATTCGGCTGATGAGACATACAAGTGGGCTGTCGACATTGCTGCTTCTGCTCTGCCCGCATCCGATGCTGTCATCAACAGCGACACCTCTATCCTCCGTGTTCAGGAGGCCACTCCCCCCAGTCCCAATCTCCTCCGCGCTGCAACTGCTCTTGCTACTCACCGTGCTCGCTCGGGCAACATCACTTCTGCTCTCCCCATCTTCTTGTCTGTCCTCCGTGCTCGCCACGCCTCTCCCATCGACATCGCGCCTCCTACCAGATCGGAGTACAGACCTATCTCTGTATCCGACCCCACTAACACCGATATTGGCGCCTTCATCAACATCATCAAATCTTTATTCACTCCTCCTACCTACCCTGCTGAGCCTCCATCAGGCGACGAACCTTTCTTGCGCCAGCCAGCTTCTGTCCCAGACTGCACCGAAGCCGAACTCATGCTCTATATTGGTGAAATTCTCTTCGCAACCGCCTCCCCCGGCCGTGAAGATGAAGGTCTTGGCTGGACGAAACAGGCTGTCGCAATTGCTGAACACGGCGTCTCGCATAACGATGTCTTGCCTGAGAGTCGCGATAAGTGCAAGGCATGTCTCGAGACCGGCATTGCCAACTGGGGTGCCATGGTGACGAAGCTCTTGAAAGAAGCCAAGCCCAAGCCTGCATCTTCATCTTGGACAAGCTGGATGTCAGGTAGCCAATCAGAAGACAAGGAGTCGCAGTGGGAGGATGAGTTGCGCGCCGTCGAGGAAACCCGCATGAATCTCATTGCTCAAGGCATCAACTCAAAGCTTGCTGCCGCTCCTCAGCGAACTGGCACCTTTATTGGTTGAAAGTCTTGGATCTTAGGTTCACGAAATGACATTCTTGTCACCTGTGCCGACTGAGCTACACGTCGCCGTGCCGAAGAGACGGAGTCTAGACTCCTAAGCTGCTGAACATCCGTCCGAGCATACACAGATGCTCTCCGGCGATCTCAGTCGTAAGATCTGCCCCTATGCGAGTTCAGGATTGGACCTCCGTTTACCGAGGAATCCGCTCTCAGCAAAGCTTCCGTACTTTGCGGAATCAAGCAAGTAGCAAAACCAAAGTGGCACTTTCCTCTGGTTATATGTCTCGCTTAATAGTCGAATTCTCATCGCTAGTGTATATCCATCATACTGAATTGTGCAAAACCTGGAGCTTGACCTTATCTATGATAGCCAAGCAATGAAGAACAATCAATGCACACCCCATCACTACTCTCTATATATGTCAATGCCATACTCCTGTGTGTGTCACTCAAGTTCAAAGCTCGGATTCAATCTTGAATATCTCGTATTGTAAGACAGAGTAGTAGCAACCGCAAACTGCGAAACTCGTAGTCACTGTCTGGCTGGTGACCGCAAACATCAACGTTTCCCAACGCGATATATATAGACATTCTTATCATGCATCAATGGCTGCGACTTCTCGAAGGAGGAAATTGAAGACGTACTGGCCAAGTCACGAAACGGCATGTTGATGTGGCTTGCAGGGAATACGGGTACCATACGCAGGCTAGGTGTGGAAGCCGGGGTATACGGTACCATACGCGGTACATCAAACGTCTAGTCCCATACCATGACGAACACCATGCGAAAATCTTTTTTAGCACCAAGCACCAAGCATGTACATACTCAAAGAAACCTTATTCAGACTTTCTAGACACAGTGAACACACAATGTGAGATTCCACAGGGCACGAAAGCTAACATGAGAACAATCTTCCTTTGTGGAAATTCAAGCCACTAAAAAAACCAACCAACGCCAAATCTCTACTAACACTCTAACCCTCGACGATTTCCTCGCACCTTTACACATCCTCCCCATCCATATTGTCCGACCCCTTCCTTATCCTCCCAATCTCCACGCCCTCCCCCTCATCAACCCTCCTCGTAACCCGTCTACTGACACAACACCAACTAACCCCCTGCACAAAACTAACCAACCAACACGCCATTCCCAACACCGCAAATGCCACACCAGCTCTCATGGCATCTAAACTCTGTGTTGCTGCAAGATCCATCTCGGCCACAGATCCGAGATAAACAATGCCAAAAACTCCAGCAAGAGCGGCGTAGAGAACGCAAAGCACAAGATCCCAGAAGATCCATCCTAGACGTTTTACAGTGAGAAAACAGTGTAGAACACACGTGAGAGCTGAGAGGAGAGCGACTACGAGGGCGAAGATCCAGTTTGTACGTGTAGGTACATCTATCCCGTCCTGGGAGGAAGTGGTCTTGGAGGCGTTGGTAGTAGAGGCAAAGGAAGAGGGGAAGTGAGATAGATCATTTCCATAGATTCCGAGTAGGATGACAGAGATGAGGAATTGTGTTGTGCGGAGGGCTGCGCGGGCGATTGTACCGGTGAAGCCTGTGGAGTGCCAGTATTGGGCTATCGCTGCGCGTTGCTGAATTCGAGAGGTCGATGGCATGGTTGAGGTAGCAGTAAATTCGATATGGGTAGTGGTCTAAAGATGCGAGATCCAGCCGGTTGAATGAGGAAACAGCAGAGCGATCGTCAAAGGAAGAGGGAGATGAAGTGCCGAGATCAATGTATTGAGGAATCTCAGTGCTCATATAGGGCTCGGTGAATTAACGTTTCGCCCTGTGGTCAAAGTTTGCCATCTTCGTACCCACACGGCTGCAGATCAGGCCCAGGGTTTTCTTTCTGCGTCACCTTTGTGGCTACACCTATCTCTGGGGTAGCGCGGCCATTTGAATCATCTCGCCTATTACTTACATCGTCTGTTCCCCTTTCCCTTCCTCTCGTCATTATGCCTCACCCTTTCCCACCATGAAAAACATAAGCCCGATTCAATCGACCTACCAGAATGAGGACCCTCCGCCGGCATATTCTTCAGAGGCTCCAAATGTACCAGACGCATTGGGAGTCGGTATGCGAGATGACGGCCGCATGGATGTTGATGTAGACAGTTCTCTCGGCCGCCGACTTACCAGGATAGCACAGAGTCACGACGACGACGCAGCACCGTCTTACACATCTGCTCCCTCAGTCCGAGAAAGCACTCCGATAATTACCTGCCCGGCCAGACTCAACATTGTCATTCAAGTTGTCGGCAGTAGAGGAGATGTCCAACCTTTCGTTGCTCTGGGCTGCGAACTACAACAAAAACATGGTCATCGTGTTCGGATAGCCACCCACGCCGTCTTCGAAGACTTTGTCCGAAACGCCGGACTCGAGTTCCACCCCATCGGCGGTGATCCCGCCGATTTGATGGCTTACATTGTCAAGAACCCAGGCTTGATTCCAAGTCTGTCGAGCGTAAGAGCCGGAGATATTGGTCTCAAGAGACGCATGTTGGCGGAGATACTAGATGGCTGTTGGGCATCTTGTTACATGCGAGATGCAAAAACACAAGCGCCTTTCGTCGCAGATGCGATTATTGCCAACCCACCCAGCTTTGGGCATGTGCATTGTGCGCAAGCACTGGGCATACCTTTGCACATCATGTTTACCATGCCTTGGACCAGCACTAGAGCATTTGCACATCCCTTGGCGAATCTGAAGTACTCCTCTGACACGAGTCCGAAGATAGCGAATTTGATCTCGTACGGGGTGGTGGAGTGGATGACGTGGCAAGGGTGAGAAGGTTTAGCACATCGACAAGCAGCTCTTACTGACTGTAGACTCACAGTATTGGTGATATTGTGAACAAATGGCGGACGAAATCCCTTGATCTTGAGCCTGTGCCCAGCTCTGAGGGACCTTTGCTTCTTGAGACTCTTTCGATCCCGCACACATACTGTTGGTCGCCAGCACTTGTACCAAGGCCATCGGACTGGCCACAGCACATAGGTATTTGGTCTGTTCCAATGGTCACCAACAGCAGCTAATCAAGAAACAGATGTCTGCGGTTTCTTCTTTCGAGAATCACCTTCTTACAAGCCACCAGCTGATCTAAGCACTTTCCTGGCAGCTGGTCCTATGCCCGTTTATATCGGCTTTGGCAGTATCGTGATTGAAGATCCGAAGGCATTGACCGAGTTGATACTTGAGGCCGTACGAATGACTGGTGTTCGTGCACTCGTCTCGCGTGGTTGGAGCAAGCTAGGTGAGGGTCATGTATCCAACGACAGTGTGTTTTATCTGGACGATTGCCCTCATGAGTGGCTGTTTGACCACGTCGCGGCAGTTGTACATCATGGCGGCGCTGGTACCACTGCTTGTGGCCTGAGCAAGGGCGTCCCATCGTTCTTGGTACCCTTTTTCGGAGAGTAAGTCGCCTGATGTTGTACCATGTACCGCAACTGCTGACATCATGTAGTCAGCCATTCTGGGGGATGATGGTGGCAGCTTCAGGTGCAGGTCCAGAGTCTGTACCATATTCATCACTGACTTCTCTTGACCTCGCACATGCTATCACGACTTGTCTGGAGCCGAGCACCAAGTCAGCGGCGATGAGGGTAGCAGACAAGATGAGGCAAGAGGAAGGTGTTAAGGCAGCTGTACAATCATTCCACGCTCAGCTTTCGTTGGGTTTGAAGTGTGATGTTCTCCGCGATGAGGCGGCTTCATGGACATTGCATGACGGTGATCGCGCCATAAAACTGTCAAAGAGAGCCGCGGCGATGTTGGTGAGAGAGACCATAGTCAAGCCAAACAAACTATCACAGTAAGTCGAGGTGTGTATTTATGCTAGCTTTTGCTAATACAACAATGCAGCTACCAGTCAAAGCCCATCATAGTCGATCCTAAACGCTGGGAGCCTGTATCTGCTGTCGTGTCGGCTTCTCTGCACACTGCAGGTGCGATGGGAAGAGCTGCCGCTGGTGTTGTCTCCGAGCCATACCAGATGTATAAGGAATCGAAAATTCAAGCTCAAAACAACCCGTCGGAGGCAGGTACAGTGTTAGGACCGAGTGAAGCGATCAGGCATTCCCAAGACAGTTCACCGCAGGGTCCAAAGATCGTCGGAGAGAAAGCCGGAGACGAAAAAAAGTCGCTCAATGGCCCGTCAGAGAAGATCAATTTTTCCAATGCTCAAGGTCCTGAGCAATCTATGGTTGTACCCGCTGTCGCTGACGGTAGTGACTCGGCAAACAGGACCAGACAACTCGTCAAAGCGTCTGCCAAAAGCGCCGGAAAGCTTCTCTTCTCGCCAGTAAAAGGATTGGTCCTGGACATCCCTCTAGCGGCAGTCGAAGGTATGTGGGCAGTACCCCACTACCACGACCCGCGGAGCTACCAATCTACCCCGATCACTGACTGGAAGAGTGGTGGTATGGTAGCAGGCAAATCTTTCGTGCATGGAGTACAAGAAGGTATGACAGACATTTTTATCAAAACGTACGCTGGTAAGAAGAAAGAAGGTGCGAAAGGTGTTGCCAAAGGTTTGAGCATAGGGTTCATGAACTTGACAATGAAGACTGGAGCCGGGACATTAGGGTTAATCGCTTATCCTTGTCAGGGTGTGTATAAGAGCATACACACAGCTCTGCATACGAAAGCAAAAAAAGTCATTGAGCAAGCAAAACTGGAGGAAGGAGAATGGTCGGTGGAGAACAGGCCAGATGCAAGCGTGGGACTTGACGAGGTAATTCGGCGGTTCTTGGGCGTCAGGTCTGGTAAGGGGAAGGGCAGACAGTGATTCATAACAAGAAATCTGGGGCATCTTCCAAAGGAAGACTTCAACAGGGTCTGGCGATAATATCTGCTGGCTGAGGTGAATGTCGATGGACGATGGGAGGACAAATGATTTCGTCGCGCGAGGACGCGTTCACATCGCGAAGCCAACGCATCATTCTCGCGTCGACGTTCCCAACACAGCAGGGGGCGCTAGTCAAGACTTTTGGCCAGACCATCACTTGTCGGAAGCCGTCACTGCCGTGCAACAAGCACAGAACTGATCGATCCCAAATCAACAATAGCCACATTGTCGTAAGCTTCATTCAAAAAGTACATCTCCTATCTTTAGGGAGGACGAGACATCGAGATGCCTTGTTCTATTGTTTCAGCTTCCAGCACTCGACTTTGTGACACGAACCCCTTGTCCAAGCGTCGAGTCTCTGTACGAAGTCCCCCGTACCTAAAGTACCTTTCGCAACGGTCAAAAGAATGTACAGTACGTCAATTGCAAAGGAGGTGGCCATTTTCCGGCATTGCAGTCCATGAAACAGATGGTATCTAAGCTTCTTGATAGACTCGTCGATTGAAGTCGATGCAGTTATCGATTATTGATGTATAAAAAGGAGATTGGAGAAAGCGGCATGTCTCGTTGTGATTACAAGTTGGTGGTGGCTGCGGTTGTTGCAGTGATTGGAGTTGCGAATTTCCAGGCCAGGGGAAATGAGACAACAGCCGATGTTGATCTTCAACGCTGCAACGTACTGAGGCTTAGGAACCTCAGGGGGTCGATCACATACGCAGGTACAATAAACAAATGTCATCACATGTAATTAGTAGGACACAATTTGAGAGTGATGGTTTGATGATGATGGAAAAAGGTTCAAATTGGTTTGTTCGAAGAGTGATATCAAGAAGAAGCGAATGGAAGGGGTTATATACATGAAGCTTCGAAGAGAAGTAGTCGTTTTGTTGTTTGGTTGCGGATGAAGATCCAGTCGTTAAGAAAATGATGTTACTTCTGCACCTATGAGAAGGTGGTGCGGACGAAGTTGTTGTTCTGGCCAACGAAGCAGCCACCGCTGGCGGCACCGGCGTACATGCCAGACTGAGCACCAGGCTGGGAAGAGCAGTTCTCAAGAGTGTAGCCGAATTCGCATGAGTCACCGGAGTCGCAGGTGAAGACACACTGTTCCATGTCGGAAACGCACTGGGCGCCCTCAATGGTCATGTTACGGCCGTTCATGTTGACGAGACGGGAGACATCGACGGTGGAGTATTGGCCGTTGTAGGTGAATTCACCCCAGGTGTTGGAGACTTGTCCGTTGATCATCTTGGTGTCCTCGTAGAGGGCGGCCCAGCCGCCGGAGGTACCAGTGGCAGTGGAAACGTTGACAGAGCTGCCGTTGGTGATTTGATAGGTGATCAGAGGAGCGACGGCGTTAACCCATGAACCGACGGGTCCCCACATGACGAGAACAAGGTCCTCGCCGGACTCGTTGTTGAACTCGGTGACATAGTCGCCGTCGTTGCCGATCCAGGAAGCGTGACCAGCAGCAGCGGATTTGGCGTTCTGACCAGTTAGGCAGCCGAGAGTTTGGAGGATGGAACCAATGAGGCCGCGCTCCTGGACAACAGGCTTGGGGATGGCGGCAGCACTGCTGAGGGCCAGGTTGGCGAGAAGAACGGTAGGGAGGTTGAAGCGCATCTTGACGGCTGATAAAATGATTGTGTGGTGAAAAAAGGTTTGTTGTTTAGATGTTTTCTCGTTGGATAGTGGTGTTAAGTGAATGTGGAGCCGCGATGGCGTCGACTGGAATACAACCAAAGGAAGGAAAAAGAGAGTGACTTGATGAAGGAAGGAGAGTACGGATAGGATGGGTTTACCGTTCTTTTATGAATCTGAGCCCTCCCACACTGTGTACCGATCAGTGTTTAATCAGCCGTTTCCGCCATGCAGGGCCCATCCATTCGTGGCCCCCCTCCCAGTGGACGTAATCAAGCCGTTTCCCATCATTTGGCGCCTCGTCAATGCGCCAGACTGGAGACGAGATCCATGCTTTGAGCCTTTGTGGAAGAGCTGTGCTTTGCATGCATTTTGGCTTTGCTTTGAGACTGCATGGACCGAGAAGGCCCACTTTTCTTTTCCTTCCCCAGCCAATAGGAATTCAGACTCAGCTCCGAGTATTCTGTCTCTAAATGTTTGGAACATTGTTGCTTTGCTGGCAACTGAACTTCAGTCTAGAACCCGCTAGGTGAGAGAGAAAAGGGGAAAGCGTCGACCGTTCCTCTGCCGCGTACACTTCTCGTGGCTTTCGCATCTTTCGGTTAGTTGTACGGGAGTGCCTGACGATACCCAGAGTTTGGATGGTCACTTCGACTCGCGACAAGAAGATGTCGGAGCGCTTCGAGGTTTGAACGTCGCGCGACGCTCCATGGGTTCCGCGTCACCATCCTTGCCTGCTGCGGCCAGGTCCACCGGTTGAGTGACGTTACCCCGGTCGATTGGCCAGTTCCCGCGCTTGGGCTGCCTGGGAGCGGGAAGACTGTGGTTGTGAAGTCGTAAATCGAAGGGACTTGCGAATCGGTGGTGGAAGTCCACGCCGACGGGCGTCAACAAAGCGCATGCTTGTGCTGCGGAATCTTCAGGTACGGGCGTCGCAGATTTTCAGGAACCAACGATTGTTGCAGATTACACTTTTGCTGGGCTCCAGGTACCAAACTTTGTTTCTACACATCTCTACTCCGTACCACACACACCTACCCACTTCATCTCAGTGATTTCTGACCTTCTTCGGTTGCTCTACGTGCCCTGCATCGGACACTATTAAAGAGAGAAGAGTCTGCCTGGTGTGTGTGGGCCACTGTCAAAGAACTGAAGTGCCGACTGTGATTCTTCTAAATCTCATTGGTGAAGCCGCGTATTGTTGAATTTTAGGCAGATTGTGACAGTCGTGTACCTTGTGCTTTTCGCGAGGCAAAAGTTGTGGTGGGAAGGAAGCTGCAAAGTCATCGACCGTCATGCAAGGCCCCAGCGCTTACATGCAGTCGCACCTTCCACACGTGGTCACAATGACAGCAGATCATCGCATGGGTTGTTATTCCAAAGACGTGGGTGGTGGATGTCGTGTGAGAGTCGACCAACCTCAACAGACTTCCATCTTCTCGTCTCTTCATCTGGAATCTACAAGCTGAATCTCATGATTCCCAAACCATAAAGTATGGCTACACTGCTCGAAGGATCAATAAAGCGATTGAATAGTCCTACCGTGTCTCGGCTGCGAAATCGTCCTTCGTGTTTGACGGCGTAACAACGATTGGGCTAACAATAAGTGCGACTTCAAGAAGACTCTTCCACAACTTGTTCTGACTTTCTGACCATGCTGCACCTCTGCATCGTCCATCGGACCGCGACTGCAACGTATCTCTTTCCGCCTACATCCTTGACTGCTTTGTACCTTTTAACTTCCGGATACCGACTCGTAGCGAAGCGGCTGCTCATGCAAGGACGGGATATGACAATTCGACAACAACACGCATCTTCGATCTTCACATGCTCTCCCCGGGAAGTGTAAAATCATCACGACCGAAGATAAAAGCGCACGCGACACAGCAGCACATCTTCTACCTCTTCGGTCGTGCCGCATAGATGTATCCCCATCGAGTCGCACCAGTTTCTTCGCCAACGCCCACTACTTACCAAAAGATGGAGTGGACACATCCTCCACTTTTCGCACTGACAGCATCCGAGCACCTAGCATCGACGCCCAAGTAACCGTTTTTTCTCTTGATATTCTTTCTGCCTAGAGCCGACTTGTGTCCTTTCTTCTAGCTTCTTCTAAGGCTGTGATTTGTATTGGACACATGGATGCCATGGCGGAGTTGCGCAACACACGATCCCACATCCCGCAGTTGACCCAACGAGTCGGTACAGCCGACGGGACGGTAGAATGGTGCAAGCAACGTGGTGCGAGTTGTTCTTTGGAACACCAAGCAACCGTCGACCGCGGTCGGTTTGTCGTCTTTACTGCGCCTTCGATTTTGGTCTCGTATCCACTATCTGTCCTATCGATAAAAAGCCTTTTGTACCAATTCGACCATTCAGGATTGCACTGCCTAATTCGTTCTGTTCTGCTTGACTGGGGCACACCTGACTTAGACTCTGACTTCTGGTGAGACCAAAAAGTCGTAGAAGAAGTTTATCTCGTGGTCAACCACGATTCGGTTCGAGTCGAGGGCACGGGATTCGAGGCTGCAGGGTCAGCTCTTCCGCTCCCTCAGGTGAACGCAACCACAAGAACAAAGACTTTGACAAGGATCAAGGATGCTGATCGCTTATGTTCGGATAACAGTGCGAACGGAACTTTCAGGGCCATCTTACAACAGAAAAAGAAGGTGAAATCAAACTATGCTCTCTTTGTACTCGAGTACTTCTTTACAAAATATGCAGTTGAGGGTCTTTGGCGTGGCTTGGGACACGGTTGTCCGACAAGGATCCGACGCGCCGACGAAGGTGTCAAGCAAAAGGTCCGCCAATCGAAACCTTGACACAGTCGGACTTTTCAGCCGCGGTCCATTGAACCACACAGCTCGGCTTTTCTAGATCTCGCTATGGTACAGCTATCCACATCTTGGCTCTGACAGACTACTAGACAGCTCGGCTTTGGCTGAAAACACAGCTCAGCTTTGGTTAAAAACGCAGCTCGGCTTTGGTTGAACACGCAGCTCGGCTTCTCAACCGACTACATACTGTGCGCAGCTCGTTGTTGAGTCTGTTGCCTCACAGCTTTGCCTTGGCTTTGCCATCTGCCTGCTTGTCTCTGTTCGTCTGCGCCATCTTCAATAATGCGTACAATGTCTGCAGCCTCGGCATCTCGAACCCCTTTTCTCTAGCAATCCGTATCGGGTTGCCAAGTATGACTTCCAGTTCCATCTTCTTGCCCGCTTCCCAATCCAGCCACATACTCGGTCTTGAGCCAGACGTGTTCTTCCTCGTTGATGCGAGCAGTTTGTCTGCGGAAGCGAACTCTCGTGGGAAGTCTTGACCGATGATCTTTGGTGCTGTGGTCAGGATCTCGAGCATAGTCGCGTGTAGGTGATGAGATAGTTCTGGGTCCAAAGCCATGGCGGCGTTCGTACTACCATTGCTAAGGACACTGCTGGGGTTCATGGATGCATTGATGGCGAGTTTGTGCCAACGCACGAGTTGGAGTTTGGCATGTGTATAGGCTTCTGCATCTTTGACACCTCCCTGTTGCAACAGCTCTGCGAACTTTGCATTCTGCTGTTCTGCTTGGGACGAAGGGCCAGAGGGAAGGTAAGGACCTATGTTTATGCGCGTCCAGCGGTTGTGCTTGATCTCGCCATGTTGTTCTTGGGCAGCACTGATGACCGTGACGGCACTCAGGATTGCTGCAGAAGGGAAGCGTTTCGCATATCCCTCTTCAACACCCAGTCCGTTCTGGATCAGAACAATCGCCGTCTTGTCTTTCACCAATCCTTCCAACTGCTTCGAGTCGTCGCTAACGTCCGGCAACGCTTTTGTACTGACAACGATGTAGTCCCAGCGCACATTACTCTTCTCTGCCTCTTTCGGGTTCGGGAACACACGCGTAGGTGTCCAACTATAGTCGCCGTATTGCGGTGAAGTTACGTGGAAGCCATTGCTGGACACGGCGGAGTAGTTTGAGCGGCAGACGCAGGATACGTGGACGTTTGGTGCTTGAGCGAGACGAGAGCCATAGAAAGCTCCCACGGCGCCGGCACCGAAGATGAGCACTTCAATTGGAGATGACATTGTTTGTGAGTGTCTTGTTGAAGACTTTCGACACTGTCTCGTCGAATTGGTTGCTTATCGTTACAGGCATTACGATTTCCCCACAAAGTGAACCTCGGCTTCAAGACTTGATCGCGTCATGTTATTTCTTCTTTTTCTCCATTTCTTCTTCCTCTCTCGACTGACGTTCTGCAACTGCCGTTCGATCTTCGAAACTTCGATGCTCAAGGTCCTTCGACAGAACTGGTTCGATACACAGCTCGGAGCTTCAGGGAACGCCTCTTTGTCGCGAGACCCGCCTACTCATACGTCAAATGGCTCAAGGCCACATGTTTCTGTGACAACCAACCCGTCGACCAAGTCCGAAGCAGCGCCGAAGTATATTCAGAAGCTCACAGCCTCCTTTTCTCAAAGGATCAATCATGCCGTCAAGACTTCCATCATCGTGCATGAGGTCGCTAAACGTCGCAACGGAGACGAACTGCCGAAATTCTGAGGCTTCGGCTTCGATGACGAAGTTCCTTTCTGGTCACCTCGGCTGGGACGATAGAAAACACACTCAGATACTCCTGTTCACGTAGAGTGATTCCACGACATTTGAGCACCACTGAAAGTCCAAATTTGCGATAGTTTAGATCGTTTGCACAGCAACTTCTCGATCAAGTTGGTTCTGTGGTGTAGTTGGTTATCACTTCTGTCTAACACACAGGCGGTCCTGAGTTCGAGCCTCAGCGGAATCATTTCTTTTGTGCTTTGTCGGCCCCTCTTTTGGTCCAGCAATGGCAGTGGAGAGTTTTGAAGCCTGTGTGAATTTCCAGGTGAGAAGGCATGTCGAGGCTTTAACTTTTAGCTGTGCACACTCACGTCGGCTTATGTGAATCCTCCTTTTTACGCGTGGTTATAGTCCATGCGTGCTTTTTGGTCGTGTGTTGAGAGGCGTGATTGGGCTCTTGTGATTGTTTATGAGCGCGTACATTGACGACGCATGTGTGTGAGCCTGCTGCAAGAAGCCTGATACCGCCTCTGATTATGCGCACAGAGACTCGACATCATATGTGGGCTAAAAATCGCATCTCTGGCTTCTTTATCGCAACGAAAAGTCATATCTGGCAGACTGTGTTGCTTGGTGAAGTGTCGTTGATTCGACGTTGATTTTTGAATTCAGCTGCCCCCGTGGAAAGTCGTTGAGGTATGTGACCCTGTCTTCTCTTTTGGCAGGCGGTATGGTCCCATCGATGCCTCGCATGGCTTCAGAGAGGAGTCGCAGGCCCTGTAGCATCTTTGCTGTATCTATCATGGGCTTTAAGAGTATTACATATGTATATTATTGTCGTTGGCACTTTTTCACATTCATTCAAGTTTACACGGTCATCCCACATTCGAACTTGGTCAGTGTTCTGGAAAAGAAGTTCTGAAAACATGTATTTAACCTTATCTCAATCATTGAGCTATTGACCATGCTGGTTGGACCAGATCGTGGCAGATTATATCTATAGGACCGATCACTGCAGATATTGAAGCATGAAATACGGTGGTTCACGAGTGATATCGTCGACAGTGTTTTTGATGCTTGTTAATGAAGTCACCCTGGCTCTCAGCCACACTTTGAGAATCATGATGTACGCAACAACGTTGACAATCCATGCTACAAGTACCGGGCGAAAAGCGACAAGCTCTCAAAAACGAGGCCAGAGGATGTTTGCTTCCCAAAAGTGTACATTAGAATGTTAATAGCGAGTGGTAATAAAACAGCAACCTGAACTTCCAAAGTTATGTGCTCGCAACAGCAGTTTTCTGCGCGTCCACTCCCAAAATAGAGTCTCGTACTCGAGTACCTCCAAGCCAAAAACGTGTCGTGTTATTCGTATCCGTTGTTGTGTATTGTCCTTCTCCTTCTTTTATCGCAATGCAATGCCAGTGCCGTTCTTCGTCCAGCGGTATAATGCGAGGACAGTGTGTCGTCTGTATTGTGTTTCTTTCTGTGGTACGTAGCGGCCTCGCGCTTGTGTGACTGCGGATCGGAGTATTTGACGGTAATTGCGCTGTGAGGACAGAAAATCAGTATTGATATTACTTGTGATAAAGGGGATCATGAATGAAGCTTACCTGATATTCTGTATCCAGAGTCGACACACAAGCCTCAGTCGCTCGGATGATGACTTCGCAAGCATTTATAATCTTCGGATCCGTTTCTGTTTGCAATCGATCCACAATCAACAGGAGAGGCAGACTGCCCTGTAGAAGCTGAATGCCGAGGAAATACGGCACAAAGCCTAGATCTGGGTCGACATCCAGGATATGAGATACGTTGTCGGCGGCTGCGATGGCATTCGCGATTGTCGTTGTGAATGAAGGAGTCGCCATGAAAAGATCCCGGTCGTCGAACAATGACATGGGATCCCACTTTCCGGCCAGAAGGACGCGCGAGACTTGTATGACGAGATTGGCGTATGCGACGACAGTTTTTGTGTGATGGATATCTTGGTAATCCAGTGCGGAGGCTTGTTGCTCGAAACGGACCAGACTTTGCGCGTAATTGTCGAGTTGAAGCAGAACCTGAGATTGCACTCGTTGGCCATCTGTGTAGAGCTTGCCAAGTGTGTGGTGATTCTTCAGGTGATTGTAGTCGAGTATTGTGCCGACAATCGTCATCAATGGTAAAAACCAGCCGTAGATGTTGTGGCCAGTACATTCGAACGAAGGGAATTGCGGGCGCTGTGTGAGTGATGAGAAATTACCTGATTGCCATGATGCTTCGTCCAGTGGTAATAGAAGATCCTCGCATTCGGCATCTAATAAGGCGTTCTGTCGGTTGTAGCAAAGCGCCAAATGACGATCTTGGATGTAGAGTAGCCACCAAGTTCTCCTTCGCTCTTCCAGCGTTTCTTGGTCTACCTCGGGCTGGGTGGTGTCTGCAGCATCCATGTATTGAGCGAGACCATTGTCAAAATCGAACGAATTCAGACCCAACCAGGGGTCACTCTCGAATTCAATCATGCTCTGGTTGTTTGCCGTCGGTGATACGCCAGGGATTGAGGAGCCTGAGATGGGCTCTTTGTTCAGACCTAGCTCTCGAGCAAGAGCAAACGCCGCATGCCACCATCTCATACTCATAGCCTTTTCTTCACTAGCAGACGTGATTGCAGCAATGTGAATATATGTGATTACATCGTCAAGAGTGCCAGAACTTGACTCCTGCAGTTTGCGGGTTGGGCCATCTGTCAACTCATGAACGCAGCCGATATCTGAGTGCACCAGAGGATGAAGCAAGCGGATTGTCACCAGTCGCAGTTTCCTGCAAATGTTGATGCGTTTCGAATGTGACCAGGACAGAGTTTCTGGACCTCCTGTTTCGGCAGCTGCCCACAGCATGCTTGCAAGTAATGCCGGACTGCAGTTTCGAGGATTGTCCTTGCTCATGACTGAAGCTTTGCGGAAGACAAAAGCATGGATGTGGCGACATACAGGGTGCATGAAGGTGTTGAATTGACTTGTGAAGTACAGCTCGAGCAGACTGGCAGCCTGTGCTTCTGTCAAGATGGATGCCACATATGGCAGAAGAGGGACAAGAACGGGGTATTTAGGATGTCCGACACCTCCCGAGTTCGTTTCTGAACCGCCATCATCGGCGCCAAAGACCGGGGCTGCCATGGAGGTGCTGAATGCAGCAGATCCCAGATCAATTGAATATCGGCCATTCCACATGTTTGCGTTGCTGTCCAAGGTGACAGTCGAAGCATGGCGTTCTCCCATACTCGGACGATGCATGAATGTTTGCATGCCATGATCTGTGCCGAAGGAGCTGTGTCGAGCATATGCTGATGATTGTTGCGATTGCTCTGGTATGATCGGATTGGCGGTCAGGGGTACGGTTGGCGGGGGCGGAGGCTGGGAATGTTGCGGCGGTAGTTGCTGCGTCGGGGCGGGTACGGGAGGTGCGGGCGCGGCTTCCTGCTTGTGTCCATTCTGTCGCTCAAGCAAGGCAGAGCGACTGGGCTTTCCCCGCTTGTAGACTGCTCGTTGGTATTCGCAGATATCATGTCCTGCACACCTCGAACATGGCTGCTGTCCATCGCACTTCACCCGTCGTTTGTTGCACAGGTCGCAAGCACGAGTGATGCGCCGCTTCTTGTTTCTCTCGCTCTCTTCATCCAGCGGGCCGTCTCTCTTGCAACCCGGCGATGTCGAGTCCTCGCCCGGGCTGTGGCTCACGTCGTGCTTGTAGGTCGTGTCGGGAGGAGTCGTCATCTTGTATAGATCCTCCTGGATGATCGGTTGATGAGAGGGTTAAATGGAAAAACACAAGATTCAGGAAAACGATTCACATCCATCATTCCCATCTTTCCCCGGCCCCGCCCCGCAGTGACCTGGTCTAACTTTCTCGACCGCTTTCAAGCCCTCCTTGTACACGAGCTGCGGGGCAATGGCAAGCCACATGAGCTGTGCGTCCCTGCATCTGGAGATTGCTACCGAGGTTTAACGCAACTATTTGCTCAGATGACCTGCCCTTAAACCAACCAGGAAGCAAAATTCCACTCTTGCATCTGTTTCATGGCGTCGAGACGAAGGGTCTGGCCTCTTGCAAACCCCCTTCTCCCAAGATTATTCTCGTCTTGATGGATCTGATAACGAGCCTCATCAATGGCACTTCCCAATCCACGCGAACCGCTCTCTCGGCACCGTTCCGTTTGTGCAAGAGACATCTATCAAAAGTCGCTTCACACCCAAAGCCCTAACCACGCCCTAAACCAATACTCTACAATCGCATAGTGACGCCTTCTTACAGTAATATCTTCAACATCACCGACATGCCACCGACTCCAGTGTACCTGTTTTCCCCCGGAGGCCCCGGAGACGCCCCGCTTTGGCATCCTTCTCCAGTCTTGAGATTGGAGAAGAAAATGTCCTTCTCTTCAACCTTGTTGTCCGAACACGCCGTGAGTCTCTCCGAAGGTGCTGAAGTGTTCGCATAACAGTTACGTTTAAGGCAGGTCGGCATGTGTATAGGGAGGATCTACAGAGACCCGTCGGGGCCGTTGCTGATTTCCTGGTATGCTTCGCTAATCTCAACTTTGCGAAAATTCCAGAAACCAGAGTATCGTCAGTGAGGTCCCATCAGACTGGACGTCATGTCGCTTAAAATCGCGTGGGAACACTCCTGCGGTTCTCTCCGTCATTTTTCAATACTGCATGCGTATGACAGCCTTTGATCACAAGAGCATACTTGTACGGACTCTTCACGTCGACGTTGCAACTTGCGGCGCCTGCACATCCTCCACCCCGCTCCCCTCCGCCGCTTCGGCTACACTCCCGTTTCCCGTGCGTTCGCACAGATGTTTCGCACAGTTCGCGAGCCCAAAACTCAAAAAGCGAGACCTCAGACATGTGAAATTGCCAAAACAGCCACACGTTCGTTTCTCTTTCGCTTTGCATCTTTGACCCCAACATTTGGAGATACTTGTACTCGGCTATCAACCGCACTCACATCAATCACAGCTTGTGATCGATCAGGTCTCGTGGTCTAGCGGTATGATACTCGCTTAGGGAGGTGCTTCTGTACCTTGAAAACTCTAAGCCAATTGCGAGTGGTCCCGGGTTCGATTCCCGGCGAGACCCCTTCTTTTGCTCATGAGAGCACCGTTTTGGTATGCAAAGAGGAGCAGAGAGGCAGGAGATGGTCGGGGTAGCGATCTGAATCGTTTTGGTGGTTGGGTGAAGCCTGGAATCCTAAGCAAAAGCAAGCGTTCCATGGACGCAGGATTTCTGGCAAGACCCTCTTCTTGCATCTGTGAAAGCCTTCATTTGGAAAGAAAAGAGTAGTAAAGAAGCAGGAGAAGGCTAGGGCGAAGTTTTGAAGATTTCTATGAGTGACGGACGTGAAACATGAGCGATGGGTGAAGCCTGCCTAAAATTCATAGCGAGCGTTTGATCAAGGTGAGACTTCCAATGGGACCCTTCTTTACTTATGGGAGCGTTGTTTCACACGGCGGAGGATGGTGAGAGATTGAGACGAGAAAAAGATTGAAATTCGGAAGAGCTTTTGGTAGACGTGGAATCTTGGTGGACGATTGAAGCATGGAACTGATTTGGGTGTCAAGCATTTGATAAGCAAGGAAGCAGGGCAATACGCCTTTTCCCTATGAATGCGCACGTTGTTTTTGACTCAATGATGATGTGTTTAGGTGAGCTGCCGAGATTCTGTGAATCTAGAGAGCATTTGTGGGAAAAATGAAGCCTAGTATGAGTTGGGTGTCGAGACTATCTTTCGGTTTGAGACTTGGAAAAGCAAACCACTCTAGTTACTCCAAAGTGTGTTGGTCTTGAATTGATATATCGGAGAAGGGTCAGAGTCATGGAGACCGTGATTGAAATAGTTGTTTGCGCTAGGGCGATGCGATAGATCTTGTCGTTCTGCTGATGTCGCTGAAGGTTGACTTAGGTTCTCAGCGATGCTGTGTTGACTGCTAGTTACAGTGAGCTTAGCCAGAGAGAGTCGACCTGTAATGGTGGAGTACATGGATGGCATCTCAAAGTACATGGAGTGGTCGGCACGCACGCTTGTACTAATCACAAGTCTCGCTGGACATGACATTGTGGAGGATGAGGAAAGTTCTTGATATTAGATATTTTGGAAAAGGTCAAGGTATCGCAAACATTTACTCGTGTCCAATGGGCTTACCCAACTGCTGGAAGGCAATCGATGCAGAAGCACCGAGCAAGAAGTTAGGCTGTGCACCAAGGGCAGGGTTCTCGCCGATGAAGTTGTTGGGGAAGCCAATGTCGAATGGCTTGACACCTTCGAGCTTCTTGATCTGCTCATCTGACAACTTGATGCTCAATGCCTTGATGTTGTCCTTGAGGTGCTCGACCTTGCGGCCACCGACCAGAGGGAAGACGTTTGTCGTCTTTGACATGACATAGGCGAGAGCGATGGCGGTGAGGGAAACATTGTGCTCGTTGGCGACTTCTTCGAGAGCAGCGGAGATCTTGACTTCGTCTTCTGTTTGCTCGCCGCCCATCAAGCTGCGAAGACCTTCGCCGTTCTTTTTACGCTCCTCAATAGCAGCCTTGGTCTGGAACTTACCACCACCGAGAACATCCCAAGGTGCAATAGCCATACCAAAGTGACGAGCCATTGGAATCACGTCTCTTTCCAAATCGCGAAGCAAAATTGACCACCTACCTTGGTAGATGGAGAATGGTGTCTTGCCGTGTGCTTTAGCGTAGTAGTTGGCAGCAGAAACTACCCATGCAGGGGAGTCCGAAATTCCTAAAAAAGAAAAAAGTCAGATTTGGTCTTTGCAATGCAGGTAGGACGAGTGACATACCCAGATACATGACCTTTCCTTGTTCGACAAGGATGTGCAAGCTGTCCATGATCTCCTCAATTGAGGTGGTGTGGTCCCACCAGTGGAGGTAGAGGATATCGATGAAGTCGGTCTGAAGCTTCTTGAGCGAGTCGCGGACGCTCATGAACATACTGCGCTTGTGGTTACCGCAGTGGTTGGCAGCCTTTCCCTTGCCTAGAGCGTAGCCCTTGTAGTCGGTCTAGAGGTATAGGTCAGCATACATGCAAGATTGATCAAACATTAGAAGAAAGACCAACAGTGAACTTGGTGGCAAGGACGATCTGATCACGGTTTCCACGCTCTTGCATCCACTCGCCGATCCATTGTTCGGACTGCTCGTTTTGGTAGTTGTTGGCAGTGTCGATAAAGTTGCCTCCTGCTTCAAAGAAAGCGTCAAGGAGCTCAAAGGATTTGGCTTTATCCATGGATCCCATCATGCTGCTCCAAGCATCACCCACTGACATAGCTCCAAGCTGAAGAGGGGAGACACGAACGCCGGCAGTCGAAGACAGAATACGAAGTCTGCCGAGCTCGGTGGCTGGCTCCGGGGCGGGTTCGAAGAAGGACATGATTGTGATGTTGGTTATTGTTAGATCGTGTATGGAAACAAGGTAAAACAGAGATGATCAGAGGCCAGTTAAATGAGCGAGTCGTTTGAGCTTTATATGTTTGCAGGCCGGAGGTAATGCAGGAGCTACACGCTCAAGCTCCGGGCCATGTCATACGTGGGATTGAGGTCATCAACGGACTTAAGCCTCGAACTGAGCCGGTGCTCACATCCGGAGAGATTCAAATGTTTGTCCCTCGCTGCAACGAAACCTTGTGGGTCTTCATTTTCGGCCGAAACGTGTCAGCCAGACCTTTGAGCTCTGATATGCGACCAGAACAGACAGTACTGGCGAGCAATTACAAAGCACTTGAGGGTCTCAACACGCGGTGTGCTTCTTCGACACATACAGACGGGATGCAGGAGCAAGATAGAAACATTGATGGACAGCATGCAGGTCTAGAGCTGTTCCTTCGGGCGGGGAAGAAGGGAGCCTTGGCAGCGTCACCACTGAGCAGGTCGCCGAATTAGTCCTTCGTCCTTCGTCCTCCATGATACCCCTGAGCGAGCGCATTTCTGCTAACAGCGGAAGCACAAAACACAGAAGTGAGACTAATTGACAGACCATGAAGACGAATGCTGAGCATACTCCTGCGACTTGATTGCGCAAGACCAACTTGGAAGCCTTGAGCGCAGCACTCTCCTGAACAGGGGCCCCCTCGACCAACCAAACGACTCCTGAAAACACGACCCAACTCTAAGACACTTGAATGAGCATCGGATTTTCTTGGCCTCGGCATCATACGGAGCAGCGTCGAATAGCTCCATCTTGTTGTAGAGAGTCGAGCTGTCAAAGCTTGCTTGATACAAGACAAATATCGCAAGGCAGAAAGAGTTGGAGACATGCTTCAGCGACACATAAAGATCCGAGCAGAGTATCCCACATTACGATGCAACGGCACAGATTGGTGTCTTCGGAGGTAAACACCAACCGAAGAGAGAGGCTCCGATGGGCGGACGAGGAGGTGCAGGATGTTTTATGAGCCCAACAAATCAGACCACAAGCACGTACGGCCACAGTCAGCTGAAAACTGGGCATCCCGTCCGCTCTGCCATACATAAGCAGTTGAACGGCAGATTAGTACTACGGTGGGTGACCACGTGGGAATCCCTGCTGCTGTACGTTTTGTTTTGTTGGATCCTCTTTTGCTCTTCTCTGGTTATCTTGAGTATCTGTCACATGTGTAGCTGTCTCAAGGCATGGTACTCTCTAGACTTTTGGCAACGTAATTGAGATATGCTGTTCAATTGATTCCTTGCGCGAAGGCTGTCCATGTGAGATACCACTGTGCATTTTTACAGCTTTAGTATTGAAACATAATGTTTCAGCGCGCATGGGAGGTCTTATCATGGCGATGTGTGCTTTGATGTTCGCGCAGCAAGAGTAAGACTCATGTATCAGTTTGCAAGTCAGTGCAGGGCAAATGGATTCACTTTTGAAGGCTTGAACGGGGACACGCGAAATTGAAGAAAAATGAACTTTTTGTCCAGGTTGTCATGAGATACATATGCTGATACATTCATGAATACACTTGTTGTTTTGCAACCATATAATCTACTCCATGCCAGAGTAGTTGCCTGACTCGCTGTACTGGCGGTCACTTCCCTTATTCTTTCTGAGAGGACCCAGCATCTCGTTCCAGAAGCTGTTGGGAGGGTCGAGGAAGGTGGCCTCGTAGGCGTCAATGGTGGGACGCTCCCAGATGAGGTCGGTAGTCATAGGGGTCTTGAACTTGGTCTTCTTGAGAAGCTTCCAGCCGAAGAAGGTGACAGGAGCTAGAGACTTGTTAGCATGCGTTCATGATCAATGTAGAGAAGGTAGAAGGAGAGCAAAACGAGGATAAAGGCAGTCTGGAGTGAGAGGGTTTTGGCGTCGCCCGTTGCAAAAACCTCTGCAACGGGATACGATCCACCAAATCTCAACCAATCTTGCCTTAAATCACTCCATTCTTCTTCCTACACCACTAGAAAGCCTTACCAACTAAAATGGTCATTGTGTAATAGATAAAAAAGTTGTCGGTCGACCATGGTGCGAATGCGGTATAGCCGTAGCAGCCAACAATCATGATCATCCAGGCAAGTCCGAGGTATGCGGACCAAGGCTGGAACCAACCACAGTAAGGTAAAGTCTTTCTGTCAATGCCCTGAGCCTTGAGTGCACGCCAGAAGAAGATGTATGTCGTCGTCATAACAATGTAGTTGATGACACCTCCAGCGGTGATCAGGTTGACCAACCAGGTGAGAACCTTGTTCGAGCCACTGCTAACTTGCAAGAACGACAGGCAGGGGAAGATCATGACGAATGCAAAGCACCAGATGGGGACACCGTTCTTGGTAGTCTTCTTGAAAATGCCTGGTGCGCGGCCTTCAACAGCCATACCGTGAAGAGAACGAGTAGCGACGTAGGTGTAAGTGTTACCGGCACTGAAGATAGAGGTGACGAGCAGCGCGTTGACGAAGGAAGGAAGTCCAGCAATTCCCATGTTCTTCATAGCGATGACGTAGGGAGAGGCGGCGGCGGTACCACCACCTTCTCCGGTTCCGCTAACGATAGCGACGAGCCCGGGGTCCATGTGCGAAACAATGATGCCAGCAGCAAGAGCGCCTCCGATGAAGAAGATACCGAAACGCCAGTAGACTGTCTTGAACGCAGTCTTGATGTAGGTGCGAGGACGTTTGGCCTCAGCGGCGACCATGGAGATGTACTCGGGACCAACAACACAGAAGGAAGCAGACCAGAGAGCGGCGCAGAAGCCCTCGAAGCGGCCGAGCGTACCTTCAGTTCTGTATTCTGCAAAAGCTCCATCTTTCCAGTTGCGGAAACCGTAGGCATCGTGTTGTGGGTTTCCACCGACCATGGTGACGAAGGTGAACGAGAACAGCAGGAAGATAAGGATGACTTTTCCGCCGGAGAGCCAGAATTCTGCTTCACCATAAGCTCTGACAGCGAGGACGTTAAGGAGACTGTGAACATGTCAGCGATTGGGACTTCGGGAGCACCTGCGGGAGTGCTCGAGCGCAATGTTGCTTTGGGCGCAAGTCGCCAAGGGATTGAGACAAGGAAATATGGTCACGATATAGAAGTCGCAAGGGCGGCAAGATAAACCGGTCTTTCTTGGGCGCAAGGAAATAGGGTGCGAGGCAAAAGAAAATAGGTGCGAGGGTATTCTCCAGGAGGAAAAGGGCGCTCGGCAGAAAAGTCGCATAGGAAGGATTGGAAAGAGTCGCAAGGGAGTGTTTGTCGCATAGGAAGTCTTACCCGTAAAGAATCTAAGAATATGTGTCAGCTCTAAAATGATCCAAACGTCTCCAGGGTACCCTTACGATGCAAGCGATTGGGATACTCCACGGCGGGATATCATCACTCCAGTATCCAAGAACAGTGGTCAAAGCAGTAATTTCGAAAGGAATGAGCAATGCCTGAGAACATTGCTAATTAGCTGGATGTTCTTTCCGGTCGCTTTGTTGTGTTGTGTCTCACCTCGTAGATGAACAAGTTCCAGCCTGCCATGAAGCCGAAAGCATCGTCGACGAAGTGACCGGCAAGACGAATGAAACCACCAGAGACTGGATATAAGATTGTCATTTCTGCAATACAGTTGTTGACGAGACCAAGGAAGCACGAATAGATAAAATAGGCGAGGAACAGACTGCCAGGTCCACCGCGGACGAGGCCGCCGCCAATGGACACAAACAGTGCTGTACCGATAGAGCCACCAATTGCGATCAACTGGATCTGTCTGTTACCCAGACGGCGCTGGAGATGATCGGCGTTGTCGTGAAGGATACCCTCCTCCGTAGAGTCGCGGTGGAAGGGGTCTGATGGCGAGTGCGAGACAGTGTCGCCTGTCTTCTCGTTCTTGTCCCAGAACGGCATGACGGGCGTATGTATAGAACCTGGAAAGGAAAAGTTGTTGGTTAGAAAAAAAAATGGTCCAGCGGGCTAAGAAGGAAAATCTGAGCAGGCACACGATACATATACACAAGATGCAGACCAAGGAAAAACACTGAAAGGGCCGCTTCTGATCCAGGCGCGGCTCTTGGCCACTGGTCTGCAAGGATTCCAACTCGTAAAAACGCTACTTGATGGGGCGAAGAAACCCACTCAAACCCAGATCTGGAGACTTGGTTCGCTAGCCGGGTAGCCTCTCTGGGGGATGTTCGTTGTACCGAACGTTGCTAAACCCAAATTGCTTCATGGCAGTTTGCATGAAGGATTCGACTTGGTACGCCGAGGATTGGCTGTTATCTATGGGAATGATAGCGCAGTGGAAACCCTTACCTCATACAGATATCAGCGTCAGTTACAATCCGATTCTTTGACCTTGTACTTCCTTTCGCTGCGCCAGTTTGCAGTGCTCAACAAGTCGTCAACTTGCCGCAGCGAAGTGGACCTGACACGGCTGGTGGGAAAATGAGGTTGCTTCAAGCAGCACGCCCTTTGGATACGACTTGGCCGCTAGACTCGGAAGGGCGTACCGTTTGCCTCAGTATTTGCGACATCACGGGGAGGCGCTTCAACTACCGCACGGCCGACTTCATGCACATCATCGTTATCTCCAGGATCTGATCAGAGGAGTCGCATTCCCACAGCCTTGTCAAGGCTAGAGCAGGCGCCCTCAAAGGGCAATAATGTCCAGGAACACCTTGCTCTTTGTACCTCCACGTGAGCATTGAGAGACAGGTGCGGGGCTCCAGAAAGATGGGCGTCTAAGCCCGCGCGCCTTGGCTCAACACTTTGACGTCGGCGGCTGCCGTCGAACTGTTCGGGGCTGGGCAGACGGACGTTGACATGGATGTCGGGCAAGCTATTCCCACGGAGATGCCCGAGCTCCCGGTTTCAATTGGCCAGTGATGTGATGCCGGATGACCGATCTAACGAGATGTGTGTGTGTGTGTGTGAAAATTCAAGCAAACAAAACACACGGAGCGTTCCAGATGACAAGAGAAAATTCGCGATGGTTTTGTCGTGGGCGGCAACTTGGCCGCGGGAGTGACTCTTTCTCACAATTTGAATGCCTCTTCGCAAGGCACCAAAAGCACTGCCTCAAGACTCGACCCGACTCGACACTGACGTAGAAGCAAGATGATGTTTACCCGGGCCAAGTAAGTTGGCGGAACAGTCACGTCCCAGCTCATAAACACGACCAACGGCAGACCATTAAAGTCACGCCCGAGCAATTTGAGCATTGTTGATTGATGCACCGAGGCACTCCAAGCGACAGGCGACAGGCTACTGGCGACATGCGACAGGCGACTGGCGACATGCGACATGCGACATTTTCCAACGATACCGTCATGGCCAAAGTCACTGTCCAGCGCATGATACAACCAGGTCGCAGACTTAGTAGGTCACGTATCAAGGAGCGTCCTTTCGACAGTGCAATGGTGGTCATGATAGGGAGGTTGGTCAGAGGCCAATTACCATTGTGAGCTGGAGCTCGTTGATATCTTTCACTCTTGCCTCTGTTACTATGTGATTATCAAACCAATTGCAGATTTTAAGTACTGGTTGTCGTATCACTGCTCGTCCGCACTCAACCGCTCCTCGACCTGTGTCTGCAGCAAGATACTCGGGTTGTAATTCACTCACCCTGCAAGACTTCACTTCCGTCATATCAACTCCAGTGAACATCTGGCTGCAGAATCATTGTCCTCTTCTGTGTACACTGACAGAGTCTCTATCGTATCAACGGAAGAATAAAGCCAGCAACATCCCGGGGTGGCTCATTATCACGTCCAAAACTGGGTGGAGACCGCGCTGGTCGAGGGCGTGTGCGATGCGGGATTCTTGGTCCCTCCTGAAAGGAGCCACAGGGTTCGATTCTCCCTGGAGGGATATGCCAGTGGAACCCGCGTTATCTTGAAGGCCGCTCTGCCCTGGACTACGGAACCTACCAAGCGACCGTACAAATGAATCGTACTACTTGATTTATTCTGGCGTTGACACTCAGCGGACATTTCCTTGCGACTACTATCCTTCGTCTGTGAATTCCTCAATCACGCAGCCACTGCCACCACCAACAACAACAACAACAACGATGGACGCGATCCTCACCTCAAGAGACTGTGCATCATTCAAAGCCGCGATCTTCGCACTGGACTCGTATCAGAAACAGGATCAATCGCGGGGATCTCGCGAGTTTCTCGCGCATACTGTGGCACTACTTACCCCGGCAACAGATAGCGCCATCCATACCGCATTCAGCTAGACATCGAGAGGTACATCCTCGTGGCCGATGAAGGATGTGGAAGGTTCTGGCGGTCGAAGTCTCTCAGGTAACGACTAGAGCAATAGTGGAGTTCTCGTTTCTCGGCATCGTCGGGTAGGCAGTCCTTGACCAGGATCGTAGAGCTGTATCCACGATCCTTCTTGGACCGGAACAGGCGACTGACAGCCAGGTCTTGATTTTCGGGTCGAGACAAACGGCATATGCTAGGTCTGATTGCGAAAAGACGCAAAGATGGGAAGCGAGGACCGTGACAGGACCAGGATCTAGAGTCATCAAGGGAGAGTATCTGAAGTCTGAGGAGAGTCTCCTTGTTAGCGACTGCTCCCATATCTTGCTTTGAGCAGACAGACCACCGGGAAATCTTGTGCCTTGTGCCAAGGGCATAAATCACCATCCACAGGGGCTCGACACTCTGATAATGGTACATGAGACACTCCCCAGAACGCTTCGCGTCGCGGCTCAGGTGCGTAACAGTGCCTTGTAAATCACCAATACTATATTGTGAGCGATAAGTTGCATGCGCATGAAACGCTGCGGAATTGTAGTAACGTAACCTACGTTCGGTAGAGAAAGCCCGTCAAAACTTTTGGCACGACTGGGAGAGCCTCAGGTCACAGATTCCCGAGAAACCACACCGAATGCGGTAAACCTTTGCCTTGCGTGGCTGCAAGAGATACCAAACTCGCTGCGCCACAGCGTCTCAACTTCTACAAGACTCCAAGGCAGAAGCATTATTGCCTTCATATTACAATTTACCTCTTCCACCAATTTCAAAGGTACCAGCCAGTAATCAGGTCTTTCTACTACGGCAGAGCACGCGAAGGCGGGTGTGTGGCTTTGGACTTGTATCTGCCCAAGAAGCATCACCTTCACATGCCGCTTGTGCCTTTGGCATACTCGGACATGTTTCGGAGGTTCACGCGCATGTCCTCGCGTTGACGAACCATAAACGGAAGTAGACACTGTTGAGATGGATGTAGACAGAATCCACTGATTGGTCAGAGACGTGGTATAATCAACCTTGTCTAGAAAGGTAGTGTCTGCGTGACTGTAATTCTCAAGGGCTTATCACCTGATATCTGTCCCGCTCCTGCTTGAACAATCGACTCTGCAAGCAATCAAGCCATCCGTACCCATGCATCCAGAGAGACGAGAGACGGAAGCAAAGCTCCTCAAATTGACGGTCATGGACATGAGTAATGCCTTTGACGTGCGGTCTCGACAGCGAGCATCACGAAGTATGAGCTGGCCACCCCGAACATACAATGGAGCTGAAAGCCATGGGACTAACGGTGTATAAGTGAATACATGTGATTGATAAAATGGATCTTGGTCAAGAGGGTATTTACAGTGATCAGAAAAGGCCATCGTGGTCTACGATGTTTTCTTGCATATCAAGATGGATTCCTTGTATCCCGCACTGTCACGGTAGTGAAGTTTTCTAACCTTCTTCCAAAAGCCATTGCTCCCTCGCGTTACTGCCAAACCTAGCCATTGGATCGTCGTCGTCCTCCTCGCTATCATCGTCTTCGCCGTCGTCATTCTCGAGGGGTATTGCCATCCATGCAGGCTTTTGACTTTTGTCGGACATAAACCAGTGAGATTTCCAGATGGTCAGGAGCATCAGAAATGTGAGAGGCAGCATTACAAACAGCAAGTAGCGAGTCTTGCGCCCGTCATGACAGGACTTCTTCAGGGCACCAGCCACTTGTGCTGTTGTGCGAGAGTTGACCGAGGTCGCAAGCAGTGACTTGGTTTGACAGGTCCAGCTCTCGAGCGTATAGCTTCCGTGGTCAATGGAGCTTCCGAAAACAGTGTTGTTCGTCGTCTCGCCGTTGTTCAAGAACTGTCTGAGTTGGTCTACAACAATATCATTGGTGACAGCTTGGACAGCAGTAAGGACGGCAATATACAGGACGCCAGCCATTGAGCACACAGAGAAAGTCCAGGCCATAAAAGTGTCTTTGGGCCCAGTTGTAACAAGCCATCCAGTCAGATCGAGATTCCTTACGCCTTGTAGGTGGAACCTCAGTTTTTCGCCTTTCGGGACATCCTTTGCATCTTTGTCCAGTGCATATAATTGAGAGAAAATGTGATCTTGAATTTTGCCGTATATGTAGGCTCCAGCAGTTCCAAGAGCGAACAGTCCACCCCAGAAGATTGAGGTACGACCATTGTCTTTGAGCGAGGCGGGAACGTATACAGCTGCAATACCAGTATCGTCGTGCTCAGACAACTGGAGTGTAAGGGTCTGATTGGAGAGTATTGTTGATAGTTCGTGGGCCAGAGTGCGTGGGTGGTCAAGGCCGTTCAGCACACAAATTCCGATGATGAAAATCGTGAGTGCCACGGCTAAACGAAGCAACGGTGCGCTTCGTGTAGGAGGAGCCATATAACTGGAGTATGTGACTCACACAAGTCTGCCGTACAATTGCTAGAAAATCGAGGCTAGTTTGTGGTTTCACTCTCTGGCTCCCCGCGTGCGGAACACTGTTACAGTCGATATCCGTCTCAAGGCACAAACTCTTCTGGATCTGGAGCGACAGCACCGAGACACGTCCTCTGAAATGGCTTGGATCCGTCAATATGAGATATGACTGTGCCTTGCTACAGCTTGACGTTACTCTCCTCTGGTTATCAATAGAAGGTGGATGTGATAGAGTGTGGGTAATGATCTTGGTGAAACATCGCTGCTTCATTAAACGGGGTAATTTCGGTCTCCGACTTGGGGGACGAATCCCACTTCTGCCAATCTCGTACTTTCCTCGTCCAAAGACGCAAGACCTAGCTTTAGTGCTGTCGCAATAGCAAGCAGATATTCTCTTCATCTACGCACGACATACCAGAATGAGGCATCCTTCGGACTCCTGCTCTTTCAATCTCACAAATCTTTCGCTGTCGGCTGCAATGATCGACTGCCTCTGGCAAGAAGCTCTACGACTGAAGCCTTGAGGTCAGCAAGTCGCGCACACTTACGGTCACCCTACCACATGGATACAAGAGACAAGTTCTGGACCTATCGCTACCAACCGCTGTCCATCGCTGAACTTCGTATGGACTAGGCTGCCGTGTCTGGAGCTGCGCGAGCATAAGCGAGGCTGTGATGTTTCTGGACGCCTACAATTATTGACAGACTTGAATTACAGGCCTAGCGTTTGCGTCTGAGACATGATTCAATTGGTCTACATTGTGGGACTGCCAATTGTTGATCAGGATCTTTAGGAACATGATCCATCAAGGGTATCTCCGCAGCCTCGGTCACTGGGTTGTGGGTATAATGTGTCTTGTCGCATCCAAGCTGATCACGTGCCAAATCCTGCCAAGGATATTCAGATGCAATGACGCGAACTCCGGTTCCTGCTTGTCAAACCATCTTTTCTAGCTGTGTGGACCCCTTCCCTTCGTCATCTCAAGGCAGACATGCGACTAGCAGCCTCTGGTCTCATCCAATAGAACCCATCTTCGGCCTATTTCCAATATCATAAATGGGAGATATCCAGCCCACAAACTTCAAATTGCTTCGCCTCGCTCACAGAGGTATACCATGCCCATAAGCACAGCACCTCGTAGTCAGCCCAACCTGTCGGATGTCCGAGTTTTCACCATCCTTCCTAAACATGAGAAGATAGAAGAAGAGAGTGTCCCAGGCTATAAGGCTGAGAGTTTCTACTCCGTGACACTTGGGAACGTCTTCAATTCGAGGTATACGGTTCTCGCGAAGCTCGGTTTTGGCACTGCTTCAACCGTCTGACTTTGTAGAGATCTTGTGTGTGTATCCATCATGATGATTCTGTGATCAAGGATCTCAACTAACCGATGAACCACCGTCAGGACAACCAAATTTGTTACTCTCAAGGTCTGTATCACTGGACCAGCTGCCACAAGTGAAGTGGCCATTTTCCCACCACATCAAATCAATCGAGGCAGACCATCCAGGTCTAGAAAGGATTAGGGTAGCGTTTGACGATTTTAAAGTTGAAGGACCTTCGGGATCCCACCAGTGTCTGATCCACACCCCGTTAGGCATGAATTATACGGAGTTTCGAAATCGAATGCCAGGTCAAGCTTTATCGACGGAGTTGCTACAACAAAGCCTGCTTATGGTTCTGCTTGGCCTTGACTTGCTGCATCAGGCAGGGGTCGTGCACACAGGTCAGTCCACACGGTTTAGCTCAAGTACCGTAGCTGAGGTCACTTCAGACATATCGCCCAACAATATCCTCCTTGGTGTCGAGGATATGTCAATCTTCTCCAAGATTGAGCAATCAGAAAGAGATCATCCATCTCCTCGGAAGCTCTTTAGCAACCGAAGCATTTACCTCTCTCACGAAATGCCGCTTACGCATGGTGCGCCCATTATATCCGACTTTGGCGCGGCTCGATTGGGTGTTCCAGGTCAGAAGCACTCTGGTGACGTCATGCCTGGAGTCTACCGAGCACCTGAGGTTGTTCTGGGTATGGAGTGGGACTCTAGTATTGATATATGGTCGGTTGCTGTCATGGTATGCTAAATCATCCTCTTTGAAGTCGTATGATTTGACTAATGAGAACTAGATCTGGGATCTGTTCGAGGGGAGCCGACTTTTCCGCGCTGTGAAAGATGGCCATCTTGACGACGAGCAACATCTTGCCGAAGTGGTCTCTCTGCTAGGTCCTCCGCCAAAGAAATTCTTGAAAATGAGCGAAAGGTGCAGTCAATACTGGGATAAAGAGGGCAATTGGATCGGCACGGTACCAGTACCAAATCAGACTATAGAAACGCGCGAAGGTCGCCTTTCAGGCAAGGACAAAGAACTTCTTCTAGGACTCGTTCGCAAGGTATCGCGATGGGTTCCAGAAGAGAGACTATCAGCGAAAGATCTATTCGACGATGAATTCTTGAACCAGTTCAAGATTTTAGGTAGAGGAAGTGCCTAGTAGCATAAGACTCTCCTATAGTTTAGCGCTGATGACAAGTGAGGCTTCAAAGGGCAATAGTGATTATATAGTGTCACGTTACGTATATTCATCGAGGAAATCATGGCACATCACCTGCTACCGTCTCGTCCTCCATCACCTTTAGCTGCGATGTGCGTAGGCTCCTCCTCGATGCATGTTCAAAACACATCTTTTCATTTAACAAGATCAGATGGTGGGTCGTGTTTTGTACAGACCCATTCGATAGGTCTCCAAGATGTCTTCTCATCGGCATTACAAAGACTTGTCAACCCTTTCCCAGATTTCGAGATACCGCAGATCATTGCGCATAGCGTGTCTCTCCGGTTGCACCAGTGAACAATCTGATGACTTCACCACAAAATACTCTACGGTACTGTAAGCGATCATGTCAAGATCTGCATCGTTTTCTCTCCACTCTGGTCCGGACAACGGATCGTGATCGCTTGAGCCTAAAAGTTCCAGGCATAAACTACGCTCCACACTATATTGATGTTCTATACAATTAGCACGCCCTCCTTAGATTGTACCATTATTTAAGCCTCCGGACGACAACTAGACATTCAGATGTATCTTCTACGCTTCCCTGCGTCCGGAACGCCGAGTTCATCTCTAGCGGCTTCCCGCTCTAACAAGCTGCTCCCAGTAAACCAAAACAAATAATCGAGCGCGGTGTGACAGCTTGCATGCAGTGCACACGAACACATACCCTTATACCCGATGCTCAGGCTTTATGATGGAGGGAGGAGCCTTGAATCGAGTTGCGCGCGAAAGCCTTGTCAGAGCAGAGGCAGAGGTTGGGCGGGGTTCTATTGTGTGACTAGGACTGAGCAGGCCAGCACCGCGACCAGTATACACGTCTCAAGACTAGCTAGGCTTAAGACCTGTGGAAATCGGTTCGGCCGACGATCGTTAAGAACCAAGCCAGATATGAGAATGATAGCTCCCTACCTACGTATCCTTCCTGATTAGCACAGCATGACCCAAAGATCTCTCACATCTGTGGCTTGTATCCTCGATTGAAGCGGCAGTGGCAGTATTGTGTTTGCGTAAGATGTGTCTAGAGGTTTATACGATACATAACTCTAATTTTCTCTCCTGGGCTTGGTCCATGCAGAAACCAATTCTTTCCGCAGCTCATGATTGACCGCTAAGAAGACGTTTGCAAAACCTGTATCTGCAACTTTTGTCAGCATAGTCACCTTGTCGGGGATAGCGAGATCTTCAAAATGATCTGTGATGATTTGTGCCGCCAGCGTAGACGGATGGGTCAGTCGACACTCGAGCCGTCCGGAAGTCAAAGCTGCTGTGTCAGAAGCGCTCGAGAGTATCGCCAAGGTTTTCTTTAGTATTATCGACGCTTCGACTAAGCACGCCACGTCGGCCTGTAGCATCTCGCAAGACTCCTCACATGCTTCCTGAATCTTCTGACAAATCTCATCGCAGCACTCGTCTGTCTTCTCGATGATTGCCAGTCTCCCATCGTCAATCGCTTCTGCAATCTGAAACTCAGCCTCATCACACATCTCTTGATGTTCTGTCAGGATTGACTGCTTTTCCTTATCCACAACGTCTTGTATGATCACACGAGCGGTGGCTTTCAAAGCGTTATCGTCAACGTCAAACGTCTCTTTCACATACGGAACCTGTTCTGAGCATTTCTTCTGGTATCGGGGAGGTGCGGTGACGACGTCAGGCTTGGAGCAGCCTCGATTAAACACCGTCGGTACGATGTTCGAGGGTGATAAACTTTGGCTGTGTCGACTCTTAATGGACCTGGCCGGTGACGCAATGGTTGATGTTGATTGAGTCTCATGGAGCTCGCTTCCAGTAGGGAAGTCGTGACGGGCGAGTTGTCTGGCTTTTATAGGCGTCTCAATTGCCAGGCCAGTGCTGGCACCGGCGAGAACACCTGCTTCAGTGGGAATATCGACTTCGAAGGAAGAGCAGACTTCTGTTGGAGACCACGGTGGTGGGGAAGAGCAAGGAGTACGTGAGATCATGTCAGGTGCTGCGTCTTGACCTCGTGAACGCTTTCCAAGGATGGTACTAGGTAGGATGACTTGGTTGTAGGTGGGTATTGGGGGCGGCTGGTCGAACACAGTCCAATTCCTCTCATGTGCGCCGATTCCTGCATTAAGATGATTATAATTCATGATTGGCGCACTTAATGCGTGTTTATTCAACGCGGAGGCAAAGGTTTGGAGGCGAAGCTTGCCGTCTCTAGGGAGATCCTGCTTGATGTAATGAAGACGAATACTTATTGCCTGGCTTATCTGCGACATAGCATAAAAGTCATCATCTCTCGGATCGGCAGGACTGATAGACTCTGACAGTCCGGGTGGAACGAGAATAATACCAGGCTCCTTGAGATTCAATGACAAGGTAGTGGCATCGGATGCTTCCTTCGCTCCGTGTAGCTTAGTCAACAACTTGTTCGGGAGCAGGTTCTTGTAGCTAGATGAAGTAACCGAACATGCATTGATCGTTCTAGGAAGAATGTTTAAATGAATCGTCTGATGTTCGTTGTTGGATCCGGCAAGTCTGAGGTTGACTTTGATGGCGATGTAACCTTCCTGCAGCATCTTGTTGTAGCTAATGTTCACATGAGCAAGACAGCCGACGTTGTCGAGGTCTGGAGCATGGACTAAGACAGCTTTCCTGGCCAACCTCCAAGGCGCCTCTTGTGTCGCCATCGTATCAAAAAGTTAGACGAAACAGAAGACCCCTCGAAAAATATCAAGGAACCCTCCCACCCGGGCTTCGTATCGAGAATGAGCAGCCCTGGCTCGCGGTAGAAAAAACAACAAGATGGGGCTGAATAACAAAGAAGAACTGGAACAGTGCAGTGCACCCTCTAGAGCTACACACCACACCCCGTTACTTAGAAACCTGTTCACCAGTACATGCCCAATCCAAAATCAACACGAGAAGATGGAGAGTCCTGTGAAACACAGGAATGACAAAACTGCTGACCAGGACAGCCAAGTAGCCAAGGTAGTAGAGGTAGCACAGAAGCGAACAGCAGTGGCCTGGGGTGAAGCGCTTTGCTTTCGTCACTTGGAAACCTGTTCACCAGTACATGCCCAATCCAAAATCAACACGAGAAGATGGAGAGTCCTATGAAACACAGAAATGACAAAACTGATGACGAGGACAGCCAAGTAGCGAAGGTATAGGTGCGTAAAGCAACCGACTGCAAAATCAAATGTGAAGCGTGGGGAAAGAAGTTAACTTGAGAGTGCGGGCGGGACGCCTGTTTATGTTTTTCTGGCGCGACGCGCAGACGCGTCATGGCGTGAAATGCCAAGCAATCAGTCTGGTTGATCTCTAGCCGTCATTTCATATGTTGGCCTCCGCATGCGCAAGTAATTCCTTGACGCGACAAAAGCATTAGCCACGAAATCCTCCCTCCTCGTCAAAACCTAGAAATCGAAATTCACAAGGCCGCTTATTAAACCAGCCACCGTGCCTTCAGGATGCTGAAAGATGGGTAGGGAGCAAAAGAGAGAGGTCGTACCCGGGATCGAACTGGGATTACCGGAATCAGAATCCGAGGTGCTAACCATTACACTATACAACCTGTTATGCGCCGATTTTGATTGAAACGTCATACAACACTCGATCAAGAAAGCCCCAGCAAAGAACTTGGGTCTCCGCGTCGATACTTCGAAGCCACTCTATGATCCCTCCTTATACTCCCTTCAGGAGTACTCCCACAGCTTCGGAACGGAAGACATAGTCATCATTGAAATCGGCTAGAAGCCCAGAATCACTGTTGTGATGCCATTGCCACGCGAAAGAATCCAGGATATAAGTCTGTCAGGGTCGTAGTGGTCGGCGGTGCACATCAATCACCCAGCGCTGCGCAGACGCATCACATCACAGCCAGCGCAAGGATTCTCAGGTATCCGCCGTCATCTCACACCAATACATCGACAACACATATGCCACATGGCCACAACAATTCATAGATTGCTCAGATCTGCCCGATTCGTATCACACCATGAAGCCTAACTCGACCGAATCTTCACTTTCAGAGCTGTTGGTCTCATAGTCGGACCAGAGATCCGCAGTTCCTGATTCGGAGATCCAGTGTCGAGGTCCTTCTCCTCTGGTCACTCTATGAGCAAGATCACTCTGTAGGGGTCCTTCGAGCAATTCACAAGGACTGGAGTCTTCATCGTCGTACATCTCTTCCCAACACTGTACCACGAGAGAGTTATAACCCTCATTCACAGATTTAATGGTGCAAAGCTGTGGCATCTGCCTATTGATTATCTCTGCAATCTGTGGAGGTGAGAAGGTATTAGGCAAGTCAGGTTCCGCGTACGCGCCGAGCTCAAGGCCTGAAAGGTCTGGGAACATTGGCGGAGGTCTGTAAATCAGATTCTGCATGTGAAAGACCACTGGCAGAGCAAGGCATTCAAGCAAGGGAAACCACTCTGGTAGGCATAAGATGCTCACTAACGACAGTGGACAGTCGATATCGAAGTCCAAAGACTTTAGAAAGGCTAGATTCGAGACTACGCAGACAAACTCTACGGCCGTGAAGTTCGGCGAATATAGTCGTTGAAGCCAATCACGACAAGGTATCAACGTCAGATCTTCGAGATGACTCAAGTTTCCGAGACATACTAGGTCAGACTTTGGGATCCAGAAGCAGTCATCGTGGAACTCGACGCTCAACTCTCGTAGCCGATCCAAGATCGAAAGCTTCAACCCAAAGTCAATCTTGAAGCTTCATCAAACTCAAGGATATTATGAGACAGATGCAAACCGAATGAACAAGTCCTTCAAGCATAGATTTTAGGAAGAGAGCATCCGTGATTTGACTACATAGGTTGTCCAAAGCCCGACATCATCTTTATGTTTCCTCCATGTTGCAACATCAACTCTCTCAACAAGATCTGACTCTCCCTCTTCTTTGTCGCCGCAATCAATGATTTCCTCCCACTCAACTTCTCCCAAGCACAAAGCACCCTATCCTCACGATCCTTCTCAAAGTTCAAGTCTCTAAGTTTTGGCATGTGTTGGCAGAGGCTTCGAGCTAGTTTGCCAGGTTTGATGTTTGTCGTGGTACTGATGTATGGCTTATAGAGCGACAGGATTTGCAGCTCTGGGAACAGACAGCCAGGCACATCTTCCAAGCCCTTCAGATCCCAGGATTTGGAGAAATTGGCTTCCTCGAGTTGAGGAGAAGAACGTGATAATCTCTTCAAAGCCTCAATCGGGAAATCAACGTCGAGTAGGAAGCCTAGATGTTGTAGTTGTGGTAGGCCGCTGAAGATGACTTGAAGATCTACATCTGCGAAGGAATCTAGAATGATCTTGTCGTGTCCAGGTTGTCTGGGGGATATGTTCAACTTCTTCAATTGCTTCAATGCGCTCAACCAAAACAGGTCTTTGCCATGTAGGTATGTTCTAGTGGCTTCAAATGCAATTGATAGCTCTTTGAGGTTTTTCATGTGCTTTAATGTCGTGAACATCGACATCTTCTCATCATCCCAACTGGCGATGTTGAAGGAGACCTTCGAGGCATTCTTGAAAATCTTGAAAGCAGTCTCAACAGCCGGTCGTTCGAGCATGAGATGTACCTTGCGTAGATCTTGGAAGCCTGTCGGACTGAGTCTGGAAAGAACGCTTTCAACAACTTCAAGACCGACTCGTGATATCACATTCAGTGATTTTAGACCTTTCAGTTCGGATAATGTCGAGAGTAGCTCATCATTGACCAAGACTTTCTCGTTCGGCATGCCTTCCATGTACAGCCTGATGCTTTCCAATGATGAGTTGCGGAAGAAATTGTTGAGATCCTGCGAGGATATCCCACTGTTCACTCTTTCCAAAGCGATTGAGCGAAGGTGAGGACATTGAGATCCCAGAGTCTTTAGGAAGCTTTTGTCAAATCCAGTACTCCAGTTCCAGAAATTCACCGACTCAATCGACGGGACAAGCCATCGCTTGAGGATGGCCATCGTTGGACCACCACCGTAGCCAAGCTGACTGACAGACACGTTCTTCAGTCGAGAGAATAACAACGATCTGGTAATCTCTCCATCATCCGAATCGTCCTGCAGTTGAACTGATTGTAATTTCGAGGCGTATATTTGACGTCGGGCGGGCTCGATTGCTTCAAAATCTTCGAGTCCCGGTCCAGAAAATTGTTCGTAGGTCCAGAGGACATTTGTGGCTGCCTCGAACCATGTTTTGTTCACAAGAGCTGCGTTTAGCAGAGTTCTTCGGTTTTCGCGGGACACCAGCAATTGTTTCTCTTGTTCTTCAAGACATTGGAAAATTGACGAGACCAGCTCGGGAGTGCTCAAGACTTGCGCGGCTGCCATCTTTGGGTGTTTTCTTTGAATGTATGTTTGTTATGCTGAGTTGTAGAGTGGAAAAGTCGATGTAAGATGACTGTGTCGGTTGCCATTGGGACGCATATTGATCTGACGCCGATCTCTCCGCGAAAAAATCATACCAGGACGACGCGATCGCATCTTGGTCAGACTGGATTCCTATTTGGTCAGACATGCCATAAAGCGGCAATATTGCTGTTCGACATATGTGAGTGCTGTATATTATCATGTTCGAGTGGTCCGGATTTGAATTTTGGACTAACGTCTGCGAGGAGGCAGGCCGACATCGGCTTGGCGCCGGCAATCGACTTATACCTGACATCGACATGAGTCCACATGTCTTGCTCTGCGTATGGCCCAAGACAGGCAGTATCACCGAGCAGTCAGATCAAGACTGTCTTCCTTCGCGTGACGTGTTTGATTGATCTCTTTTATTCTCCCATGTGCTCTCATGACCAATCTTGACAGCTCATTAGCATCCGTAGGACGAAATGCGTAGCTGTTCAAAGCTACGAATCTATCTAACTTCGGTGCTTGTTGATCGATAAGAACTGCGAGGGTCTGTGCAATTGATTCATTGGGCTCCTCTATGAGTTGATCGTCGTTGACAGAAGCGATCCAGGCAAACTTGAGACTTGGAAATAGAGGCGCTGGAACTGATTCCCACTCCGTCAGGTCGATGGAGGAATAGATGCGCATATTTTCCAGTCTTGGACAAGACTGACCAAGATCAATCAGGGCGGTATCTGGATCCGGGATGTCTAATTCGAACCAGATCAACAGCTTCTCCAGTTTGGACAGCTTGGAGAAGATGTATCTGAAGTCGTTGTTTGATGATTCAAATTTTGCTATTCTTCCGCCTGGTCTCCACGGCATTGGCTTGATGACCAGACTTCGTAGGTTACTCGACTTGTGCAAGAAAATGAGTTCGCGCGAGGACAATTCTGCGCCAGTGATGACGTGAAGCTGCAAAGTCTCCAGGGGGAGGCCAGCAAGCACATCAAGCATGTAGTTTCCCGGTTTGATCAAAACGTCGAGACAGAGGCTTGTTATTGCACTAAATGTTAAAGATAGCATTGGTATAGCAGAAACTCCGATGGTAAGCTCGACTTTGTGCACTGAAGCAAAAGTTCTTGAGCCAGAAGTGTTAACGATGTCTGCATACGATTCTTGAAGTTCTGTAAGATGTTTTCCGGAGGTTTCCCCAAGTATAGCGAGATACTCAAGACTGGCAATACTACTCAAGGCTTGCAGCAGAGCAGCAGCTTCAGGTTCGCATGCCAAAGACAGCTGTACGTGTCGCAAAGAGCGATTGTTCCTCAGAAACCGAGCAAGATTGGAGCCTAGTGCAAATGAGTTTGTGCCCTGGTGAAAGACTCGAAGTCGTGGACATTGTTGATTTAGCCCGTCCAAGAAATGATCAGGTGGTAGACTGGTAAAGTAAACCTCCTCTAGACCAGAATGCAAATATTGGCAAAGCAAATCCGAGTCTACATTTCTCGGCCCTCCAGAGAATACGAGAATCCGTAGAGCAGTGAATTGACAATGTCGTAGGTGTTCGTGACTGTTTACAGATTGCAAAGTGAGCTTGCTGATCTTCCGGGCGTATAGATTTCGCCGTGTGTCTTTGACAGCAACCAAGATCTGAGATCCTGCGGCGGTCCACAAAAGTCGTGTCGCTTCTTGAAACCATAATTCGGTGACGCATGCTGCTGCTCGTAGAGTCTTTCTATCCTGACGCAAGAAGCTGAAGACATGCGATACAATGTCCGGTAGTGACAACGCGACAGAAGTCATCAGTCCCGAGCTACACTGGAGGGTGAGCGACGACAGGTCTGGTGTAGCCTCCATGTTTTCATGAGAATAATTGTGTTCTCTGGAAGATCAGTCCTTCAATGCCAGGCAGCAGCGACTGGCTTTGTGGAGCGACCCAACATGCGCAATCACCCGCGGAGCTCGACTCCACCAGCCATCAACAGAAACAAATCTATCGACACTCTCGACAGGTGTAGAACCGCTGACATGTAGATTGAAGATGGGTGATGTACGTATCGAATCAGTAAGTGAGATTGAGCACGCGAAAACACGGCACAATATAATTACCGGAAAAGAAAACACAACAACAAGTAAAACATATTTTCTATTTCATGTTTCTTTCCCACAAACCGGCAGTCAAACTTTCGCGCAGACGCTGGCAAACAATCAGCTCGCGTTTGCTGTCAAGATGCAGCGTTTTCCGTCCATAAACGCAGCAGAAGTTCCTCGACAGCGATCTTGACCTCTTCAAACACCATAAAATACAAAAGCAAGACAAGAAGGAGACATTCCGTTGCATCACTGCCTAATCCCTAGCTCGCAAGCCAAGAAGCAACCATCTCGCATTTACCATCAAGTTTCAGCGGGTTTGCCCAAAAACACACCAAAAAGCTCCCACAACTCCTATAAGCCATCCTCAACCCCCCTGGACACTCTGAACCATGACAGACAAAAGCAAAAGAAAACATTCCGGTGCGGGGAAGTGCAGCCCAACGCTCCTGCCTTTTTTAACAGGCTTCGGCGTCAAGTTCCCAAAACACAGCAAAAAAGTTGCTAACATCCGTCCCGACCTCTTAGAAGGAGTGTGAAGAAGCAAAAGAAGCTGTTCCGGTGCGGGGAATCGAACCCCGACCTCCTCGGTGAAAGCGAGAAATCCTAGCCGTTAGACCACACCGGATGTGATTGATGAAGAAGCAGACTTCAAGATAGTATATCAAGACTCAACCGCTAGAGCAGGTAGCAGCACAAGGCTGACTCATTGCCAGAGGACAAGTCATCGCATCAGCGACAAGACATGAAGTCACTAGATTGCTACAAAGGGAAGAGCACATCAAACATGCAGGATCAAAAATCAATTACTCCGCCCGCACTACGCAAAGGCGACACCATCGCTTTCATCTCTCCATCTTCTCGATTAAACACCTTGTTCGCCCAACGAATCGGAAAAGCCACTTCATTCTTCCAATCCCGCGGTTTCCACATCAAAGTGATCTTTGACGAATCTTTCCCTTCCGATCCTCTATCAGCCGTAAAACACCGCTGTCACGAACTCCACCTTGCATTCTCAGACCCAGATGTCAAAGCAATAATCTGCACAATAGGAGGCCTCACTGCAGATGAATTACTACCACATTTGGACTATGACTTGATTAGAAAGAACCCAAAGGTTTTTTGTGGATATTCTGATATTACATTGCTGCATCATGCTTTGTTGAAGGAGAGTGGATTGAGGACTTTTTATGGTCCTGCTGTAATACCGGAGTTTGGGGAGAGTCCTGAGCCGCTGAGGTTTACGAGGAAGCACTTTTTTGATATGGTGATGAAGACGGTGAAGAGACAGAGTGTACCTAGGTCGCCGGTACATGTGATGGAGTTTAAGAATTGGTTGGCCAGAGAGCCTGACCAGGAGCCTAGAGAACTTGTTCCTGCGCCGGGGTGGAAGTGGTTAAGAGAGGGCAGAGCTGAGGGAAGACTTACTGGAGGCTGTCTGGCTTCCCTGGTGCAAGTTTCTGGCCAAAGACATCTCGACGACTACAAGGACAAAATCCTGATTCTGGAATTACCCGAGGGAGAACATCCAGGAGAGCCATACTTACTTTACGCCGCTAGAACCGCAATGGCTCATTTAGAGACTTCTGGTGTTCTAAGGGTCATTGCTGGAATGATTGTTGGACGTCCTTATATGTATGACGAGAAGGCTACTGAGGATTTTGAGAGGATGATTCTGGATCAGTGCGATGGTATGGAGTTTCCGATTTTGGCGGGTGTGGATACTGGACATTCGGATCCTATGCTTACTTTGCCTTTGGATGTTATGGTGGCACTTGATTCGAGTGCAGGGGTTGATGAACAGTTTGTGATTTTGGAGGAGGCAGTGACAATGTGAGGAGTGATGTGATAATAGACGAGTAGCATGTTGATAGATGGATAGTATAGTAAATGAGTGACAAGTAATGAATGACACGCAGACAGCTCATGCTACTGATGAGAAATGGTGTTTGATTTGCGACATATGGTGCGTGATGACTTGTGGCGGTTGCGTGCTTTGGTTGGAATATGGCCAAACACCGACAGGGTTCCCCGAGCTGCTATGACGAGGGGTAAGCACGATATCTGCAGCGAAACAAGGGTTACACGGCTGAAGATACAAGACGTAGACAGCTATCAAGGCATGACAGCGGTGATGAATCGACGGACAAGTGTTTTGATAGAGTAGGCAGACATGACGACGAATGGGAACAAAAGCCGAGCGATGGTCGGGTGTAGTTGCTTTTGCTGTGTGGGAATACGGGGAATGGGCTTGGACGGAAGATGCGGTCGTCGACAGTTTTGAGTTGGCGGTCGTGACTCGTCGAGGCGATAACGAATTGCTCATTCGACCTTGTGTCCGCTGCTCCATCTCCGTCCTTTCTCCTCTTTCTCCTCATCTGCATCTTCGCCAGCGCTGACGCTTCCACGTCGAGCACCGGCCAGTCACGACGCGCGGGGACCTTTGCACAGCTCGACCCAGCTAGCGGCTTGTCGAGTCACAAGCTGCATACACGGCGATAAGGGACGCCCAACACCACAAGACGCCGTCAGGTCCACGCACTCGGATCCAGCCATCACATCCTCATACCACGAAGCCGAGAGACACTGCCCTTCTGCCTCGAGTGACCATGCAGCCATAGCCCGCCGTCATCGTCTTTGTCGTCGTCGCCATCCACGCCGAGCCTCCATCAAGGTTCAACACCTGACGACTGTCACTATGATGGATCGCTTGCCCGTCCACCATCTATCCGTCTAGTATATACGCAAATCACCCATACCCCCCAACGACATCTGTACACATCCACAGCATCCTACCATGCACCAACACCCTCGACCCTCGATGCGGGCCGCCGCCTTATCAACAACCTCCCACACAAACTCCTCGAGATCCGCCAATCCAAGAGACGCCATGTCAAGCCGGACATACTCTAGTGAGGACCTGTCCTCGGGCAGTCCCACTGTCCGCTCGTCGGATGGCAAGGAGCAGAGTCTAAAAGACAGAGCAAACCTGGTTGTTCAGCACTTCTTCACAAAGGCCGCTCTCATCATCTGCTCGTCAAGAGTCAGCCTGCCGCCCGCCATGAACAAGACTGGCGAGGCAAAGATCGATAGATGGGTACGTCAGTCTCTTCCGCTCCCCGCACCTTCTCCTCCCATGCCTGCTCCCATGTACACCCTTGACCACCGCAGTTATCTATACTGTCAAGAAGAGACCATGGTTTCGTGGCTGGCCTTGCGTGATCTTGAACCTGGCCGCTATTGCTATGCCAGGCACTCTTGTGTCTCAGACTCGTTCTTTTTCTTGTCGTGTGTCATCTTAGAGCATGCTCCAAACAATGACCTTCATGCCTTCCGTTTGCCGTTTCACTCTGCTCCATCCTCCTTGAATTAATCATCGTCACAATGCCTAACCCAACCACAGTTCAATACCTTGATAGAGGAAACAGACATGTTGAACCAAGACTTGCAAGAGTGGAGATCCATGGACGCCACTGTAGAAAGACCCGCTCCATTGTTCATCGACGTCTACCTGGACACTGCCCAACTCGCCCCCAACCAATCTCTGGTCGCAATAGATGAACAAGGCAAGCCGTGGGATGTAAGCGACACTCTGAGAAGACTCGAGGCTTCTGCCCCAACGCCTCAAAACCATACCCTTTCGAAATTTGTCTATGAGAGATGGACAATCAGTCTAGACGACGCTTCGAAAGTCTCCCCAACAACCCTCAATGAGCCTGCGCCTAGCTTCTACAAGAAAGGCGTCATTACATGCAGAGCACTCTGCACATATGCCCGTCTGCTGCCAGCGTGGAAGCTACGCACACGTCTCGGGAAACAAGCTGCAACTGGGCCGGCAACATTACGACCTAGATACCGTGTCTCAGATGGTTCGCTCGCTGAGAAATCACGAGTAGACACTCTGAGCTGCTCCATCTTCCCATCTGACAAGCGACCGACCGAGACTTACCGCTTCTCGCCTCTACACTGCCCTCTGGGTTCGCTCAACATCTCAGTCACCTATCGAAAGAATCTCGATCTTCAGGTCGAGCTTTCGGAGCGTTTGATCAGCGCGAGGATGGCGGGACACGAGCGACCTGATAGTCGCTTATCGGGCGAGTCAAGCAGAGAAAGAACTTCGATGGATCAAGAGCGTCCTTCCCTGCGAAATCAGACGCCTAGATTCTCATCATCATTCCAACGACCAGCTCAACGGACCACAACAATTGGATCATCACCACGAACAGGCTCCTTCCGTGAGCCCGTCGATCGACCTGTATCGGCGCAGGCGATTGGCGAACACGATGAATCACAGCCATCATCACAACAAGACGATCAACCTCGTCGCTATTCTTCACAAAGCCAAAGAGACCGTGAGGCTTCACGCTTCACACCGTCGTCCTTGAGAGATCCGAATGCGTTCCAGCGTAGGCCATCTGTATCGTTTCAACCTTTCAAGGCCGGCTCTTTATCGTCGTCACCTGCTGCGGGTAATTTCCTGTCTAGCTCACCGAGCAGCTCTGTTGGTCGAACCTCTGGCAACCCGCTTCTGGCACACGCTCGGAAGACATCGTTGTCGACATTGCCCCAGCAAGCTCTGAGGAATCCTGGTGTGCCGCTCGAGACAGCTGTTGGGTCTTCTGCATCCAGTTCTCCCAAGCCAGCTCCTATTCAGAGATACTCTTCGAGCTTTGGTAACAGAAGAGCTCGATTCCCTTCGGTTTCTAGCAGCAGGGTCGAGGAAGACAATAACAGCAGCGGTAGGGCTAGTGTGTCCTCCACGAATCGTGGATCCAGCACACTTCAGGAAGGAGAAGCTGGCGCGAGCTCGGGCTCAGTACAAGCTGATGAGGACAACATAGCCGATTTCCTCAAACTGCTTGACAGAAACAAGGGCTTGTCAAGTCTTAATAAGACTGACAAAGCTTCCTTGAACGCCAACTCGCAACGCGCTGCAGCACAGTTTTCCAAGTTCTCTCGCATGAAAGACTCGACGGCACAGCTCTCAGAGTCTATGCAGTCGTCGGTGATGCTGCAAAGATCTTCCAGCTCGTCAAGTCGACAGCTGCAGAATGTACCAGGCATGCTTCCTGGTTCTATCTCAACTTCTTCCTCGCCTGGCAAGCCTATTTCACCACATACACCACATATCCCAGCCATACCATCTCGATTGAGCAACAATAGTATAACGGCAGACTATACGCGAGATCGCAGTCGCAGTCGTCTATCGGGTACCAGCCTCCAGCCGTCCAGCGATGGAGCAAGAGACGTACCTACTCATCCACCAACTCGAGGTTCAGGCACACCATTGTCAACGGCCATTGACATCCCAACCTCGCCTCGGACTTTCATCTCTAATCGTCGCTCGTCGTCAACAGCACAACAAGCACGTGCAAGAGGCATCACCAATGTCGAAGACCAAGACGCGTACGGTCTACGTTCGGCCAGCATGCCCATGGCTGAAGGCGTCAGAGGCGAGCTAAGTCTGTCCGAGTTGCTGTCCCAAGGAGAAGGTGGAAGTGGATCAGGCGGTATCGGAGCTAGCAGCAGACGCCGCTACCGTGAGTGTTCTGCTACCGCCGACGATGACGAGCCACTACTCTTCGCTCTGGCTGACTGAGCATTCCCCTCCTCTACTCTTGCTTCCCTTTTTGCATTTACAAATGGTGAAAAAACATCTCTACTCTTCCTTTGTCGCCTTTTGCTTGGTTTCTGCTCTTGTGTTCTTGTTCGCTCATTTTTTTTGTTGTTTCTTGACTTTTTCTTCTGCTTCTGCTTGGGACCGGTGCAGATATGGGTCATGGACTGGGTAGGATAAGCGTGGCGCTGGGGCTCTGTGAATTATTTTTACTACTAGGATCAAGATTGATAGGATACTGAATATGCAAATGGACAATAACTGCAGCAATTGAGTTTTCAAGACATGCTATAAACAACTTTCACAGTAATTCTGTACTTTCAACCATGTCTCTTGGGCGCCATACTTACTCCTCAGGCTCCATGGAGCGATACAATCACCTGCAAATTCTCAAGACCATCTTTAGACCATTTTCCATAGTTCATGACTATTGAAAGTAAGGAAAGAAATTCATCAACAGAAAACCCAAACCTCTACAGTTCAAAATACTTGGGTACCCTTTTGATCAACTCGCCAACCTCGTCATCAGAAACGATATACTCAAACCCCTCCTTGACCACCACCTCCTCCTCTTCCCCATCCTCCCCTTTCCTAGTCATCCTCCTATACCCATAACAATTCCTCCACCTCCAACCCCTCGCCTTCTTGCCCAATTTCTCCGCCTCCACCTGACTCAACCCATCAACCACGAGTTCCCAAGTCACAAACACGGCAGCCGCGCACTCTGAGATTTCTTTCACGGCGAGGCGTATCATGCGGATATCTGTGCCTACGCCAGCGAGAACGAGTTTTTGGAGGTGGGAGAGGGTGCCGGTGGTTGCTTCTGTGCAAGAGGCGATTGTGGTCGTGGTGCCTAGGGTGAAGGATGTGAGGGAGGGGAGGTAGTGTGTGCTCATTGCTTTTGCACTGGCGGAGAGATCGGTGGGGGAGCCCGAGGCGGCGAGGGCGGTTGCTGTGGCGTACGAGTGGGTGAATGATGTTGCGTGGGGTGATATTCCCGTGTTTGAAGACATGGTTTTTTTTCTTTTTGGCGGCGGCGGTTTGATGGTATTTTATGGTGTGGATTTTGGGGGGTGGGGAGTAAAAGCCTTTTGAGTTTTTTTTGTATGGTAGTTCCGAGTTGTGGAAGGAGTTTACCCTGTTGAGGAGTGTTGGTGGTATTTTGTATTCAAGATTGGAGCTTCGGTGAATTTGAAAGGGTCCGAATGTCAAAAGTGATGTTGATAGTGGTGAGTCTGCAGTCGTTGTTCTTGTGTGTGTGATATCCGAAGCTCTTGACCGGGATAGAGAAAGCTCGACTAGGAATTTTTCCCCTAATGATAATCACTTCCACCTTTCGCGCGGTGATAAAGCACAGATGGATGAGAAAGAATTGTAAAGTCCGGTATCGAAACTTAATTCGGTGCTTGAAGAGTTGTGTCAGTAGAATGCTATGTCGCAAATGCTTCGAGCTTCCGAGGTTCGGACTTGTCTTCTTCTATACATGTCACCTGACCTGCCTGGACATATTTCCTCACAGTTTGAAGGAGCTTGATCTGCGTCTGGCTGTCATGTCAAGATACCTATCTGTACAATAGCTTGATATGGAAAGCTGTCGTATTCAGGGTATTAGTACAAGAACAGGTACAGACGATGCCTGATCTCCGCACCTGGGTCTCAATCTATACGCAGACGGCAATACCGTGTTTCAGTCGGGCTGATTGTACATCTATGCGTATGTAACGTTTTGTGGTCCATGCTGTCTGAATATTCTTTTACGCTACCACAATGATATCTTTCTTTCAAGATCAACACATCTAATCATCACCACCACCACCCATCTGACCGCCTGATGTCGCAGCCTTCTTGGCACCGCAGATATCATCAACTCTGAGCAACAAGCAAGCCGACTCAACAGCAGTCTTGATACTCTGAAGCTTGACGGCTTGAGGCTCCCAAACACCGAGCTGGTGCATGTCGCAGATCTTTCCAGCATCACCATCAATACCCCAGCTGCTGTTGTCGTTTGACTCTGCATGCTTTGCGCGGAGCTGAGTAAGGACACGGATGGGTGAGTTACCGGAATTTTGGATAAGAGTGCGGGGGATGACTTCCATGGCTTCGGCAATGGCGCGGTAAGGCCATTGGGCTACACCCTCGACACTCTTTGCGAGCTGTGACAAACGTACGGCGACGGCCATCTCGGTGGCACCACCGCCGGGAGAGAGGTAAGGGTGGAAGACGACGTTGCGAGCACAGCCCATGGCGTCTTGAAGGTTACGCTCAATCTCGTTGAGAATGTCTTTTGAAGGGCCGCGGAGGAGGATTGTGCAGGCCTTTGGGTTTTGGCACTTTGTGAGGAAGGTGAAGTATTCGTCGCCAATCTTCTCAATCTCGAAGAGACCGCACTGGGTACCGACATCTGCCTCGGTAAGATCCTGGACGGTGTTGACAATGGTTGCGCCGGTGGCACGAGCGATACGGTTGTTGTCGGTCTTGCGGACACGGCGAAGAGCGGTAATGTTGTGCTTCATCAAGAAGTGCTGGGCGAGGTCTGAAACACCCTTCTCGGTAATGACAAGGTCGGGCTTGACAGCAATGATGGCGTCGCACATTTGCTTGACTTGCTCCTCCTCGATTTGCAGGATGCGGTTCCAGTCCTCCTCCTTTGTGATCTCGATGTTTGTTTGCGACTCTCCCTTCTTGTACTCGAGCGTGCAGTCGAGCAGCACAATGCGGGGATTCTCGATGCGTCTTCTCATCTTGGGGTGGGTGATGTCCTTGTTCAGCATGACACCGTTCAAGACTCTGCTGTCCTCAATCTCGCCTCCGGGGACTTTCTCGACACGGGCGTAACGCTTGATGTCGATTTCCTGCTTACCACCACCACCGCTGTATGAGACGGTGCGCACGGCGGTCAGGGCCAGGTTGCACATCATGTCGGACCATCTTGAGACGAATTTTGTGCCGATAGACGAGGAGATGAGCTTGTACATTTGTTCGTCGTTGGTGGTGTCGACAGGGATCGAGACGTCTTGGATGACCTTGAGGGCATCGCTCAGGGCGCGCTTGAACGCTTGGATGATGACGACGGGGTGGATGTTGCGCTCGAGTTGAGGGAGGGAGAGGGCGAGGATCTCACCGGCGAGGATGATGACTGAAGTGGTACCGTCACCGACTTCCTCGTCCTGTGTTCTGGCCAGCTCGATCATGCTCTTTGCGGCGGGGTGGGCGACTTCGATTTCTCTAAGGATGGCGTGACCGTCGTTGGTGAGGACAATACCGCCCATGGGGTCGAGCAGCATCTTCAACATGGCCTTGGGACCCAGACATGATCGGATGATGTCTGCGACGCTGTGAAGTGTCAGATGGGCGCAGTGAGGGAGGTGTTTCGAGTAGCGTACGTCTTTGCGGCGGTGATGTTGGACAGTTGGGCTTTGCGACCGAATTGGCGCTCACCACTGTTGGTGTCTGGGCTGTAGCATTAGCATTTGTAGCAGATACTAAGGTTAAGCAGGAGCTCACTCATGACCACAACGGGGGCCTGCATCTTGATTGTCTGGTTGCTGGACTGTGTCCAAGCTGAGGACTGGGTGGTTGGTATAGACTGGCGAGTAGAAGCTCTGACTTGATGCAGAGTCGACAAAGTGTGTTATGTCGGAAGGTCAAAGCAAATAATCCGTCTGTTTGGGCCCTTGACCAGCAAATGCGCGCGCCTCAACTTTTGGAGAAGTTCCGCTGGAAATAAACGCCAAGCTCACGGAGGTGTCTTGTGCAACCGCTGACAGGTTATGCATCGTCATAACCATGCACCAAGCTTGTGCCATCTATCCCGACAAAGCACAACGACTTATGACCGCTCCGATGAACAAGGCGAAGATCAGCGCAAGGCCGACCACTCCGACTTCTCACCTCGTACCTGTCTATACCCGATGCGGAAGTGTGGGTCTCTGTCTTATCCAATCGAACAGTTACTTGGCGCATGTCTAGCTTCCACCTCTGCTGAAGTCGTTGCTACCCGGCTAGAGAAAGCGAGAAAGCTGATCCAGGGTCCAAGTCTCTCGGAAACCATCTCTTGCGCTCTTTCTCGCTCTTCTTCAAGAAGACGTCCCGTCCTCACTTCTACTGTTTCCCACTTCTCCTCTTTACTCCCTCCGACGCTCCTCTACTTCGTCCCCGCTTCGTCTCACTTCATACCAACCTCGACCACTCTACCTCATTGACTCGACGTCATTTAATCAATCTTCGACTTTCGATATCTTATCATCGCCATCGCGTCTTCCCAGCTTCGCGACGCGACAAGCTTCACCACGACCAATCCATCGTCGACCACCACTACTACATCAAACCTCGCAGAACTTATTTGTGCATTAACTGCTCAAACTTTCTAGCATTCTGATCTAGCAAACAGTCTTTACTTCTACTCCCCTAAAATGTCTTCCTTTTACGCCTCGTCGCCCACCGTCGTCCTTCCGGCTCCGTCGTCGCAATATTTTCCTCATTCGCAAATTCACCAACCACCTACCACTATGGGCAACTCTCCATTCTTCAAGCAGACTGCTCCACCAACACAACCACTCCCCTCTGCTGCTGGTCGTAAACGCTCACGCGACGATGACGACGACGAAGAAGTCACTCTGGTCGCCCCTCTACCCTCACCTCCGATCAACCGTGGAGAGCCCGTCTACGGCCCTGGAATGACTCTAAACAACCAATACGGCCAATCATCTACTGGTACCTGGGTTGAGAACACGTGGGTCGAAGCACCTCAAGTCGCCCCTGTAACCACCCAAGCATCCAGACCTGCCATGCCCAGTCGCAAGTCCCAACGTCTTGCTCCCTCGGGTCCTGAATCCAACGACATTCCTTCAATCGCAGAAACATCTGCTCACCGTCGCACTGCATCGGTCGAGCCTCTGATTGACGAAGTTACTCGCCTCCTCGGTATCTCGTGGATGCGTCTTGACGCTAGCGAAGCTCTACAAATATCTGCAAAGGCCTACACCCGATGGGTTCGTAGACATTACCCTGGTCTCGCCGATGTTGAGCTTTGGTTTGAGAACTCGTCCATCCCCGGCTACCTTGGTGTCGCAACGAACAAGGCTTCTGGCCAGAAGGTCTTTTTGCTCTGGAGCAATGACCTCAAACAAGCTGTTCTTGTAACTAGAGATCCCAATGAGCTGGTCTCGAAACTCATGTCTCCGCAGACAATCATTGCGTCAGCAACCGAGTCTATGTTTGCCAGCGACGAGCCTGTTGCCGACGACTCGTCTGACAAGGGCTCGCCTAGTCCGACTTTTGCCATTCCTTCAGTCGTTCCTCAGGCTGCTGCCGCTATGGACGTTGACTAGACACTTTGAGCATTGCTATCTTATTTGGCGTCAAGAGATCAGGGACCTCGCGGGAAATGGAACGAAAGGGATGATGCTACTGGAATTGCCTAGGGCTGGTATGCTTGGACTGGCTTTAGGGGGGCTCGGAGTGCTGCAATTCACGCACTAAACAAATTGCTCTTTGCAACACGAGTTGACAATCTGCTCACCATTCTTCACATTGTATCTTAGCCTTTGATATGCTGTTTATTTTATTTGCTTACTTTGCTTTATACATCAATCAAGTTCTGGCCACAAGCCAACAGTTACGATAATCTGTTTCACCTTGTTTGAATATCTCAATGTGTTCGCTGACGCAACTCTCACGCGTTCAATGATGTCCACAAGGGTCGATCTTAATTCGGAAACATGTCACACGACTCGAAAACTGCTTGTAATCTGAAAATGCGCCATGTCTCATTCTCATAGTTGTAAGCTCTAGCACTTTTTCTTTACGCAAAAGAGCAGCATTTCATTATTTGATGAAATTTCCCCTGTAAATATAGGCTTTTGAACATATTGACTTGAGCTCTCTTATCCTTTTTACTCGAGTAATTCATCTTTACCCAACAAAGCAGCCATTGGATCATTACCCGCATTTCTCCTTTTTCGATAATCATCCATTTCCTGCTCTGTGACTCCATCTCTCATTTCATCCAATTTTCTCTTCTTGTCTTCTAGACTGCTGTTGATGATTTGGTCTGATTTCATCTTTTCCGGTCGATCGGGGGCGTTTGGAACGTGTGTTTCGTTCTTCTCTTCCTCTTTCCACGCTATTGATTTTGGCACTTCTGTTGCTTTGGACTCTAGTGTCGAGGGATCCTCGAGTAAAGCACCAGTGGAGAGTTTCGAAGCATTTGAAGAAGCGGTTTTGCCAGCTTCTCCTACACAATAACTGTTTTTCATGGTGGAATGACAGCATGCGTAACCCCATTCAAAGTTCTTCCACCAAGACCCAAAGACTGCAGTGTGGTTCCCAAATGTGACGTCTTCGGTATACATGCTTTTTTCCTTTTGTTTGGGAGCGCCTTTTATTCTGCCTCTTTCGTCGTATTCGATGAATTTTTCGTTTTCGATTATTGCCGTGTGTTTTAGAGGGTTCAGGGCGAGATGTTCTTGACCGCCGTATTTGTCCAGTAGGGCTTTTCTGTGTGCTTCCTTTTTCGCTGCTGATTCCTCTGCTTCTTTTTTGCGGTAGTGTTCGCCCGCTGTGGGGTTTGCTTGCAGGTGCACATTGTTGCTTCCATTACTTTCTGCCGTTTCCCAGGCGTAGCGCTGTGCTCGCGCGAATTCCGCAGCGTCTCCAGAAGCACGTTCGAATTCCCCTTCTGCATCGTCGATTAGAGTGCGGGTTTTCGGATCGTATTTTGCGGATTCGAGGTCGAGGTTCTTGAGGTAGCCTGCTGTGTCTTCGCGGAGACGGAGGTTGCGGGATGAATTTGGTTGTTTGCGACCCATGTCTGTTTCTTCCTCGTATTTGTCTCCGTCTGCTATCTTTGCAGTGGTTTCGTCGTCTTCGTCTTCTTCTGGGAGGGCGGAAGCTTTGCGTTTGGCGTCCTTGATGGCTTGGAGGTCGTTGTATTCGTCGACGACTTCTTGATACGCGCGGGCATCATAACCACTCCAGCGATCCCTCTTGGCTTCCCATCCCATATTGATATCCTGTCCATTCTCGTCTGCTTTGATATCACTGCCTGTGAACTTTGCGCCAATCTTCCTCTGTCGGTACAGACAATCCTTCTTTTGATGTCCCATGGCGCCACAATTCTCACAGGCGCCTTTACGGTATTTTGTCGCAGTGGCTGCGCCAGCGCGTTGACCACGAGTATACCATTTCTGGGTTGCGAGAGATTCATCCTTTTGGCCTTGGAGACGTTGATGTTCGAGGTAATCTTCTTGCGAGGCGGTTGCGTCGTCAATGTAAAAGGGCTTTTTGGAAATGAATGAGGGAATGTATTCGTTGCGTTCGTTCTTTCCCTGAGGCTCGGTCGGTTTCTTTGGCGGTGGTGGTGGCGGCATGTTGAGTATGTGTGTGTGTGTGTGTGTGCGAGAGAGATGTTGATGATCAAAAGTCGAGCAAGATAGGTATGCTTGTCGAAGATGACGACGGAGAGAGCGACCTTGAGCTGCCAAGACTTGGGTCGCTGCCCGTCCTTGATCTTTTATTATTCTAGTAGAGCCATCGCGCAAGCTGTGCTATCATCACGTACCTAACTTCATCCATGTTAGCAGACTTGAAACTCGACCTTGAATCTCTTCTGATCACTTGATCACATGCGACGTCCACTCAACCGGACTTCAATCATCAGATCGACCCCTACGCGCCTGTCCGCTCGACAGCCACAACATGTTTAGATTCTCGACCGTCATGGGCACGCTCGAATTGAAATGCTTACCACTCGAATATTCTGACCATCAACCTTACTTACTCGCATGATCAACGCAGCAGTTACCGCTTTTGACTCCAGATCTCACATCTTCTTTCACGTCTGTACTAATATTCATGACATGACTGCAACCACCATCTCTGACGGCTATACTGGAGCATATCAGACCTAGTGACATGATGCAAATCTGTACACGACATGAACCGGTCCAGATCCTTACCTTGCTTTGTTCCGCTTTCTCGACCCCCTTGGATGACAGCTCGGCCATTTCTACTTCCGGTCGAACAAGGTCAACAAAGAATATCAGCACCACAATAGACCGTCTCGTTGTGTCCCGCCTAGTGTGCATATTTCTAATTTTCACTCTACATATTTGGCCATCCACCAACCATCATGGCGTTTGGAAAAACTGATTCGAGTGGATTACCACAGGGCACCTGGCTTGGTGGCCACTACCTAGGCAAAGGAGGTGACGGTACCTTACATTACTGGACCAAAGTGGGCGAGAACCGAAAGATCATCGACCGTATGGTCATCAAAGACCTATATAGTCGCGAGTCAACCATGGAACCGTCAGAGTACCGGGCTATATACGACGATCTCGTTGCCAAAGGTATGGACTTTGGAGCTGTCGCCCCTGGGTCATCCGGTCCATCTTTACCAGAACAAAGATTCTTCAGGGAAGCATACTTGCAGGCTTTGTTCACTGATCCCTCTGGAGCTTCCACTTATACCGTTCCTCTAAGAGGCTATAAGAGAGGACATAGTGACACTGGCCGAGGCACTCATTGGCGCGTGTACATGGATCTGTTGCACGCCGGTGACCTTGAGAATTTCATGCGAAAGCATAATGACGCCGATGGTGAATCAATACCCTTCCCCGAGCCCTTCATCTGGTGGACCTTATATTGTCTCGCCAAAGCTTTGGTGGACCTGGACCAGCGTGTACAGACAAAGCTAGGTCCACGTTCTGCGGAGGGCGAAGTCGTCGTAATGATAGACATGAAGCTACCCAACATGTTACTGGATGCTAAAAGAGGCTCCGAATATCCTCTCTATCCGAAACCTCTCGTTTCCGACTTTGGATCGGCGCATATCTTACACAAGGCAGATCCGAGAAGTAAAAAAGGGGGAATAAAATTACATGCTACCGACGGATACTGGGCTCCTGAAATGGACGTTATCGAGGGCGTGGATCGAGCCATAAACGAGCCTCTACATTCTTGGACCAATGTATGGCAAGCTGGTAGAGTCATAGAGTTCATGATGGTTAAGGCGTCCACGGCGAATGAGGGGACCTACGGGGACTCAAACATCAAAAAGTACCCTCCTGAGTTTGACGAGTTTCCAAATTTCAGATACAGCAACGAGCTGATCGAGATCGTTTGGCGTTGCCAACTCTTTGATCCAAAGGCCCAACCTACCCCTGCCGAGCTTCTGCTCTACATTGAACAGCATGCACCTGCTCTTAACAAGGGCATGGACACATGGGGCTCCGCGAACTGGATTGCAGCGCAGAAACTTATCAAAGGAGCTCCCACATTTGTCGAAGTGATCGGGAGAGATGAAAGGATTCGCAAGCGTATACGGTCGGGCAAACTATCGTTCCTCAAGAACTTCGAAGATCAAGCATTGGCTAAAGAATATGCTAATTTGGAGATGGATCCTCCAGATGATTGCCTTCTTGCATATCAAGGTGGAGCCGACCCAGCTAGACTCGGGATGGAAGGGAAGGAACCAGTGGCAGGTGATGACGCTGATTGGTGATTCATCAAAGCACATTATCTAAATCAAGGTCGTCCAAGTTCTCTCACCTCCCAATATATACTCAGGTCTATCAGTTTCCACGCAAGTACTGCTGTGATGGTGTCGTGGCACGCTTTGGCCAAGACCACACGAGTCGATCTGTTCTGGTGGTGCTCGATGCTAGTGGCGGAGAATGCTGGCACTGCATAGCTCAAAACAAGCACAATCAAAAACATATATCGACAAATCACAAGCGCGTCAAAGGGAAAATAAAAAGAGAGACAGAACACCACACTTTTGGCAAAACAGAAACCCCTCCTAGCTGCCGAAGTGCCAAGAGGGGAAGAGAAAGTACTCACATTCCTTTCTTCATAATTTTTGTCGGGGCGAGGATTACTGGGACCTCAGGAAGGGAATCGAACAGGAGAGCTGGCGCTGGGTTAGTAAGGAGATCACGAGCAGCGACTATTTTCCCAAATTGCGCCAGAGAGAGAGCCCGTTCGATGGGAAAGTGTTGGATTGGGATGTAATATGATACGTGGGTTTGTCTTGGCAGTCAGCTTGGAGGGTGGAAAGCAGGGGAAAGTGATGCTGGTTTTTTGGATTGTTGCTATCGCTTGGCTCACTACGAGGAGTGGGGACTATGAGTATTCTCTTCTCTAGGCTCACTGGAAACATGTGATGCTCATGATCATCAAGTTTCTCGCTCTGTCTCATGAGCTACGGTGGTGCTGCTTTCATCTTTGGTGTCGAGTACACGCGCAGCAAATCGCAGATGCATCCAACAGTACGGACACGGTGATTACTACTGCATCGGCTCGTCTTCTTTGTTCATATCCCTTACCCATCTTTGGCTTTCAGGCCATCAAGATGAATGTGCTAACTGAAAGAATCAATCCGGATCTGGACCATTCTTTGTTCTATCAACCTTTGTCTACATGTCGAACACCTCCCCATCCGGTGGATCTCTGGACTGAGTTCTGAAATACAACCTGGTAAGCAGGTTATTCTCTGAGATGGGTATTAGACTGATCAATGAGTTTTTGCTCATCCTTAATTCTCAACAATCATGGCAGCCCCTGGAGTAGACAACAGCAATAATGTCAGATGGATGGGTGGCTATTTCGCTGGTGAAGGAGCCAACGGTACTTGTGGCTACTGGATCAAGGTCGATCAAAACGAGAGGATCATCGACCGCATGGTGATCAAAGATACATGGGACACTGCCTCCACCAAGGAGCCACCAGAATACCAGGGCATATACCAGGACCTTGTGAATAAGGGTCTTGATGTAAGCGATTTTCCAGGAGCAGCGCTACCGAGCGAGAGATTCTACAAAGAGGCGTATATCCAAGGACTCTTGACTGACCCATCTGGCGTCAATACCGCATATACGGTACCGCTGCGTGGTTACAAGAGGTTTGATGAGACGGATGATGCTCGTGGCACTCACTGGAGAATATACATGGATTACATGCAAGCAGGCGATCTTCACGACGTATTGGTCTATAACGACTTCCGGGCAGACGTCAATGGCGTTAACAGGTTCATAGACATACCAGTCGCTGAAGCCTTTATATGGTGGATAATGGAATGTCTCGCCAACGCATTAATCCAGATGGAAACCGTTGCACGCAATCGACCTAATGCGCGTGTCCAACAAGACGAAGCCATAGTCATGCTAGACTTGAAGCCTGAAAACATCCTCTTAGACTCCATCAGAGGACCACACTATCCAGTGTATCCAAAACCCATGGTCGCCGACTTCGGTTCAGCGATAATAACCTATCTCGATGATCCAGACAACGAAGACAAGTCAGCCAGCGAATCAACCACCGCAGGCTACGAAGCCCCCGAAATGTTTCAACTCACCGAAGAAGACTTTGGCGACGACTACGACAGATACATAGAAGGTCCCGTGCACTCATACACCAACATCTGGCAAATCGGCCGTCTTGTCGAAACCCTGATGCGACTAGGCAAAAAAGATCCTGATGGAACTCTTGCGGCGAATCCTATCCAAATTTCCGCTATAGCCACGAACTCAATTACATCATCGATGCATGTCAAGCCGAAGACCCCAATGATCGATACTCGCCGCAAGATCTCTTGGATTATATCAACCATCACGCACCTCTCCACAACAGTGGTATGAAGGAATGGGCAACCGAGCCCTGGATCGCGGCTAGAGAAGCAACAACACCCTTCTTGAACCCATACGATCTCGAGCAGAGAAATCAACGTATCGATAGACGTGTCAGGGAAGGGAAATTGGTCTTCTTGAGGCATTTCCAGGATTCGGTCTTGGCAAACAGGTATTGTTCTTTGGATGTGGAACTTCCTGATGGATGTGAGCTCGCTTACGCAGGGAAATTTGATCAAAATAGAATTGGCAATTTCTTCGTAGAGCCACAGCCGCCGCCGCCGCCGCCGCCTCCTCCTCCTCCTCCTCCTCCTCCTCCTCCTCCTCCTCCTCCTCCTCCGGCGTGAGAAGAGTTGGAGGTCGTAGAGTTTGGAAAGAGGGGAGTCCAGTGATATCTTCTTGGTGCTTGTTCATTTGCTACGTAGTCATTTCTTAGCCTATGTCTGTTTGCATCGTATTCTGTTACCTGTTCTTGCTTCTACCTCGCTTGTGGGAGGATAACATATCTCATCGTTGCATTCGTCACCATTACACGTTCGATGATTCTGAGTTTGGATGTTAAACACTTCATAGTTTGAGATATGTCAATCTGAATTACAATGTACAAAACTCTTAACTCGACACTCAGCATCAAGCCTTGGACGCCTTCTCGGTGATTTTATCACTTCCATCCATCTCACCTTGACCGACGATGTGTTCAGCACTCTCTTGCACACCCATCTGACTGATGTCGTATCCATTCTCTGCCAAGTACGCCCTGAACTTTTGGTCTTCCTCGTCAATGGTATCTTGTCCAATGTGCGGCAGCAGGAAGAATGCAATACCTGCACTCAGGATGCAGAGGGCTGAAGATACAAAGAAAGGGTATTGGCCAGCTTTGATAGGGTCCGAATCAATATAGCGGTTGTACAGGATAGCCAATACTTGATCGCCGACGAAGGCGCCAATCTTTCCAATTGCGGCAGCGATACCGTAGTATTGACCTCTGACGGCTGTAGCACAGGACTTTGAGGCGATGAGACCAATGTTGTCACCGGGGCCGAATTCACCTAGAGCGAGGAAGACACCGTAGACGACAACGAAGCCGCCCACGTTCGCGGGCTCGGCGAGCTTGCTGTAGCAACCAGCCATGATGAAGCCAACGATTCCCTGAGCAAGGACGCCGATACCGAGGGTCAACTTCGGGCCTAGCCAGTCACTGACAAATGATCCGCCGATACAGCCTGGCAGGTAAAATAGATAGATGAGGGTAGTCCATCCGAAAGTCTTCCAGAGTGGCGAGTCCTCGCCGAGCAAGTTGTCTACGATCGTACTGCTGAACAGAGAGAATGAATAGCCGGAAAAGTCGTAGATGAACCAGATTAGGGAGACGATGGTTAGGCGCCACCAGTAGAACTTGATAACCAGAAGCCAGGGTGTCTTTGCTTTGGCCATGGTCTCGCGGCGGTAGGCTTCGGGCTCCTTGAGCTTCAGACGAAGGTATAGGAGGGAAAGAGGTGGAATAACACCGAGTCCCAGACAAATGCGCCAGGCGGCACGAAGGTGGTTCTCGCCAGTAATGAGGACCTGTTAAACAAGTTCAGCACACAAGTGGTAGAGATGCTAGGCAAGACACATACCACAATCATGGGGACTAGAGCAGAAACGACGAAGCCGATATCAATCTGGACGTTGGTGAATAGTATAAACCAGCGATTGCGAGTTCCACTCTTGAGTTCACCGGTGCTCTCAGCACAGCCAACACTGCCTGCCGGATACTCACCACCAATACCGATACCCAAGAGGAATCTCCATGCTGTCAGTGCAGCAAATAGACCTGAGCTACTGCCACCTGCTCCATAGCTACCTGCGCTAAGTGCAGCGAAGAGGATCAAGATGACTGTGCTAGCAAACAGACTCCACTTGCGGGAGTAGTGATCAGAAGTGTATCCGAAAACGAGCATACCCACAACGGTTCCTGCGAATGTGATAGATGAGACGTTACGCTGAGCAGGCGACGTAGCATAGCTAGTAGGATAAATTTTCCCAAGCATGGTGGAGACGAAACCAATGACACCGTTCAGGTAGCCGTCACTGAAAAGACCGGCACCACAAGCGATGACAGGCCAGAGTCGTTCCCATTTTGTCTTTTCGCTTTCGTCGTATACTGATGGAATGTTTCCCGCCGTGGATGTTGTAGGGTGCTCTTGGATTGGTGCTGCTTCTGGAGAGACATCGCCGGAGTGCTTCTCGATGCTGAGTGGTCGTTCCATGGCTGTGAGTTGTTCTAGCGATTTGTTCGATTATTGCTGTCGAGTTCAAGGGTCGCGATGGGTATTCGGGATGTCGCTTTGGGAAATGGTTGACTTTAGTCGCGAGGGAGGTCAAGTATCTGCCAATATATGGCTATACACAGAGCACTGAGCGGAGATGTTATATCGCAGTGTGTAATCAGGTGTCTGAGAAAGGCAGGTAGTAAGTAAAAATAGGATTGAGATTCTGCTCGAGCAATAAAGGCAGGAGGCGATGCAAGGAAGGAAGTTTGGCTCAAGGGCACGCGACCACTTTTATCAACGATGGACGAGATCCTGCGATCTGCAGTTGAAGATGATCTTCTTGTACAAGTTGCCGCGAACCCTACGACTGGCCAATCGAAGCGTTGCTTGGAGGAATGCTTATCCTGCCTCCAGAGCTTTTGTGGATGTTCGGCAAGCTCGGCGACATCTTGGTAATGATACCCTCGGATACTGAAGCACCCAGAACGTGTGCGCTCCTCGGGTATCGGCTTAACAGGACATGCATTTGGCGCAGTTGTGCTCGAACCTCGCCCGAGGGAGGTATCACTGGAATCAAGCTGGATCTCCGAGTATTGGATAATCTTCAGTGAGAACATGTGTAGCAGTGTGTTCTGGAGATGACGATGCATGGTGTCCATTTATCGCTATGAGGGAAGCGGCGCTCTGCGGACGCCACCACCGTCTCTCCAAGACCCTGATCTTGCACTTCGTGTTGTCTCTTCCTCCGATAGGATTAGCGTAAACTGCCTCGCTCTCAACACATAATCAGAGCTGTTTGCTACCAACAGCAACGGAAGACGAGAGAACGTGGTCAGCTTCTGAACAACTCGTACGCGGTCTTACGCGTACACATAGATGGCTGGTGGAAACATTGTATCGCGTATTATCATGACGGCGTCATAGTATTGTGGGTACTATCCAGAGGAGAATCTTGTAGTGCGGCTTATCTACGGTATTTCATCACCCTGCCTGTGTCCTCACATGGAAAGGAACGATTGGCCCACAGGAATCCTACAAGTAAACTACACCTACTGGAAACCAGCATGGGAACAATGGAAAGAGCCCAGGGTGCACCATTTGGCGAACGAAATTGCCAAGACCTGATGGCTCGAAGACGATCCTCGCGTGAACTTCGTGTCCAGCTCAACATCGCACAATGCCCTTCCGACAGTCATCGGTTCAACAATTCTGTAATCACATGCGTCCCTCTGGCTCACACCGAAATCAATTGTCGTCGAGATGCGAGTCGTGCTCAGCGACGCGATACACTATACGACATCCACGCGATCCCCATGTATGCTGTAATGCGATTATAGGTGACCCAAGGACGGCACTTGCGAGAGAAGCATGCTGAAATATCTATCAACGAATTGAGCCAGACATTTGAGAGGAATCATCGGCACCCGCCGGCTATCAACTTCACAATCGGCTTCAGGGTCGTGCTTCAACATAATCTAGTCCACGATACGGAAGGTACAGGCACTGGGCACTAAGACCTCAGGCTCAGCACGTATTCGAGAATGTTGGAAATCACAATGGCAGGCGCCTCTATTCCTCTGTCGTCTATCCTCCAAGACTGGTTGGGATGGCGTTCGCACAGCTTTGAAGCCTCGAACCAAAACCATATGGTGAACCTGGAACCTTTGACTAGATGAACAGCTTGGGGACGCACGACTGCTATGGAATCTCGTGCAGTGGACAAACAATCGAGTCACATATGGATCAAAGCGATGAATCAAAGCCAGGTACAAATAATTTTGAACAAGCCGTGACCACGGACACAGATCGCAAAAATACTCAGAAGTATGGCAAGAGGCTTTGATTCTATCTGGGACGGGCCAGGAACCTCCGACCTGGCAAATGGAGCTCCTACGTAGTTCTCATCTCTGCGAGAAGCATATGAACAAAGAGAACTCGAAAGTCTGAAGTCACCAGCTGTCTCACAAGACCAGACTGAGTGTCGTCGTCGACAACGCAATGGAAGTAATGACGAACAAGGAGAAGAGCTGGATGACGAGCACGCAGAAGCTTCACACGATGCCGTCGATGAAGACCACGTATCGATAGACAGAACCTAGGAAGAGGCTGGTCCTCGTCACTCATCATGAATAGTGATCAGGATCAGACTACACCAACCTTTGGCGGAGATTCTCGCCGTAAATCTCACCGACTGTCTCACGTTATCTTGCGTTCTAATATTGACAGATTTTCGTCGTGATGATGATGTGTTTGCATGCTCAGGTAGCAAAAATCGTCGCGAGCGGCTCTGATGCCTCAAAGGACCGGTCATGAGGATCTGGCATCATGGCTGGCTGCTATATTGCTGGTCGAAGCTCTGGAGCACATCTCAATCCGGCTACCGCAATCATACTCGACGTCTTCCGTGGCTTCCCGAAAAACGAAATACTGGTATGCATTGTCGGTCAATTAATTGGAGCATATGTCAACTCGATTGTAGCATACCGCGATTATCTCAAAGGTATGCTCGGCCTGCTGAATGACGATTCAGACCGGATGTCAGAGGTCTGTTACCTATTCGTCACAGATTATGTAGACGGTATGGTCTATTTTGCTTCAGGCTTTGTGACTGAGTTTGTTGCTACAGCATGAATCTGAATCATTGTAGTAGCTTTAAATGACGGCAGCAATGCACCACTTGACGCAGGTATGGACACTTCCATCGAATCCTCTTATCAACATCGACACAGAGCGCTTTTTCGCCAGCACTGGTTTAGCTTTGGAAAATCTCGGGCTTGATGGATACGACATTATTGGTGATAAATGGTATTGCTGTGCTCCGACCACCGGTGTCATTGTCGGCGGAACCCGCGATGATTTTTCGATCCTTCTGTGAGGTGAAAGCTCAATCGATTGTGCCGAAGATGGCAACAAAAGAAATGGGTGTGAGGCCAAGACCCGGTGGAGGCACAGAATCGGACGCAGAGCAAGGTCGTAGCTTTCTCATACACTATCGAGGTCAAGTCTCAAAGCCACCAGAGATAACAGCCGTCCTCAAAGCTTTGATCTCTTGGAGGGTACGCGGTGTGGTCAACATGGAAGACTCTGCGACTCCTTCCACGAGTTCTTTGGTCGAGAGTGTCTCAATGAAAGATGGTAACGAGCACAGCATCTTCAGCAGACAATTATTCGCGTGTCAGTTCAGCGCTCGCAGAGCTGGTGGCACTTGAGTTCCCATAACCTCTCCTTACTCCTGCATCTATATGTCTCACCAAAAAGTTGTGCTTACCAACCCTATCTACATCCCCATGGAGCACTGACATGTATTCGCCATAGATCAAACTCAGGTTCGAAGCGATTAGGCTCACCCGCGCCAAACGTGGAAGTGTGGCTTGAGGTTTGCCCACAACGGTTTGGCAACAGTCCCAAAACGTCGTCAAACTTCTAGAAATCAATTCGCCAAGACGTCCAAAAACTTCCGTGCTTCGCACGCTTTTCATGACTACATGTCAAAGGTGAGACTTCTCGAAAACTTGATCACACCTGATCAGAGACAATCGTTTTGCAGACGGTGGGATTCAGCCTCCTACAGCCAACGTTCGTTATACAGCAGCTGTGGTCGGAGGACGCGAAACAGTTGAACTTCAGCTCCTAAGCCACGCGAAAAGTAGGCACTCGAAGTACGAACATACGGCAGTCAGGATCACTGCAATTCTTCGACCAACATGAGACTTTTTTGAACTGTCTTTCGCGCCAAACTTTTACCGTAGCTCATAGGCTTCAGACTCTACTGGAATGGTGAACGCCTCGTGACTGCCAACTCCATTGCGCAAAGGAGCTAAGGTTCCTTCTCCAGCCTCATACGTCGTATCCAAGGTACGAGCATCGTGGCACAGAGCCAAGTTCACACCATTCGAACACCACGGGCTAGTAACCACGGCTCATCATACACATGCACTCAGGAACCACACGGCATGACCGGTAGCGAGGATGCTCCTTCAAGTACTCGAGGGTGACGAGATGGTCGAGAGGACGGATACAAAAGCCGAGCAAATCCCCATCAATAAATCAGAAACATAGCAGAGGTCTTTGAAATATTGAAAGGTTACCCCCAGTGTCTCAATCACCTAATATGCGTTCGACTCTCCTTATCCCCGCTCTCGCAGCAATTGTTGCTGCCCTGCCGGCACCAGCTCCCCAAGAAATTGATCTCGATTTGTTTGTCAACATCCCCACACCGACTATCATTCAGGTTACCGGAGTCCCGGATCAGACCTCTACCTACGATACCAAGGCTATTCTCGCCTCGGCAACTGCTGCTTCTTCCATCTCTGTTGCTATCACTGATGCCGCTGCCTCCACCCCGAGTGTTGTCAAGCGTGCAGCTTGCGCAGCCGAGCCTGTCGGATATGGACCGGTCACCAATCAACCCAACGACGACGCTGCTTCGTTTCTGAACAATCCCGTCTACGGTAACACTGCCAAGTCTGCCGCTATTCCCGTAGGATACCAACAGACCTTCAGCAACTTGAATGCTAGTAGCAGCGCCTACGGTTACATTACCTTCACAAACCTGAAATCCTACAACACAACACAATGTGCTCTAAAGTGTAAGTAGAGAAAGCCACCAGAAAAGGACTTTGATGAGCTCTTCGCTAAACAAATTCAACAGGCAGCAAGGCCGCAGGATGCATGGGATTCAACATCTACTTTGAGAGAAACCCCAGCAAGACTCCCGACAAAACTCAATGCCCCAACCCTGCTTCGCTGACCCAGATCCGATGCGTGCTTTGGGGAGGCGCGGTCACTACTGCAAACACCGTCAACACTGGACGCAAGTGGGAGCAATTCCAAGTCGTCGTCGCCGGCTCCAACGGATATGTTAGCCAAAACATTGCCGCACCTTCCGGCTACTCTGACGCCACATTCCTCGACAAAGCAGCCATTAACGCACCCTTTGATACTCTAGGCTACAACACCTACATGGGCTCCAAGCTTTTTACTTCTGGTCCTTTTAACGCAACTCTCTGCGCTGAAGCTTGCAATGCGCAAAACGTTTACAATCTTGCTCACCCACCCACCGATGGCTCTCCCGTCCAAACATGCCAATTCTTCAACACTTACATCATGTCTTTGAATGGCAAGACGGCTTTGGGTCAATACTGCGCCATGTACAGCAGTGCGTGGAGCAACAAGTACGCCACCAACACCGGTGCTTGGAATGGAAATGACAGGTACACGATCGGTTCCTCCTACACCTTCTTCAACAGCACAAATCCTGGCACTACACCCAATGCTGCTGCTGCTATTGCTCAAGCAAAGGAGGAAATCGGCGTTTCTTCCCTCCAGAACTATTGCAGCACTTTCTTGGGCTACAATGATTTGAACGCCTATGCCACTGCCACGTCGACGAGAGTTCCCGTCTCGACTGTTACTTCGACTTCGACTTTGAAGATCAAGGCTTCATCGTCTTCATCGACTGTTTCTTCATCGGTATCAAAGGCTTCTTCATCGTTGTCGAAGCGTGCTGTGGCTTCTTCCATCCCTACACCTACTCCGTTGACAAAGTACCCTGGAAGCATCCTTTCCAGCGCTTGTTCGATGTTGGTTACTAGCGTGCCCAAGACTGCAACTGTCACTGTCTCGACTGCCACTGTCACTGGTGCTACTAGCAGATCTACTGTCGTCAAGACTATCACCACCACCACTCGCTAAACGCTTGTAGTGATGGTGGCTGGCTAAGGAACCGCTTCTGGGGAAGAGATGTGGTTGGAGAAGATATTATACAGGCTATGTAGATGTTTGAGTTCTCTCCTCTAGTAATGTCTTTAGATTTATTATTTCAATTTGTTTTCAATTCACGTTCCATTCGCTTGTCCATTAATGTGCTTCGAAAGGAGACTCCTTGTTATTTTAAACAATCGTCCGAAACCGTTTGCGTCCTGAGCCACTCCTCGTCGCCATGTTGGATCCGACAGACCAAAATAATCGACGAGAAAAGGATCGGATAGCATGTCTTCTGAGTTTGCTCTGGACAAGGACGCAAAAGGTGCAAAAGAAGATTTCCGACACGGGGAATTGAACCCCGGCCTCCTCGGACCTGATCGTTCTTTCGAACTGTTTGAGAGCGAGAAATCCTAGCCACTAGACCATATCGGATATTGTTGAAGTGATTTCCATCAGTTTGAAATATATTCTATCTACAAAGTCACATGTTACCGTCTGGCTTCGAAGTGCCTGGGACCAGATGGAGTTTCGCCTGGTGCAATGCAACGTCGCGAGCTTCACTGATGCAACTGCTTTCCATCGAAACAAATACACCATGCTAAAAGGATTAGCATTTGCTTGAGCGCAGTGCCACTCTTCCGCTAGCAACAAGTCTTCAGTCCCAAATCTTGAATGTCGTGTGATTATGCAACAGGCGCATATCTCAGCACCTTTGTATCTTTCTCATGTATCTAAGTTATGCATAGGGTATCGTTAAAAAGGCAAGTTCTCTGCCGCAAAGAAAAGATAGCCAGCCTCGCTTCCTCGTTCGTGTCTCCCTCCCTTCAAACCATCTAAGGACCACCAAGTCTCTTCTCGATCTTGTTCAGCTCGCCCTCGCGAATGTTCTGCAAGTCCTCTCTCGTACTGTTGTAGGTAGCATTGGCCTGGTTGAAGGGGTTATCAGGATGCTTCTCAAACTCCTTGCGAATCTGCTCAATCTTTTGCTGGCGACGCAGACCCTTCTCTTCCTTCATCTCCTCCAAGCGACGTTCTTCGTATTGGGTGTAAGCGGCCTTGAAGCGACGTTCGGGGTGACGATCAATCTTGTCGGAAGAGCCAGTGGTCAAGGACAAGGCGTCCAAGGCATTGTCGATACCGGTTGCGGAGAGCGAGGACAAAGAGGACGGGCCGTCCAGGCCGGAGAGATCGAGACCACGCGATTTCTTCTGGGCGGTTTTTGCATTTCCGGTCTTCTTAGAGGGGAGAGCTGCGTCTTCTTCGGCCAGGAGGGCAGCCTTTTCGGCCTTTTTGCGTTCGGCTTCGGCTTTCTTGTCGGCGGCGGCAGCACTGTGAAGGGAAGGAGTTCAGCATGTTGCACTCGAGAGTCATGTGTATCAAGGCGCAGACTCACGCCTTAGAGCTGTCCTTTGCGCCCTTTGACCATTCCTGCTCCTCGACCTTGGCCTTCTTTTGGTTCTCAACTGCCTGCTTCTGTGCAGCGACTTCTGCCTTTTTGGCGTTGCCGGCGGCCTTTTTGGTATTCTCTCCCTTGGCCATGATTAGGTGGTTTGTTTGTGTATTAAAGTGATGACAGCGATTAGAGCGAACATCAAACCCCAAGAAAATCGTCCGACTTCACATGGCCGAATTCGGGAAGCTTCTGTTGCGTCACTTGCCAAGCTTCCTTCCTCGACGCGTCTATACCGCTGTGTCTGATCCGCTTTCGCGTTCAACATGTTTTGAATGTTACAATTACAAGCGTGTTGGCAGAATATGTGCAAACATCTACTCTGGTGTTAGGCCAGTCGCAAAGTAAGATTGATCAGCAGATCAGGAACACATCTCAAGTTAACATGTTTGTATGTCGCTCATGGTGCTATTCGAAGAGATTGCTTTCGACAGGCAGCTCGTCCAAAACATTTCTATATTCGACCAGTAGCTCTCCGCTCTAGATATCTTTACTGTCTAGTTGTCTTTCCGTTCAAACCGGAGAACTCTTTGTCTTCATCTGAAGCTTCGTCCGAGTCTTCCTCCTCATCATCTTCTTCCTCTGCCCGGGAATTTGCTTCTGCCTTCAACTCTGTACAGTACTGCTTGAGTTGAGCCGTCGACTGGTTCGACAGTCCGAAATCGCTGTATATGCCAGCCGATATAGTCTGTCCAGTCAAGAGCCTAGCCACAGCATTCTCAGGCGAGAGTGCCTGAATATCGCTTCGGGTGAGGGGTACTTCGTACTCATCGAACACTTGTTCCAGACTCATGGTTCCATCCCTGAACTTCTGCATAGTTGCGCAGTCCTGTAGTAGACGCACTTTGAGTGGGTCTGCGATTTTCGCATTCGTATCGAGTCTACCAGAGCCTGTGCTGGCGATGACCCTGATGTTGAGCAGGTCGCTGCGTCCTCCTAGATGATAGCTGACGAGGAGCAACCTGTGTAGGGAGATCCGATTGAAGATGCCTTCCTCATGAACGAGCACATCAACCGTGATAGGACGTGGCTTGACCATACGGCGAAGTAATTCAAGAAACTCAATAGTGCTTGTATCCAGTATGACGTCTCTATAATCTGGGTATAGCGATCCATAAAAAGGCAGAAAGTAATCGGTATTGCTGAACCAAACTCTTCTGAGATCGTCAGTCGTCACCCAAGCTGGGAGCGAGGAGTGGGTGGTAATGTCCCAAGCAGGCTCATTCTATAGGACATGGCCAAATATTTCAAGACGAAGCTCAAGTGGTACTTCTCTGCCGACCATCACCTCGTTGATGGCTTCAAAGATCCTCACTGCTTCGTCCTGCTGGCCCTGGTCCACTGGGGGGCTGGAAGTGTTGCCGGAGGTCCAATCCAGCCATCCTCGAAAGTTGTCAGACATTCTGCCAATTGATACAGCCGAGCTACTAGTGCGGAGGTTGGGAGGAACAAACCTCTCTGCCAGGGCCGCTTGATAAATTGAATGCAGGTGCACAAAGAACAGCATTGTAAGCCAGAATTCGTCGAGTCCGGTGGTCGAAACAATGAAGTTGAGACTGCCCAGCGCCGGATCCGGACATGGCGTTGTTGATGAACATAATTTTGGTCGAGCTGAAGTATGTGAAGTGAGTTCGACCGTGGCAATTGCATGCTGACCGAGAGATGCTATTGATCCATTGAGTGACAACTAGTCACAAGCATTCCTCACACCAATTACGCGATACATACGATTCGTCCATGCAATGTAAATTTGATGGACGCGAGGATCTATCGAGCAGTTCTCAGAGCTCGTCTGAATCCTTCTCAAGATACGGACATACTGGTCGATGTGAAGGATGCGAGAAGCACAGCACCACGAGTGATTGCGAAGGTCGACTCGGCCAAGTTATCAGCAGCGACCAAAGCCTGGCAGATTTGCTGCTACACAATACCAAGAAAGGCACACATAAATCTATTCTGTTCGACTAGGTAGTCGAGGGGAGAGAAGACGGATTGAAGTGTCGGGAACGATAAGATAGGGGGCCGGCAGACGGCTCGGGTGCCCCGCACAGATCGAAGCATGTCCATACAGCGGGCCGTCGCAGGGCGCTGTTTACCGAAACAGATTGGCCCCTCGGAGGAGTCGCGTAGAGTCGTTGACTCATGTGGAGGTGGATCTCTTATCTTCGGTTGTTTTTTTAGGCTGATCGTGGTGTCCCTCTTCCCTCACTGATTGAGGCCAGATTCAGTGAGGCAGCAGATTCCCACGCTCCTTCCCTGCTCAATCGCTCTTCACCAGCTTTGTCTTGTGACGGTTCCGCCATGTCGTCATACAAGATTGCCGTGGGTAGAACCACAAGGTTTGGAGGGGTTCACAGTGTGCCGCATCGCCTATCTACATATGCTGCCCTATCCCAGACCCCATACTCCCCACTCTCAACAGCATCACGAACCACAAGCATGGGTTCCCAGGGTCTCATGTCTTCGTTGCCCATCCCAGCTTGGCTCCAGGGCCAGTCAACTCGCACCTTCTCGACCACTCCTCGTCAGAGACGTCTGACCATCGAGAACATCAACCAGAATGTCGTCGAGGCCGAGTACGCCGTCCGCGGTGAGCTCGCCGTCAAGAGCGAAAAGTACCGCGAGCAATTGAGAAAGGGCGACTCCTCATTGCCCTTTGACACCATCATCTCGGCCAACATCGGCAACCCTCAGCAACTCGACCAGAAGCCCATCACCTTCTTCCGCCAGGTCTTGTCCTTGATGGAGAACCCTCTCCTCCTCGAACACCCCGACGTCCTCACCAAGACTCTTGGTTACAAGCAGGACTCGATCGATCGCGCAAAGAAGCTGCTGGACGATGTCAAGAGCGTGGGAGCATACTCGGCCTCGAAGGGTGCCCCTGGTATCCGTCAGAGCGTCGCAAACTTCATCGAGAAGAGAGATGGCTACCCCGCCGATCCCGAGAGCATCTTCCTGTCCGCCGGCGCTTCGGGTGGTGTCAGTACCATGATGAACGTCATGTGCGCTGACGCAAACTCCGGCGTCCTCGTTCCCATTCCGCAATATCCTCTCTACACCGCCACTCTCGCCCTGCTGAACGCAAAGTGCGTTCCCTACGAACTCGAGGAAGAGAAGGCTTGGGGTACAAACCTTGATGCCATCCGTGCATCATACGCAAAGGCAAAGGCTGAAGGTACAAGCGTTCGCAGCATTGTTATTATCAATCCTGGTAACCCCACTGGTGCTTCCCTCACTGTCGACGACATCAAGTCTGTCATCAAGTTCGCTGCCGAGGAGAAGCTGGTCGTCGTAGCCGATGAGGTGTACCAGACCAATGTCTTTGTCGGAAAGTTCACCAGCTTCAAGCAATGTCTTAGAGAGCTTCAGCAAAGTGATGAGAACAAGGACGGCAGATTCGACACTCTCGAACTCGTTAGCTTGCACAGTATCAGCAAGGGTATGATTGGCGAGTGTGGACACCGTGGTGGTTACTTTGAGCTTGTCGGCTTTGACGAGAAGGCGAGTTCACATTATTCAGCCGCTGATCGATTTCCATGCTAACCTCTTGAACCAGGTCACCGAGCAGATCTACAAGTATGTCAGCATCCAGCTTTGTCCTCCCGTTATCGGCCAATGTCTGGTTTCCCTCATGGTCGAGCCTCCTGTTGAAGGCGACCCGTCATACGACATCTACCACAAGGAAGAGCGCGGTATCTTCGACGGTCTTCAGAAGCGCGCCACTGCATTGTACGAAGCCTTCCGCGAGATGGAGGGCGTTTCATGCCAGTCGCCCACCGGCTCCATGTACCTCTTCCCCACCATCACTCTTCCTCCCAAGGCCATTGAGAAGGCCAAGCAAGAAGGCAGAAAGCCCGACGAGTACTACTGTATGAGATTGCTGGACGCCACTGGTGTCTGTGTTGTTGCTGGAAGCGGCTTCGGTCAGAAGGAGGGAACACTTCACTTCAGAACCACTTTCCTTGCTCCTGGTACCGAGTGGGTTGGCAGAATCACCAAGTTCCACAAGGAGTTCATGGCTGAGTTCAAGTGATTCTAGATTCTTGTGTAAAGATAGGGCGAGGAGGCTCTTTCTGTCATCTTCATTCGAGCGGGCATGGCGCTTTACTACATGGAATGCATGTTGGACCTTTTTTTAATTTGCGACTGCTTTGAGGCTTCTTCAGAGCGACTTTTATGATACAATTACGTTTCTTGTTTCCGTGCACTCTCTCCAATCTTGTTCAGACTCAAGCGCTATCGTGAATGATTCCGTGGTGAAGAAGCAGCGACTGATCGCACCTGCCGAACGTTTTTCAGCAAGCCCACCTTGATTTGTGCACTACCGTAATCCGAGAAAACCTCTGCACGTTCATTTTCACGTATTTGAGATCTGAAGAGATGGCATCAGGTAAGAATGTCTGATTGATGGAAAGCTGCGACACTTGCAAGGTAGACAAACAGCCAACGCTCGTCAGGCGCGATAACAACACCTTCTCTGCCCCTCATCACGTCGCATACCACGACACAAATCCGAACACCGCCCTTTCTTACAACAACGCCCTTCACGTCTCCCGCGCCGCACATCTATTGCATCTGATTCCTCGTACACACACTCCACTCTGTTAGGGATTTCACGAAGAATATATCAAAAGAAAAAAGAAAAACAAGAGGATAAAACCATGGGCACACATCATCGCGTCTCAAGTCTGCACCACGAAACGACACACAGAGGACAAGGAGAAGCTCTTCCGCCTATGCTTGAACCAGAAACCTCTCGATAGACAGAAACCCACAGAATTAACAGTCGAATGCGCTAGCCAATCTGTACACCAAACACGTTGATTCTGAACATTCGTTCAAAGTGTTCTGTAGTCAGGTCCAGCAATGGTTTGACTTGGGCGATACCGGCATTCGCGATCCTGCGACCAAAAAGAGTCGGCAAACAACTAAAAACAAGGCATACTCTTCCGCCTGGGCTTGAACCAGGAACCTCTCGATGGACTGCAATCTGACAAATTAACAGTCGAACGCGCTAGCCAATTGCGCCACGGAAGATGTGAAAGCTGGGCTTTCCTGTAGCTGTTGGGTAAGTGACTCGTCATTGAAAACGAATATGATCATTTGAGATCGACATCTGTCGATTGAGCTTGGCATGCTGTGGGTAGCACCCTGACGCTACCTTGAAGGAGGTACAGCACGAGCATTTGGACTCGAACACGTCGATTATCTGGATGAGAATGATCTAGAGCCGGTACACTATGTTGGTACTGATCCTGTCTCCTGTTGAGTGCTCTGTGACTGAGATACACGTGAGATAGTCGGACATTGAGAAGAGTGGTACGAACAACGCGGGACGAAGCCTGTCTGTCATGCTCGTACGTCAAGAGCGCCCAAATTCTCTTGCAAAGAGCACATAATCCACGAAACACAGCCTTAAATTATACTAGCCGTACTCTGAACAAGAGAGTGACTCGACAAAACCACCGTGAGCCTAAATATCATGGTCGACTTGTTCCTCGAAATCGAAGCTTGTTCTAGACCAAAGCACCATCCGCAGTTTATCCGGCCGTTTTCCCCTGGATATACACAATCCTATTCACTCTCCCACCCTACCCAATCGCCTTCTCACGCCCGTCTCCACACCATCTATAACCCCATCGAGATCTTTGATCATGCCTCAAACCGCCGACAATCTCCTCAGCGATCCTGAAATCGCCACTGCCTACGAAGATGTGCGATCCGACAAGTCCGCAACAACATGGATGATTCTAAAGTACATCTCCGGAACCTCGGATTCATTGAAGCTGGATAGTACTGGGGAGGGTGATATTGCTGAGATGGTGGAGCACTTAGGGGATGATGAGGCGGCTTATGCGTTTGTGAGGATGACAGTGGGGAATGATGAGTTGTCGCAGAGAGTCAAGTTTGTGTTTGTTTCTTGGTGTGGTAAGTCAATCTTTCATCTCAATCATCCAATGCCTACTGCGTGGCTGTTTCAAAGCAATGATTCCTCACAATGGCTGACTTGTTTATCTCCAGGTCCCAACACAAGAGTCATGCGTAGAGCAAAGATGACCACTCAAATCGGCCAGGTCAAGCAGGTCTTGCGAAGCTATGCCATCGAGATTCAGACGGACAGCAAGACCGACCTCAAGGAGTCAGAAGTTACCATGAAGTTGAGAAAGGCCATGGGAGCCAACTGTAAGTCTTGTAGAACGGGCTTCCTGCGAGAGCGACACTGATATTGGTTATAGACGATCGCCAAACATCAGGCTACTAGGCATTCATAACGCAAGCCAATATCTCAGAGGACATATAGGTGGCTACATACATAATAGACGAATTCTCAAAGAAGCAATCAAATAGAGGTCAAAAGTAGCGAGGGCGCATGGCGTTGTGTTCACGTGTAACCTTCGCGACTCGTGACGCGCTTCGGTGCCTGATTCTCTCGACACATGTCAAGTGTCACGGTGATTTTATCCAATGGCCCGCTCGACTAATCGCTCGAGGAGGAGAAGTGCATGAGACCCTTATAGTTCGAAAGTCAATCCTTACTGCCGGGTACGGGTCGCTTCGTATGGCAGGTCGTGTACAGTAGCGCACCACGAGGATCGTCAAAGGGTCAAGGGTCGCACACTGTTTGCCCATCTCTTAGCCGTAATTGGTCTGCGCAAACACGATCGTTGTTTTAAATACAGGGAATCGCATATGCCGTGCCTTGATTCTACCATGACGGCCTTCCGTATTGGCTGACTTGGTGTTCCTGTCCGATCAGTTCGCTCGCCTTGGCGCCAAGCCGGACCCTTTGGTAGCACCGACTACCGGAGGGAGATCGATGATCTGAAAAGCCATCGTCAAAAGATGCACTTTTGACTGCGACTTTCGGACGTGAAGCTTTCCACGTTTAGTTTTACATCAGCGGCGGAAGCGGCGGACAAGAAGACCGCATCACCATGTCGCGTGGGCCTGCTGCCTTCTTAATCGACATCCCCTCCCTCTCCATATAACGCAGAGCAGCTGTCCTGTGGGGAATGACAGGCAATCATGCCGGATCAGCGTCAGGCACAACCGCAACCGGGCATCCTCAACTTTGTCACATTCGGCGAGACACAATCAGAGACGACATCCACCCGGGCAATCAGATCTCACGCCGCCAAGGTAGGATGGAAGTCTAGGAAGACATCGAGGAGTCTTGCTGCTGCTGCGCGAAACCCCATGCTTGGTATCACCACGGAGCATGCTCCGAAGGCTCCGCTTGCGCGACCCCGGCAGAGGACCCAATCTGCTGTGCCATCTTGGCCAGACCGTGATATTGCTCCGAGGGTCGTACCGTCTTTGGCTTTATCAACATCTTACTCTTCTCCCTCGACCGACTCGTCGCGCTCGACACCATCGTCGGCTTACTTTTCTGCTGATTCCGGCATGGACTGCTTGTCCGACTCTGAAGATACCACCTTGGAGCATGTGGATACCCACGAAATTGCGAATCATCAAGTATCACAGCCTGCCATGATAGCTTCGACACCGCCACAGACTGCGTTGGCGCTCAAGCCAAATCAATTGGGCTCTACTCATGATCCCTTTTCCCAATTTCCGGTCAGCTGGCAAGAGTCTTATGGCCCTCTGGTGCAATTCTGTAAGTAACGCTGATCTCGCTACATGGGTATTGAATAGTTCTCGTGACTTGTCACATTCCTCTAACCATGATCAATACATGTGCCAAGTTGTTCACCACTAACATGTTACACTTTCAGACCGAAGCTGCCTCGGAGAAGCATGGATGGGGCTAATTACCGTCGACTGGGGCCATCAAGGCAATACCGAGTTTGTCGACTTTCCCCTACAGATATCCATTGCACAGCGGGAACCTGCAATGTTTTATGCCGTTCTGTCAAACACCAGCACCATGGCTCCAGCCTCCAACGCGATATCGATGCGACAACAACCCTTCATGTCTCAGTGGTTACGACATAAAGCCGTCGAGTCTCTCAGAGTAGCCATCATGGATCCGAAGCGCGCTTACACTGATGCTGTAATCTTGACTGTCACGTATGTCTACTTCAATGAGGCGGTGCGATCAGAGCGTGACATTGCGCTCAAAGTGCATGGTCCTGCATTGAAGAGAATGGTGGCTGCAAGAGGAGGTATCGGTGCCATTGCTGCAAATGGCAAGGACGGTCTCATTCTCTCGAGATATCTCTCATGGTGTGATCGCATTATTTCGTCGACCCTGGACATTCCGCTTCTCTTTGGAGACTACGTCGAGGATTCGATTGTTAGCCAGACTTATTATCCTGGCATGTGGTCCAGGGTACAGAATCTGATGTGATGGCGATCTTCAACGAATATTCAGAAGGTGGACGTGAACCACACAGAATAGCACACTCCACACGATCGATCCCACCAAAAACCAGGAATTGCTGCGAGGAGTTGCGTGAACACACAAACCCCTTCAAGGCCGTCACGGATCAATCGTATTGGCTTCACCCTGGACAGCAGTGATGGAGCCAGAATTTAGTTCTGCCAAGTGTCGCAAAATTGCCGACCAGCCATCATTACTGCAAGTCACCAACCATCCCGCTTCCGTTACAGTATCGCTCAGGACCAGCTAGGACCGGTACACCTTTATCGAACCGATCAACAACTACGTGACTGCACACTCACATCACCCGTCCCACAACTTCATAAACACCCGCACTCAGCCACCACTCTCGAAATACCCGCTCCTTATAACCCCCAATTATACCTATCTACGCATACAATAACGATCAACGACAGCATTACCACCAACAGCACATACCTCCCCAGCACAACTGCGCCATGCCGCACATATATCAACCCTCAGCATATCAACTCCTTTCATCTTACACTAGAACAGCAATATATTCCCATCAGTCTCTCGAGCTCTGGTCCACTCGTCTTCCACTTGAATCGGAATCTCTCGTGACGTTGGTTGATTATTTATGTGGAGAATTTGACCATGGGAATTCAACAGCGACAAAAAAACGCGAGGATCAAATTGCTGAATTCCCCTAGATCTTCTCTGCCTACACAATTCTTGTACCGCCATGCCGAAAGGTCACTTTGCAATCGGATGTGGAGATTGAGATTAAGCAAACGCTGGTACAGAAGATGATGGACTCATCTGTCAACATATGTTGATATTATATACGATGGTTTCCAACAGTGAGATGTGTGTGCTGGCCATTTTGTATATTCTGTTTTCGTGACCCATTGTACGAGAAATGGATGAATTGCAATAGTAGAGAGAAATGAAATAGAACAAAAGGGGATGCTTGCCACCGCTCGTAGGTAATTTGATAGAAACAAAAGTCGAAATTGAATCTATGCCACATGGCCAGAAGGAAGTCGGAGGAATTAGGTTGAGAACCGACAGTTCCAATCAGAGACATAAATGTGAAGGTGTTGCTCTCGCAAAGTGGACGAGACGATTTCTCAGGGCAATATTAGAAGGCTAGAGACCGGAAAGGACCCAACGTGCTGGTTCTCGGAGATCGGAGACGCCGAAATTCAGTAGTTTCCAAGTCGTATTCTACATTCGGAGTCGTCATGTGCTCAAACTCGCGTCGTATGTCTCAATGAGGTGGTGCTGTCGTGTGCCACCAATGCAAAGTCAAGGTCAAGGAGTAGAGCCCCGCAGTACGTAAGGTGTATGCATATGCAAGCGCCACACGACCCTTGTATAGGATAGACGGGCCGAGGAGTCCCATGGTGGTCAGTTCTGGTTGCTGGGATGATTCAAGAAGCTTCGTGGCTTCGCACCGCGAGGATGAGAACTTGGATGAAGATGTTGTAATGTCGACCTCTGCGCGGTGGAATGTGTTGGACACTTGTAGCCGACCAAGATGATTCGTTCAGTGATACCGTGGCTTCGAGAGCCATATGCGGCACATGGATCTAGGGAGTGTCGATGATAGAGACAGCGACAGACTGCATAGCGCTCTATGACTTGTATGCACATTGTGTTCGGTAATCTGATTTGGACGAGGTGTTGGTCGTGTCGTTCTTGCGTTCTGTGATTGAGCCTGGGGCTGCAACTCTGTTCGCGGTTGTCCTAGAAAGAGAGACCGGATGGTGGTATATATCCCTTGAGCTCAGTATCTAGGCAGACTGATGCGTGATGTTGGACGGCTGCGCACGGTATACAGCATCTGACATGCGTAGGAAGTTTCTCGAGACAACATTATATAGCGATGAGGCAGCAAGGCAAGATAGGTGAGTAATCCAGAGTGAGATCGACCAGTAGGAAATGTAGATGTAGACTGATGGCGAGAACAAAGGAAGCGAGGTGAGTGGGATGGATGGGAGGATAACCAATCTTTCTGTACACATCTTCGCTTTTTTAACAATCATCATCATGTCACCTGTGACCCAAAACAGAAAATGCTGGCAGTAAACGAAACAGGTAGGGTCGTTCGGGTCCTGGTTGGTTGTTCCTTCCCGATACTCGTCACAGGGTCTTGCGGCTGGCGTGGCCGACCTCGCGGTTGTCCGGCATGTTACTCCAGCGGCGTCCAATCTCGTATTTTGGACGATAGTATTCTCGGAGAGAGTCGTCGAAGTAGACAGATACCAGAGGATGTGTAATCACATGGCCTAGCCATACGCTTGGCGATTGTCGAACACGCTGCAGGTCCTTTATACTTTCAAGCCGCCCATGTGGGTGAGATCCGCAACTCTGGCTGTGCCTTGCACATATTACCATTTGCGTGTCATGGATATAGTGATGACATAGATGGCGCACCATAATCTGTACAGTCAGAAATGCTCTCTTCGGTCTCATCCCATCGTTAAGTTTGCGAGGACTTGCAATAGTTACACTCGAAGGTGGGTAGAGTACGAGGTTTTTCGTACATGTATACATAGGTTGCCTGACGAGCGCCTTGACAAGAGGCGCAAAAAGTGAACAAGGTTACCCAAGGATCAAAGGCCGCTAAATTACGGGTGCAGCCATCAGTGGTGAATCGCCCAATCGGACATCCCAAAAGAAATACCGCTTAGGCATCAGTTCGTCTTGATAGAACATATGCGAGTGCATGTCAGGAGGTCGGCGTTACTTTTAGTGAGATACATGTTCACCCATTGTTGCAGTTTCCAACGGGTGACATGCCCCCTGAATGGAATCGGCATATGACAGCTGGATCAAAGTGCTCTACTACACTGCATGATCAAGATACCGAGACCGTCATGAGATCAACTTTAGCCGAAGAGGCTTGTTTTGACTTCGCAATCGTCACATCGACGACTTCGCGAGATAGATGTTAGAAGCTGTGACTGTTCACGTAAACGTGACTTGGACTAGAGAAGCAGTCATTAAGCAGATTGGAGGTGCGTGATCTGTGTATTGCAGCGCAACTCATGAGAAGCAAGCCTCGCCAAGTCACCGAGGTGCATACATATACACACAGTGACGTTCCGACACCCGCCGACAACAGCTTTCCTATTTTGACCGAAGTTTGTTACGAAATGCTGGAGCTACTGTTGCAACAGAGACAAAAAGTTCAGAGCGGTCGAGAAGAACTCCAACACATATTTTACGTTCCGGAGTTCCGAACATTCAAGAAGTCGACTGTCGGGTCATACATGAAGTTGGTGATGTTGAACTCGCTGTTACTACCCAGGTCGGGCGTTTGAAAGTCCCCACTGCTGTCACCTGCAGCTAGAGACGTATCGTTGGGTACAGGAAGACGAGGCATGTTGAAGAAGTCGAAGACGTCTAAATACTCCAGATCTTGTGGAGCTGGAGTCCGTGCAGGAGTGATTGCATGTTGCTTGCCTCCGGTGTATTGCTGCCGCGGTTGTCGCGAGATCAAGAAATCCAAATCATAGGCACAACGTCTCATGTCTGCGAGAATCCTCACGGTTGACGGCGTGACTCTCTCACCATTGGCCCCAATAGGCGCTCTCTCTGATTCGCTATATTCATCGAGCACACGCTGCAGAAGTGTAGCATATCTTTCAGCGACATTCCAGTATCGGCCCATGTCTCTCAGAGTCTCAACGAGAGGATAAATGGCTGGATTTACCTGATGATCAATTGTCGAACCATGGACCAACAGCAAACGAGCAGCTACCCATATGGAGAACGCAAAATGCGGGCCGAGGTTGGTAAGCATGTTGTTGTTCCTGACGTAAGTGCAGAGGGAACAGATATCCTCGACAGCTGTGTGACATCTTTGACTAGCGCTGAACGATGGCGTGAAGATAGGAGATCTAGTTGTTGGGTATGCAGCTGATGAATGTAGACGGATTACGGCACTGTTTGTTATTAGTTCCAGGTCAGGCAGGGCTGGACTGTCAGATGATAGACCTACGTATGATAGGTGATGTGCAGCATGATCCAGACACAATTGACAATTTTGCTGTTGCCATTGGGGTTGAAAAGACGAGCCATATTTCCATATTCACCAGGCAGCGTAAATTTCCAGCTGTTGAGTGCGCTATCGAGCTCGCGATATTCGCGTTGCCACTGCTCAACATCTGATAGATCCCCAATATCGACTGGCTTCTTCAGGAATCGATGTATTCTCGACATGATGCCAACAATTTCGATGTAGTAGCTGAATGAGCCTAGATTCTCAGGTTTGTTCAGAGTATAGTCATCTCTCTCGGACGTGTGAAACCAACGAGTCTCGACAGGTTGGTTTCTCGCGAACAAATCGTCTCTGCAAGGAAGTTTACGATCGATCTCTTTGTCATCGAGCGCAAACTCGAAGGCTGTAGCTATAGTAGCATAACGATCGAGGAGATACACCATCCAGAAGAGGCGTCGGCGACTCTCGTCTTCAATCCAATCATTCGATTCGGGAAGTACCATCGCACGAAGAGTGTAGATTGAGGGATAAAGAGGGGATACGGATGTCGATGTAGTCTCGACAGCCAATCCGAGCTGTACGACGCTACGTGCAATCAGGGCAAGAAGGTTCCAGCCCGGTGGGCCATTCGAGCATCCGACAATATCCAAGGCCAGAATGACCAGAGCCTGAAGTGCTTTGACAGAACTGTTTTCAAGTCCGTAGAGTAACACCTTTTGCTTCGAGTTCGAGTAGTATCGATCTCGAGTTTGCTCCGTTAATCGCACATCGTTTGAAAATCTCAAAGTCGTTGCGACAATAGCATGTAACAAAATTCTATCAGCTTCTTGAAGACTGGAAGTGCCAAACAGAGAGTCCAGGGTGCTGCGTCGATGCAAGATTGGCGCCCACGTGTTGACGTGCTTGAAGAATAAGTCGACCAGTGAATACAAGAGATCATATGGCGGCAACTCTGCGTCTTGATTGCTGGTCATCTGACTAGGCATCTGGATTTGCGGACTCGTCAGGTTTCCACTTTGACCCGAGCCTGGTATGTTAAGGCTGGGTGATTCTAGTGGTGGGTTTGTCGGCGCATAAGGCGCTTCGGACAGAGGCTCTATCCTAGCGTGTGGCGTACCATGTCTCTGCTGTATGTCTTGCAGAGACTGAGGATACTGTTCGCCTTGTTGCCCCGATTGGGCAGTATTCATACCATGTACACCATAGCCACTATTGGTAACGACGGAAGCTGGAGATGTGACAGATGGATATGAGGTAGGTCGCTGCATGTAAAGAGCAGCCTCAGATCGTGCTCCATGATCAACCGAGTGAGCAGTTGAGAGAGCTGATGGTGACTGGTGGTTGACCTGTTGAGATGTCAAGCCAGGAACGACCGATGTAAAATGTTGAAGGAGCTGTTGTTGTGCTTGAAGAACGGTCTCTAGCTTGTCTACTACCAGTCAGTATAAGCTCACAAAATCTTTGGGTTGTGATAAGTACCAAGTCGTGCTTCTAGCTCTCTACCATAACCTTCTGAGGATTAGAATTTGGCATGATGTGAGTAAAATCGAATACTGACCAGCGCGCAATCCAGGCTTCTTCCGTTCCTTGTATTCGCATATCTGGCTGTTTCGAACGCACCTGGTGGACTTTAGCACGTCAAGCCGAGATGATAAAACGGAGTACTAACCAGCCGCATGATGGCTTGCCACGGTCACATCGGACTTTGCGTATCTTGCAAAGCTCGCATGAAACACCTTCATAATCGTCAGACATGGGATATATACAAGATAAGACAGGTTTCACATGACAGGAGCGGGTGAGCGAGAAGCAGTGGAGATAGGATGAAGAGTGGTGCTAGGTTTACAGATTAGAACGCACTCAATGGCCTCGGTCTTTTTCTTTTCGGGCCCTCCTCTTCGCCCTCATCATCACTCCAGCCTTCGTCATGGCCGTTTTCCCTGTCTTCGGCCGTCTCATCGGTGGAAAGTCGTGACTGCAGTTGGGCGAGTTTGGGAGACGAGGGTGACAAGCCCTCGTTGTTCGGGGTGATTTGCGCCGCCATGATCAGAGAAGCAGAGGCTTCGGAGGGATGGCGACCGAGAAGCCTTTTGTCTGTGGTGGAGCAGCCCCGCTTTCGTGGTCTGGCTTGGCACCGCTCACTATTCATCCGCGAGCTTGTTCCCTCCCACGGGACATCATTGTCTGGCAAAGCCGATGCCGCGACATGTTTGCACCGGTAGTGCCACCATTCGTATGAGACGGTGACCAGACGACGTGCGGAGGGAAGTGTGCTCTGCCGCGGTCGGCATATAACCGTCGGTATTCCCCCCAAAGACCTCAGGCTAAGTCTTGGATTGTACCTTTCTCCTCTCCTGTTCCTCCCTGCTGTCATTTTCTCGAGTTTGTTAGCTGTACACATCCACAATGGCCTCTGTCAACACGTTTCCTACCATAAAGGCCGTCAAGACCTTCGTCATCCAGGGCGTTGGTTCTGGCGGTGACTACCACAATGTCAAGGGCGGTCACTGGCTGATCGACTCCAAAATTGCGACTCCCATGTCTGGATACGACAAGTACCGCAAGTCGAGAACGGACTTTGGCATCAATGTCCTTGGATCTTTCTGTGTGGAGATTGAGTCGACCGACGGCAAGAAGGGCTTCGCTACAGGCTTTGGCGGCCCTCCAGCATGCTGGCTAGTTGCCGAACACTTCAACAGATTCCTGATTGGTGCTGGTGAGTTCCCATTGACCCTGGACGCAGGACACAGTAGCTGACGTCGCGACAACAGACCCTCGCGACACGAACCTCCTCTTCGATCAGATGTACCGTGCCTCCATGTTCTACGGACGCAAGGGCCTCCCACTCGCTGTCATCTCCGTCATCGATCTGGCTGTCTGGGATCTACTGGGCAAGATCAGGAACGAACCCGTGTACAAGATGATTGGTGGTGCAACACGAGACAGACTCAACTTCTACTGCACAGGTCCCGCACCATCTGCTGCTAAGAGAATGGGTTTCTTCGGTGGCAAGGTCGCCCTCCCTTACAGCGCTGCCGAGGGCTTCGAGGGCATGAGAAAGAATATCGAATACTTGACCGAGATGCGAGAGAGTGTCGGTCCTGACTTCCCGCTCATGGTCGACTGCTGGATGAGCTTGACTGTGCCCTACACCATCGAGCTCGCCGAGAAGTGCAAGCACCTCAACATCAACTGGTGGGAAGAGACTCTCTCTCCTGATGACTTCGATGGCCATGCTCTTCTGAAGCGTGCTCATCCCACTATCAAGTTTACCACCGGCGAGCACGAGTACACACGATACGGCTTCCGCAAGCTTATCGAGGGCCGCCATGTAGACATCCTCCAGCCTGATGTTATGTGGCTGGGTGGTTTGACAGAACTGCTCAAGGTCTCCGCTCAGGCAGCTGCATATGATATCCCAGTCGTACCTCACGCAAGTGGACCTTACAGTTACCACTTCGTCGTTTCACAAACGAATTCGCCTTTCCAAGAGTACCTCGCAAACTCTCCTGATGGTCAATCGGTTCTTCCTGTCTTCGGAAATCTCTTCATCAACGAGCCCATCCCAGAAAAGGGCTACCTTGAGGTATCCGTCTTGGATAAGCCTGGTTTCGGTCTGGAGATCAACCCCTCTGCTCCTCTCATCGATGCCACCAACATTCTCAACCCTGCACCCTCAAGGTCATTGGCAGATCCCACGATCCCTGATGGTGTCCAGAACGAGAAGACGAATGGTAGCGCATGAGGCCCGAAGAATTTCCAGTGAAAGAATATGTAGACGCTTGAGAAAGGACATGAATCGAAGCATTTAATTTTGGTGTTTTGCATAAGTTAGCCATACAAATATACAAAGTCAGGAATCCCTTCAACTACTCGTTCCTTCACTCTCGTGCGCAAAACCAGACAACAAATCGTCTACCTACCAATCATAGGGCTGCATAATCTTATGAGAATATCGCCAACTTCTCGACTGCAGCCAGAGCTAGCGATCTTTACCCGTTTTGGCGGCCAAGAAGCCTACCGAGACTCCCGAAGCCCTCCGTCTGATCCTTCCGTAGCCAACTGGCTCGAGAACATGACCACTATTTATACAACTTACAACTCACGACTCGATATATTGTCCATCTGGCTCAGGATAGAAAAGTGGTGCGGCCGTGATGAGTTTTGAAGCCAACGTACACACATTGAAGAGGACGCTCCGCTCAAGGACATTCTGGCAATGGATACTATCCGCCGCAGGCATATACCTTCTGGTTCGACTACTAAGACCACTTCCTCAAGTACCTGTCCGTCATACGTTTGAGCCCTTACACGTCACCCAAGGAGATGCAGATCTTGATGATGGCATCGACTGGACGCGCTTTGCTTACATACAGTATGTTACGGACAAAGAATATCTCTGCAACAGCTTGATGATGTTTGAGTCTCTCCATCGACTTGGCAGCAAGGCGGATCGTGTGTTACTTTACCCACAACAGTGGGAATTGAATCCTCAGCAGAAGACCTGGGAGAGCATGTTCATTCGACAGGCTCAAGACAAATACAAGGTGCATATTCAACCCGTTAAGCCTCAGTATGCAGAGTCACACACCGACGGAACATGGGCCGAGAGCTTCACCAAGCTGTTGGCTTTCAAACAAACACAGTACGACAGAGTTCTGAGTCTGGACTCTGACGCCACAATTTTGAAGGTATGCCGTACCCTTACCAACTACAAGTCAGAGCCTGTCTGACTGTTCCACTTACCATAGCCCCTGGACGACCTCTTTTTCCTGCCAGACCATCCAGTGGCGGCGCCCCATGCATACTGGCTGCCTGAGCCTGACACACTTTCATCGGCGATTCTCTTGATCAAGCCATCAACGCACGAGTTTCAGCGTGTGATCAAGGCCATGTATGAGCACTCGACATCTAGCGAATTCTACGACATGGAAGTTATCAACGACGTTTATGCTGGGACCGCATTGATCTTGCCGAAGGAGCACTGGGTTGTGTCGGGAGAATTCCGACTGAAGTCCCATCATAAGTATTTAGACGAGGGCGAAACCTGGGACCCTGAGAGAGTGCTGAACGAGACAAAACTCGTGCACTTCTCAGACTGGCCGCGTCCGAAGCCGTGGTTCCCTGTGTCAGAGGAAGTCCTCCTGAAAACCCTACCTGCCTGCGATACCATGCCGGGTTCAGCGCACAAGGACTGTCGCAACCGCGATGCGTGGAACTGGCTGTACAGCGATTTTCAAGAGCGCCGAGAGGTACGTGCAACAACATCCCGACCTTGTATAAGATATAAGAAATTTCTTCTAACAGTTCAGCAGAGGGTCTGTGGGGTGGCCTTCACGTTATATTAGCGCAAACGAGCTACGCGACGGAATATAGGTGCCAGCAGATATGTACATAGATCTTGGAAAATATTTGGAAGGACCCAGGGACCCAGAGTCGCACGGCATGACATCTTGCTTTCACCAAATTCTGCCAACTTCCAAGTAGTGGTTGAGCAATTCACATCTTGGTTTGACAGATGCGGAGGGCCGGCAGTCCAACAGCGCGCGCATGTGCGGACACGCGTAAATCAAGTTTCAGGTACACGGATCGCTGATCCCGGCAGGATCGACGTGTATCGGCACACAAGCGGTGCAAGCGGAATTGGAGTGCCATGACGCTTAGAGATTGTGTGGTTGCGCGGCGCCTAGCTAACAAGAAGAATTGATGGTCTTGACTCCACTCAGATGACCGTTTCGACACTGTTGAATTGTGGGAGACGGCTGGTAGACAGGCTTGTAGGAGCCCCATATACGTCACCAAAGTCATGGTCAGTCCGTGCCCTATCGCGATTCTTGATTGTTGGAGTGACGGACGAGGACTTATTGTAGGCCATGGCCGCCGCATTCCTTTAGCAGACTCTTCGAATATCGAATAGAACAGCGCTTGTTTGCTGTCGTTTTTCTTGTTTCCTTTTGCATAAACATAACCTTCGTTTGTTTGTTAGGCATTCTACATTCTGCATACCATACATGATGGCTATTAATTCGCTACTACTATCGGCTTCGTGCTTCACTATTGCCCATGCCGCCATCTCCCTAACACCGGCCGCCAGTGCGCCTGCAGCATCCGGCATCTCTCAAGTCGTTGGACCATCATTCGCTGGCCTCGGAATTGAGCCGTCCAATCTGTTTTCCTTCACTGGCAGAGATACACCTAATCGACTTTCCATCAATCTCCTTCAACATCTCACAAACTACTCGGGCGCACCACCACATCTCAGACTCGGTGGAAATACTGGTGATCAGATGGTCTGGGACGCGTCCCATACTAGTTTCAATATCGGCAAAAACCCCAGCCCCGAGGAAAGTAACCCCACCCCTGCCGATGGAAGCGTCTTCGGACCTGGATACTTGGAAGCTCTCGAGCGATTCCCCACCGGTATGCCCATCACTTTCCAGCTGAACATGGCCTACGATATGGGCGATCGTCTTGAGAAGATCGACGAGACCGCAGCTGCCGTCATTGATGGTCTGAACAACACTTCCCTCTACTCTTTCGAGATTGGCAACGAGCCAGACTTGTATCTGCAGGCTTGGCAAATCCAGAGAAACGGCACATGGAATGGTCAGATGTACACGCAGCAGTGGTTAGAAAGAGCAGAGTCTGTGTGTAACAACGTCTTGAAGCCGCGAGGCATGGACTGCGACTTCTTCGAAGCCGCCCAGACCGCCTCCACCATCTCGACCACTTTCACCCTCAAGGACATGGTCGATGCTGGAATCTCGGACGAATACAACGGTACCACCTACCTCTCGTCATGGAACCAACACGACTACTTCTACTTTGTCAGCGTCTCCACATACGACATCACTCTCAACATCATGATGGACTTTGACAGAACAGAGGACCAGTTCAAGTACTGGGAGGGCGAGATTGAGTACGCTCATTCTACGGGTATCACTTACAACCTCCGCGAGATGGCAAACGTTGGTCCCACTGGTCTGCCTAATGTCAGTGACACTTTCGGAGCTGCTCTCTGGTTCCTCAACTTCTACTGCTACGGTGCGACTCTCAATATTTCCTCCGTCGAAATGCACATGACCGACAACTCCTACGCCGCACCTTGGCAACCTGGCTTCATGAACGGAGAGTCCGCAAATGTCCGTCCCAGCTATTACGCCATGGCTGCTATGGCCCAGCTCATTGGTGCGGGTAATGGTACTACCAGACTCGCTCCCTTGGCCACCCAGAACTCCTACGTCCGTTCATATGCCGCCTACGCTCATGACGACTTCAATGCTTTGGTCATAATCAACGCTCAGCAGGTTAACGCCTCTGCTACCGACAAGGGCAGCATCGACTTTGCCATTTCGCTACCGGACTTCAGCGGTCAGACCCTGTACCTGTCGTATCTCAGTGCTGAGGGTGCTGATACTCTCCACAATGTCACCTGGAACGGTCTCAGCTTCGAAAGTGACAGCATTGGTTCCGTCAGCCAGGCTCAAGATCAAAGTGGCCAGACAGTAACCCTGGACAGCAATGGCGCCGGAACTATCACCGTTCGCGACTCCGAGGCCGTCATCGCACAGCTTGGAGCTCGCCTCGGTTCCCGCGCCGTCGAGGTCTCCAACTCATCCTCATCTTCCTCCTCCTCCAGCTCTGGCCGCCACGGTTCGGGCTCCAGCAAAACCTCCAGCGCAAGCACTAGTAGCGCAGCACCCACAGTGAGTAACTCCGCATCCGCAACCGCAATCACGCCGGCAGGAAGCATCCAAGCTGCAGCGGCATCGGGCAGCGTCGCTAGTGCAAGTGCAACCGCCAGTGGAGTCGCGCAGTCCTCGAGCCAAAAGACCATCATGCTGACGGATAAGACCCTCATGGCTGCCGTCCTCGTGGCTATGGTGTGCATCTTCATGTCCTAGGATATTCCATCTACACAAACTCCTTCCAACCTCATATCTGGACTCAACAACTTGATGTCTTGCTTCTTCTTTCTTTCTCTTCCTCTGTACATGATACACAATTAGCGTATTTTCCCATTTTCTTTCGAGGTCAATCGCTTCGAACTGCATTACATGACGGAGGGGCGTTTTCTTTTCTTATGAACATCAGATTGGGCTGGTCATGACATTGTCCATTTCTTTATTAGGGACCCAGCTATATACATACCTAGACCGGGCCACGAGGCTTTACGAATATTGCATATTTTATCTCATCATACCATCTGATGCTACTTTCTCGAGTGCATATTCGTCACTGCTCAAAAATAGGATGAAGACAATCAGAGGCAACTCGACCAATTTCTCCTGTAGAAACAGCTCTTATCGACGAGGAATTCGGCAAACAGTTTCATCATATTCATATTCTCCCTCTTACTGTCACAATACACTCGAGGCACCCTATTATGAGAATCCAGGCATGTATACTGCCAGGACAACCCTGTCTCAATTTACCATACCACTTTTGATATCGCAAGAGACTCGTCAAGCTAGTCCGCATATCAGACAGCAGAGCCGGAGTATTTTGAAAACGATGTTGGAAAGATTCGTGTGAGAGTGTTCGCAAAACTTGGACACATTGCAAGACCTTACCTATTTCCCTGTAGCTTTTGATGATGGAAAGTAGCAGTGGGTGGGATTGTGGTCTGATAGTCTGGTCACTGTGGTGTATGAACAACATCTGATCATGTGATGGGAAAGAACCTGTACAAGTACATTGTATCGCGTGAGGGAAGAAGAGGGAAGAGTAATGAAAAGAGTTCCGAAAGTGGAATGGAGATATTTACGGCTGGAAGCATAAGAATGTGTGTTTGGAAGAAGGAGTAATAAAACTCTATGCTCCTTCCTTGAACCTTGATCTTGCTGTATCCTTGGACCATCAAGCCTGGGTCCTCGCATCAAGCCTGGGTCCTCGTGTGCTTCCTACATCATGCTTGGGCGTTGTCTGAGGAAAGTGGGATGGTTGAGGCCGACGAGACAGGCAGTGAAAAGTCATTGATACTCGTACTGATCGACACCCTCGCATGTGAGACGTCGATCTGCGTGAATATACGTAGCAGTTGAAGCATTTGTCGAGGGTGGAGAAGATGTTATGTGGCGTTGGCGTAAGCGTACAACCTTGTCAATCTTGGTTGCTTGATGTACGCGTGGTCGGGTCGGACGTGTCGCAAAGAGGCCAATATCTCGATTGGAAAAGAGAGAGACCATGCCACGGTGAAAGGGGAAGGAGGGCACAAGTGTTGATGGTTGGACGTTATGTAGAGCACAGTCAGGTTTCATGCCTTTGTGACCCAGAGGAAGAAATGTGTGCTAAGGAATGGACGAAAGAAAATAGATAAAATGGTGAATAAATGTTGTATTCTTTAGTGTGATATGATATTGACAGAATGTGGAGGAAGGCTCAAAATAAAGATCAGCTACACCGAGATGATGTTGAACGTATCCTTGCAGGCTAGAACCACGAAGAGAGCGCCGTCAACTGGACCATCCGGAATGGAGCGGATGGTATGTTGTTGGACAATGCAAGCTCGCGAGGTATCTACCTGGCACATGACTATACAAAAGTGGCATGTCAGTCTGACAGGTACGGTATGATGTACCAGACGACATGATGACGAAGACTCCGAGTACCCCAGGGAACGAGAGTGAGATCTCGTTTCAGCAAGAAAGGCAGTTCCTGTTGACCGGAAGCGCCACTGCTATGTTCTTCGACAAAATAGAGGCAGATGTGTGGTCGTGTTGTGTTCGTGATTCGTCATGGAGGTCGTTAAAAAGATGAGAGAATGTGTCGTTTTCGGTCATCCAGGATGCCTTGTCGCCGTTTCTTCCACAATATCGTCGTATTTTGGAAGTGCTGGTGCAGGTGCTGTCATGTGTACGGTGGAGTTACTTCTTGAGGTTTGATGCATTTCAGGACCGTGATCGGTAACACCGTCGCCATACAAAGTTCTACCATCCAATGATCCTTGATACAATCCTTGGTTTGATAATTGTCGGACTCTGTGTGCATTTTGTTCCTTGAGCACGTCAAAGTTCTCCTCGTACTCTTGCTTGCGTTCCTTCTTCGCTCTCTGCTTCGCTCTAAGTTTCGAGCTCGTCAGACCTAGGCAAGTAAGAAGAAGAGCGGCCATGTTTGGACCAGAGAAGCCGACTGCAGCTGAAATGTTGTCGGTGTTGGAAGAGTTGTTGATGGGAAAAATCTTAGGATTGATGGTGAGTTAAGTTTAGAGCGTTGTAAGGAAAAAGAGCACGAAGGATGTGACTGAGACTCGGAGCGAATATATACAGGGTGTGAGAGAAGCCCAATTGTTTTAACATCCGGTGGAAAGGAAGAAGGGGTCTACTAAATACGTCGATCAAAAAATGTTATTTGAGCTTCCGCCCGTACCGGCTTAGATAAAAGTGGCAAGGTCATCACAGGCAAAGTGGTCATCGCAAAAATGATGCTGGTTGCGGCATCATGCGCAAACCATGAATGTTGTTCATAATGTGGAGCTCATGACCCGGGGAGCTGCGGAGTTAAAAAACCGGCCTGGCTGGAGGCTTGCAGATCGCATGTCTTGACGGCATTTGAGTTTCAAAAACCAGAACGGGACACTCCAAGATCGCAAACGTCTTTTTGAGTGTCCAAATCAGGGATTTGTCCTGCATCTCCTGCACTATCGGTATGCAGATCAGAAGAGAAGAGAGTTGTGAATCGGCCGAGGCATCTTACAGAATGACCACAGCCCATAGCATCGATGCCAGCAAAGATCACAAGCAGGATTGTCATGGTAATATGTGATGCATACCGGCCGCGCGTACACGATATGGATATTCACATAGGACCCTAGCGGGATCAAAGTCCGTTCCAGCATCCCACGAATCCGATTGGCATAAGATGACCGTGACACCCAATGACGATTAAGAGGTCACTGTCTGACTTCATGAACCCCGAGATCGGGACACCAATTCAGTATTGCAAAGCTGTGAGAAGGCCGGTGAGCGCTGAGTCTGACAGTTTTCTCTGCTCGCATCTCCTCGGCTTCCAAGGACAGCCAAGGCATGATGGATTGTTCAAGCTTCTGTTCTCTTCCGAATCGCACGCACTTTTCAGTGATGATCAAAATATCTTTTGGCTTTCCGTGTGCTGCGGCCGTCAAATGTTGAGGTCTGCAAAGTATCATGACAAACACAGCCGTCAATGACGTGGGAAAAACGGTATCCCGAGGGGCATTCCCGCCCCCAGTTTGGGGAGGCCCCTCATCATCATTATCAGCCTGCGCCACGGGGAAATCAGAAACACGATGATTCCCGCAATCGTGAACGAGGAATTGTGGCTTGCATGCAGCATGGGCAATGCTGCTCAACCGATGATTCTCTTACTCACCAAGCAAAACGTTTGCACACGTTCGCATGACATGCCAGACAGCAGGAGCGTAGCTTGTATCACCATCCTTCGCTTTACCGACAGGGGTCAAAGATCCCCGTAGCTTGGGTCACCGCTGTTCCCGAATCCCCAGTCTCAGGCTCAATCCATCCTGTTGGGCCTGTATTGCAGTCCACAGAGCCGCCACTTGCGAGTGTTGAGCCACAGAGGCTTGCAGAAAAGCGACAAGGATTACAATGATGAACAGTCAAGGAACAGGCACGTTGTTTGTGGTGGCATGCCATGCAGCAGCAGTAGCTCCAGCAACGAGACCAACTGTGCTACCTTGAACAAACAGTCTGGAAACAACCTTCTTGTTCGCGTGTAACCTCACTTGTAGGAATCCAGCTGCAATCCCACCCCAGGGTTGTAGTCTGTAACTCTGGATCCTTGCTTCGAACTTTGAAACCAAGTTGCGGTCTGTCACCTCGCGAATGATGACCATTTTGTTGAGTTGAAGAGCAAAGACATTCAAAGAGTAACTTCGGTACCTACATATCCTAGCAGACAACCTTCTTCTTCCGTAGAGGCTTGCGTGTATCGGATGCCTGGATGCACAAGCAAAGTGCACACTTGTATCTTCATGTGGTAAGCAAATGCACTGCACCCTCGATCCATAGTTCATATAGATGTCAACCAAGTCTAAGGATATGTTCCGAGATGCAGCTGCATGCACGCAGCGCCATTCTCATACACAGTGCCGGTCAGCAGCACTTTCAAGATTCGCTATTTGAAATGGAAAGCATGCGTGAGTACCGCAGTATATAGGAACAATATAGCAAGCTGCTAGGCACCGGTGACGAAGATTGGAATTATGAACAATTGAATGAAGAAGTCTGAGACCGTACCAATTTGCGCCGACCACATAGTAAAGAAAAGGAGGCCACGACAATCGCATAGTCAGCTTTGCATACTCTTTTCTCTCTTTCGCTCAAATAGATTTCTCACAAAAACAAAGATTTTCCTTTCCAAGGATCCTCCGATGGGAGTGTAAAACGAACGTACTCCGGAAAAGAAAAGAACCAAACAACAACAATGAGTACTTTCCCAAGCATGATGGAGAGGGGAAGGAAAAAAACAACAAGAAGCGACTGACTAAACGCTGCCGAGAAGTGGATGTAGGCAAAAAGACAAGAACGACCTTCGTGTTGGTTGTGAAGGGGTGAAGAATTTCCTGGGAGAAAACGCCGGTGAGTACCAAAGCATGCAACTGGCCTATCCCCAATCAAACTCCCTAGTTACGCCATGATACAATGTAAAGAATTCCCTTTATTCTCTTGGGTGCGACGCTGAGTATGCTGCATTCAAAGTCCGGTCATGATTAGAAAAAATGCGTGTGGGGCTTGGACAGCTCGTGCACCTCCATCTCCTGCGGTGCTGTTAGTACTATGTTGAACAATGTTGGGGCGAGTTACACTTACCATTTTGAAAGTGTTGAGTTCCTCCTTGATCTGCTGGGCGAGCATTGGAGTCAGACGATTGCATGTTGCAATGTCACCACGGCGATCATAGTCGGAAGCTGACCAGGCATCGTAAAACTGAATGCGAGGGCTAAAGCTGATATTGCGCGAACCTCCTTGAGGAGTGTTGGGCATGCTCTTGGCCGCAGAGATACCAAGGCGGTTGTTGAAGTAGTCACTTGTGGTTGATGACATGCTTCGGGAACCGCGCTCATCTCTCGGTGTGGTAGGGATACTGGACGCTGGGCTGTGCGAATCGGTCGAGAGTGTACCGTCGCGGGGACGTAAATCGGGTGAAGCCATAGGCGAGCCAGTGCCAGCGCGCTTGAGAATACCCTTTTTGACTGCAGCCAGCACTTCTGCTCTTTCCGCATCATTTCCTACTATGCTCTTACGCATAGAGTCATTGCGGCCGTCCATGGACTTGCGAGCAGTATCAATCGAGTTCTTTTCCAGCTTGGGGAAGCCGGTTCCTCCGGAAGGTTGCTCGGCAGGATGTGCGTTGACGTTGACATTTCGTCTCTCCGCTTCGACTGTGACCATGGATACCTGTGCCATGCTAGGTTGAACAGGTCCATCGGCTGCAGGGACTCCGATCACAGACTTTGGTCTGAATAGTCCCTTGATGGAGCGACCGCCCTTCTTCATGCCCTTGCCCATCTTACGAAGCATCATGGAGGCAGAGGAAGCGGTCGAAGAGATGGATAGGTTATCAGTCGAGCCAGTGAAGCCGCCCTGACCAGTATAGATACTGGAACCAATGCCAGCAGCTTCTTGTTGTCTAGCGATAGCGGCCTGTTCAGGACTCATCTCATCAAGGGGGTTGATGGGACCTTGAGGAGGCAAGTTCTCACTAGATCTTCGCAGCTCCTGCGTGGCACCGAAGGAGAATGCTCGTCTGAAACGTGATCTCATGCCCCTGTTGAGATCATTGGCAGACAGATGAGCAAGCTGTTGAGCTGCCGGACTCTGTGGTGCGCGTCTGGGAGTCTCTTCATCAGGCGACTGTGGTGTGCGCGTAATGGGAGACTTGGAGAGTGGAGATGGGTTTGTTGCGGTTCCCCGGATAGGGAGTTTCACAGGACTGCCGGATGCTGCGGGAGAAATTCTACCTGATTCGGCCTGTTATTGTTAGTTGGGGTTTCTTCAGCATTTGCACAGGTGTTGACTTACAGGAGGAGGCGTGGAAGAAGACGGCACTCTTCTTCCAGTGCTGTCGCCACTGCTGGTCCGCGAATGGAAGGAAACAGGTCGAATGGTGGCACTGCCTTGCGAGGAGGGACGCTGAGAGCCATCGTCCAGTTTACTCATTTCCAGACTGTTTAGGCTTCGTCGGCGATATCTCTTCGCTGATTCGGATGTGCTAGACTTGGTGACGGTAATGTCATCGCTGGCGGTGCGATTGAGTTGAGGAGCTGGCGGTGTCAACAGATTGTCAACTGACGAAGCCGGCGAGGATGCCTTTTGTAGTGAATGGTTGGAGTCAGCGCGCTGGGGAGTTCGGCGGTATCTGTTAGGAGAAGATTTTGGCGTCGTTTCAAACGATGTCAAAGAGAGATCGGGAATGGTGGAAGAAAGGTTGATAAAGGCGTCTTTGCCAGGGCTCAGCGGGGGTGTTTTGGATGTAAGATCGGCCGAAGAGGTGGTCGAGGTAGATGAGGTGCTCTTGTGGCCCTTTTGCTGGGTCTGAGGCACGTTTGAAGAAGATGAGATGGTGCGAGACTCCTGCCTCAGATGAGGAGTAGTTTGGAATGCATAAGGCTGCACTGGAGCGGCCGAGGGCGAACTGCGATAGTTGGTCCTCGGAGTGGAGCCGACTCTCTGATGGTTGGCTTGGTATGCGTCCGAAGACGAAGGACGCGAGTGCAGCATGTTGATGGAGCTAGGCGGCGAGGGCAGAGGAGATAGTACTTCCGCCATGGGCTAACGCAACGCTGGAGGCGCTTGGAAGGATAATGAGACGCTTGACGGCGGATGCAGGCCAATTATGAAGTAGTATTAACGATTGGTAGAAGTTCAGGACTGGAGGTGAGACAATTAGCACGGGTCTGATAGAAAGAAGACGAGAGAGGCGAGCGAAAGTGGGGTGATTGCGGTGAGGGGAGTGGTAGTAGAGCCAATGGATGGGCGGTTGTGTGTGTAGTGTTGGCGGACGTTGTGTCCATCAGCCATGTGCTGTTTGGGTGCGGTGCCTTTGTTGTGCGAGTGCGAGCATGAGTGATGGTGGGCATGAAAGGTCCGAGGACAATCCTTCCTAGCATCTCACGAGGCACGATGTACAAGGCACGTCGGAAAAGGGTGACAAAGGCGGTCAGAACAAGCAGCGAGGTGCATACCTTGGGAATTGAGTTGGATTGGAATCGGTTGACGAGCCACACACAGGTCCGGCCGGGGGCGGACACGAATCCCTCAGACAATCATGAGGCAGAAAAGAGACAGGTACGAGGTTGTAAATGCGGAGCAACCAGGAGCGACGGCGACAGGGTGCTGTCGTCGTGCGGTGCAGAGAGTTGAAGCCGGTGGTGTGCAGGGCAGGTGGTTGAGGCGGAGTGACTTTAGAAAGCACGACGGGAGAAGAACGGCGGGCAAGAAACCAACAAGTTCGGGCTCGCAGACAATCAATCAAGACGGCTTTGAAGCGCAGCAGGACTGTATCAGCAACAAGAAAACCAACAATTAACGGGCGACGGAAGTCGAAGAGAAGAGAAAAGCTGGACTGATGCGTGTATGGACGCTGAACGGAGGAGGACAACGAGGAGGGACAGACACGGCCAGGGCAGATGGCGTGAGGCGCTAGTTACTGCCTGCTTGCGCACGGTTCGCTTTCTACAAAACATACAGCCCGCAATGGCCGCACTTATCGACGGCAAGCAACACAGACCACAGGTCGTTTCGCCATGCCACTTAAAAAAAGAATCCACCGGCGGCCACTGCAATCATCGTCATACTGCAGTCAAATCTCCCTGCCTCAAGAAGCCCTCTTGCAAAACCACCGTTGCTGCTGCCTTCTACACCTTCGAATCCATGTATCATTTTGCAGTTCTGAAAGGGAAGTCGCCCAGTCTTCCCCACCAATTGCTCCCACAAGCTCTCCTCTTTCCTCAACCGCCGGGGGACGCGTCCTTTAGCCGTGTTTGTCTCAAGAGACCCATACGCTATCTCGCTCTTACCAAAGCGACAAATCTCTCGGCCTCTACCTATGCGATACGCTCTATCAGAGTGCATAGTGCCACTACTCATCGAGTCAATCACCCCCGTTCAGCTATAACACGCCAATCTCTTGTTTCCCCATCCCCATCCCCACCGCGACCATTTCCCAACTGCCGCCGTCTATCCGTTGGCGCCTCTTTGTGCGAATCACCTTCATTTTACCATGTCCAAGTACGCATACGATTTGCCCGTCCAGCCGGCTTGGATGTCCCGTCGTGCCGGCCACTTGCATACCATACCATTCCAGCTTCTGGTACTGACCTTTAAATGCCGAGCTGCCGACCATATCAATCGTCTGTAGTTTTTTTGGTTCTTGCGACGCGCTTCGATACGAACACGGTATCTGTCTGCGCTCGGCAAACCATGTTCATCCTTCATTGTACCTCCCTTGCTTGATGGAAGAGAGCCCCTTCTTGTATAACTCAGCCCTGCAGATATTGTCATTTGGTAGTCAACGACAACAGCATGCGAGTCAGAGAAGGGGAAGGGTTCACGACAGTTTGCAGTATTCTGCGGCTTACTCGATTTTGACTCACGCTGCAACAGAAAGGACGGAGAACCTTCCACAAGCGGGATTCTCTCCCTTGGGTTGATCCACCCTCGCTCAGTCTTACGAGTCGCGGTGAGCTTGGTGTTTTCCATCTGTCTCTAGATCGCACGGGACGCGACACAAGACGACTGCATTCGCGTTCCTCTTGTTTTACATCCATTTCAGCTCGGCACTCCGGGTGTCTGAAACGCCGGCTCTGACTTCAAATCTCCGCACTGAGACCTTGGGGAATGGGTGAGTTCGAGTAGGCAATATGCATCCGACGCGGCCGGAACGTGCGATCTCATTCGGTCCAGGCAGTAGAGCTCAGTGACTATGTCGTCTGCCTCTGGACCTCCTTGGTTTCGGCCGACCAAACCTCGAGGCAAAGAAAAAACAAAGACAACAGCGACAATGGTATGCAAGCAGCGCAAGCAGCGCGTTCGGCTATGCGCGCATATATTGACCTACTTATAAGAAGTGCTAATGGGCAGGCGAATTGATAATCAGCCAATAGCCAGATATTCATCTAGGGAGAAAAGGAGCCGTGAATACGAATGGCTTTCTGGCTTTCTCCACATCAAGGTGCATTTTTAGATTGATTGCGTAGGCGCTCTGTCCATTACTCGTAAAAGTCTAGTTACCTCCCTTACTGCACTCTAGAGAAGCGATTGTTCTCTTCTTCGATAGGGGATAGTGTCTAGAGAACATTTCCTCTGCCGATCACAACATTGGGGAAAGAGAAAAAGGTTTTGCAACAGCCGCAAAACGAGAACGGCAAGTTGGTGAAACTTGGGATAAAAGGCCCAGCCAGGCGTCATGGCTGTTCTCTATTTCGCATGGGCCCTTTTTCTTTGCGGCTGGCAGGAAGAAGAAAGCGTTCAATTGGGATTGCGGCTGTCGGCAGTGAAACCGTCGATTGCCGATCGTGAGCAAAGAACGGTTACTACTTTTATCGTACTTCACATATCCTGAACGACTGCGATAACCATGGTCTGTGTTTGTTTGACTTGTGTCCAAAACTCGCATGTCATGCCTGAAGGCCTCAAGACGTAGCAGATTCTCACGGACAGGATGGTGGTAATAGCTGACCTGTCAATCTCAACACTCGGGACTCGTTTGGCGCCCCTACAAGCACAGATAAGGAGGCGCGAGCGATGGAACAGCAAGCAGCACCAGCAAGCCTGCACACATGCAATCATGCAACAGACTCGGGAGGCTTAGAGCACAAGCGGATTCGAGGAGAGGAGTTTTTCAATGGCGTAAAGTAGTCGCATGAAATCGCATGGCGTGCATCTGCTTGGTCATCGGTCATCCAATCAAAGTCGCTCTTCCCTTGTTTACATTCTGTCTGTTTCGCATCGATAGTGTTGCTTGACCCAAACTAATATCCTTCTTCATAACAACATTACGACAAGTCAAATCTTGCGATATTCTAGCTTGTTACGTACCCCTTCGGCTATCTCATACACCCCGCCGGGAGCATACCTTCACTATGCAGGCAGTACGTATGCATTTCCATCACATGAACCACGACCCTTGCGGTAAAGCGAAGGCGAAAAGCTCCGATGGTTGTCTGAGAACAAGACCCTTGTTCGCCTGCAACTACTGATCAGTGCATCGCACATTTGGAACTCCAGCCAGCCACAACCGCAGGAACTCTGGAGAAATAGATCCCATGACAACGAATCAGAAGCGACGCGGTTGCACGACATGATTTCCAAACCAAGATCCCGTCAACCTCCACCCACTCTAGGCAACATTTCCTTTCCGACCATTCACATGCCATCGTTCAGACACCTCCACCAAGCCCACCCACACTTGATTGCTTCACCGCAAGGGAAAGGCGACTAAATGACTTTCGAATGCTTCACCGCAAGATAGCAGCGGCACGACGATCTACAAGATGACCCCCGCCAAAGGGCACAAAGCAATCTATCTGAGTTTCTCTGAGCCTCGGAAGTAGCTATGTCCTTTGCATTGGGACAAGGAGCAAGGCTAAACCCAAGATCGACGAACCTGCATACAAAAGGGACAAGCAACGGCTGGGATTTTACGTATGGGAGAGATCTTATCAGTAAAGTACAATCTTGACGCTTTCCCTTGATACAATGATTTGTCCAGATAACAAGCGGCGTCTTCTCTGATCACGCGGACGGTAGGCTCTTGGTATGCTCTTTACCACATGATCAGATCGTGGTAAGAATAGAATGTTTGGCGTTGATATCTTCGTATCGCAGGTTCCCGGAGAAATTCCCTTCGACAGAGTAGGAGTATGCATTGTTGTATATGCTGCATAGACTACATTAGACTAAAAGTCCACGATTCATGCTCGCGCGTGCATGCATATGTACATGGTGGGGCTAGTCTTTTGTCTCGATCTGTTACGCCTTTGGCATCAGGGAATGGTATACAGATCAACACACCGCGATTTTGCTCTACAACCATCTCATCATAACCGTACATCTCGTGGTCAATAAAGGTATCCTTGACAGACTGTTTTTCTCTAGGAAAATCTCTAATTCTTGACAACCGAGGTCTAAATAAGCAACTGCACGCAAGGACCTCAAATCCTCCCACCAGACCCAAAGGCTACAAGTCCGGCTCGTCTCGAAACACCACGTCTCCGCGTCACTGCATAGGAGGAAAGCATCATACGGGGAAATCAAAGCTCTCTTCCGTATGCATCGCAGAACGTGACTCGCTCGTGCAGTATAAGCTCGACCTCTCAGGCGGTGGATAATCTGATGGTGAAACATGATGAAGGCTTGACAGTCAGAACTAAGAAAAGACAATGAAGAAAGATGGTAAGTGAAGAGTAGAGCCAAGTCTTGATGATCGTATCTCGTACTCGACAATGTAAGTAGATGACAAACATCACAATGTTGAAACGTCTCTTAGCATCGAGCTCTGTTCTTGGACAGTCTCATATCTCCTTCCCTCCATATCTGAATATCTTGTCTCTTAGCCCTCTCAACGCTACAAACAAACTCACGCCACCTGAATGTACCATTATTGTTACCATATCACTACGAGCTCACAAGAAAGCTGGAGTTGGTCGTGTTCCCGCTTGTTATCAGGCAGGAACGACATTAGGGAGAGGGTGAATAGGATACTCGACCTGTTATCTGTCCTTTGACGAACCCGGTACGAGCAATCTGTCTCGACTGTGAGTCTACAAGATGCAAATAGCAAGTATGCATAGAAGAAACATCAAGGCATAAGATAAATAAGGTATACGTAAAGAAGAGTAACGGAACCATGTTCTGTCGTCCAACAGACACTAGCTCCTTGATCCTCTCATTGAAGTTCGGGAGTGAGCTCTTCAAAAGGGTGACTTTAATAGAAGTGCACGCGAGAGAAGTGCCTAAGCTGTTCTGCAGAGTCACGTTTGAAGATGTAGTATTAATGACAAAACTTCTCGCCTGTGACCAGCGGCTATTATCTGTTACCTTAGTCTGAAATTCGCTGTACGCAGTTCTTATGGCTTGTTCGTGTCGTGCTAAACACATTCAATAGATTGTATACAAAGTACTAGGAAAGTAGGAAGAAAGACACTCTTCAGCTCCTTTGTCGAAAGACAGTCCTTTCCTGCCCGCCCTGCGACCGAACCGAGATGTCCCAATTGAGGAATCAAACGCCAGATGCTATGCAAAATATGGTAGAGACAAAGAGTCAGGAGAAACTTCTCCTCCATGGTTCCGATGCGAGAAGAGAAAATGAGACCGGGGAGGAACCAACTACAGGAAAACCTTCCTGGCCTCCTTGGGGTGTCCTTCGACTGGACAGTATGGGCATTTGAACCTTCTCGAAAATGTCAGTATGTCGTTCTGAGAGTTGACGGATGTGAGACTTACTTGTTGCCCCTACTAATCTTTTCCAGTGACTCCTTTGCGATAATGTGACCGCAGGGTAACATCATGGGTGGATTGGCATCAGTTCCTTGCTCCTTGCTGACAGGACAGACAAAGATAGAGTGGAACAGATATGAATGTGGCAACGGGATTTCGACAGGCAGTTCGTTGACACTTGTCCACTGGCCTCCAACTTCGCCCATGACACGCTCGAGTTTTTCGAGTACGGGCAGAGCAATGGCTCCGGCTGTTGTGGCGGTATATAGAGGACTCTTCTCGCTGAGACCCAGCATGGCACAGAACTCGCGGATGAAGCTAGAGGCGGCATGTTCCCAGGCGTCGTCATTGAAGAAGACGCTCTTGTATGGTGATGAAGTCAATGCTGGAGCGAATGCCAGAGAGCCGAGTAATGAGGAAGTCTCACGCATGTAGCGAGCAGAGAAATTAGGAAAAGTCTGACGGGCGTATTCGAGGGCTTTCAAAGGGCAAGACATGTGGTCGTCAGGGTCGTACTGGCTGTACAGCTCGACGAAGCGGAGCCGGCACAGGTCAAACTCCAGATTCGAACCTCTGAGCTCAAGCTGATAACTATGTTGGCGAGCCCATTCAATGGCGGGATTCAGGTTATGGTTCTTGCGTAGGGCATCGAGGACGAGGTACATGTGGGCAAACCTTGACTGAAGGGCGCCAGCGCTGTCGCGATTTATGTCGTAAAGGGGTGTGCCATCGGCGTCTTGCATGAGACTATCCCAATCATGAGCGTCTTTTGTATTGCTACCATTCGATGTGGCACTATGCGGCTTTGCGTTTGCTTCTGATATGAAGGTTTGAGCGACGTTGAACTGACCCTCGCGAAGGAGGTGCATGGCGATGGCGCGGTTGATGAGGGCGGGTTGCGATGAGAGGGCATCGTTGTGGGAAGCAGGCATGGATTGTGGTTTGAATTTCTGCGAAGGATCAGTAAGAAAGACTCTGGCATAGTGCAACCCTCCACTCACCCTATCCAAGGCCTTTGAGTAGTCCTTGTGGGCCGAGTAGATGTCCTTGATGTCCGAGTTGACCTGATCAAGTGAAGCCTTTATCGGTCGCTTCAGCTTGGCTAGTGTTGGCGCGCACGAGGTCCCATCTTTCGTATCATTAGCATACTTCTTGCTTGGACAGAGTCGTGTCGGCGTGCATACCGGCAGCTATCGTCGCTCGTGCGGCAACGAGCAGGTCAATCGTCTTTTGCACATCCTCGATCGTCCTTGAGAGGTTGCCTTTCTTGTCCAGCTTATCCTGCTCCAGCCGCAGTGCCTCCATGTCGCATCGGGTAAAGGTTCTCTCGAAACTTGTATCAGGTGGTGAATAGTCGTGGCAAGAACGATGCCCATCTCGGTGTTACTGCAACAGGCCGTCCACGAAGGTCCAAGATGACGTGCCGCGGGGTCGACAGGTTCGCCGAAAGGCCCCAGCGACTGAGCCACCCGCTCGAATCTCGACCACCTCAGGGTCAAGTCAATCACAAACAAATCAGAAGACATCCTGCCGCACACCAAGTCGTCTTCCTGTTTCTCTACATCCAATATCAAGGAATAAACTCCACCACATCATACCTTTCACCACCTGTTCAGCCAGGTGATATTAAAGTGCATTCAAATGCCAGGACAATGATACTGCCTCCACTTCACCAACTAAGCGCTCATGAGCACTCCTGCTTCGGCGACAGAGAGGCCTCCGGGTCCTCATAGACAGAATGTCGTACTTGTAACACAGATCGAAGAGTCTAAAAACAATGACGCAGAGAAACACTCTCCTAAACCCGACTCTTCAAAACCACCCACACATCAACGTCTTGTTCTCACAGATCCCATCGCATTCAGGTGAGTTGAATTGGATTAACAGCATGAGCAGCAACTGATCCTGTCAAGGTATTTGGAAGAAGATCCTGGGGTCACAGTGGTCGAGAGAAACCAGGAACTGCCAGGCTATGAAATCTACGTCGTAGAGCAATGGGCTACTTCTCGCACTCATCCAACGTTTGTCATCACCACCTTTACAGGTGATCCGCAACATGTCGCTCAAGTTGGTATCTTGAGCGTCCCCACTGACGAGTCTGGCTGGTCACAGCGTCTACGAGTCTACTTCAAGGCTTTGAACCAATACCATGCACGACGGAAAGAAACACCACTCGGTATACTGATGATCACGAATCTGTCTGGCTTTCCCTCGTCTTTGAATGTCATTCCGGTTCCAGACGGTGATCTCAAAAAGCATCGCTTCGACTACTTTGTCGCTGAGAACCTCAAGCGCATGGGTTGCTCTGGACGCGTCGGACTTACTCTTACCGCACCGAATAGTGCTACCACTGCGAAATTCCATCAGCTGTACAAGACAAGCGACAAGAATCCGATCCATACCGCAGTCATCGAGCTTGTCAAGCTGTGCCAGGCCGCTCTTAACATATTTGACAAACTCGACTTTGATTACGTGGATGGCTTGCTATGCGACATCACCGAAAAGGCAGCCAACGACTGGTGGCTCGACATCGGTGCCGAGTTCTATAACATGGAACCGCACGACGGTATCCTTGGACCTACTACTGTCGCTGCCATGCTTGGTCTGTTGATGGGTGCTCGCAATCGTCTAAGTGCTGTCGGTGCACCTGTACCGAAAGATCCGTTCGATGTCGAAGGCATGAAGCGTGGAATATCACACTTCCAGAAATCCCAACGACTTGAGCGAACTCGAAGGCTTGATCGGCATACCCTGGATAGACTGCACAGAATCTCTGCAAAAGCAGCGAGTGCTGAAGGATGGTCGGTACCACGCGCCGTCAAGTCTACCGTAGCTGAGCTCAGCGGAAAGGGAGGTGAGATGTTGGCCGAGGTTGTCGGAAGGCGAGACAAGGCAGGTATCGCTGATATCGAGACGTCCTACATTGATCGGTTTGAGCAGCTGGTGTACGGTCAGCGCTGTAAATGGCTATGGCTGGGAAAACCTCTCAAGAACCAGTCCGTCGATCTCAAGGAGCATAGAGCAGAGGAGTATGACAGACTTTTCGGTCGCATTGAGCGGAAGCACACGCAAGAGTCCGTTACAACTGCAAGAGGAATGTCTGATGATGTAATATCACCTACATGGCCGTCCAGTAGGGACGGTGAAGGCTCTATCAAGGAAGAGACACACCTCCATCGCTCTGTTACGAAAAGGGCGACGGGCTTATTCAACGATGGAAGAAGAGGCTTCGGAAAGTTCAAAGATGCTGTTCGTGGTCATCATCCAAAGGGTTCGAAGGATGATTCACCCCTCTCGCCTACAGATTCATCGGCTCAAGACTTCAAGTCTCCTCATGCATTGCACCGCATAAACTCGACATCACCACCTGCAAGTCCAAAGGTTCAACAAGAGGCGAATGGAAATCTCGATCAAGTCTTGGAACAACGAGAATATCGTCAGAAACTCGAACGTATCGGGCGCAACGATGCTCAATACTCCGACAACCTCTTCAATAGCCCCCTGAATACCAATGACAGCGTGTTCCCTGTAGAGGACCCACAGAGAAAGTCAGAAGACGCGCGAGCAGAACAAAACGGAGACAAAAGCGACAACGATACCGATATCGACATGTTCGACACAATCTCCCGCACCATAAGCGGTGCGCCCTCAATATCCATAGCAGGCTCTGATTACCACGGCTACGACCTCAAACAAGTGCTTCCTCAGCCCTCTGATCTAGCTCAAGATATCGGACCTCTGCTCCGCAACATACGCTCCTACAGCGATTTCGAAACATTGAACTTCAGCAGTCGCTCAGACAGCTTCTATCCGCGGCGTCTGAGTTATAGCATTGCTGAGAGCAGTATACTCCCATCTACCACCCAACTTCTAGCTCCCTCATCACCTCTACCCCACACATCTCTAGAATCACAATTCGAGCACGAAACAACAATATCCTCCGACCTCAAAGCCCTACGCGCAGAAATAGCAACTCTAGACCGCAAAGAAGGAACCTGGACCCGCCAACAACTCCTCGCCACCCATGACCTACTCACCCAAGCCGACGAGGATCAAAGTTACTTGGACAGCATTTACCGCCCTAGCGCGGCAAACCTACAAGATTTACGAGATGCTAGTGATGCATTGGTCATTGATGAGAGAGATGCTCTGCATGAAGGAGCTAAAGAATTAGAAACTTTGGCAGCGAGATTGGAGTATGAAGTTGAGGGTTTGAGGGGCAAGGTTGAGGATGTAGAGGTTAATGTTGGGGATTTCGAGAGGGCTGTGGGTGGGATTGAGGGGAGGATTGGTGAGTTGGAGGATATGGGGCATGGGAAGGGGTGTATTGTTTGTTGAGATGAGGTTTTTGATGCGGTTTTGGAGTTGTGATAGAGAGGTTTGAATAGATTTGGTTGAGTGTCTTTGAGTATCGCCTTCGCTAGCCCATTGGACACGACAAACTTGAGCGTCAAATACTCTGCTCCATTGGGACGTGGTCTGGTGTATGCTGTATTCACACGTCTGTGCGAGAACCCCTGTGATTCTCAACTTGAATATGAGCGGGAGTGTTTCATGTAGCCGGCCTGTGTATTCCGAGCAGAAACTCTCGTCGGCAAACAATCAGCTTTTCACCTAGGCATGTCACGCCAATGCAAAATCCGTCTGTAGCAGATGTTCGCTGCCAATTCAGACGGCTTTCCTGTCAAAGACATTGAACGGACAGTAATCGTGGTAGGTGCAAGACATTCTATTCGTTTCTAATATACAAGAGGTGATTCGAAAGATGATGTATGTTGCAAGCGGCTTAGAACTTGTAGACCTGGTCCTTGTTGTAACCAAGCTCGGCGAGCATACCAGTAAGCTCACCCTGATCCTTGGGGCTCTTCTTGGGACCAGCGATAGCCTTGTACATACCAGGGGGGCCGCAAACAAAGACCTTGATGTTCTCCTTGCTGGGGTCGGGAAGGACGGTCTTGAGAAGGTCCTTGGTAATCATACCCTTCGGGCCAGGCCAGTCTTGTGGGGGCTTGTCGAGGGTGTAGAAGGCGCGCATACGGTTGGGGTACTGGTTCTCGAGGTCTTCCCACTCACGCTTGAGGAGGACGTCTTCCTCTGAGACGTTGCCGAAGACGAGAGTGACCTTTGTCTTGTCGTTGGGGTTCTTGAAGATGGCGCGGGCGAGTTGGTACATGGGGGTGATGCCGGTTCCACCAGCGATCAGGGCGATGTGGTCGTGCTTGTTCTCCTCCCAGGGGTACTTGGGGATGGGACCCTTCATGTCAAGTCGTTGTCCGGGCTGCATGTTGTGGAGGTGCTCGGACATGGGACCGCCAGGGTACTTCTTCACAATGAAGTCGAGGTAGCCGACAGAGTCCTCGTCGCTGACGGGGGTATAGGGGCGAATGACGGGCTTCTCCATCTCGGGACCCTTGTACTTTGTGATCAGAGCAGCTGAGAAAGAGTTAGTCATGAGTTGACGTTCATGCGCCCTACCGATGGAAGGCTATGACGCGATGGAGAATCAACATACAGGCAATGGTGAGACCGGAGACGTTGTCCTCGGGGAGGTGGAAACGCAGCTTCTTTGTGTTGTGGTTGATGACCTCGCTCTCCTGCAGCACCAGGCTGACGAAGCCTTGGTCACCACCAGTGAAGCACTTGGAAGGGTTTGCGGCCTGCTTGGGAATGTTGGACTCTTCCTCCTTTGAGGCGGGCTGGCCGAAAGCGCCGCTCTCGTTCTTGCTACCGTGCTGGCCCTCGGCCTGAGCACGCTGCGAGTACATGTAACCGCCGATACCAGCACCGGCAGCGATACCAGAGTAGAGGACGGTGTTGGAGCCAGACTTTGCGGCAGCCTCGGAGGCATAGCGGCGGACATGCTGGAAAGAGTGTCAGAGGACGGCGGAAGTTGGCGCATGAGGGCAATTGAAGACGTACGTTGGCCGCTGTCCTTGCGGGACGGAATACTGATCTGGCGAACATGTTGACTAGATATTACAAGATGAGATGGGAGAAGAGGAAAGGGAGAGGGACGGGCATTTGGCGGAGAAACGGGCTTCGTCAACTCTTTGCGAGGCCGGCGGAAAGCTGTCGACGATGATGCAATCAACACGTCCGAGCGTCGATCAAATGTTCGCGATATCCACTTCTGCCTTTGTGCCTGACAAGCAGCTTCACACCTATGTAGCTCGGAGCTACTAACCACTGATGCAAGCCATTATTAGCTTACGCGAGTTGCACTTGTCAGTGGTATTGCTAGTCTGCACAACCGTGGACCTGGTCTTGTCTTGGTGAAGCTAGCGGCAGGAGCTGTCACGAAGGTCGAGCTTGTACACATGTCATGGCAGATAAGATATAGCAAGATCAATGGATACCTAAACACATGGCAAAGTTGGTCTGCCAACGAGAATGATTCGACGTTTCTGGCGAAGCTCTTGGTTGCGGCTTTCGCCTTCGATGCTTTCATGATGGTTCCGTTTGCAGCCTGTCTCAGGTGGAGATAAGCAAACGCCGTCACCATCTCCAACTTTTCGCATTGCGCTCCGTCAAACTTTCCTACAGTCAACACAACATGAGGATCCGATTACAAGTGCAGAGGAATCGCTTGCCACCGATAAAGGTGCTATGGAAAGTTGATAGCTCCAGCACCACGGCCGAGCTGGTCACCAAGATTAGCGGCTACTTTCCTCTGGAAGCCGAAGGTTGGGGTCTGGAGGATTACACCGTCCACCTTGGTGGCTACGAACTGCTACACTTTCAAAAATTGGGAGAAGTCTTGAGGGAGGATGACGAGCTTGTGTATGTCTGCTGTTTTCTTTTCATCACAGCACAAGGCTGATCTTCGCATAGCATCCAGCCACTGCAGACCAAGGACATCAAGGCCAGAAGGCTGGCAGGCAGAGCGCAAATCTCAAGAGAAGGCAGACATCTTGTTGATGGCGTCGTTTTCGGAAGCCACAACTCGCATGCTCGAAAGCACCCTCCTATCAGGATTCCTCCTCGCAAGCCTGCCAGCTCAGACATGACATTGGAAGAATCAGATGCCCTTCTACTACTAGCCAACTTTGGCCCACCTCCTTCCGTTTCCGAAGCCATCATCGATGCCGAAGCGCCCTTCGACTATGGAGCCTCCTCTGCCCATCTCAATCCTCGCGAAGTCTCCTTTGCCCACAAACAGAGCAAGACACAGAAGCGTGTCAAGTTTGGTGATGAAGAATTCATGGCTCCCGAATACCGTAACAACGGTGCAAAGGTCATAGGCGACTACGGCTTGGACACCGACAAAAACAGAAACGACGATGACGATGACGATGACGACGACGACAATGTCGACAACTATTTCGGCGCTCTCGGCGACGACGAAGAAGACGAGGACGAAGACGACGACTTTGAACCATCTTCTGGCGATGATTCTGATGCTGGAGAAGACAACAACATGAAGCTGCTCGAGAACGTTGATGAAGCGTCAGCAAAAAGCACCTCGGACGAATCTTCAAGCGACAGCGATAGTGAGAGCGACACCTCCCGTAACGATGACGGATCCAACGACAGTGGCAGCGATAGCGACGCTCCCTCTGAAGAGCCCATCAAGAAGAACAAAGACAATTCTGCTCAACCACCTCCTGCACCTGTCACTCGATCAAAGTCCGCCGCCGCTCCAATCACAACGCAAGCTCCCCCTAGTGACGGCAAGCAGCGGACTCGTGCTAGAAACCGGCGTCGCCGCGATGCAAAGAAGCTCGCTTGGCTCAAGTCAAAGGGTCATCTAGCTGCGACTGCGAACCGCCAGGATCTCAAGAAGTGGAGAGAGGCCAACGAGGCAGGCCGTGTCTCGGCTTCAGACTCTGATTCTGATGATGAAGACTCCTCTAGTTCGGAATCTGACTCCAGCTCCGACTCAAGCTCCGACTCTGAATCTGACGCTGAAATCGAGACTAAGCAAACAGAACAAGTTGTCCCACCTGTCCCTGCAGTGAAGAAGCCGATGCCTATGGTGCCAAGACAACTCAAGGTCAAGCCAAAGGGCAAGAAGCCACTCACGGACACCAAATCTGAAGAGTTCAATCAGAAAAGAGAAGCCCTTCTGGCCTCATTACAGTCTGGCGGTGTTGACATCAATCACGATCTCTCCGCTATATCCAGCCCCTCAGAGGACGTCATCATGGATACCGCCGGACCCAGCACAGTCTCTACGCAGCCAGAAGTTCGTAGAGCTAGGCTCGATCTCGCAAGCTCCAATCGTCTACTGTTCAATTCACTTGGTGTCCGCGCTCCTAAGAATGACGCTGACAGACAACGCCTCCAAGCAAAGCTTGCCGCACCTACGCGCAAACCAGTCACAAAGTCAACCACTGCTACTACCCCTATGCGGGAACCTTCAGTCGAAGCAGAGGAGGTCGGACCTACAGATGTCAACGCTTGGAAGTCCAAAATCTCCCTCTCCGCCGTGGAGTGCGCACCAGGACAAGAGGAATACTACTACTCGACTCCACCTTTCCCATTCTACCAGCGCTGGGATCCCAGTCAGCGTACCAAGAAGCGCAAGCGTGGCTCTCAACCCTTCGACTCCTCCAAACTACAACGTACCGAAGAAGAGCTTGACAATAGCTACAGCGAATACTACAACGAAGGTGCAGACGACGACGCTCTCAACTACGGCGATGATGAAGACGAAACGGCTGGCGCACAAGAATCCGACCAGGAAGCCGCCACTGCACAGCTATTGGCAGAGTCATCAGACGCCGCCGACTTACCAGCTCTCCCATCAGATCTCTCCACCTTGCCTCCTCTGACCAACGAGAATACTGTGCCAGGCGCAATCATCGCCTTTGCACGCTTCGAAGTCTCGGCCGCCACAAACTGGGCACCTGCCATGTCTCCTGTCCGCACCGCCTCCATCCAACACGTCTCCGACAACAAAAGCCTGGGTCTGCAATTGGCAAAACGTGATATCCCCGGCAAGCAGTATGACAGCCAAGGTCGCAGATTGTTTGATAAGTTCGAGATGATCACTGGTGACGAAGATGAGGACGATGAGGACGACGGTTTCTTGGAGATTGATGTAGCAGAGATGATAGATCCTAGATTGGTTTTGGCTGCTGAGGTGCGTGGAGTGAGTGTCGTGATGGAAGACAGTCCATCAGCTGGAAGCAACCACCATAGCACTGAGATGATTGGTGTTGCGTTGTGAGGATCGGGCCCATAGGTGCAGCATGGTGAAGTAGTCAGTCAGTGAAGAAGATTATAATGCACGAACTCAGATCAAGACTTCACTTTCGACCTTTCCCACTTTTCGTAACACAAGCAAGACGATATAGAACTCGTGTCAGACATCCGGTTCTGTGACAATGAGTTCGTAGACATGGTGACTTTATCTAATGGTGATCTCTCGAAACCGCCTATCTTTGCCCTATCGGCCGAGGTCTTCCCCATATCTCCGCATCACGACCTCACAACCCCAGGTTGTCGCAACCTCCCATACAACGAGATTCAACAAGCTAATTGAACAGTCCATCCAATTGCAACTATGGCCAACCTCATCGACGACGACTACATACTAATCCCCCATCCAAACGACACCATCGCCAAAAAATCCACAACACCCAACTACCTCTCCACAATCTCCACCCACATCAACAGCCTGAGTCCAAAACTCGGTGGCATCAGTCTAGCAATCCACGATCATCCTGAGCTCAATTACAAAGAATTCAAAGCTTATACGTTGCTGGTAAACTTCTTTGAGGGAATGCATGGGTGGAAGGTTGAACCACATGCTTATGGGATTGAGACTGCTTTTATTGCTTCCTTTGAGAACGAGGGAGTTGACAAGGAGAAGGGAAAGCAGAAGGTTGTGAGTTTTAATGTCGAGTATGGTGAGTGAGCTCTTTCATCGTTTGTGAGCGAAGGAGGAAGTTTTTGTCCTGGAGGAGAGTACTGATAGAAGGCCAGATGCATTACCGGGCATTGGACATGCTTGTGGGCATAACCTTATCGCTATTGCTTCAATCTCGGCTGCTTTGGCCACGAGACATGTGATGGAGAAGTTTGGAATCGAGGGCAAAGTCGTGGTGTTTGGTACACCCGCCGAGGAAGGTATGTTTTGCTTTTTCTCCTCAGGGCTTTCCCCCAAGACACGGGAGAAGCAGAAAGTATTCCCCGACCGTGATATTCACCGTACTAATGTCGCAAGACAGGTGGCGGCGGTAAAATCAAACTCCTTGATGCCGGAGCATACACAGATCACAAAGTCGACATCTCCTTAATCTCCCACCCCGGCATAACACCCGACGCCTCTTTGGTCCGCACATCAGCCTACCTTGCCTTCTCAATTTCATACCACGGCAAAGAAGCCCACGCCGCCGCAGCACCCTGGGAAGGTATAAACGCCCTCGACGCCATGATAACAGCCTACACCGCTCTATCCGTCTTACGTCAACAAACTCAGCCCGGAGATATCATACAAGGATGCATCACTTCAGGAGGTGCAAAACCCAACATCATACATGCATATGCAGCAGGAGATTTTGTGGTAAGGTCGAGTAGTAAGAGGAGATTGGAGGGGTTGAAGAAGAGGGTGGATAGGTGTTTTGAAGGTGCTGCTGTGGCTACGGGCGCGGAGTTGAAAACGAAGATGCAGAGTAGGTATTTGGATCATGTGCCTAATGCTGCTCTGGGAAAGGGATACGCAAAGTACTTCGAAGCATTGGGGGGAAAGATGCAGAGGCCGGAAATTGAGCTTTTGATTAGTTCGACACAGGCGAGTACAGATCAGGGGGATATCAGTCATGCTATGCCGTCGCTTAGTCCTGGGTTCTGGATTAAAAGTGTAGATGCGGATGGGAAGCAAGGTGGTGGACCGCATACACCGGACTTTACAAGAGCGAGCAGGACGAAAGAGGCACATGAGAAGGCATTGATGGTTGGAACGGCGTTGGCCGCTACGGCTATTGATGTCTTGACCGTGGACGGCTATCTTGATGAGATCAAGAAGGAATTTGAAGCCAGTCAAGGGGACTAGGGCTCTAGTGCCGCCATACACCATATATCTTTTTGGTGCCAACTTACCATGATTTTCTGATATTCTATGAATTGATGATTTGTCATACACGAGCTCTGGGTCACTTCTTCGAGGAAACTGATGAGCTATGCGTGAGTAAATCCCGAAGGCTTTCCATTTTCCTCGACAGTTAGCAAAGACTTCCATGCTGCCGGTCTTGCCTCTGCAAGCTCACAGATCATCCGTTCCATATCGCGAAGCTCTTGATGACTCTGAAGATGACGATGTTGTCTTCGCGATCGGACAAGCGTGGTAAGAGGCCGTCCACATAATGCGAATCCCGGTAGATAAATCGCTTAGTCCAGCTGAATATTGGAGCCGAGGGCATCATATTTGCGACTTTGTATATGACGATAAAAGCATCGGTGTCTTGGAGACTTGTACAGAAGTTTGCTAGACATCGCGGACGGATTGGAAGATATGAAGCAGGATGGTAGCAGACAAGGGCTTGGGGGCCAGGCGTCTAGCTCTTGCCATCTCTGAATCACCTTCACTTGCAAGTTTGCATCTGAAGTCTGCTGTGATGCGTCACAAAGTAGCTTCATCCTCTCCGTTGTTGTATATTAGACATGCGGAGTAACGTGAGCGGCTCCTCGACATCTCGCATGAAATCTTCTGTCCAAGAGTAGCTTAGCTTGAGACCTCTAGACGGGCCTCGTCTTTCAGCTTGAGCTCTCCACTCGACGAGTTTTGCATCAGCAAGCCTGAGTATAGCGTGCTTGATCTCTGCACTCAGCTCAAAGCGATCCGAGATCGACGCAGTGACCTTGAACTGTGGCCTGAACACCACCACATACTCAACGATCCTCTTGATATAGGCAGAAGAGATTCGAATTGAACGGAGATGTTCGAAGAACCATGTAACCGGGGAGTTGCAAAAGGAAGGCAAGTAATCTGGCATAGGATACCGAATCATTTGACCTCTGTATTCGTATTCAGCCGGTCGTCGTCTTGGTAAGATACGTCCCATAGCAGGACTGCGTATGGAGATGACCTCGTTGCTGATCACTGACATCGATATCCGACCTGAGAAGGTAGCTATGTATCCGCTTCGTGTAGTGCGTGATACGTAGAGTATAGGGTGGAGCAGGGCGTGCTCACCCGCGGATTCAAAGACGATGCTGAGGATCATCAAGCGAAGTTCGGGAGGCAAACCCAGCAATGATGTTCTCGATGCCTCGTTGGATAAAGCTTTTGTTCGACTTGATCTGCGAGAGAACAAAAGTCGTGCCAGAGTCTTGATCCGCTTATGAAGACTCCGAACTGTGGGTGTAGTCAGCCTTCCTTTGCTATGCCTAGTTTCTGTAAGTCCGAGATGACAAGACGAAGAAGGAACAGTAAAAAGAAGAAGAGATCATGAGGCGATTGCTGTCCCTCGTACCACGTTGATGTTGAGGCCTCCATGACCGACAACAAACTCACTGTGCGTCAATTTCCTGGAACCATGCTTGTAGGGTCACCAACAAAAGCTTCGCACGGCTGCGGCTGGTATGACGTGTTCTTTATGATATGAATACAAGATGAGTAGACAAAAAGATCAATGGTGCAATATTGATGTCAACAGATGATAGTCGACGAACAACGGCTTGGAGAAAGTGGACAGCGGAACGTCGCGCAACAAAGGTGCAAAAGTAGAATTCCGACACGGGGAATTGAACCCCGGCCTCCTCGGACCTGATCGTTCTTCCGAACTGTTTGAGAGCGAGAAATCCTAGCCACTAGACCATATCGGACGTTGTTGAAGCATCCCTCATTGTTATAGACTATAACCTTCTAAACGTGGCTCTCGCATATGCCATCCATAAGAACACGCTTCACCGGCGATTCCAAACAATCAGGAGCAATTTCCATTCTCATTGACATAATCCAACCAGCAGGCCATGATGACTAGTCTAATTCTTCTTTCCCTCAGGATGCTCCTTCTCCGCCTTCCCAGCAGTCTCCTTCTGCAATTCCTCCATATGCCTATCATGATCCTTTACATCCTCCTTATCAGCAGCAATACCAGCCTCTCCCGCACTAGCCAACTTCTCATTCCACTCAGCCTTGCCTTCTTTTTGCGCTTTTAGCTGTTCTTGCTTTGTTCTCTCCAGCTCTTCGGGGGAGCGGTTGGCATCTTCTTTGATGCGAAGGTAAGGGGAAGAGACGAAGGTGCGGAGGGTGGGTGTGGAAGTGGTGGGGGATTGGAGGCGCTGGATGCGGGTTGCGCGGAAGAGGTGGAGGGTGCGTGAGTACATTGCTGCTGGTGAAAAGTGATCTGGTGGTGATTGTCAGTATGCTGGAGATTGGGCAAAGTAGGCGACGCTTGAGGCTCTTACGGTATAAGGTTTGCGGTTAGACTTTAGCAAAGTAGGTAGAAAGCTTTGATTGTGTATAAGACGGAAAAGGGTGGACTGTCTTCTGGTGAAATCGAGGGCATGCAAGCTCTTTATCACATGCAGTACTTGGGTATAGCATCATAATCAGAATGACGTATGGTGGGGCAGGGTCAAAAACCAAGGTGGATAAGCAAGCAACATCCACCCCCTACTTGACTGGCGAGCTCGGCATGAGATCGAGCAGTAATAATCTATACCAGGTACTCTCTCAATTGCGCATTCACTCAGGCATAAGAAGCTGTTGTCATGCATGGCAACTCAAACTGATTTGCGAGTTGACAGACAAGTCCACGTAGGCATCGGGAAGGACACGAGTGCTGCAAAAAGCTGGCATCAAGATTCATCGATATTGCATTCGGGCTTGAAACTTGAAAATAATCCTGGGAGGAACACACTCTGGGAAGAGTCCGTTCGGGCTGCACTTCCAAAGTGTCATCTTGATTTGCACGAGATGCGCGATTCCTCTGTCCCTATCTCGAAGTATGTCATGTCTTCGGAGTTCTTCGCTGCAAGAGGACTTGGTAGTCTTGGGGAGTGTTTCGCGTGCCTGATGAATTCAAGGCGTCATGTGCCATAGCACACGATCGCAGTGATGTTCGTTAATCGTATTGAAGATGATGATGATGACCAGAGGCTTGTTCAATCTCCGGTGTCGAGTTCAAGGTCGAGTTGTACTCCATTACTGACACCGTAGTCGTCCAGCGTGAGGTGATCCTTGAACGGTCTTTCGCCCTGTCTCTTCAACATGATCTCATGAGGCTGGCGACCAATACGCGCCGCAACCATAGCCTTGAATGCTTCTGCGCAAAGAGTCAGCATTTGTCCACAAAGCTCGGGAGTCAGAGTGTCACTTACTGACTGGGTCACTACCCAAGCAAGGAATAGCAGCCTTTGTACCCAAACGGTCATTGACATTGACAATAATCATTGGTTCTGCACGACTAGGCGCAGCAACAACCTTTGGCTTCTTCTCCTTTTCCTTCTCCTTAGGCTTGTCTTCCTTCTTCTTCTCTTTTCTCTCATCTCTGCCTCCGTCACGTCTAGGTGACCGTCTTCTGTCCCCTCCATCTCTGTATTTGTCGCGGTCGTCTCGTCTCGGTGATCGTGGACGATAGCTGTCTTGGTTACCATCACGTCTGTCCGAGCGATCGCGATATCTATCTCTATCGCCATCACTGCGACGGGGAGGTGAGCGGCGAGGTGCATCATCGCGGTTGCGATCGTCAAAGTCGCGGGTGAAGCTGTCGTTTGCGCGCGAGCCCTTGTCTTTCCAGCGGAATCCTCCTGATGATTTGGGTTTGCGCGGTGGGGAGCGCGAGCGACTCCTGTTTCTTGATGGTGGTTCTGTCATCTTTGCGATGAGTTGTATGAAGAGGGAAAGCAAGATGGCAGCTGTAGAAAGCTTGATAGGCAGCTTTTGGAGGGGCAGGGTTGCGCTTCGTCATTCCGTCATGCGACGCTGAGTCGACTTGCGAAACATGGCGGAGGCACTTTCCATCAATTGAGCTTGCACTCCGGATACTTCAGGTCAATTGGAATCCCAGATGACATGAAGAACATTCTTACCGTCCGGAGGCCTTCGCCAACTACCGTGCTATACAAAGTCTCGACTCGCTCGGCAAACAACGCATACCCAGCCCAAGTCCGTCGCATCCTCATAGGACTGGTTAGAATACTCCTAGGCCTATCAATAACATGTGTCCTGGTCGCCAAAGCATACACATCCGCTACACCGCGCTGGAAGAGCCACTCTGACTATGCTTCAACCTTTTTACCACCTGGTCTGGCGCAGATCTCGAATTCCTCGGCGGCTGGCATATCCTGGATGTATCTGGCTCCTGTCAGTCTGGCACTGTTTTCTGTCATACTGAGGAAAGGCTATACTACTGAATCTTTGCTGGTCATCCGAGGGATGGGTGTGCAGACGACGACGAGTAGTCCCACGTATTTGAGTACTGCGACGACAAGATTCATTCCTACGAACATGATCCAGGACATTTTCATTCATGAGGCATTCAAAGGATTCGAAGTGAGATTCTATCTCTCTATTGTGGTTGAAGGCGAGCATGATGTCGTTGTGGTGTTCCCGGTAAGTTTACTGAGATTCATATAACAATCTCAATGCTAACACTTTCCGACAGAGCATTCTCCCGAAAAGAAAAATACTAGAAGAGGTCTGGAGGGGCGCGAAGTCATGTCTATACGAGCCAAAATAATAATCTATGGCTATCGTCTATTCGTCCCCATCGTCCTTGCGCATGAACTTGGGCTTGTAAGGACCCTTGCGCTCAAGATACCTGGCATTCACCACCTCCACAGGCTCCATTCTCTGCTTGCGAGCAATGGGAACATAAGTACCCACAGGTTTTGGCCAATCTCCTCCATCGAACAATCTAGGACTCCTCTCCGTCACTGGCGCCAGCTTGACATCCGCAGGCGATCGCTTGCCTTGTGCGGCAACGATATCCATCAGACTACCGGCCAGAATCTCGTCGATCTTGCGCTTGTGCCAGACCTCCCAGATCGAGTCCATGATTCCTCCTTTGCCGAATTTGCTATCGCCACCATCGAGGTCGGGGCGCTTGTTGGTTTCACGACCACCAGTTTCACCGACGTATACCCAGTTCATTGCGTCCTCTCTACTTTTGTCATTGTCTTCGTGATCGGGGAAGATGCAGTCCCACAAGACTAGTGGTGCGTCTGTCGCCATCTCGTACTTCGGCTTTGTCGGGTACTTGTCCATGTCCAGCAGATCCGAGACGATCGACGGTGGCTCAAAACCTTGGCCAACTAGGAACAGCACAGCGACCAAGTGGCGGACCTGATGCCACAAGAAAGCTGAGCCGTTCACATCGAATGTGTATATCTTCGGAATGCTCATGTCATAACTCGAGCCCGTCTTAGGGACCTCGTTCGCATGCTGAGCAAATGCCGGGTGCGAAATGAAGCCTGCAGGAGCCCGACTCACGTCCACCTCCTCGATCGACGCCTTGAAGATCCTCCTCTCGAAGTTTGTAATCTGTTTCGCCGGGTCCACCTTGCAGAAGTTGCGGAAGTCATGGGCACCCTCATATCTCTTTGCCGCATCGCGCATAGCTTCGATATCCAAACATCCTTCTCTTAATGTTTTTCCACTGGCTGTCTTCATGAGACCTGCATGTCCGGGCACAGGCGCAAAAGCCGGCTGAGTGAAGAAGTATCGGTATCGTCGTTCACGGCAGTTGAATCTGGCGTTGAAGTCGGCAGGAGGGGTAGGACACCAAGCGAGCATCCTGATGTCTTCGGGCAAGACACGGTTGAGCAGTTGAATGTACGGTAGCTCGTCTGCAATGTGATCCCAAGGCTTTTGTGGCTTCTTGTCCTCCTTCTTCTTGGCCTCTTCTTTCGCATTCCCCTCAATGCCTTGCATCTCGTCCGTGTTTTCTTCCACTGGCTTTTCTTCCTTTGGCATTGGCTTGAGACTGCGGACGCGAATACCGACGACTTGGCCAAAGGCACTGACACCTCTGTCTGTTCTTCCACATTTCGAGTAATCTGTGCCTTCCCAGTCAATCTCTCCTTCCTTCAATTGTCCAGCTCTTGTAGGAAAGATCAAGCGTGTCTTGATCAAAGCCTTCCACAACTCTTCCTCAATCGTAGGCAACGGTGTCTTATTTCCAGAATGATGTTCGAAGCCATTGTATCTCTGTCCCAAGTACGCAAACTTCAATGCAATGTGTCTGGTATGGTAGCGACTAGCATCGAAAGGACGATCCTGTTTTTGCTTCTTCCTCGGCGGGAGTGCGACGGATGGATCAGAGATGGGCGCGATACGGTTGCTGCGTAGTTGAGCTTCTAGATCCGCTACTCGCTTCACTAGTTGTTCGTTTGTCCAGGAAGTGTAGTCTGGTGTTTCTGCTGGGTCTGGGAGACCCATGGCTATTCGTCTCGCACGTCGAGATGCTGTGCGGATTGCGATGTATGGACCAAGAGATACAAAGACCGGTGCTCTGGCTTTTAAGAGATTGGCGCTCGCTGTGAAGGTCAGGGACCGAAAGGATAATGGCATGCGGTGTCGCGAATTGATACCGCAGTAAACACTTTTTTCGTGACTCTGAGAATCATGATGCTCATGGCGGGGTAGGCGCCAAGGCCGAGCACCTTGCTATCTCAAGCTATCTGCTATCTTCTCCTTTGGGCGGCCCTCCGGCAAGGGGAACAGCTCGATAGGCTCATGGTCAGCTATGGAGATGAGGAACAGTGTCACTTGAGGATCGCAATGTTGTTGATGGTCACAGTATGTCAATCATCATCTTATTAAATATACTGTTATTTGAGCTTGACCAAGTGGTCATGCCGTCGTGTCTAGTCTATTGCTCAGAGTACCATCTTCCACCTCATGATCACATTACCCAGCCGTCACAACGACTATTTCACATGCTTTTCACGAGCAACCCGTGCTTATGAAAGCAATCCTGATTCGAAGCCATCAACAAACGTGCCAGCCCGTCCGAGATGAACTCGCGAGAATCAAAGCGGAAATAGTTCCATGACTCGGCCGAACGGCAGAAAGCAAGAAACCCGGGCTTGCGAAGATTGCCCACCGGCCCTTTTTCGTGCTTCTGCTATTGCCCAATTCCCCCATGCCCGGGCTACCGCGCGATTCGATGTTCTATTTGCAAACACCGCTCTTCACATCCTCCGATCTGGAGGTATACGTCCAATTTTGGCTTCAATATTGGAAAGAGAGCTAGGGAATTTCAGTCCCAGCCAACCCGCGTGCTGAGTTTCGGCATGCCGTCACGGCGGATCGTCGGCCGGCGATACTGTCTGTTGAGACCGATGCGACTCGACAATGCATCGCGGTTGTGGCTTGTTTTTGGCTTGTAGAATTTGAATGGCCTTCCAGAAATACTGTTGTCTTGTTTGGAAGAGGCAAGCCGCTTAGCTCATTCAGGGGCCTGCAACGAGCGACATGCGGCGTGCAATTGTGTTCATGGACGGAATCTGCATTTGGAAAGGGTTGAGGGTTTGCCAGGCGTTGTTGACGAAAGACTGGAGCCACTGTTCCTCTTCTTGCGCCATCTTCATCTGAACCTTGGCCAACTTTGAACGCTTGATTGTAATTCCTGGTACCACTGATTGTCTTCGGGGGTAGATAGTTTTGGTCGGCGTCATGAGAGACATTTTGCGCTCCGAGAAGTACGAGAACGAGGGGAGTGTCGTATCCTCGGGAGTTCCGGGGGGTGTCATTGCCAGTTCAAGCTTCTCACACTGGCGAATCAGGTCCTGCATGCCGAGGTTCAGGTCTTCTGCCTTGGGCTCAATGTATTCGTAGTAATCAGGTCCCCAAAGATCATCCTCACTAAGGGCATCTTGCAAAGAGCGGAGGAAGAAGTCGAACGAAGGGAGGGTAGGGCCGTCACCAGGCTCCGGTCCCTTTGCACAAGAAAGTAAACATGCCGCGGCCATGAGTCGGATCTGAAATTCGGCGTCCAAAGCGTGTTGCACTACGCAAGCAGGGCAGTTCTTGCTGAGACACCAATCCTCGTCATCGGCCAGGAACGATGTAAGCCAGACGAAAGCGTTACGGCCCTTGTTTCTGAAAGCGAACTCGATGTCCTCCGGCTTGATGGCCTTTGTATGTTTCTGAGCAATCTTTGTTGTGTGATCGTGAAGTGCAACTACAGGTGCGAGCAGAGCATGGAGGATATCCCTCATGAGAATCCAGGCCTGTTGATCTTCGGTTACGTCTGTTTCATGGTCTTTGCAGAAGTCGTTGCAGCATTCATTAGAGAGATGGTCACGGAGAATGCTAAATCCTTCAGAGTCTTCTAATAAGATAGCATCCTGTACTGTGATGAGGAACGGTGTTGTGTTCGGCGAGGATAGACATGATGTGGTGGAATGCATCTTGGCGGAAGGGAGTGCTGAAATCGAGGGGACTCGATAAACACCGGACGGAGGAGAGAAACCTTGATAGAGGGAGGGAGAGGGCGTTCATCATACATATACCTGGCTGACCGTTTAGCGCCAATACTTAAACTCGAATCAAAATTGGCTCTCTTTGCGCCATGTGAACATGCTCTCAGGGTTCATGACCTTTCGTCAGCCTTCAGGGCTCTTCACCGGCGAAAATAGTCCTGACGCATGGACATAACGACACATGACCGCGACTCGTGGAAAAGCGACTAGTAGCGTTTGCGGTTTGCGGACCAACCGTTCAAAGACATTTGGTTGCTTTTCGCGACGAGATGTCGAACATAATGAATCCTTTGGACAGCAGATGTAAGGTCTGGAGATTGCTCTTACAGCGACTCAGAATCGCGATCGCCTTGCTGGAGTCACCATGATCTCCTGGCTCCTCAGCCAACCGGAGTGCGCACCTTTACTGCAACTCACATAGTCTGAAGGCTGTCCTCCACCTTCCGAAAGCTTTGTCTCACCTTCACTTACCGCCTCGGCTCGAGGACGGGTAATGATGGCTCTTTCTCGGCAACCTTCTGACGATGTGGCTTCAGATCTGGCAGGCTGGAAGCATCGAGCCTTCATGTCGGCCCGCTCTAAAATGCCGTGAGGAGAAAACATTGCGAATCTGATACTCGTTACAGGATTGTTTTTTCCCGTAACAGCGACCGTTGCAACTCTGCGACGTATCTTGTCGTTCATCAGCCTATATATTGAGTGTAGCATCAAACCCAGACCCTTCACTTGTCCCTCCGGTAGATCAGTCTATGTCATGGACCCCCACATACTTGAAGAGCCTGGATGCTCGTCTTGGAGGCGCTTGGGACTCGTCTAGAACGGCCAAATGCGACGCCTCTGAACATAGCCGGTATCTGTCTCAGTCTGTGCGACTCCTTCTCTACGGAATAACTCTACCGGCTGATCTCTTTTGGCTTCACGAATACCAACACGTGGGACTCCATGGGGTAAAGACGGAGAGCATGGGGCGCGACTATTAAGGAGTTGCCGAGTCGGGTCGGAGACGAGAATACTACTGCCCGCTGCTAGCGAGGCCCTTTTCGTACGAACCGACTATGCGTATGACAGTTCTGCCGCCGAGGCTACATATCCTCAGTTGTGCGATGTGCTCCGACTTCATCCTCGTCCTCGAGCCGAGTTCACTAGTGTGGAGGAACGAACAAGTCACACGGCCATGGATTTCAGTCTTGAGCTGTCGTTGCGAAGGAATACGAGCTGTCGGCTGAGAGTCGGAACCAGCTCCAATGCTGCGAGGTTCTTCGGCATTGAGTTCACTCAGCGCACTGTCCTTGCTGGAGAGTTCAGCACTTAATTGTCAGCTGTGCTTTCTGGTCTTCAGGCCGAGCGAATTTGTCCTGACAATTGTTTCGCGAGTGAGACTGCTCAGACCTGCCGACCTCTATACCTCAGCGCTACACCACTTGGAAGCTTGAAAGCTTTCGATGACCTACGGCTCGCGCAATAAGAATCGCGCTGTGGAATGCTCATATACGAGAGGCTTCTGTGCTCGAGTGTGTTTTCCTGACGGCTATCGGAATGCTCGGCATCTTCATCTGGCTATCGCAACCCTGTAAACCTGTTGTTTGACTGCCTTCGATGTACACATCGGTCCTATGCCGCGATGTTACGGATCTCTACTACAAACTTTGCCGGGCTTGTATGGCAAATACACCGCAGGGTGGAGTCTTCCTGTGTGCTAGGATCTCACGTTCTCTCCTATCCCGATGCAGGGCAAGAATGAACTGTACAAAGACACAATCAATTTTGAAATCAGGAGGGCCCTACTAGTACGGAGAGCAGACTAATCGACTCGTCTCCAGGCGGGTCACTACGAATCATGGAACTCGTTGTGCTTCAAGGCAGCTAAAGTCATCATTTGAACGCACACTCCTAGGTTTGTAATTCGCGCCTTTCGGCGTTCGTTCAGGAAGCTCCTACTGGCAAGTCGATATGTTCTGTCACCAATCACTCAATTGTGTCGAAGAGGTGTCGAAGAGTATATGCTTATCACAATTTTCCCTTGCTACAAATCATTCCCAATTGCAACGTTGAGAGTTGCAGCGATACTTGACCGCAGGACTGAACATTGGTATGTGCACCCTTGCAGACCTTCACGAGCGAGGGGCTCTCTGCGACCAGGTGGCGAAGGGTTTTCTGGACGCGGAAGGCCTGGACTACGAAAGCCCTGAACAGTCAGTAAGCAATGAGAAGCGATACAAGGGTAGACTTCAGCACCTACAACTTCCTCCAGTCGCTCTGAATCAGCAGAGCAAAGACTCCGTTGCCAAAGGGGGTTTTCAGCCAGTGCAGAACGTCGGTGATGTGAAGGCTCTTCTCTACGGAAGGGCGGATGATGGTGGCCTTGTCGCCGTAGGTGTCGGGGATGGCAGAGGAGACGTTGAAGGCCCTGAATGAGGCGGTGTATCCTACTCACCCAGGGTCTTGGGATTTTGGAGGTAAGCTGCCTCGTATAAAGGCAGAAGGATGGGATTACCCTGTCTAAGCAGTTTATGTGGTGATGAGGAATACGGCCGGTCTCCTAGACGAGAAGCAGGGACTCGGCCTCCTAGAAGACCGATCTGGCCTGGGTTGCCAGGAGATGCTTGATGGCGTCACCAAGAGCCCTGGAGGTGCCGTCGTGCTCCTTGGGCAGCTGGACGACCATCAGAGCGCTGGCTACGAGGTCTGCGTTCTCCCCAAGCGAGGAGGTGAACGAAGCAACTCTGCCGACCGCAGACCTCAACGAACAGCGTCTGAAGTGCGGCGGAGGTCTTGCGGCAGGGGTCATCTCTGGACTGACGAAGGTAGACAGCGAGGTTGAGCTGCCACTTTGGATCCTCGCCAGAAGGATTCACAGGCCGTGGCCTGGCGAGCTCGAGCACGCACTGCTTGCTCGCTCTGGCCTTGCATTTTTCAAGATGCGTGGCCATACCATGGAATCAATGCCGGGTGGCTGAAGGGGTGTGGGCGTGTTGGAGAATTGTGGACAGAAATTACCTAAGGGTTTGTTGACAATTTGAGAGTCGTCTCTGAGCGTTGTGAAATCTGAAAGCTTGATGAACAGGACGGAAAATCGAAGAAAGTGGATTCTAATTTGTGACCGCCGATTACAATTGGCTCCTATTCATTACAAGTGAAGACAGAGAAAGCAAATTATGCAAGTGATGCTCACAACCACCAGATAAAGCCAAGCATAACACTGACAAGACCAACACTCATACCAGCGATTTGTCTGCTCGGGCTAGCCATACCAGTCTGGCTGGCTGAGGCAGCAGTTCCAGAGCTAGCACCAGTGCTTGTGCCAGTGGTGGAACCAGTGCTACGGCTACCGCTTCCACTGCCGCTACGGCTACCAGTTGCGCCGGTACCAGTTGCACCAGAAGTTGAAGTTGCAGGAGTGGTGGTTTGAGCCTCGTAGGCCTGGCCGACGGTAGGCAGAGCGACGTTCCCGCTTACTTCCCAAACTCCAGAAGTGTACGCAGGGCACTCAGGAGCGGAGTTGGTAGGAGAGTAGGCGGCTTCTGAAACACTAGAAGGGGTGAGAGTCTTCCACTGGTTGCTCAAGTTGTAGAAATCGGGTGAAATTGGCGTAGGAGTTCCACTACGGGTGAATCCGCCGACCGCATTGGTTGCAGTTGGGTCAGTCTGAGGACCATAATTTATAAGGCCGTAGTTGTTCGCCTCCTCCAACCATTCATAGATCATGGAACCGCTCCAGTAAGGTGCCATCTCGGAACCGAAGATGGCGGCTTGATCGTCAAAAGTTCTGGGCTTGGGAGTGTTGCATCCAACCTCGGAGAAGAAGATGGGAATGTTGTACGAAGTGATGTCATGAGTCAACTGCTCGTAACCAGAAACTTCATAGGTAGTTTGCCCGCACCACTCGTATGAATTTAGTGAGAAGAAGTCTAGAGCATCTGAAGAGTTGGTACCGCAAGCAAGATAGTTTTGAAGGTTGGGTCGAAGGGAGGAGATGTCAGCAGCAGAGTAGCCGACAGGGATGTTGCGGTAGTTCTTGCTGTTACGGTAGGACTTCATGTCACGAGCGGCAGCCTTGACATAAGGAGCAGCAATTGAACCGTTGCTGGTGGTAAGGACCTCATTGCCAACGAAAAAGCCAGCGGTGTTGTCGAATTGCTGGAATTCATCCATGACCTTGGCGAATGCATCGTACTGTGACTCGTTCCAGTGAGGGGAAGTTTGCTCGATCTGAGTGTTGAAGGTATCCAGATCAACAAAGAGATATATTCCAGCGTCCGCGAATGTCGACATACAAGCCTTGTGGTCGGCATCGGGGTCAACGTGGTAGACACGGATGGCGTTAGCGCCGAGAGTCTTCATCAGAGATGCATCCAATTGGCACTGGTTGTTGTCGATGAGGGGGTCCTCAGGCACAAGCTGGTAAGCGATACCTGGCGAATTGTCAGATTATTGAACCGAGCAACAACATTGCGTAACTCACCCTTGACGAAGTACTGATTTCCATCGCTAGTAAAGAATTTGCTTCCCTTGACCGAGATCGTGGGAATAGCAGACGCAACTGCAGCGAATGCGATGCTGGTTGCAATGCTGATGGAGAAACGCATTTTAATGGATTATTTGCTTAGAAAAAGCAAGCAAGTGAAGTAGATGGGAAACAGTATGCCTGATGATAAGAAAATTTCAAAGGATGTTCGTTGCCGTCGTTGAGTGGATACGAGGACAAACGCGAGGCAAGGGGTTGCGGCTTCCTCAAAGAACACGAGGTCAAGAAATGAGTGGGCGAATGCAGAAGGACAATCAAAGAACGATGCGGCGCAAGAGGAGAGACAACAACAGTAGGTCGCACCTTTATGAAAAAGCAGGAAAGCCTTCGGCTCCCACCTATCTAGAATCCTACCTTGAAGTTTTAGTCCATGTTTTAGCGGCAGCAAAAAGGATGATCTGGCTCAGACTGGGGATCCACTGCAGTTTCATCGCGCAATTCATCCCCATGGAGAACCGAAGATCATTGAGCTGTCAAGAAGCAGGCACCCGATCGGACTGCAGGAAACAAGCGCTACTACTTGTCCTTCTATGCAGCTGCTTGAACGACAACTCGTTCGTTGCCTTTGATCACTGCCGGCAGCATTCTTCTTCGTTGAACTGCTGTCGCTAATACATCGACAAGTGGTCTGTGCAAAAACGGGCTGCCGCCGACAATCTCTTGAAAGTTGTCCGTAAATTCAGGTTTGGAGCCGCGGCTGCGGCGCTGTTCTGCCGCCGTCTACGGTTCGCCTCAAGAGCAAGGTTTGGTCGTACCAACTACAAGGAGGGCTGACTTTCCTCAGCAGCTCAGCTTGACAGGACGCGCGGTTTCACGGAGACTGGTCTTTTCAGCAGACAAACTGGACTTCATGCTGCAAGCTGAACTTCTGAAGCCCTGGACATGCTTGTTGGCCACAGTGTCAGCCACAGGTCGACAGCCACACCAATATTTAATAGAATTGCGGGCATGCCAGAATGGGTCCCTGTGTGCAAAATTGTGTCACACCCTCTCTTCACGATGATCAAAGCAGGGCAACGAAGACCTGTACATAGGCACAGTGCTATTTCGTATAAATACACCTTACGCCGGGAGTAGTCAAACAGAGGTATCTCGGTGTCATCACTCCATATCCAAAGAAATTTTTGCCTTAAGACAGCTACAAGTGTGACAATTTATCACATACAAGGAGGTGTCGCTCCGGCTCTCTTCCCTGACTAACATTGCGTAGCGAGAAGCTGCCGAAAGACACACAAGTATCTCATTCGCATGACTCTTGCATACAAATCGATGAGGAGACATTCAGTTTGACCTCCTCCATCCCGGATGACAATCAGCCGACTCTGATAGATGTTAGTGGTCTAGTCGAGCTCGCGGAACTCTTTGCCGCAGGTGTCTTCTTTCACGCCAGGGCTCGCAATTTACGGCGCAATCAGCATTCCACGCGTCTCCTTCTCAACGTCCAAGAAAAATATCAGTACCCAATGCCGAATGCAAGCACCCCAACTTCCATCAGACATAGCAAAACAAAGACGTCAACTGCATTCATGTCGTGCAAAAGCCTTTGAAGAAGCACACCATCTCCGAGCATCTAGGCCTCCACTTCACCGACAGTACCATCGAGCAGGGCAAAACTGCAGTTGAGATGTGCACAGAGTGGAACACCAAGCTGCCTTTGGATCGAAAGACTGACGTCGTCGACTTTCTTCCTCCCATCTTGTGCATCGCGCTGAAGAGTGGCGAGAAGACGTCAATGCCTGACATAGGCCTGCTAACGGAGCTGCTCGAGGGGGTTGCCTTTAGGCTCGAGACACTGGACGGCCAGAAGCGCGTCGTCTTCTACAAAACAGTCTCACTCGTATACCTTGACGGTCCACAGCATTTGGTAGTGGCGAGGTGGGTCCAGTGGAGGCAGAAGTGTAGTAGGCCGCTCTTTATGTCATGGGTGGGGCTGCTCACCAGTAAGAGTGTCTTTGCTCTCCGGTTTCTAACAAGGGGTAAATATCAAACCGCCGTGATGCACAGTATGATTGAGCGTGCAGGGATATGTCTAGGGAAAGCCGATGTCTCTTAGGAGATCTGGGAGCCTATGGGGTAGTAACTCGGCCAACCCCCCTTGTGCACTGAGGAGTTTACGCGAGAATCTACTCTTTGACTTCCTCGAACTCGGTGAAGAGAAGAGTCAGCAGAGAAGCGCTGCTTACCTGACTCTAGTTGATCGTCTCGTACTCCAGTGTGAGAGGCACACTGATGCGGCCACAATCAACCTGGGACCAAACGCTGGCATCGGCTCTCTCACTTGACGAGGGAGTGGCTGTTCACGGCAAGGTGGCCCACGCCGCGTTGCTACAAATCCGCGACGTACTATGCTAGGCCCCTATGGTGGGAACATCGCCAGATGGAACCTCCCCGTGTGCTACTCGAGTAGGTTCTGACCCTTACTTTCCATCGCGATACAGGGCAAGAATAAGCCGTGAGAAGGCACAAGCATATTCTAAATCGAGAGGTCCGTACGGAGAGTGGACAAGACGACCCGTCTCCAGGAAGATCACTATATCTGGTGGGTTTCATTGTGCCTCGAGGCAGCCGCAAGCACCAGCACTCCGCCCCTTTGCGGAGCCATGCTTTCGAGTGGTCCCTACTCTTAGCCAGGCGTCAGGGGCCCAGCCCTTATCACCCTTAACCTTCTCTTCAAAGGCCCACTCAGGAGCGATGGCGACGTATATGAAGGCGTGATCAGATGTGAACCCCCGGACAACACCTTGAGCACCGGCCTTCATCGGTAAGGCTCTGATAATGCTGCCAGTCGCGATGTCCTCGAAATGGCGGCCACCTCTGTAGTCCGTGGTCAAGCTTGCGCTCTCGCAAGGGGATTGTATGTAAGCAGGTGCGTAGGAGTGAGAGGGTCCAAACAGTTGGCACACGAGCAGGGTGATGACTCGTGTGGCTGGTGTCGTCACGAGGACACAGATAGCAGGAGTGTTTGGACGAAAGTCACGTCGACATACAGGCAAAAGCCATCTTGTATGCAAGGTTTATGGATTTGTAGCACGGCAGAATAGCTTCGTATACCAAGAGTTTTGACATTCTTCGCTCTAACTTGCGAATCTTGAAACCTCAGCATGGAGCCAGGGTGTTCCTCGTAACCTGGGTTCTGTGAACTGTAAGACCACCTCCTACGAACCTGCGATGTTTTTCATGGTGTAATTGCATGCTATGATGTCCCAATTGATGTAAAAGGTCTACATCCTGCTTCTAGTGTGAGTTGTACCAACGTTGAAGGTGACAATCGTGATTTTCCTCAGTGTCGATCCCGTCTGCAGCTCGGCCTGGCACCACCCATTGTCTCCGTCAGCACATTGATGATTTTGTGCCGTCCTTGTTCTATCCCCAAGATACGATAACGTGTTACATAATCGTACAAGCAGGTGGCTCCGATCTTCCACCTTGTGCTGAAGCCGTCGCTACTGCCGTCTTGACGATGTCTTCCCAGACTTCGGCACACAACTCGCCCGTCACAGCACTACACTCGCAGTACCGATCACACCTCATCTCAGCAGCAACCCTTAACGCTTCTTGGGGAAACACCATGCCTTGAACATTGTCTCGCCGAAGATCTCGTTGCAGACCGAGTACAATGACGGGAATACTTTCGTCATAGTTGAAGTGCGTTTCCACAATGTGCTTCCATCTACCCTTGAGAGAGTTCAAAGATTCTTGTGATGTTATTGAGAAGCAAAGGAGAATCAAATTAGGTCGAAGTAAGGTGTAAGACTCCGGGGAGGATGTGTCGTAGAACTCTAATGTATAGGGCCGCGTGCGGCCACGCAGCTCAAATGTAAACGGTTGGTCGAGATCTCGCAGGGCAGGCAGAGAAGATGTTGTGTTATTTGGACCAAGAGCTAATCGACTTGGAAACGGGTCAGGTCATGCTCAGGGGTGCTTTGTTTGCCAGCGTCAGGGAGGTGAGGAACAGAGCTCGCTCAGGTTGGTCAGGAATGTGTCATGCCGGAAGCAGATCCGTATGGATACATGTAGGATGTTGCAAGATGCGAGAAAGGCACAATGTACATACGAGAGAAAGGTGGTCTTGCCGACGTCGGCATCACCCAATAACAGTATGCTCACCTGTTGAGGTTCCATCAGGGTAGCTAGTATGATACTCGAGGCTTAGGTGAGAAGTAGACACGGCAAGCAGTGTGACGAGACGGATGACAGATGAAACAAGGTAGCAGTCGAGTTCGACGGGGGCCTGCCGCCTGCATCGGGCAGCTGCGTAGGTGGGGCGCGAAAGCTTATGCTCAAAAGTCTTGCAACCCCAAGTTTGCGCGAACTCTATCCCGACATCCCACCATGACGAAGTCAGACTTTTCCCTCATCCTGTCACCCCTTGGCCGCGCCCTCGATCCGACTTTCACACCCTCGACCACTTCACCCACCCTTCCGGAAGTGTGAGCCACCGCGACCGCGCAACTTCCCACCCGCTAGCAAAGCCGACAGACCCTGTGGAAGAAAAAATAAAAGTCCTTTGAGCTTGGAAGATCGACAATAAGGCCGGCCGGAAGTCCTGCCCTCCGACAAAGAAGACCACCCCTATATTCTTTCGCAACACACATTCATCGTCATCATGGTCCGCAATCTGGTCGTCCTGGGCGGCAGCTCGCACCCCGAGTTGACCGAGACTATCTGCAACCACCTCGGTGTGCCTCCGTCGAAGATCTTGCTGAGCAAGTTCGCGGTAGGAGAGACTCGCGTCGAGATCATGGACTCTGTCAGAGGAAAGGACGTCTTCATCATCCAGTCAGGTGGCGGTAAGGTCAACGACCACTTGATGGAGCTTCTCATCACCGTCTCGGCCTGCAAAACTGCCTCGGCCAAGCGCGTCACTGCCGTTCTCCCCCTGTTCCCCTACTCGAGACAAAGCGACATTCCCTACAACAAGACTGGCGCTCCTCTCGCCAAAGCTCCCACTCAGCTCAATCGCAATGGCAACTACACCTTCGACAGCAGACCCACAACGCCCATGCCCGGTCAGGCAGAAAGTGCTGGAATGAAGGGCGGTCCCGACAATCTACACAAGAAATTGATGGACATGCAATTGCGTGATCAACAAGCCAGCGGTGAAGGCCAAAAGAGCCCCGTCAAGCTGACTCGCCGCTCCACCATCGAGTCTGTCACCTCGGAGAAGTCGGACTACTTTGACGAAAATACCCTCACACCTACCGGTACCAATGGAAGCGTCAACGGCGACAAGCCCGTGGCCAGGTTCCACAAGGCTCCTCCTCACTTTGAGCCCCAACGAGGTTACAAGCAATGGGTTGCCCAAGCTGGTACTCTCGTCGCCGATCTTCTCACCTGTGCTGGCGCCGATCACATCATCACAATGGATCTCCACGACCCTCAATACCAAGGTTTCTTCGACATCCCGGTCGACAACCTGTACGGCAAGCACCTCTTGCGCAAGTACATCCAGTTCCACATTCCTCACTATCAAAATGCCGTCATCGTCAGTCCGGATGCTGGTGGTGCAAAGCGTGCGACTGCCATTGCTGATGCTCTCGGCATGCCATTCGCTTTGATTCACAAGGTAAGGAGATTTAGTTGTAGGGAGACCCGGAAATGGCTTCTAACAATACCACAGGAGCGCCGTCCAACTCAGATCACTGACCGCCAGAATGCGACAATGATGCTGGTGGGCGATGTCGCCGACCGTACCGCTATCCTTGTCGACGATCTTGCCGACACCTCCAACACCATCACTCGCGCAGCCAAGCTCTTGAAGAAGGAGGGTGCCAACAAGGTCATCGCACTTGTCACTCATGGTGTGCTTAGCGGCGATGCCATCGATCGCATCAACGCCAGCGCCATTGACAAGGTCGTCGTAACCAACAGTGTTGATCAGGAGGAGAACAAGAGACGCTGCCAGAAGCTGGAAGTCCTCGAAGTCGGAAACGTCTTCGCCGAGGTAAGTCCAGATGCGCCTTCTCGAGTGGTCATTCATGACGTTACACGTCGGGGACAAACCACTGACAACCATTCTAGGCCATCAGAAGAGTTCACCATGGAGAGAGTATCAGCGTCTTGTTCCACGATTAGGTGGTCACTGAAATCTTCGAATGATCTTGCTGGCGTTCTGGGCAGTCCTGATGGACAAAGCATTAAAGGGATACTCCGCGAGGACATCGCTGCGATATACGAACAGAGAGCAATTGCAAATCGGCTTTTAGTGCCGTTTCGTCTTGGGCTTGAATCTTGCGACGCCATTCGAGCCATACCGACATGACCTTGTTGGCTGCTCCTTCACCATCAATCCAATCCCTAAAGGCAGGTCTTCGCTATCGTGATCAAGAGGTAGGTACATAAGCTTCGAGGTCGCCTGTCCTTGATTAGGCATTGAAGTAGTGTGCCTCCTGAAGTACAAGGCGTGCATGTTCCTGTATTGCGTACACCAAAGCAGGTCGACAGCATGTTCTGTTGCGCCAATAGTCAGGCGAATCGCTGATGCGCTCTATGTGTCTACTGTTGTCTTCGTTTCATGATCTCGTCACGCTGAAGGGTACTCTATCCATTCCATATTTTCACTACAGCGCAACAGGACTTGGAGGTGGCCACCACGGCTCCTAGGAAGTGATGGTCAGGGTGGGTTTGGACCAAGCGTCGTTCTGATGTGGCCTAGCTATCATTATCGTATCTCAGATTCTGCTCTGACCCTTTGCAAGCGAAAACTCCTGTTGCCATGGTGTCCAAGCTGAAGTCGCGAATTCTCCGGTGGTGATTCTGGTTCTTGTGGTCCCAGCTCTTTTTTGTATAGACGCGTTCAAACCCTCCACCCTCCCTCCTTCCTCTTAGTAATCACAAACTGTCTTCTTGTCTTGCTTGAACCAATAAAAGTCTTGCTCTTATCTTACCTCACCGGTATACACTGTTTACAAGTACATATCAAAGCGCAACCAAGAATTCGCGTCTCCAAGTTTACCAGCAACTCCCAAACCACCACAACAAAGATAGGAATCACCGCCCCGCAGCTGTCTATTTGGAGTATCACTCGACTGAATCGCATATTCACAAAAGGTACACGCTCTCTTTGTCCTCCCTCGTCAACGCCTTCTCTTGAACTCGCGCTGCATTTATGTTCAAGATGGTCGCGCCTGGCCAATCAGCGCGTCTTGTGGCGTCAGCGAACAAAGCATTGACATTCGTGTGTCGTCGGTCTCGGCGCGCTGTCAAACAAATATTCTCCCTTGCTTGCGCTGGCAATTCGCTGACTTGACCGATTATCGATAGCCAACACCTTTCACAATGCCGCCTCGCGCCACAAAGAAGAAGGCGACAGTGCCTGAGACTCCGTCAAAACGTGTGACGCGCACTTCGACACGCGCCGGCAGCGCAACTCTCGAAGAACCTCTCGAAACGCCGACGCTCAGAAGAGGTCGCTCGCGCTCAAAGACGCCCGAATCCAAGACTTCGTCATTCGAGAAGCCACATCACGAGTCGCAGCTTCCCGCCGTCGCCGAAGAGGAAGAGAGACACACTCCTCGCGTCACTTTGCCCAACCCTGTCGACGTTGCTCCCATCGCAGACGCATCGCCTTACGTCACCCCTGCCACCTACCGCCAAATCGCTGCTTCGACGCGCAAATCGCTCCACGAGTCGCCCAAAGTCAGCCAGACTGTCCAGCAGTCGGTCGAGGTCTACGTTCACCAGGACGCGACCGGAGTCGAGAACGATAACGACGAGGTCGAGCAACACGAATCAGAAGAAGAAGCTGTCCAGGAAGCCGTCGAAGCACAGCTTGCCAGCGAGACAGCCGAGGCTGGTTTGTCACTCTCTCATCCTACCCCCCCTGATCTGAAGACAACCCCCAACACAAGCCTTGCCGGCAAATCATCCACAAGAGACAGAACTTTGTCCGGCCGAGTCGACAAACGCATTCTTCCTTCAGAACGCGGCGCGATCCGCAGCCCTTTGATATCCAGCCCATTGGCTCAAGTCTCGGGCAACGCTGCATCGTCGCCTGTGTCACCGCTTAACTTTTCCAAATACCTGCCTGCACACTTCCAGCGTTCACCTGCTTTCTCGTCTCCTACGCTCATGGAACGCAGCCTCAAGTCTGACGGTGTCTTCGGAGGGCTAACCGATTCTCAACGTACAGCGCTCCTCATGGACATGCGCAGCGAGATTATGCGCCTGCGCAGAATCGAGGAGCAATACCTCGCTGTCTCCAAGCAGTCCCAGCCCGTCACCTATGCATCTCCTCAGCAGCTTGCCAAGTCCACATCGCAGCCACCCGCTCTGCAAGAATCATCCCCAGACGTACCTTGCACCGTCACCCGCCTCAAGGACCTCCGTTACCAGAGAAGCATAGCTGTACCTGCCAGAGCCAGACTCTTGGCAGAAGAAGCCGACCGCAAGGCCGCCGCCGCTGCTGCTGCTGCTGAGAAGAAGGCCCAGGAAGAGAAACACGCCGACCAGACTCCTTCGCGGTTTGTCGACGACAAGCGTAAGAGCAAGACTTCTCAGACCAAGACTCCCGAAGCGCAAACACCACAGAAATCATCACAAGCGCTCGTCGTGGCCGAGACGCCTGCTGCTTCTCCATCATGGGGACTCGGCTCTCTTTTCGGCTCAGTGAAGAACATCTTCACTCACCGACCCAACCTTTCACCCATCAAGCAGCACCAAGACCAGCCTCAAGAGCAAAGTCAAGAGCAACAGAAAGAACAACAACAGCAGGAACAAATGCAGCAGTCGCCATCTGAGCGCGCTCCTAAAAGACCGTACTCTACCCCCGCACATCTCAAGCAGCAAAAGCGCAACCACTTCATGTCTCCGCAGCAGAGTCCAACCCCCAAGGCCAAATCACCCGCTCCACCCGCAACGCCTGCTGCTGAGGAGACTGAGAATTACGGCCAGACACCCAGAACCCAGCGTCGCACCGTGCGCCAAAAGCGCGACACACCCGTAAAGCCTAAAGAGCCCAATGCAGACGTCAGAGCCCAGAAGCTTGAGCAAGTAGCTCAAAAGAGTGCCGAGCGCCAACAAGCCGAGGCAAAGGCCGATAGACTTGAGAAAGAGCGTCATGAAATCCAGGAAGAGCTGCGCAAGAGTCAAATGCAAATTGCTGCTAATTACAGAACTGGCAACAAGAGAAAGGTCAATGTCGATGATCTTGCAGTCATTCCATGCTCAGACGGTGTCTTCAAGTTCGGTATGGTGGATAGCTTCTTCACATACGACGAAGATAGAGACTTTGTCGAAATGTACGAGGAAGACATTCACCTGCGATCATCTGTTCAGCAGTCAAAGAGAGCCAGAATCGATGATAACGTCTTCGAGCCCAAGACTCCACCAGCACAGCCCTCTTTCGTCAGCCCTGTCAAGCAAGCAGAGGCACCACAGACATCCCAGACACCACAGGCATCTGCTGCTCCTGCAACACCTGCTCCAAACTACTCGCAGCTCACTCAGCAAGCCATTGAGAAGCAGCTTCAAGGTCTCGATCGACACAAGCCCAAGCAGCCTTCGCGCCTTCGTAATGTTGAACGCCTCTCTACCGGCAGCACCCTCGCCGCTCCGTCACCGCAGCAAGGTATTACCAGCCCTCTTCAGAACATCAAAGAAGTTAGCCCCGTCCCTCAGCTTCCCCACACACCTCCTGCCAAGATCTACAACTGGCCAGCCGGAGAAGAACTTGAAACACCCGAGACTTGGGAAAGAATTCTCAAGCTGTACACGCCTGAGATGGCCGCAGCTGATCATGCTTACTTCACCAATGGCTTGATTGCCGCTGGCGCCAACACTTCGGCAGTGTTCACCCTCTGAGCGACGCGAGTTGAGACGAACGAATCCACAATCTACGTCGAGTGAAGAAAGGTCAAGGTCTCTTTGGTTTGCAGCTGGTCAATCAAGACTAGCTCGCCATGATCTGACTGTCAAGAAGGCTTCTGCGGTTTGTAGCTGGTTTCATCATACTAGCTCGCCATTCATCTGGTGTGCAGCTGGTTTCATCAGGACTAGCTCGCCACCCATTCGGTTCGCAGCTGGTATTCTACACTGGCTCGCCATGTACTTGGTTTGCAGCTGGTCTCTGGCAGACTCAGCTCGCCGTCCATTCGGGTTGCAGCTGGTTGATCATACTAGCTCCCCTTGTACCCGGTTTGCAGCTCGTCCATCACACAAGCTCGCCATTCATTCGGTTTGCAGCTGGTCTCTGGCAGACTTAGCTCGCCATCAGCGAAGCGCAACTCGACACGGTCTCCTCGTTCTTTCGTCTCATCTCACCTATGCTCACACCAAACAAGCACACACACACACCATGTTCGATTCGAGAAGAAAGAAAGATTACTGTTATTATGCATAGCGAAAAGGAAAAGGGAAAAGGCTAAAAGGAATGTTTTACTGCAATGCGATTTTTGTAACGAGTACCAAGGGAAGAAGAGATTTCTGTTTTATTGGGTTTTTACTGCACTGGGGGTTTTTTCTGTTTCTTTTTCACACACATTCAAAATGTTGTTGATACCCATTCGAGAGAGAGTAGGGATAAGGGATCATTGCGCTTTTTCACATCACACCCCATAGCGCAACAAGGAAGAGAGGAATGAAGAGATAATTGAATAAAGACAAAAACAAAAGAAAAAACATTGAAAAACACCACTGAACTCGATCGAGACGGAATGAGTGACATTGTGTGAAAGAAGCGAGGCATGATGGTGATCACTCCGTCCACCTTGATCTTAACAGAAGACTCACTTAATTTCACAAACACGAGGCACCTCTAGCCTTTTTGACCTCAAGACTCCTCATCACACACCCTCACCCTCATCTCTCATTTTCCCCCACTGTTTCGTGTCTTGTCTCCCCAACCCCAAGCTCCTCCACCTTGCTGTTATCCTCTCATCTCTCCTCCCACAACCCCTTGAACAAACTCCCTTCTTGCTTCAACAGAACCTTGGGATCACCCACCTCCACCAACTTCCCATCTTCCATGACCCCCACGATATCGAAATCTACTATCGTTTCCAATTTATGAGCGACCGAGATAATAGTATGAGAGGAGAATTCTTTGCGGATAAGTGCTTGGATGGTAAGGTCGGTTTGGGTATCGATGCTGGAGGTGTGTGTGTTAGAATTGTTTCCAGAGAGAGAGGGAGAGGGGAGAATAAGGGAAAAAGGGCAGGGGAAAGGAGGGAGAAAACAATACCTGCTAGTAGCTTCATCCATGACCAACACTTTACCCTCATTTTTCCTCAACAAAGCTCTTGCGATATTAAACAGTTGTTTGGCTCCTTGACTGAGATGTACATCTGCCATTTTAGCCTCTAGACCTCCTTTTTCTGCCATCTTATCCCAGAGTCCTGTTGAATTTAGCACTTCTACCATGTTTTCATCCGTAATCGTGGGAGAATCGAGAGATAGGTTGTCTCGTACGGTGCTGGGGAAGAGGAATGGTTCTTCGGCTATACACAGCAAACGGGAACGCAAGGTTTCTCGGCGCATGGAGGAGAGATCTAGACCGTCGATTGTGATGTTGCCGGATGAGGGGGAGAGGAGGTTGAAAAGGGTTAGGAGGAGGGAGCTCTTGCCACTTCCTGTTCGGCCGCAGAGACCGATCTTCGAGCCGGCGGGGATGGAGAGATTGATGTTGTCGAGTGTCAAGTTTTCGCTTTCGGGACTGTCGAAAGATTAGCATGATAACCAGGAAGCAAGGGTCATAGATAATGCTTACTTATACTTCGCAGACATATCGCTGATCTCGATCACTCCTTTAGTTGGCCAGTCAAAAGGGGGATCATGAGCCTCGCCAGCCTGATCTTCAGCAACATTCTCACTTTCGAATTGTCTGATCCTAGCAACTGCACCTAGAGAGCTCTCAAGCTGTGTCCAGAACATGATCAACAGCTTGATGTTGGATGTGAATGAGATGATCTGAGTGAGTGAAACACCGGTAAATCCTGGCGAAGAACTGTCTCGGAGGCCGACAACAATACCTACAACCAAGACAGCTATGCCGGTAATGACTAGATCGAGGACTAGTGCTAACCATCTTTTCAGAGCCCACATGAGGTAAGTCGGCTTTTGAGACCGGTCTACGAGGGCGAAGTTATGCTTGATAGACTTTTCGCTCCAGTTGAAAGCGCGAATCGTGGCTAGACCGTCAAGAGTCTCAATAAACTGTGTGCTGTTTGAGGAGAATCGTGTTAGCTGATTAAAGACAGCTTACTTGTGCGAAGTCAGCTTACTAGACTGGAGCCTTTCCCTCGAGATCAAGATGTCTCATCTGTCTTGAAGTCCTCAGGTAGAACTTTTGGACAACATAGAAGACGAAGAAAAGTGCCGGGAAGCTTATAGCTATCCATGCGGACGCCGAAGCAATGAGTCCTACTTGGGCGATACACACGAGAACATCTGTAGTGGTAGTATGAGCTCAGTATCTATCATAAAGATCTCTTAACTTACTAGTTGTGACCACCATGAGAGCTAGGGGTAAGGATATGTCAAGTAGTTGTATATCTTGACTGAACCTGTATATCGTTAAACATGACCTTCAGAGCTCGAAGCCAAGGCTATACATACCTCGTCAAGATACTTCCGCTATCGACCTTGCTGAAGAAGGACAGAGGTGCCCTGGAAGCGGTCAGTAGGTCTATCACGACCCAATTGGTGAACGACTTCGACTCACGACATGACAGTGTTAGCGAGGACGTTGTGAAGTTGGACGCCTGTCTTCACAGCCATTACATTGAACGACCACCTGGATCATGTGTTAGCTTATTTCCAAGCATTGATTTATGAATAAACTTTACCACTCAACCGCAGCAGCGAGCGCGAGAGCCCCCACCTGAAGTGCAGTGTAGACGCCGATGTAGTATCCGTAGTTCGAACGAGATTCTTGCATGTTTGCATCTGCCCACCACTTGAGCCAGACAGCTTCTCTCATCAGCCAACGTGTGACTTCACAAAGTTGTTGCAAAACTTACTAGGAAAGGTACAGAGGGATGCATATACGACCTGAAGGATGAGAAATACGACCGCCATAGTCCAACTGATGCAAGCAAAGTAATACTTGTAGATGCTGAAGTCACCAGTCTGACGAGCTGACTCCAATGTCTTGTCGTTGTTTCTAGCGGGCTTTGCTGCAGCATACGTCCTTGTGTGGTGCGCAGAGATTTTCTCCGTAGTGGCGTCCTGGGAGATCGTCTCTGCGGTATCGATGTATCTGGCTGCGTTGTGGCCCGCGGCGTGAAGTTCTCGATAAGTTCCCTGCCCTTCAATCTTACCTTCGGAATTGAGAACGACGATGAGATCGGCTTTTGAGAAGAATCTGGTAGCCCCAGTAGTCATAACGACAGTCGTGTTCCAAGTACGCAGCAGACCTGATGGGCCAAGAAGACGCTCGAATACTGTTGTCTGGGTGCTCAGGTCTAGTTGACTAAAGACATCGTCGAGGAAGACCGTGGAACATCTCGAGTAAACAGCGCGAGCCAGAGCCTTGGCCAATCTGTCAGATGCCATCTTTACTGATCCTTCATGAGCAGACTTACAACTCGATGCTTTTGTCCACCGCTTAAAGCAAATCCTTTGCTTCCAATAATGGTAGAGTCGCGGTCTTGCAATGCATCTAGATCACAATTAAGGTCGCAGGCGTACACCACCGATGCATAGAGCTCTGGGTCAAACTCGCGAAAGTTGACGATGTTGCGCTGTATAGATGCGTTCTGAACAAAAGTCAATGTCAAAAACTGGATTCGTGCGAATCAAGCCACTTACCATGAGCCAGGCAGATTGTTCGCACCAAGCGACATCTGTAGACGAAAGTTCCACAATCCCTTGTGATAAGGGTGTCTCGCCGAGCAAACCCTTGAGGAGTGTGCTCTTTCCACAAGACACGGGACCGGTGATCATAACAAGCTTCGCAAATGGCACATGGAGATCGGCGTCCTTGATGACGAATGGATCCCCATGCTTCCAGCCGAACGAGACACTATCCATTGTGATGACACTGGAATGAGTCGAATAGGTCTGACCAGAGCGAGTAGGTACGATAGTCCGGGTGTCATGTCGTGGACAAGATTGCAAGAAATCTTCTACCCGGGCGATACAACCGATGGCTGAACGCAGTTCTATGAGGCCACCAATTAACATGAATAGAGGCTCTGATGCAAGAAGGATCAGAGCAAGCGATGTGAAGAGCTTAGTCGAATCCAGCGCGTGATGATTTCTTGAGGAGACTCCGATGTAGATCCCAAACGTTATGACGGGAGCGATTAGTTGAGGCACCATTCCAATCGCGACTGATACGCAGGATAATGTTCGAAACTTCGTTGCAGCTTCAAGCTCAATCACCCGGGATCGGCGAAGTAAACTCGCGCCTCTTGAAGTCAAGCCAGAAAGTTTGATAGCCTTCATGGAGCCGAGGACAGATGTCGTTATACCTATCAGATGTAAGGACATGCTCTTTACCAGCTACTAAACTTGATAGGAACTTACCAATTCTCTCTTGCACTTTGTCGATCCATCGAAGCTGGAACGAGGTCGTGAAGCGAGAGAACCAGATAGTCGTGCCTGTCGCAGCTAAAAGAACGATCTGTGTCAGTGACGCACGGCTACCTCGGGGGCGGAACCATACCCAAAGCAATGACTGGGGGGCCCACACATGCGACACCTAGCTCAAGTTCGATGAGCCAGGTAGCAATGGCGACCTGAGCAATATTCGCCCACATCTCATGTAGGTCGATAAGACCGCGAATGATACGCTCCACATCTGCGCTCATCAATGTTATTGAAGCTTTGTTGTCTTTGGAAGCAGAGCTGACGGTGATAGCTTTGCCATATATAGCTGTTATCAGAGTGCCACGAAGCATACTGAGGAACCTATAGTGCCTGTGCCAATAAATCGCAGAAGTAGTTGCGAGTCCAATGTAGACGACGAAGTAGGCACCGATGATACCATAGCCGATGTTCTTGTCTTCTGTGCCCGAGTTGTTGAGGTAGTCGAGAAGTCTTCTCAAGAGTAAAGGTTGACAGAACGTGAGAGCCAGAAGTGCCAGTCTCGGTAGAATTGGTACCAGCAAAGGCCACTTCAGCATATGAAAGATGGCCTTCTTCAGATCTGCTGGCCCACTCTTCGATTGTCTATCCCACTCCCGAGAGAATCGGTTGCTGAGCGCTTCGGAGGCAACGTCGTCGCTCATGTTGTAAAGGTCCTCGGGCTTCAATAAATGGCGTGCACCTTGCCATACCAAGCCGTTCAGCCATGACAAGAATGCTTGGCCATAGAGTCCGCTGAAGTCCTCTGGGCTCTTGTTTCTCTCCGACTTGTAGTATGGTCTTTTACTTCCAGCTTCAAGCAATAGGACTACAGCTTTGATGACAAAGACCACAGTGAAGATATCGCGGACTCGAGTGGAGAAAGGTGACATCAGCCAGAGAGTGCGAAGAGTGGCGCCGTCCAGTACGACGGTAGCGAAGAGGTAACCATTGAGCAACATGGATGGCCGAAGGGACCTGGAATGCTCCATGTACGACAAAACCAGAAGAGCAATACTCGACACAAACGACAGCACGGAGGCCGCCATCGACGGTCTCCATGCCTGAAGTCCTCTATTGTCGGCAAAGAGACCGATCAGGGCCAATTGGAAGACAGCAAGCACTGTAATGACAGACTAAGAAGCCGCCTTCGTAAGCCATAGCTCCCGCTCGCGGGCTACTGTCTACTCACCAACTTGACATATTGAAAAGCATCCACCTTGATCTTAGGCCGAAGACGACTCAACGACTTGAATCTCAGCGGTGCAAAACAAAGCAACAACACAGAAGGTACAATAGAGAAAAAGTAAGACTCGAAGGTCAAGGTAAAGTCGAAGCCTTGTCGACAGCCCTCCACCGCAGGCCCAAATGCACTATCGGCCGTGGGTGAACAAACAGCAGAACTCATGTCACACACAACAAGTTGGAAATTGCACGAATGCAGTCACTTGGTGACTTACTAGGAAGGAAGATATATGGAAGTTGGACTTGTTTATAACCATAGTAGGCTATACATTGAAGGAGCGGAGCTATCGCTGCAGCTCGGAAAGGGGCGTTTGTGGCTGCACGCGATAGGAAGGTCGTCTGAGACACCCGTAGGATTGGTCTAAATTTAGACCAACATATGCGAAATTTGAAACGCTCTTCCGTGGCCCCTATGCTGCCTTATTAGTGAGTAGAATCTTATGGCTTGAACTGCCAGAGTGCGCGATCATTGACCGCTATACAGCTTTCGCCAATCAAACAAGGCACTATATAGTCTATTGACACGAGACTTGGCACCAAAAGGGGTTGTGGTCTAGTGGTATGACATCTTCTTAGCATTGCTTCTTGAGCATTACTGAGTGGAGAAGGTTCTGGGTTCGATTCCCAGCTACTCCATTTTTGCACATTGCATAGCCTACAGGCACGCATGCAAATGTCTAACGACAACATATGAGGATGGGGAGGATTATCTTTAGGCTGAGTAATACAGTTTGAAAAATTCGTGTTGTTAGCTGGGAGATCCGATTAGGCTTTCGAAATTCTCAATTGAAGATATCTTGCTATATGTACATATTCCTACTTTTGACTTCGTGATTTCGTGTCGAAACTCTACTGCTTGGCCGAGAGAACGCTGGTAACAGCCTCGAGGACCTTGGCGTGGATGGCCTTGGGTGCGGCAACAACACCCTTGTTGTTCTTCAACGTTCTACCAACCGAGAAGTCAAGCTGCTTGCCCTGAGCATCGGTGACCTCACCACCAGCCTCACGGACAATCAAGTCACCAGCAGCGTGATCCCAGATCTTCTCCTGGTAGTCCTTCTTGACGGGCAGACGGAGATAAATGTCACCAGCACCACGGGCGATGCTGGCGTACTTGGCCTGCGAGTCCATGCGTACTGAAGGCTTGGTGATGCCGAGCTTGGAGGCAATCTGAGCCTGGTCGCCGTGAGCACTGTGGGCGGCCTCGACGGACTCGCAGAAAGTGGCGCTGCTGAGGTCGTCGACGGTTTTCATTGAGATGGAGGTGGCGTTCTTGAGGGCGCCAGCGGTCAAGGGACGGCTATCAGCACCCTTGCCCAGGATGGCGGACATGAGGACACCCTTGCCCTCGGAGTCGTTTGCGTTGGCACCCAGGTCCTCGGTCAGAGGGGCGCTGTCGTCGATGGGGAGGTTGGGGCATCCGAGAACACCGACCTTGACGTCGCCGTCGACCATCAAGGCGAGGCAGACAGCGTACTGGCCACCACGGAGGAAGCCCTTGGTGCCGTCAATGGGGTCAAGAGCCCAGATACGGCCCTTGTTACCACCCTGACTGGCACCCATATCGAGGACCTCGAGCATGCGGTCGTCACTCTCGATGGGACCACCCAGTGTCTTCTCAGCAGCGTCGTCGTCGAGCTTGGCCTGCTGGACCAATTCCCAGACAGTCTTCTTGAGATCTGCGTTCTCGCGCAGGTCCTTGGCCTCCTCTTCACCAACAACCTCATCATCGGGGAAGTTGGCCTTGATGGCAGCAATAATCAAAGCCTGAGCACCAAAGTCGCCAATGGTGACGGGCGAAGCATCTGACTTGTTGAGGGTGCCCTTGGCGTGGCTGTGAAAGACCTGCTTGGTCAAAATGGCGGCGCGCTGAACAGCAAGGAGAGCAACATTGAGCTCTTGGGAGTAATCGGTCGACATGGCGGCGGTTGTGGAGTGTGTTCGTGGGGGGTTGATGTGATGGGCGAAGAGGCGGAGACGAGGGAGAAACGGTGCGAGTAGTGAAAATGCCAGGATGAAGATGGAAATGCAGAGAATTGGACGTCGACGCAGTACTGTTGGAATCTTTGGATACGCCATCTACGCTAATGAATTCTGAAGCTCCGACAAGGGAGCAGGTGGGGCTGAGCTGGGATGGTGGGGGAAGTGTGCTTTTCTGTTCGCCAGGATGGATTTTCAATAGGGAGACATTTCGAGAAACGAATCATCAACATGTGTGCCATAGCTTAGTGATTATCTCGAGATGCCTATGTCTTCTTCCTTTCGAGCAACAGCACCTAGGGTGAAGAGGATGCAAATCCCAATGGCTATTTTATGAAACAGACACGACGTTCAGCCTTTGCGACTACGCCGCGAATCGATTTTGCAAATCACACGGTACACGCACGTCGATCAGAATCACAAGTAGGTACAGCACAGTCTGTCTCGTCTAGAATATGAAGCACTGATCTGGCATTGTGCCTCAGTTCTGTATTTCATCACTACCGTGAACTTGGTCGCGAAGAATGCTATTTCGTGGACACAGCCGACAGCCATGACGCAAGCGGCTCTGCTCGCAATCGTGAATCCTGTTTGTGCAACAGGTGAGCATCCATTTCAACCCAGCCTCTCCCTGTTCGTGGCTGAGGTTGAGACGCTCATATGTGGCTTGCTTTCCCTCCATAAAGATTGTCTACCATTTTCAAATAATATCCTCAAAACTTCCAAACCATGTCGTCGTCAGAAGTCACTCGAAAGTCAACGAAAGGCCAGGAAGTGACTTCCAAGCAACCACAATATGCTCGTGAAGAAAAGGAGCAAAGTGCAAGCGCAAGTGCAAGCGCTGGGGTATGTCTTTGTATCAGCCAGATCCAGAATTTTGACGTTGACCAAAACCGAAGCTCAATTTGAACCTCTTTGGCGCCATCTCAGGAGCTTTCTCTGGCAAGTCGAAGAAGGAAAAGCAAGCCGACGGTAGCGAAGTCGAACACAGGCAGGATAACTCGGCAATCAAGGGTGTAGCCATGGGCAACGGAAGTGCTGCTGGGGCTGCCAATGCCGAGACACATGGCAGAGAGATGCGCGAGCGTATCCTGGCTGGGGATAAATAGATGTGACGAAGCTCGTGAAGCAACGACCGGTGATGGTGCGAAGGGAGTCATGATAGACAAGTTGTAATAATGGAATCAGTCGTCGAGATATTGATCTAGGGCATCGTACATGGCTTGTTGAACGCTGTCGGACGTTCCAGCGGTGTCTTCGGCGATGGGCTTCTCTTGTCTGGTCGGTGTGTTGATCTTATTCTCAGTAGCAGCTTGCAGACGAATTTCGCCCAGGACTTGTTGCATCCGGTCTTTCGCAGAGTTGACACTCTTGATCTGAGCTTTGATCTTGTCCAGCTGGTCTTCCATAGTCATGATTAGACTCTCGCGTGCTTGGTGAGGACGATAGCGATTGATCAAGTCGTGGATATTGAAAAAGAGAGTCTGCAGGTGCTCGACCTTTTCTGGACCTTGAGTAGGGTTGACGGATAGAGTGCCGACCATTTCGAGAAAGTTCATCAGCACGGCGCGTGTGAGGGTCTGAAGATGCGGTGTTGGATCGAGGTGGACGACGTCTGCGGGATAGAGTTCCTGGATTCCTGCTTGGGCCAATGACTGTGCTGGTTGCGCCAGCTGCTCTCTTGTATCAGTCTCTTGCTCTGACCGTCTGTCACTTGTTTACCCACATCATACTGTGCTCCAAAGCTCTTGTAGCGGCCGTCTGTCGGTGGTTCGGGTGGGATGAGATAGCGGAGCTCGGTGGGCAGCGATTCTACGTCGACTTGATCGCTGTTTGTCGCAGCCTCCTTGCGAATCTGGCGGACCTTGGTCACATTTTGTTTGGTGAAGTGTTTGTAGTACGGTGGGGGTGTCGGAAAGGCTGCCGACAGCATGCGCACTTGTGCCTGCTCAGCCATGTTGTTGCTGCTCGCAAGTGTCTGATGGAAAGTGGAACTCTCAAGCGCCAGATCCGGGGATGACAGCCACAGCATGAGCCACATCAACCCTTAAACGCCCCCTTCGAACGCCCCTTGTCTTCTTGCCTCGTATCTTCTTCCCATCACACTTCTTTCGTGAAAGTCAGATATGCCTGGGTCCGAATCTCACTCGGACTCGAGAAGGAGGCCAGCCTCGGACTCTATCACTGACACTATACTCGGTATTTGGCGGGAGAAATGTGTAATTACTTGTCCTATATCCATATGTATACCACAGTCCAACTAATTTGACATCTCAGCAACCGTACGCTGCTGATTACATCGGCCTGGCTATTATAGTGCCCATTTGGATTTGTCTGCAACTCTTTGCATTCACCGAACCTTTCCATCGCATGTTCGCCCTGGATGATCGGAGGATTCAATACCCACATGCGGAAATCGAGCATGTGCCTGTTACCTGGCTCCTAATCTATGCGGGTCTCTTTCCATCAGTCATCATTCTTGTCTGGAGTTTCGCTTTCTTCAAGCCTCACAAGACACACGTCACCTTATTAGGTCTTGGCATTAGTCTGCTTGTGACACTCTTCGTCACCGATGTAGGTTCATCCATAACTACTGATCATATGGTGATGGAGTACTAAGTTACCACAGGTTATCAAGAACGCAGTAGGAAGACCGAGACCTGATCTCATCGCCCGATGCCAACCAGAACCTGGGACTCCGGAGCATGAACTGATCACATATCTCCGCTGCACGAATCCCCACCACCACGTCCTTCACGACGGCTGGCGCTCCTTCCCCTCTGGCCATAGTTCTTTTGCTTTCTCTGGCCTTGGCTATCTCTCCTTCTTCCTCATGAGCCAGTTTCGAATTCTCCACCCTCGAGCAGGTCTTTATCGTACTCTTGTGGCATTCTCGCCTTTCCTCGGCGCAGCACTTATAGCAATCAGTAGATTGGAAGATTATAGACATGACGTTTTCGACGTTGTTGTTGGAAGTTGCTTAGGCTTGAGCATCTCGTTTGGAGTATGGAGAAGATGGTTCCCGGCATTGTCGAGCAAGGAGTGTTCAGAGCCTCACGATGCTATAGAAGGTGAAGAAGAGCAGTCTATGTTCGAAAGAATCAGAGACGAGGAAGAGATGACAGGTGGAGGATTCGAGATGCAGAGCAGAGAAGGTGGTTATTTGGGTACTGCTGTTCGATAGAGCGCATTTGAGAAATGACATCCATGTTGAAGAACCAATCCTTGGGTGGACCTCGCCAGCAACGAAAGCCGTCCCGGATCTCATCCATTTGGTGCTTGTTTTCACTGAGCTATCACCAATCGGCTTGGCAAGCGAGGAAAGCGTAATCTAGGAAATCCTGGTTTGTCGTTTTTGAGTCGTTGCCTGTTGTGGTCGCGCCCTCACTCGCAATTACGAGCCCCGGCAGGGCCAGGGCCCCTTGGAATCGAGTGTAGGTAACACAGCCAACAACCTTGCATACTTCAGCTGATCTCTTCACCAGTTTCGAGAGTGTGCCCGCTTGGAGAATCAAATCCTACCTCGAACGGCTGCACACAGCTATATGCCTTGAGACAATGCTTCAGAGACAGCCACTGAAATCATTCTCCCAAGATGTGGGTACAGAAATCTAGCTTGACACCGAATTAACACACAAGCTGCATGAGAAAACATTCTCATCCACCATAGCTATGAAGCATGTAATCTTGTTTCAAAATTCATGGCATTTCAAGAACCGTCTGATCCAGAAACGGGCTCAGCTAAATTGTCTATCTAACTTAGCAAGCGCCTCCTTCTTCTCCTTATCCATCAAAATCTTCTCCCCCAACGGTAAATCCCTCAACGCCGTCTGCATAAGCTGCGCCGCCTGATCCGCCGTCATTTTCGGATGCGGTCTCGGTTTCTGCGGCCCTGTACTCAACTGCCCTACATCCTTTCTCCTCAACCCCACTTGCCCTTTTCCATCCATAAAAGTTTCATAGCCATTGGTGTCTAGAACTTCTTGGGGAACGGGTGGGACTTGAAAGGGGATTAGTTGGTCGGGGTGGGTTAGTTTTCCATGTGGGATTTCGGCGTAGGTGGGCATGCGTGTTTCTCCTGCTGCTGCCATGCCGGCCATGTCTTTTATGACTAGTTGGTTGGGAGAGTTATTTTCGACCGCGAAGCGGAGGCACATGATGGCGTGTTCGCGAATGTAGGGGTTATGCTCATCATGACGGCAACAACCAACCAGTGCTTCCAAACCACCGTATTCGCGAACTTGATCCTGCACTTTGCGGTTCTTCCAGATTAAAGAGGAGAGGACGAGGACGGTGAGTTTTTTGAGGTTGCGCCATTCAAAATCCGAGGGCTCGTCTTGGGGGTCTTCGGGGTAGGCTAGGGGAGTCTCGGCTTCGAAGATTGTAGTGGCGGGGGGTTGGGTGTTGGGGTCGCCGGGCGGAATGGGAAGAGGAGGGAGTATGCTGGCGCCTTCGGGGCCTAGGGGTGACAGGTCGAAGGGTCGTTCTACACTGATAGGCAGGGGTTTGAGCATCTGCTGATGCTGCGGATGCATTGGCGGAACCGGGTAATGATGTCCGTTGTTCTGAGGTTGACCATTGCTCTGAGGTAAATGCGGCTGAATCGGCTGGTTCTGCTGATGTTGCTGATTTTGCTGGTATTGTTGGTTCTGCTGATGAGCAGCCGGGCGTCTCGGAATAGGTCCATGCGATGTGCCTCCGGGTCCAAGTTTGGGTATCGCGGCTTCCAGCTCTTTGAGCAGTGTGACAAGCTCACTCGCTACTTCCCACTGTGCCATCACATCCTTCCATATACTTTCCTCGGTGAGCACTGCAAAGAATTCAAGATACTGATATACACCTTCGTACATGCGCTCCATATCCCACAGATTGAGAGGGAAGTCTTCGGGCGATGCTAGGTTCTGATGTATCTTGCCCTGTAAGAAAATGAGAGCACAGGTCTGCGGAATGATATGCTGGCGGAACTCTGTAAAGATGAAGTTGACAATGTGAACATCAACTCTCAACGGATAGGACTCAATAGGTTGCGGGTTCGTCTTGGATGCCTCTGCTCTCGATCTGAAGATGTTCGTGAGAAGCTTCATGATGACGGCTTGAGCTGGAGATATTATATCCTTCGATCTCGACTTGTCTCGGAAGGCGTGATATGCGTAGGGCATCAAGCCATTTACCAAGATAGCTTCCATGATCTTAACCATGAATTTGAAATAAAGCTCTTCCTCGCGCAAGTCCCATGCAGCAACGAATATTAGGAGCTCTCTCAAAAGGTTCTTTCCATTGTCCTGGGCTAGTAGCAAATGGCACCTAACCGTATGCATGTTGACAATCGCATTCGTTTCTTCAGTCGATGTGCCAGATTGTGCTGATTTTCCAGGTGGGACAATTCCAGACATGACGATCATGGGTAGCACCTCGATCTCGGATGGACCCAAGATCAATGGGACATCAGTCAAGAGGCCGCGTCCGTCTTCGCTAGAACCAGGATATTCATCTTCGTCTTCGCTTTCCTCTTCCTCACTTTCTTCATCTAGACCTTCATCGCCCTCATCCGTCCGGTTGTCGTATACTGGTGAGGCCGGAGAAGCAATGGGCGAAGCGGGACTCGCGATCTGAGCTTGCTGTGGCGGGACAGGGTGACTCTCCAGTCGTTTCATGAGTTCTGACTTTCCACTTTCAAGGATTTTTGCTCCTGCAGAAGCAGTAAACATCATCTTATAGTCATCCTCAGCCACGGGTCTAGGTCCTGTGGAAGACTTCTCGTCGGGGAAGGCAATGGCTCCATCTGAGTTGTAGACCGGAGGTTCAAGAGGTGTAACTTTGGTGGTTTCGAGTCTCATACTGTCGCCAAGTTGCCCTTCGAGATGGGCAATGCGTGCAGCGACCTGATTTGCATGAGCTCTGTCGACCTTTTCTTTCTCGGCCTGGGTCAAACGTCGAGCATCATGATAAGCGACCAGTTCCTTTTCGTATTGCTGCGCGAGGATATCGTATTGCTTGTTGAAGCCAGTCTTTTCCTTGTCCGATAGAACGCTCCACCTTGCAGCAAGAGCTTTCGCGACATCATCCGGGGTCGCGGTAGGGCCAAGCGCTTCCCTAGTTTCTGCTTGATGCTGCCTGACAAACAAGACGTAACCAGAAACAGGCCTTGAAGGAGGCTTCATCTGGTCCTTCGTTGCTAGCAATCGCTTCGCATTCAGAGCATCCTGGGCAGCATCATAAGTAGCCTTGCTTGTTTCGCCGAGCGCAACCAGAATATCGCCAGTGGAAACAGGTGGTTTGGGCATGTCGCCTAGAGCAGGTTGGCAATTCGTGTCGTCACCATCTTCGGCCAGTATTCCTTCGGTTGAGTTGTCGAACAGCGCGACCCACAGCATCAGCTTCCTTCTTTCATTCCTGGCGACCAGATTGTTCAGAAATTGGAGAGAGGTTATGAGTAACTTCTTGTAAGCATTCACAATCCACTGCCACTTTTCCTCGTCGCCTGTACCAGCATCACCATCGAAACCTCTTGCCGTGACTCGCACGCAGCAGTTGATCAACCTGAAAATCTCCTGGTCGAAAGTGCACTCTGCAGCCAAGTCCTGGGCCTTCTCTCCAATTGTCAAGGTGTTGCGCAATATTGATACCAGGTCATTAAGTCTTTCCAAATCTTTCCACAGTCCAGGGTAGTTTTGGGCGATTAGAGCTCCTGATGTGGATTCGTAGTCGACGGCGGACGGGTCCCAGACGGCGAAAGAGCGGCGTTCGAGCGAAGGGATGGCGGCGCGGAACAACGTGACCATGTCTTTCCAAACATTGTCGTCAATTCCTAGTCCTTCTCTGCATTGAGTAAGATGCGTCAGTGGATGGCGGCGCAAGTGCTATGGAGCCAGAGTATGACTAACCTGACTTCCGGTTGTTGCGCTGAAGCCTTGAGTATATCTTTACAAACGGTCCTGTCTAGTCTTTCCAGCATCGACTCCTTCATATACGTCGGGCTCTTGAAGTGCATCGTGTATGCCGGCAGTCCGAGGCGAAGCAATGTGCTGTACGCATGTCCGGTCACACTATCCTCGTAGGACGTCATCTTGTCGGCGCGCAAGCCCTCCAGACAGATATTGATATTGTCGTAGTTCTATTCTCTTATTCCAGCAATAGGTAGCTTGCGTGAGTCAATCGCAAGAGCGGTAGAAATGCGAAACACCTTGAAGGTTTCAAAGCCAACTTTGGCCTTGGCTGACAGGCACAGATGGTGTTTCCCGAGGTTTCTCCTCCAGCTTGTCTTGCGACTTTCGGAGGAAGCCTTCGATCTTTATGTTTCAATTACACACACAAAACATGCTCACTAGCATCTTTGCGCTTTGAAGTTTTACTTTGAGAACCATCTCAACACAATGCATTGATGTCGTAAATTCGTTATTGGACTACAGCCATTTCTAGATGGCACCACTCATGCACGTTCTTGAGCCCTCCTAGCATCACTCCACTCCTTCTCCGTCTTGTTCGGTTCTGCAAAAAGACTGACAACAGACTTGTTGTGCAAACTTGGCTGGAACAAGGCATCTCTAGGCGATGCGATTGGTGTGCAATTATCCGATGCGCCGTCATCAAATGCTGAAGCCTCCACTTTGGCTGCCTCCATGTCCTGCTCGCGTGCTTCCTTCTGGTTGTTCTTGTGTCTAAGCCAGCGTAATGCGAGGATCAGGAGGATGATAGATGAGACCAGTCCGACGATGACGCCGATAGGGATTGCGTTGTTGTATGCCATGGCGCAGTTGAAAGCTTGGAGAGTAAAGATGACTTTTGGCCGCTGTTGATCGACTCGATGTGAATTCTCGAATTCGTCGAGGTAGTACATAAAAGGTTCGTAGGTATCTGCAACATGTTAGAAGGCTGAATTGGATTCGAGGTTGTATTGAGCAAGTACTTGATTGATGCTGGGCATTACAGAGCAATTGACATGCGGAGTAGTGGACTTCTGGAGTTATGATAGCGATGGAGAACTGTGGGTAGTACACCTCTTATGTAGAGCAATTTCATAGTCGATCATGGTCAAGTAGGCGGCGCAGTGAGTCGCAGGAAGCCTGAAACCCTGCAGTCAGGCCCGCAATTTGCCCTCACTCGAAACCCTTGCAAGTCTCGTCGAATGGTGTTGGGAGACTGTTGGATGGACGGGACGATCAAAATATACATCTCCCCACTGTTTGTTGACGAGCTGACGAGTCAAATGTACATCACCGCTGATGCTCTGATTTTTTCGAGAAAAGTCGAGCGAGCACATCAAAGTCTTTGGATGATTGCCGTCGAGATGCAGAGAGCTCAGTGCTGCTGCGTGGTATAGTGTTCACACAAAAACCTTCAGCGATTACCCAGCTCGATACCGACAACATCGTCTGTGGATCTACCATGCATGTCTTGGCAAGCTCAGGATCTGCTGGAATCTCGTGTTGGCCGTGATGAAAACTCATCGTCACCAAATACTGTTCCCGATACTTGCAGTAGGAATCACGGGCCGCGAGCGTAAGGTCTATCGAAATTAACTTTACTGCTTCATGAGTAAGTGCTGTATGCAAGCTTTCCAAGATCAGGTCTAAGCAAAAAAAAAGCCCTATACATTTTCATAATTTTGACTTTTGGTATGTCCGAAGTGCCAGATCAAGTGGAGGGGCTCGAGAAGCAAGGTGTGATATAGAAAGCGAGAGCTAAAGAGCATCTTTGAGCAAAATTGAACGTAATCAAAAAGCAGAGTAAGTTCAAGCAAATGCTCGATGTAAAGCCCTCGGATCGGAATGCCGAGGGTGATGAAGCAGTATCAAAAGTGCGAACGCCTGTAGCAAGAAAGAGCAAAGAAAAAAAAGCAAAGCCAGATAAATGTTTCAGATGGAATGTCGTTGAGTCGTTAAGTCATGGTCGTATCATGTTGATGAGTTCGCAAACCATGCCAGTGGTTAAAAATATCGCCGTAATCGCGGCGGCGAAAGCAAGATGAGATGAGCAAGTCGTTCAATGAACGCGAAGTTCTTCGCTCTGACGAAGAAGTGATGCGTTGTCGTAGGATGCTTATGACAGAAGGGTCGGGCTCTTGTTTTCTTGGTCGATGATTTCTGAGGCAGCATACTTCTGTTGTTTGTACCAAAGCGTGCAAGCGGAGAAAGCGGTGACTGTGAAGGCCACGATGCCGAGAACACTGGCTACAGGTGCGGTAGCGACTAGTGGGATGGAGAGCAAGAGGTAGGTCAATGCTGTAAGATGTCAGTACTCTATTGCTTGTTGGCCTTGAAGGGGACGTACCAATGGCCGTGCCGAATGACGCAACGACTGAACTTCTTGCACGAAATGGACCCCAGGTGTCGAGAGCAGCAAAGCTGAGGCACCAGAAGATGGATAGCACCACGACTGAGAGACAGCCAAAAGGGAAACCGCCAATCGAAGCTTCGAAGACCTGCTGGATGACCTTGGTAGGGAGATTATGAATGTCGTTGTGAAACTCGGAGACTGTCCTTGCGGCATCTGTCACGTTTTCGGTGACGGTAAAGATGGCGTCGAGCAAGATCTCAGTCTGGTGGTGAAGTGCTCGCGCAGTCTCGGCGTTACGAGCCAGCATACGTGCAAGTTGCTGCAAGATCCGTCAGCGGTAAAGAACAGTGCAACCGCTTTCAAGACTTACTTGATTCTGTTCATCCAGAGCCAACGAGTTGGCTAGCGAGCTGTCCTGTGAGCGGTCGATCTGGATAGCAATGTTCAGCACCTGGCTGAAATGCTGTGTCATTTCTGCCTGTGCATGTTGAGCTCGAAGACGATGGTCCTCAAGATCGGAAGCGATATGAGAAGATGCCTGTCGCACGTCAGTGACCCGTGAAACCGGGCGGGGTTTGGCTTTCTTACCTCACGGACACGCTTCACATCCCTGCCAAGATCTTGAATGTTGTTTCCAAGATCGTTGACGTCGGCTTGGAATCGAGCCCACTGATCAACAATGCGTTTCTGGATCTCAAGGTCAGTGTTCAAGGCGAGATGGAATGCTTGCATGCCATTGCCCATCTCGGTCCACTGTCTGGTGAAAGCCAGTTTCTCTTCGGTTGTGTTGGCCATGACAACAGTTGCTTCCATCATTGCCTCCATCATGAGCTTCATCGATTCCAGCATACTGTCTAACATATGTTAGCACACATGAGTCCGGAATGTTGAATCTAGGCGTGCTCACCTTTGTCCAACTCGGCTCTCATGGAGTGGCAAAGCAGCACTGCATTCTGACGCGCATTAGAGTAGCTGGTCCACCAGACTGGGTTAGAAGAAAGTGACAATGAGCATTGGTCAAGGTCATTACCGTCGTCGAGGTTGCGCGGGACGGAAGGCTTGGTGAATCGACCGTTGATGATGAACCCACGGAAGCCATTGACTTTGGAGGCCTGCTCGACAGGTCTGAAGGGCGAGCAAGAAGCAGGAATGTTGGCCTTGGCGTCCAACAACTCACAGATAGCCAAACGTGTAGCGTATATAGATTTTGAGCGTTCCAGCATGACATCAATGCCTTGATCAGTAGCGAGACTAGTATCATGGTCGATCTCAGAACAAGTGTTGAGTAGAGATTGAGAAGCCAGCTTCTGACAAGAAGGAAGTTTCTCAACTTTGTTCATGGTGTTGATGATTGAGTGCATGCCTTCTGTGATGCGAACCTTGGTGGAGGAAAGCTCAGTGCCTGCAAGATCGGTGAGACTTGAGGAGAGATCGTGGATCTTGAGGGCTGGTTGAAAGCCCATGCAAGACTGAATCAAGATGAAGAAGAACAGCAGCATGGCCAGCATGGTTGCGTTCATGATCAAGATGGGTGATGAATTGGCTTCAGATCGTGGGTGGCATGGGAGTGTGGAGTGGGGGATGAGAGAGGGAGAGAGTTGAAAGAGGGAAAGTAGGAATCAGGTCGTTGCCGGTGAGTTACTTGGGTCAACTATCAATCAATCAATAGATCGTCTATTAGATGACCGATGTGCAATTGTGGTGTTGACAATGGGATCGATGGAGCGTGCTGGTTTGGGCGGATTCGGCGAAGGGGGTGGAGGGATGTGACGCCAAGACTTCACTCGCGGAGCTCGAAAGTCGATTCGCCGTTCAATTGTTTGTCCAGCGAATTATTGAACTTGTCGCGATACACATCTTGACCATTCCACACAACATGTTCACTCCAGCAAGGCGGCGCTGCATCAGCGCAATAAAGAACTTCCGCTCCACCGAAACCTCGATTCCAGCTTTCCTCTTGCCAGCTTTCCAACAGCAATCGTCGGCCTTTTCCACCTCATCGCCATGCCAGTCCAAGATCGGTAGCGCACCGCTATCATTGCCTCCGGATGTCAACTTCCAAATCGTCCAAGCCCCTGTGCAGAAGAAGGGATCAAGAGTCAGTCGTACGCAAGAAGGTGCTACAGTACACATCGAAGGCCCACTTGGAAAGCTATCTATGCCAATTCCTGCATACATGAACATCATCTCCGATGAAGCAAAGCGCACATTTAGCTTGAGCGTTCTGGATCAAGAGGAGAGAAAGCAAAGGGAGATGTGGGGTGAGTGAAAGATGACATCAAAGAGCTGAGATTGCTTGTCTAATTATTTACAAAGGAACCTGCCGCGCATACCTGCAAAATCATATCCTGGGTGTCAGTGAAGGTCACTCCGCCATTCTCCGTCTTGTTGGCGTTGGTTACCGTGCAACCGTCGAGAAGACTGCCGTCACAAAACAGCCCGAATATCCTGGCCAGGAGTTCGTTTCCCTCAAGGTCGGCTACTCACATCCGATCGAACTTGGTGTACCCAAGGGAGTGAAGGCGAGCACTCCTCAACCCACACGTATCCTGCTGGAGGGTGTCGAAAAAGAGGTCGTGAAGCAGTTCGCTGCAGAGATTCGTGCATGGAGAGTCCCTGAGCCCTACAAAGGCAAGGGTATCTTTGTCAACGATGAAACCATCAAGCTGAAGGCCAAGAAGATCAAATAGACGACTCGCCCTTTCTGCTCTGTATTTACTGTACGATATCTATTTCGAGAGCTGGATCTCATGTTCAAAAGCCTTTTTTTTTTGGTCTACCCATCAAGAACTCCGTAGCGTGAAGCAGCAAAGGTGGAGGTGAATCCAGTGCGATCCTCGATCTCTCACGCCATCTGATACACGACTGTCTGGAGGGCCTTTAGTCGTTTCGCGGTCCTCAGTATCGGAGAACAAGCAGCGAAACTCTCTGCAAGCGAAAATGTCCCGAAACGTGCCTTCCGTTCAGCAAGTAGACAGTGCCAAGCAGAACAACTGCGCATTTCACCATTCCATCATTTTCTATTTCCTCTGCCTCTCGGAAAACAGATCCATTGCCGACACATCCGAACGTTATATTCAATGTTCCATAATCAAGGGTTCGGTAGACCTTACATCATAATCTATAGGTGTCAAAGAGTTTTATCCTTCGCTCTCGTATCGCAATTTTGGCTCCAACTGGTTTCACCAGTGCACCAATAGAGACCTGCGACGCAAGCCACTGTGGTTAAAAAAAGCAGCATCCAAGAAGGATCCCCAGACGGCACCTCGTACCTTGCAGACCATTTCCAATACGCGCCCCTACATAGGAATGCCGTCCCCTCTCCCACAACCGGTAGGTTATTAGCTTGACCAGCTGAAGCGATTGCCTGTGACGATATCTTTCCTCTTGCTCTAGACGAGCCACGTTCCTTTTTATCCTAATCGTTCCATTCTTTGTCGCATACCAGCCCAGCTGCCTTTTCGCCGCGATATCCCATACGGTACCACTTCATCACACTCAATAATGATTTCAGACTTGTTCTTGAGTCGGTCGCGGACTCAACTCTATGGCTATGACAAAGTTCGCGTGCCTTTTCATGCGATTCGTGCGGCTCAGTTGGTATCCAGCATCATTGTAGGCTCGATCATGACATTCTTCATTTATCATCTACAACACGACCACTGGCCAACACCATGGACTTTTAAAGTGGTCAGTCAACCATGGATACCAGCAAACGCACTAGCATACTAACACATCTTGACAGCTCATGAGTGTATCCTGGATCACGATAGCTATCCTTGCTGCTACCATCGCTCTACACTTGCTCAGCGGTCTCAATCCTCGTCTTAACCTTATCCTCAATTCTACGATATTCATCATTTGGACTACTGGCTTCGGCATGCTTTCTTGGTGGATGTGGGGAACTTTGACGCATTACTGCGATGTTGGTCACTGGAACGACGGCACTGGCATCATGGTGTGCAAGATCTACAAAGCTCTGTTCACCTTTGCGTTACTAGGACTGTAAGACATAACTTGCGAGACCTTCGATGAAAGAAGTGCTAACTAGTTATAGGATCTCGACTCTCCTGGCAGTCGCACTGGATATCCACATCAGCCGTATGAACACCCTGCGCGGTCAGCACTTCCGCTTGAACCTTCGTGGCGACAGAAAGGCCAGCGGCATTCCCATGAACGGTCCTTACACCGATGTCAACTCCCAATCGAATTCGCAAGATAACCTCCACAACTCCCACGAGAGCCTGCCGCACGTTGCAACTGGCGATGCCTTCGAGATCCCTACCATTGGATCGCAGAAAACAAGGGCTGGCTACACGATCCCAGAATCGCAATTCGATTATGAGACTGGTTACCACGGAGCCCATGCTGAGAGAGTATTTGGCGCAAAGTAAGGACCTGAGACCGTCTGGTCAGGACAAGAAAGAGAAGAGGACAATAACGTATATTATGACTGGTGACTGCGATCCACGGAGGCTGGAACCTTCGCGAGTCCGGTGCGCCGAAAACAAAAGAGCCCGCTATAGTACGAGCAGTGATGAATACACACTTTTTACACAAAGCGCAGACCTCTAGAGCCTCGAACTAGCCCATCTGACAGATTTCTGGCAGGAGTCACGGTCGATATCTGACAGGAACTAACATCAAAACGTCAGTATATCCACATCAGGACTCTCACTTAAGCTCGGCTTCCACCAACATCAATCATGTATACACCTCCGTCTCGGTCCTCTTCACAACCCATTACCGCTTTACCAACAAGCGGGGTGGTCCAGCGGCACCGCGATCCAACTCTTGTTTGGCAACTCCCGACCACGCCAAGGTCATCGGTTCGATCCTCGCCATCTGCCTTTGATCTGAAGAGCCTTTGATGCTCCCATCCCTCCGACAACTAAAACGAAACCAGTGAGCTGGTGGCTTTCTCCCCGCTACGGCGGGCGATTTGTTTTGCTAATGCCGGTTGTGCTTTGGGTGCTCCTTTGTTTTCCGGCTCTACTCAGTGGGAAAGGATTCCAGAATTGACGTCGTAGTATGATATGCTCATAGGAAGGCTCGGAAAGAATCATGAAATAGTATGGTATGGTAACCTCTCGTGCTATCGAAAGGCTCAGGAAAGAGATATGGATGCGTCTTGCAACCTTCGCGATGTGGTCGAGCTACCGGAAAGGATCCAGAATCGACAATACAACATGAGACGTCTCCGACAAAACTCAGGAAAATTATCAAAGAGCACGGCGTGGCAAGCTCCCATGCCATTGCCAAAGTCCAGAAAAGAGTCACGAATGCGCATTGCAACGTTTAGTGATCTGCGGAAGCCTCACGGAAGACATCGACGAGTATGATATGGCAACTTCCACTGATCCCCGGAAGTCTGAGAAAGAGTTGCGGGTGCGCCTTGCAACCTCTCGTGCTATCGTCGAAGTCCAGAAAGAGTTGAGAACGCGCCTTGCAACTTCAGTGGTTGCCGGGAGCCTACGAAAGAGTTGCGAATGCGCCTTGTAATTTCCGGTGGTTCTTGGAAGCCTGAGAAAAGGTTGCGAATGCGTCTTGCATGATTTAGCGGCCTCCATTTAGTCTGAGAAACATCGTGAATCCAAGAAATGAGATAAGTGAGACGTCCCCGGCGCGGTTGGAAAAAGTCGTGAATCTGCACTGCAACGTCTCGTGCTGTTATGAGAGCTCGGAGAAACGTCGTGGACCGAGTGAGCTTGCGGGTGGGATTGTAATTCGCATCAGTGGGCGAAGTGAGTAGCATTATCCAAGCATTCCATTCCGCTTTCACATGAACCTCAAGCGTTACATCCCTCTTCCACCTTTCCTCTTCCACCTTCATCCACCAATCACGATATACCAGCGATAGATACACGATCTCAGCAACACCACGATCTCAGCAACGCCACAGTGAGTGGCACAACTGTGCCTGTCGTTTCAGCTGGAGCAGCCAAGCGAGCTGAACAGATGGCCACTCAGCAAGGCCCATTGCGTTAACGACACCAAGACGACTTCACTTGCTCCCGACACTGATGAAGCCGCGGTCAAGCCCGAGCCGAACGACGAGGGAAATCAAGACACCACCATTGCACAGCCCGTCGAGCCCAACAATGCCATATCGGCAGATGAATCCACTCGTAGAGGATACGACAAGACGATCGGAGGCTACCGATGCCCGGACCACCCATTTGAATGGTACTGGCGTGTGACCCAGAGAACTTTGAGGGAGAAGTTGAGTATGAGAAAGGCCTGGTTGGCACTAAGATAGTTGATATCAAAACCGACTCGGTAGACAGGCACTCGGGGTCGCGCTAGGCACATTTGCCAACACCGGGGTGAACAATAACATACCTACGACCTAAAGCGTTAATCGAGCCAATCTTCTTACGGCGGAAATTTGCTCATAGGGTTAACGTACAGGAGACCAGGTCCATGAACCGTGAGAGATGTCTCTTTACAATTTACTTCTTCCTTCTATATCTATCCTATTAGCACATCGTTCTACCCTTTTCCACATTCTTTTTCCTCTCATTACTTCCTACTCAACTTATTATGCAAAGTATGCTCCCTCATAAACAATGCCACTATCCCTCCAATCCCAGCCAACACAACAACAACAACCCACACAGCCCTCAAACTCTCAATATAAGTATCCCTAACCCCCTCTTCCCATCCTTTGGGCAAGAAGGAAATATCACCCACATCATCTCGAATTTTCTTGATGATGTGGTCTGCATTTTCCAAATGGCCAAAGCGGGAGTAAAGACCAGAGGAAAGCTTGTTTTGGAATACTGCAGAGGCGATTGTGATGCCGATTGTGGAGCCTGTGGAGCGGAAAGCGTAGGAGGCGGATGTTATGACGGCTTGATGTTCGTGGCCTACGGCGCTGAGCAGAGCGAGCAGGGTCACGGTTAGCATGGCGCCGTAGGCTGTGCCGGAGAAGAAGAGCCAGAGGAAGGGGAGGACACCGATGACGTTTTCGTTGAAGGTTGTTGCGATGAGGGTGGCGGAGATGATGTAGAGGGTTAGTGCGCAGGTGGAGAGCCACCAGTAACGTCCTGTGGCTCGCATAATCACACCAGCGCCTAGGGAGCCACATGCTGTACCGATGGATTGGGGGACTAGACGTGTTCCAGCTGCTGTGGCGGAGAGACCCTGTACGATCTGGAAGTAGATGGGTACGTAATAGAAAAGTGAGTAGACGGCCATGGTAAGGAACCAGTTTGTCAGACATGCTGAAGCCACGGTGCGGTGGAGGAGTAAGCGGACGGGGATGACAGGCTCTTTTGCAACTCTGTCTTCAATGTAGACGAAAGCGGCTAATGCAACAGCAGAGAGAGGCAAGCTGACGTAGACCAAAGGGTGGTTCCATGGCACGATGTTGCCACCACTGTTCAGACCGAGGAGCAGTAAGACCAGCGCAGTACACAAGGTTATGGCACCAAGGAAATCGACCCGCTTAATGCGTTCCGTCGAATTACCCTCCTTGACAGGGATGTCGATAAAGAACCAGCCGAGCAGACCAGCAATGATAATGAACGGTACCTGGACATAGAAAGCCCATCGCCAGGAAAGGTGATCATTCATGAGTCCACCAAAGATACCTCCCAATCCCATTCCAGTGCCATAGATCAGGTTAGCAAAGCCTTGCCAGAGTCCACGTTTTCTCAGGGGAATCAAGTCACTAGCAATGAACGTCGAGATAGTGTTCAAGCACCTACTCCTGTCAGCATAACTCCTTTGCTATTGATCCATAGGCTTCAAAACATACCCACCACCAGTACCAGCGACCACACGACCAAAGATCATCATGGGAGCATTCTGAGCCAACCCACAAATCAGCGTACCGATAGCAAAGAAGCTACTTGCAAATACAATGCCCGCCTTCCTCCCATAAATATCAGACATTTTTCCCGAAAGCGGTTGAAATGCAGCATTGGCGATGAGGTATCCAGTTGCGATCCAAGAGAGTAGTGTGGAAGAGTGGAAGTTCCTGCTAATGGGAGAAGCGAGTGTGGCTACGACAGTCGAGTCTGTTATCCAAGTGTCAGTATACTGCGGTGCTTGTGGATAGGGGATCTAAGGGAACTGTACCCATGGCAGCCCAAAAGGAACCAACCCACAGACAAATCATGATCAACATGACCTTTGCAGAAGTAGGTTCCTCGACCACATCCTCCTCTCCATCCTCCTCTTGTCCAGCAGGATCTCTCTGAATAGTCCCATGGTCCCGTCCAGTGCCATCTCTACCGAGCAGAGGTTCTTGTTCATCATGGAGCGGTGACGGTGGAAGCACCGTGATATCGTCTCGTTCAGCCACCATTGCGACGTCCTCGTAAGGTAGAAAGAGTGTTGACTGCGAGGGATAGAAAGATTGGAACTCAAAACTCCCACGTTTGGCCGTGACGCACACGCGATCGCCGACCGGCAGGCCGTCATGCCCGTTATCGGGGATAGCGATTGCCCTATCACCGGCTCTTTATCATGCTCGTTACATCGACTCCATTATACAAGTTCAAGGATATAACGCAATCAAAATGGCTGAATGTCCTCGATTCTGTGTCACGAAATAACATACAGGTGCATTGTGTTACTCTCAGATTAAACCGATGGTGTGACGTTGTCGTTGGTCAAGACCGCTCTGGGAACCGCCACCCTTTGTGACATTAGCAACCTACTCGAAGTTGTGGATATCGTAAGCCACGACGAAAGCCAAGTTGAGACCTACTTGAATGTACATAGAACTTCTAGAGAGTATAGAGAACCTAAGCTAGAATTACCTTAAGCATACTCTACACTTCTAATTTACCTGGTGGCTGGTATGATCAAGTCAGGGTGTCCCGCTTTACCAAGATTACAAGGAAGAAAGAAGGAAAAAAGGAAAACAAATAACAAACAGTCATATAAGCTAGCCATGTAATCTCATGTCATTAAATGCATGCTTTCATTATACTCATTAAGTCTCTCTACTTATCTATGAAGCAGCAGGAGGCGCTCTCTTCTTGAAGCCCAAGACAGTCTTCAATCGTCTCAACTTCGACAGCCTCTCCTTGTCGTGCTTCTCCGTCTCTGCCCTTGTGAGATCTGGCATGGAAGCCAATTGCTCTAGAGTCAGATCTTCTGTACCAGCATCCGTGGCGCCAGCATCGCTCTCAACTTCACTGCCAGCCGTGACGGGCCTTTGAATGGTACCTCTAGACCTGCGTCTTTGCTCGTCGATGTATCGGTCCAAGACATCGAGAAGGATGGTGTGTGCAGACTTGCCAGCATATTTTCCGGTCGCTGCTTGGGTGGTTGGGTTGCGCCACGGGCAGTGCTCTCGATGTAGTTGAAGGAGATTGAGAGAGCGGTCTTCTTGCTCTTCATCATCGTCGTCGCCAAATGTGTGAGGCTTGTAGTCGGGTTGGTACATCCATAGGCCGACTCTTTGGAAGCAGGCATCGCAGAATAGAAGCTGGGTGCTGGACTCGCCTGAAGCTTGCCATCCACAGACGGCAGCCTTCAACGCCTTCTGCTTTGTCTCATCCGAGACTTTTGTTTCTTCTGGCTCTTTCTCTGCATCTGTCTTGTCTTGGATGTTCTCGAGAAGGGATATTGGAAGGTTGGCGAGGATCTTGTTTGGGGAAGGGCTGAGCTCAGCGGGTTGCAGGGCCAGGTTGGCGAGTGACGACGAGATGTTTAGCAGCGACTGGTAGCGTGTGCGAAGTTCGGGTTGCCAGACAGTCGACTTGACAAGAGGTAAGCGGTAAATGTCGTCCTTGCATCCTGCCTTCCTCCATAGACAGTCGTCTGAGTGTCCCTCGATGATGAGCTCCTTGTATTTGTTGACCAATGCTTGTTCCAATTCTTCCTGATTAGCCTCCTCTTCGTCTTCGTCACTCTCTGCCTCCTCTCGTGCTTCTTCCTCAGTCTGAACGCGACATCTCTTGACAATTGGCTCAATCTTGACGGCGACGCGCTCTCGACAGCCTCCCTTACACGCCACAGTGTTCGTATCGACACACCACCAGCCTCTCTTGGCCCACTCAACCTCATTAATAGCATCAGGTTTCGGATGCCAGCTGGTGACAGGTCCAAAACTGCGCAATCTCTTGATAAAAGCGTCATGCGACCATGGCGCAAAGTTTGGTTCTCCTCGGACGGGATTGATTGACGTCGCAGGTGCTGTCTGCTTGCGCAAACTGGTCGCCAGTGATGTCGTAGAGCCGCTGGATCTTATGCGCTTGGTGGCTGGTTCGCTGATTGTGCCTTGCGACACGGGTCTAGGAGGAGTGGCTACTGGCGCCGAGGGTGATCCGAAGCGGCTATCGAGGAGTCTGTGAAACTTGCGTTTCGTCGTTGCGAGTGCTTCGGGCATGGTGTGATGGTATTTCGAAGGGTTTGTGAAAGCGATCGAGTCTGTTGTCGCTGGTTTGTGTCTTTGTTGACAAAGGCGCAACAATCACATGCAGCTCGGCTTCGGCTCATGCTGTCAGCAACAAGCCCCGGTGCTCCTGCCTTCTTCTACCACAAATCACTTCACTGATGTCATACCCAGAATGTTTTTCTACTTGATCACCATACTACTGGAAGATTGAACTTGAGGTTTGTAATCCTGTGGGAATTGAGACGTTGCCGCTGGTTACGATTACCGCCGAAAGAAAACATGCAACTAAAGCTCCTTTTCTGGCTCCTGATTATGATACCCTCCGACGCTAGTCAGATATCCTGTTTTCCACTTCTGATCCAGAGCCGCGTTGAACATGGCCTCTCTGCGCGCGTTTCTTTCACTGCTGGTACTACTGGGAGTACTGCTGTGCCCTGACCTCGATGTCCTCACCCGTTTGTGTGGAGTCTCATAAATTATCGTTGACGAGCTGCGACCCATGCTCGCTTTGCTCGTTCCTGACTCTCTGCTTTGCTTTTCCTGTGCCGTTTCAAATGTCACTTCTGGAGGGCTTTGTGGTCTGTTCACCGGCTTGTCCCTCTCAGGCGATGGCGTGTCTCGTTGTGATTCTGCTTCGTTGGCATCTGGATCTTTGATACCCAGCTCGGCGTGAAGTTTCTTGTCTGCCTGGAAGACGTTGGCTGAGCAAAGGTCTCCGAACAACATCTCCATCGATATATCATATGTATAGGACGACCGGTCGATTGTGCAAGGGTGAATATCCCTTGGTTTGAATGCTTGTACGAGTTCGCGTAGCTCCAGGTAGGAAGAATGACGAGAGAATGGAAAGGTCTGAGTTTGTTAGCTTGCGCGAAGACAAGTCGCGTGTGTTACTCACGATCTGCCTTTGTCGCTTCAGCCGATCCTCTTCTTCCTGCTTAGCTTTGCCGGTGACCAGCCTTGTGAGAGCTGGAACCAACTTGTCTATGGGCAAGTTATCCATGTCGAACTCATCTACGGGTCGACCATCTTGACTAGTAACGTCGACCTCGTCACGGAGTATTTCGAGGTCAAGGTCGATTGACTCTTTACCTCTCTTCGTCAGACTCGCAAACCATTCTTGCATTGGCTCCCTGAGCTCAGGTTGGGCCTGGAGTGCTCTTTTGCAAATTAGAAATAGCTGCTGGACGCTGCCTTGGTCATATAGCTCGAGCGAATGTGTTTGATTGAGGTCACCGTGACCGCCACCAGCTCCTATCTCGGCAATGTTATGGCCTTTGTGTCGAGCTATTATTGGCGTGATCCATACGACACAAGCTGCACGGCTTTCATCAGCATGTGCATATTCGACCACCGAGATACGGAGACTTACGATCCTGGAACACTTCACAGCGAGTTCCTCTCTCACAACTGTGAATTCGAACACCTTCCAGAGAATTTGTTAGACATCCTGGATGTTCGTGGTTCCCAAGTTTGTAGCCCACTAAAGGTGCAGTTTGTGGTCCGTAGCATGTCGGCTGATCTCTCTGCGAGGAGTATAGGCGCCAACGATAGTCATCAAGATGAACCCGTGTCTTCAAAGCAGCTGCAAGAGCGATCCAAGCTTCTTCATACCCAAATGTCCATGTATTGAGATAAAATATGGTTTTCGGAGGATACTCGGCGGCTTTCTTGAGCAGTTCGTCCAAGCCCTCGGCCTTCGAAGGCATTTCGTACTCCAAAGCATCGCCGGAAGTGAAAGTTGTGTCCAGGTAAAGATTGTCAAGTCTCTGAGTACCTTTTGTGTATGGCAAGAGGACGGGGCTGCGCACGAGAGTGTTCACCCACCATGTTTCTGATCGAAGATCACCAGTGTAGAGAATAGCCCGTCCATTACCTTCTATCAAGAACATGCAAGATCCCAAGCAGTGATTGGCATCGAAGAGAGTGACTCTGATTGATATGCCAGGAGCCAGTTCAATCTCGGTAGGTGTTTCGAGAGGAATAGGTTTGATGTGATTTTTGAGACGACGATATGTCTGTTTTCTGGACTCCAAAATACCTTTTGCAAAGTTCATGCGGTGTGGGAACTTCTCCAAACGAAGAAGCAGCTCACGAGTTTGCGCAGTGCAATAGACGAAAGTAGATTTGAAAGACTCGAGGCCTTTCAAGTGATCGCTGTGGACATGGCTGAGGAAACACGCGAGTGGTGGCGGTTCGTCTGGATAATTGGTAAAATTGTCGATTCGGATATAGGGAAACTCCCTGACGATACCGTCAAAGGTGGACATTGAGGCCTGCACTTCATTGATCTAATGCCTGCATGTGGAGGATCATCGATTGTTCCAGATTAAGATTGGCACATGGAGACGCGTTGCGGCGAGTCGGCGACGCGGCATGGGAGAGTTTTCGTTCGCCAGCCCGTTGTAAATCGAGCCGCAAGAGTTTCCTTCACGTTTCGTAGCCAGCCAGAACAATCTATGAGAGACGGCTAGAGAAGCCACAAAGCAGGAGACCTCGACTTGAGTGGCTCTGCTCAGATGCAAGACGGAAACAAACAGGAATGCAGAGAGATGAGAGCAGTTCACCCCGCAATTGACCCGCTGTGCGTCACGATCAAGCTCAGCTTGGCACAAAGCTTAGCCGCTGGTCGAGCTCGTGGTGACGATTGAGCTTCTAGTGGAGCTCTGAGAGCTTGGTGGGTAGCCGATCTGTGCCGGTTTCTGTTTCCTGCTTTTGTTTATATCCCGCAGGTCCTCCCTTCCTCCACAGCTCTTGTTCCTTCTCACAGTTATTCTCGCTACCCCAACATCACATCAGCAATCATGGTTCACCTAGGGAAAGTCACCAACGACTCCGAAGTCAAGAAGGATGCTCCTGGAGATGGCATTGATCTGTCCAAGTTGGGACCCGAGGGAGCTCAGCCTGGTGACTTTGGTGTCTACGGCAGCCGCTTCGCAGAGGAGGATCTACCCCGACACGGTATGCCCGAGGACGGCATGCCTAGCCAAATCGCATACAGAATGATCAAGGACGACCTGACGCTGGATGGCAACCCTACTCTCAAGTGTGTCCAATCTCACCCATTCTATCACAACCACTAACATGTACACAGCCTTGCCTCGTTCTGCACTACGTACATGGAACCCGAGGCAGAGCAGCTAATGATGGAGGCCCTCTCCAAGAATTTCATCGACTACGAAGAATACCCTGTCACTGCAGATATCCAGAACCGCTGTGTCAACATGATCGCTCGTCTCTTCAACATTCCCACGCATGATGACGACTCCAATGCCATGGGAACGTCGACTGTTGGCTCGTCAGAAGCCATCATGCTCGCAACACTCGCTATGAAAAAGACTTGGGTCAATAAGCGCAAGGCAGAGGGCAAGGATTACTCAAAGCCCAACATCATCATGAACTCGGCTGTCCAGGTACGTATACCATCGTACAGCTAGCACGCTCCTAGAGCCAGTGTTTCGATACGGACGGCAATTGTTGCATTGCAACGTCCGTTCAGGGGATAGGAGGTATGGGTTGAGGATTCTTTCACAAGAAGCTATCATCAAACATATGCTCGCTCCTCGATTGCACTCTGCGACATGGCAAGGTGCAACTATCGTCTTCTGGCTGGTGTCGCTGTTGTTCCCCACACAAAGACCATAACACTGACTGTATGTACAAAGGTCTGCTGGGAGAAGGCTGCTCGCTACTTCGATGTCGAGGAGAAGTACGTCTATTGTGAGTCGTCTTATAACAGTATCCCGCTCCACGCTTCGACTAGCTGACGTTTTTTGGAATGAAGGTACCAAAGATCGTTTTGTGATAGATCCCAAGGAGGCCGTCGATCTCATCGATGAGAACACTATTGGCATCTGCTCTATCCTCGGAACGACATACACCGGCGAATACGAGGATACTAAGGCCATCAACGATCTTTTGGTCGAGCGTAATTTGGATATCCCTATTCATGGCAAGTCCACACGATTCTAAATTTGCGTTTTTATGCTTACTACTCGCAGTCGATGCTGCCTCTGGTGGCTTTGTTGCACCTTTCGTCAATCCTGACCTCATCTGGGATTTCCGCCTCGAAAAAGTTGTCTCGATCAACGCCTCAGGCCACAAGTACGGTCTTGTCTACCCTGGTGTTGGCTGGTGTATCTGGCGCGACCCCAAGTACCTTCCTACCGAGTTAATTTTTAACATCAACTACCTGGGTGCCGATCAGGCTTCTCTCACTCTCAACTTTTCCCGCGGAGCTTCCCAGGTTTTGGGCCAGTACTACCAATTGATCCGTCTCGGCAAGAAGGGCTACCGTTCAATCATGTTCAACCTGACCAGGACCGCAGACTACCTGGCTGCATCTGTCGAGAAGATGGGCTTCTTGCTCATGTCGCAGACTCGCGGTAACGGTTTGCCCCTGGTGGCCTTCCGCCTCAACCCCGACGATGGTCACTTGTTCGACGAGTTCGCCATCGCACATCAGCTCAGACAACGTGGCTGGGTCGTCCCTGCATACACCATGGCTCCCCATTCTGAGGGACTCAAGATGATGCGTGTCGTTGTCCGTGAGGATTTCTCGCGCAGCAGATGCGATGCTTTGATCGCCGACATCAAGCTTGCCATGGAGACCTTGGGCAAGATGGACGAGAAGAAGGTCGAGGAGCACAAGGAGCATATCAAGCAGCATGCTACCGCCACTGGCCGTTCCAAGAAGACGAACCAGCATTACTCGGGCGAGAAGCACTCGTTGCAAGGAAAGACTGGCAAGACCCACGCTGTCTGCTAAGGCATCATGACTTTGAACAGACCCAATGAATCCTATAGTCTTATGAATCGATGAAGTTTTAGCCAATAGTGCGGCGCTGCAGGACCCTCAGTAAAATTGGCACAATGAAGGCATTATTCGGTAGCGCAACGACTGGCTGCTTTGACCAGTCGTAGCTGACAAAGTCGAAGACAAATCTGTAAAGGAAGTCTGCGTCCACTCAATATGTTATATAAATCGCAATCTTGATCTCGACGCTGGACCGAGAACTTGAGACCCTGTCAGTCTGGTACTCTGGTATTTGTTCGTGACATTCTTGGTCGAAAGAATGACACGTCCAGTAGACCTCACCAGCACGAAGTGTGACAGTATTAAGGACAGGCGATAAAGGCTGCGAAAGTATCCTTATCAAGGGCATAATTATGAGAGTTGCCTTCTTGCTTCTTTCGACGCATCTAGACTTGCTAAGGGATAGAAGGCGGCGGAGACAAACATACTAGAGCGTCTATTTCACAAGCTGGCCACTATCGTTGCCGTCGGTCCGTCGCGGTGTCAGCAGGCTTCACACCCGATTGCGCCACATCGCTGCGAAAATTGCTTGTCCTTGTGAGCTTAACGTAGCCATCTAGCTTGGCATACTTGTAGAAGGTGCTCGGCGTGCTCGGCGTGCTCGACCATAGGCGATAAGCAAGGGGGAATCGCTATCTTACAATCAGTTCAACATTCTCTTCGACTTGTTGTTTCGAGTCAGTGGAGTTCAACAGCGTCGGCCGTATCACTGAGATGTACACAATCTTCTTTGTCAAGACGTTGCGTAGGATGCGACTTACGCGTGCCACTCCGCATATCGGCACGAGCAGTGATCTCCAGGTGGCCCATGACATCAGTTTTTGTGTGGTAACCAAAATTCACTTCCTCTGGGGCAACCGTCCGGCGAGGACTATCTTTGGTCAGCTTGAGGGGTAAGATATCAACCTTTGGCCTTTAAGAGATCTTCTTCTCCCTCTGCTTTGTGTTTTGGACAACCGCATCTTCCTGCTGCACACCCTTCTCGACATTCCAGCGTTTCCAGGAAGGAAAGAGCCGGAGAAAAAGAGGCGATACACAACAATACCATTACCATGACTGGCGGCGGCATCACGGATGATGCCTTGCAACTTGCGGCTCTGGGTCATACCCAGGAGTTGAAACGAACATTTTCCCCGCTGGCTATGCTCGGCTTAGCCTTCGCTATTCTGAATTCATGGACTGCCCTGGCGACATCATTGTCAGTGGCCTTGCCTAGTGGCGGGCCTACTTCCGTTCTCTGGGGATTGATCACAGCAGGTGTCTGTAATCTATGTCTTGCAGCCAGTCTCGCGGAGTTTCTTAGTGCGTATCCCTCGGCTGGCGGCCAGTACCACTGGGCAGCTATGTTGTGCCCCAGGAGTCGCATTATCTCCTGGATCACTGGATGGATCAACGTGAGTTCTACCCCAGACGTCCGTCTCCGCAACCCTCAATATACTGACACATAGATTCTTAGGTCGGCGGATGGATGGCCCTGACGGCTACAGGTGGCTTGCTCGGATCGCAACTCATCTTGGGTATCATCTCGTTGATGGACCCTTCCTACGAGGCTAAGAGCTGGCATCAATTCCTGATATACATCGGCTACAACGTTTTTGCTTTCTGCTTGAACGCTTTTGCCAACCGCATCATCCCTCATATCGACAAAGGTGCCATCATTTGGTCAATCACTGGATTCGTCGTCATTTGTATCACGATTTTGGCATGCTCGTCTCCCAACTACAACTCGGCTGACTTGGTCTTCACCGAGTTCATCAACGAAACTGGATGGCCTGATGGTGTTGCATGGTTGTTGGGCTTGCTCCAGGGTGGCTTTGGACTTACTGGCTTCGACGCTGTCGCACATATGATTGAGGAAATTCCTAACCCAAGAAAGACTGGACCCTTCATCATGATCACTTGCGTGGCCATTGGTGTCTTCACTGGATTCATCTTCTTGATGTGTCTCTTGTTTGTGGCTGGTAACATTACCGACATCATCGAATCGCCAGCCGGACCTCTTCTTGCCATCTTGTACAATGCTACAAGCTCGCGCGCCGGAGCCGTCTGTCTGCTCATGTTCCCTCTGGTCTGTACTGTCTTTGCGACAATTGCCATCATGACTACCAGCAGTCGTATGGCATGGGCCTTCGCTAGAGACAGAGGTCTTCCATTCTCTAAATTTTTCAGTAAGGTCCACCCGGGGCTCGATGTGCCTGTCAACGCACTTGGCCTTACCCTGGCCTTGGTCATCATCTTTGGCTGCGTCTTCCTTGGAAGTACCAGTGCCTTCAACGCTATCACCAGTGCGTCTGTTGTTGCTTTGAGCATCACTTATGGTATCCCAATTGCTCTGAACGTTCTTCAAGGGCGCAAGGGCTTGCCTGCAGACCGCGCATTCATCCTTCCTTCATGGTTTGCATGGTTCGCCAACTTGCTTGGCCTTGCTTATGTTGCAATCACTTCTGTCCTATTCTTGTTCCCTCCAGAGTTGCCGGTCAACTCAAACAACATGAACTATTGTGTGGTAGCATTCGGCATTTGGCTGCTGATCTCATTGTTGACCTACATCTTCGATGGCAGAAAGAACTACACTGGACCTAAGGTGGACATGGTCGATGATCACGTTCTCACAGCGTCGCCCTCGCCTGAAGTTGCGAGGATGAATAACGATATAGACTATTCCGAGAAGGGTAAAGAGTCGGCGCTTTAGATTATCTTCACTTGCTCGGCTTGATCTTGCCAAATCTTATGTTCTTTTCTACTATCAATTAGCTGAGGCTGTTCTATGTGAGGTGCTGTGTTCTCATGTTTCAAATGATCAAAGTGTCTCTATAACAAGGTTGTCAAGAGTTGCTGGAATCGTCTAATGGATTCGCAGATGTCAAAGCAGGATAAGAACAAGTCTAGGCTAGAACTGCCGTTTGCGGAGACTTCACGATCGACCGTCGCATGATCTCAAGAGTCTCGACTCGAAAGTTGCCATCGAGCTTGTTTGTCGTATCCTTTCTCAACCAACATGATGGACGAGAGATTAAAGGCAGACATAAGAGAGGTCGACCCTGAGGTGGCCTTCCCAGCTAATGAGCAGCACGTACATTCAACATGGGCCCGTACGTTCCATTCGCGACCGGAACTCTACGTTCAGCCAGAAACAACCGAGGAAATCCAGAAGATCGTCAAGCTCGCGCGACGAAGCAGACGTCGCATTGTTGTCGTTGGCTGCGGTCACTCTCCGAGCGACATCACATGCACATCATCATGGATGGTCAACCTCGACAAGTACAACCGTGTACTGAACGTCGACAAGGAACGTAAGCGCCTTACAGTCCAAGGTGGCATCCGTCTGCGCGACCTGAATCTGGCTGCGAGCAAGCATGGCCTCACCATGCCCAACCTCGGAAGTATTCACGACCAGTCCATCGTTGGCGCAATCTCGACAGGCACCCACGGCAGTACCCTCAAGCATGGCCTCATGTCCGACTCTGTCAAATCCATCCGCATCGCCCTTTCTGATGGCAGCATCTCATACTGCTCCGCTGATGAGAACCAAGATCTGTTCCGCGCCGGTTTGACCTCTCTGGGAGCTCTTGGAATCATTACCGAAGTCGAGTTTGAGATGACAGGTGCAACAAATATTGAATGGGAACAAACATTGAAACCCCTTGACTGGGTGCTTTCGCGATGGAACACAGATTTGTGGACAAACAAGGAGTTTACTCGTGTCTGGTGGTTACCTTACATGAAAAGAGCCATTGTCTGGTCTGCTTCCAAGACCGACAAGCCTGAGAGACCTCCCGTTTCCAGCTGGTATGGCGGCTCTGTTGGTTTCCACACCTACCAGATTCTGCTGTGGTTCTCCAACTATGTTCCTCGTATCCTTCCCGCAATCGAGTGGTTTGTGTTCGGTATGCAATACGGCTTCTCGGATCACGCTGTCACCAGCGGTATCGAGCCCCAACGCACTGGTCTCCTGATGAACTGCTTGTTCTCTCAGTTCGTCAACGAGTGGGCACTCCCTCTTGAGAAGGGTCCTGAAGCCATTACCCGTCTCTCTGCCTGGATCAACGGTGAAGAAGGCTCGAACATTCCTGTCAGCAACAAAGGTCTCTATGTCCACGCTCCCATCGAAGTCCGCGTTTCAGACACCTCTCGTGTTCAGCCTCGACCCTGGATGGATAACACCAACGCCAACGGACCTACTCTGTACCTCAACGCAACTCTCTACCGCCCCTTCTTGAAGGACCCTCCTTGTCATGAGCGCTACTACGAAGCCTTCGAGTATCTCATGAAGGAACTCGGCGCAAAACCTCATTGGGCCAAGAACTTCTCCACTGTCACTAACGATGACATGCAAAACATGTTTGGTGACAACCTGACCTCATTCCTTCGTGTCCGTGACGAGGTTGATCCTGATGGTGTTTTCCTCGGCGCTTGGCACCGCCGCTACCTATTGCCTGCCAACACTCCTCGCTACGCCTGCGAGGAGAAGGAGTTGGCAAGGACTCAAGCCACCGATGGTGGCAAGAACTGGTTCGGTGAATTGACCAACAACCCAAGGACTGCAGATGAGAAGACTGCCTTGCTGTCGTCGACCGAAGGCCCTGAGCATGATGATTTGAAGGACGAGCGTCGCTTCAGAGAGACTTCTGTTGAGAGTCTGTTTGGGACTCAAGTGTTTGATAAGATGTAAATGATTTTGTACGTCGCCAAGTCACTTGCATGAGTATTTTTCGTCAGACGCCTCCGCTTATTCTATCCAGTTCGGGGACTGGTTTCATAATCTTTGTTCTCCATGCCAAACTCTTCATTTTTGATGAGTATGTATGCTAATCATTAAACATGACCACACTCTTTGTTCTCGAAGTTGCATATTTTCAGGTGGAGGCAGTTCCGGAAGTCGCGATTCGGACCATCGCATGTTGATCGTAACTTCCATATTCATACACATATTGCGTAACTTGGCTTCCTTGATGCTTCGAGGACTCCCTCTTTCGACGCACACCAATGCTTGCGAACCCACACACCTACTGCTCATTTCCGTCCTTTTGTGGTCTTGACATCTTCGTCGAAGTGTCTCAACCACTATTTCCTACATGCGAAAGATTAATACTCGTCTTTTCCAACCCAACATCAGCTGGTCATCACTGCGCCAGCCTAATTATCACTTCCCTGTCTTTGTCCGTCGAGTCGCATCATCTCAGGCTTCAGATACATTGAACTCACCAATTTCCACACCACATTCCTGGTACGCCTCTTCGCTGGTCTCGAGCACGCCCATCGACCAAGATGTCGGCTGGCAAAGCGCAATCGATACCTGCGACACCGCTTGGCGACACTGGCCTTCCTTCAGATGAGCGACGCGCCCAAGAGCTTGATCAGTACTATACACCTAGCAACAAGTCAGTCTTACGCCTGACCGAGCGAGACTCTGCACTGCCTGCACACATGCAGCTCATATGCTGGCGTCTTGGTATGCGAAGAGCACTCGTCAGCCTCATCGACCGAGACACCCAGTACTATGTCGCCGAATCGACAAGGACGATGGATTTGCACGATCCCTACAAGTTTGCGGACGAAGATGACGGACCCTTGGCTCTCGTGGGTATTGTATTGACCTGTTGAACACAGCGCGCTAATACCCTTCTCCAGAACGAGAGTCATCCCAAGACAGGTATCCTGTGCGCTGAAACAATTCGAGCTGTGGTCGGGGCTGCCAAACAACCTGCTTACTTCGAGATTTGCGATTTGGGCGCTGACCCTCGGTTTTCTAAACTCAACATTGTGGAAGACCTCAAACTCGCCTACTACTGTAGTGTCCCTATTCGTACAAGTAACCAGATTGTCATTGGGACTGTCTTCATCTTGGACGACAAGGTTCGAGAGCCTATCTCCCTTGAGCATGTTTTCTGTGAGTTATCATCATCGCTCTGACCGACAATCAACATATCTGATCTTACCCCCTCCTCATCCACACTCTCTTCCTGTCTCGCGCGCTCATGAATTTGAATCCACAAACCTTATCGTCACTGTGCGCTGAGCCTATATGTACATGTTACTGACTCTTCCTCGAGTTCTAACATCAATGGCCGACAACGTCATGGTCCACTTGGAGAATCGTAAGCAACATATGGACGTGATCCGTATCATGAAGATGAACAAGTCTCTGGCATCTTTCATGGATGCTCATCAAGATGAGAGAGCGCAAACGCCACCAGGAGAGCCTTGCATCAAAGAACCCGACCCTACACAATCGACCGAATCTGTCAGTCGGTGTAGCAGCACTGGCAAATCTTCCGAAGACGAGCTTCCGGAAGGCAATGGCGGGAGAGAGTACAACGAGATTTTCAGCCGTGCATCCGCCTTGCTTCGGCAGTCTCTATCCTTGCAAGAGCATGGTGGTGGAGTGATCTTCCTTGACACAGCAGCCAAGCAATCAGGAAGGAGTATGGCTGCACATCGCCCATCTAGACGTCAAAGCGGTCCAAAGCGTGACTCTTACAAACTCACGGCCAGTAACGGCCCACCTGCACGCACTCCCCCAGACGAGGGTGGAAATGGTGACGAATGTTGCATACACGCTGCCATTCTCGCTTGTAGCGTCTGTGTTGCGTCATTTGGCAAGCCTGATGATACGTGCCCGCTGGACGAGACGACGCCTACCAATATACCTGTCAAGGCTCTCTTGAAGTTCATCAGACGAGCGCCAGCTGGACAGATTTATCATTTCCCAGAGCTCCGCGACCCCAGGACTAGTGATCTAGTGAACCATGCTGATTCGCCACACCAAGGCAATGTTGAAGAGACCGACATCAGGAAATTGTTCTCGCATTTACCAGGAGCCTACGAAATTATTTTTGTGCCCTTATGGAATACGCATCTCGGCCGGTGGTCCGTCTGCCTTGTATATACACTGTCAAGTGAACGGAACTTCACCTTCGAGATCGACTACTTCTTCTGCCGAGCATTCTGCAACTGCGTCAAGGCTGAAATCGATCGATGCACCGTTGTGCTCTCTGATCATCAGAAAGGTGACTTCATCGGAAGTGTCAGCCATGAATTGTTGGTCTTTCTTCTCATTTGTGTTGATATAGTCAATAGCTAACAATCTCCAGGCGATCTCCGCTTCACGGTATCCTAGCATCATGCGAGCTCATTCAAGAGACCGAGATGTCTTCTTTCCAGACGTCTCTCATCGACACCACGGAGAGCTGTGCACACACGCGTCTTGACACCATTCAAATGGTGCTCGACTTCAGCAAGGTGAATGCTTTCACAAAAGATCTATCCGGAGAAAACCTTAACATTCGGCCACACGTCGTCAAAGGTGGTGTTGAACCACTGCTTAGCACCTTTTCCCATGTCAACCTTGCTGCTATTGCAGAAGAGGTCATTGAGGGTGTCACGACTGGCTTCCTTGCAAAGAGTGATCCCAGTATGGAGCTCGGATTTGCTGGAGAGAGATCAAAAAGGAACGCCAAAACGTTTGAGGATTTGGTAGCCCTGCCTCAATCACCTGTTGAAGTGATACTTGACGTCAGTCCGCCACGGGACTGGACCTTTGTTACCCAGCCTGGATCTTATAGGCGTACAATCATGAACATCTTCGGCAACAGTTTGGTCAGTCTTTCCACTTCCGAGATCATCCACCAAGCGTGCATCTCTTGCTAACAGACGCTTACAGAAATATACGGTAAAGACTGGTCAACATTATCGAGCATCCCAGTACTGACAAAGATCAGGAACACGGCTTCATCAAGGTGTCTCTTAATTGCGAAGAGATGAGCATGAAGGAGTCAGAGCCCGCCATGGCCATGGTGGAGCTAAAAGTCGCAGACTCAGGCAAAGGCATTTCTCAAGCTTACATGGACACGAAGGTGATTACATGTTCTTACCACCAAGAGTACTCTGCAGGAAAATGCTGATTTGATGTTCTAAGAAAGATGTTCACATCATTCGCCCAGGAGAACCCTCTCGCTCCCGGAACGGGCCTTGGACTGTCTCTGGTGAGGTCGCTGGTCCAAATGATGAATGGAGAGATTTCAGTGCAATCTGAAGTCAATCATGGTACGACTGTCACAGTCCGCATACCAATGAAACGTTCTGGGTCAGGAGAGCCCCGAGACGGATTTCACAGGCCCAACGAAGACGACATACAAGTCTTGCGCACAATCCAACCTCGACCTCAGATTGTGAATTTTCAACAAGACGTACTGCCAGATGATACGCCTCAGAAAAGGGAGGGCTATGAGATGCAGAAGCACGCATTGGCTGCCTGTATCAATGGTTGGTACAAAGTTGAAGATCTCGACGACTGGGATATGAAGACCAAACCTGACATTGTCTTGGTAGACGACGTTCATCTCTTGGCCATCACGGAGCACTTGCAACTTCTGGAAGAGTTTGACGCCGTGGTTATGATCCTCTGTTCCGATCGCTCCAGAACCACAGCCATCTCGAACAATGTCAACTACCCCAAGCTACACGTCATGCCAAAACCATTCGGACCGTTCAAGCTTGCAAAGGCTCTAAAGCACGCGCTCGACAAACGTGGTCCTACCGAAAACTCATCTTCCGTCCCCGCGTTAGTAGAGGAGATAGGACCCATTCCGGAACTCACACAGCTAAGCCCGACCTTACGACGAAGTCCGTCTCACTCACAAGATTTGTCAAAGCGAATGAGAAAGCCCTCGTTCGGTGGAGGCTTTCCTTTCCCATCAGTGACGATTACTTCAGCTCCTAATTCACCTACACTGGAGTTTCAGTCACGAACTCCATCTATCCCAGGGATCACGCCTCAGATAGAAGTATCCGGAACTCATCACAGGCGCCTCAAGACTTTGGACGTGCCGCTGTCCGAACAGCAGCCTCTAAAGAGACACGATGAGCTTGTAAGTAGCCGCAGCGAGGGCCATATAGACCGTGCCTATTTCAAGACTATCAAGCCAAGGATCCTGCTAGTCGATGGCAACGAAGTCAATCTCAAGCTTTTGCAGACCTTCTTTGTCCGTCGCGACTTCAAGGATTTAAGGTTGGCACGAGATGGCAGTGACGCAGTCAAGGTATGCGAAGATGCACTGCTTCATGAAACTCCATTCCAGTTGATCTTCATGGACATCAGCATGCCAGTAAGTGATGAAGGCGCGGGAACACTGGGGCAGACATAAGCTAACTTCACAAATCAGGTCATGGATGGTTTTGAGGCTGCGAAAGTTATTCGACAGAGAGAAATTGCAAAGGCAGCACAGCGAGTTGATCAACCTATCGAGACGTATCAGAGCTTGATCATCGCTTTGACAGGTAACGCAAGTGCAGAAGACCAGTCCAATGCCTTCACGCATGGCATGGACATGTACATGACGAAGCCAGTGTCTCTCAAGGAAGTGGGAGAATTGATGAAAGCTTGGGAGGAGAAGGCGGCAGTTTATGGCGCAGATGGTGCACGGTCAGCACTTCTCGAGAGCAATTCCGCTGCGGGTGAAGGATAAGGGTTGCTTTTTGTGTTTGCAACTTCGCACAAACCTGTGATGATCGGGTATTCTTAGGCTTCCTCTGACTGATGGTAGTAGACCTACTTGATAGTACTGAGGATATCGAATGACAATGCATTCCTCTTGAATCTCTCTAAACCTTTCAAACTCGAGAACTTGTTCATGCGAAGAAGACCAGGGACTTGCAAGAGTTTAAAAATTACGGCCAGTGTAGAGCTTTACTAACCTTCTCGCTGAAGGCGGCGATAGCCATATTAAGAAGGCATCTCAGAGTCATACCGGTAGTCACTTTCAGATCCAGGATGGTTCGACCAGAAAGTGGACGGCCCTGAATTTTAGACAGGGCGAATGCACAGACCAGATGCACCTCAGGCAAAGCCAAAAACCTGCCGCCCGCCGAGGCAGGACACAGATGTCAGAAGCAGATGCAGATGCGCCGCACAGCACACACGACCGCGCGGCTACGAACCATGCAAGACCAAACAAGCTTCCTTTCCGGAGAAAAGACTGATCTCAAAAATGATACCTCCTGTTCACGCATGTCTTGGGTCAATTACAAGATACTCTAGAACTATTGCCCCTTTATCACACCCGCTGGTTGTCGTCGGGTGGGAATCTGGCGGGAGGCTTGTATAGCCTGCAAGATGAGCGAAGAAACCGTTTGTGAAGAAGGAGAGGTTTAGAGTGGGGGGGGGGGGGGGGGGGGGGGGGGCAAGTTCGGGGGTCAACCCGGGGCGATCCTCTACTGGGCGGTGCGCGGTTCACCGCTGGCTAGAATGGGGGGGGGGGGGGGGGGGGGGGTTGAGGGATGGGCGTGTCGAGTTTAGAGGGTTGGATAGGCGGATGATGAGTAAGGTAGCTACAGCTAACCATCAATGCAGCACTTTTGGACACGACTCTGTCTAGAATGTCCAGTGAGTTATGTCACAGTTTCTCTACTCTTACTGTCTTGTGAGGAGCAGTGGTGGTGTCGAAAGGAAAAGCAATCAATCGAAATCTCGTTCATCAAATTTTAACATGACGTGGAAGGGTGGAAATATGGTATGACGGCGCTCTTCAAATATATGAAAGAGTGTGATTTGGTTGCACTTTGTGCCGCTTTTGATGACTTCAAGATGATGGAAATGAGAGATATTCGATGTCTGGACTGCTGTGATAGATGAGGATAGGCAGACATACGGTGGAAGACCGTTGTGGAGAGGGTGTAACGTTGTGGAAATGTAAGAGATACTTGCCATGACGACGACGAGGGGACAGGAGTTGGACGGACGTGTTTGTCGAGTGAATCAGGGTGTTGGACTCCTGAGGTGTAGATAGTCGATCTCGAGATTGTGGCCATGACGGGTAATCAAGCATGGTATATTGCTGATAGAATGAACATGGAAGCAGTCGAAGATGCATAGAACAAACAGATCCCAAGGTCTGGTGGGTTTGATGATGTCTGGTCCGACGGGTGAAATTAGCTTGTTCATGGCACGTGCGCTCAGCCAGACAGAGTTTGAGCCGGCCGAGCTAACCGGAAATGCTCAGGGGAAGGATAGCACGTTTCACAACAGGTGCTTTTGGCTGCCTCATCGCCGTTGATGGGTTTCTGAAGGGTTGCTACTTGGTTACTCGAATCGCAGGTAGTGGTGTGCTCCTGAAGCTGCGCGGTCCACGAAACGAACGACATTTGCAACGTTCTGTTGAAAACTATTGCGAGCGAGCGATATTATCAGTCTCCATTCCTTTGGCTGTGTCTCGACGCGTCCCTTCCTTAAGCAAGCGCCTTTTTCCAGACCAACTCGACCCGGCATACAGTAGCAATACCGTAGGCTGCTTATTGTTTTCTGCATCACTCGTCGAACCGACATGTTATAGACAAACACAGGGATTGCTGGTCACCCTCAATTGCATTTTACACCGAGACACGACATCATACACCTACAAACATCAACAATGACGCTCGAAAAATCCGTCGAGACGCCTCTTTCTGGCTCCTTTTCACACTCCCACCACGCACATACAGACTCTCTGGTCAGCGTGCCACTCACAGACTCGGTTCTAAGCTCTCCAGTAGAACAATCGACCCCAAGAATTGGCGGTCACGACGATGACGAAGTAAGCCAAACGACCGCGTCTTGACCCAAACCTTCGAGTATTGATCCTTTTCACAGCACATGGCTGCTCTTCTCGCTCGCCTCGAAATGGAAAACAACGCCCTCGCTACCGATCCCAAAGCTGGTATCACCACCGTAAACATCTCCAACCACGATCGCAATGTTTCCATGGGCGGTGCTTCGCTGCTCAGCCTACACATTCCCAAGGAAGCCCTCGGCATGAGTCTTGGTGACTTTTGGGCTTTCGTCACACGCGACTATGAAGAGGCTTTGATATCCATGCCCACCATGACACCAATCATGATACATAAAGGAGTTCCTGACTTCTTAAGGCCGGTTGTTTGGGGTGGCATTGCTGGTGCACGCGAAGAGAGACTCTACTCGGAGTTCGATCGACTACTGGCACAAGTTGAGAGCGAGCCACCAACCTCGGACACTATCATTGACAAGGACATTGGCCGCTGCTTCCCAAGTCATCCTCTCTTTGCCCAGGCTGGCGGCGAGGGTCAGACTATGCTAGGCCAAGTCCTGAAATGCTACAACCTGTACGACCCAGAGATTGGCTATTGCCAAGGCATGGGCTTTATTGTCGGTATTCTTCTCATGAAGATGGATGCAAGAGACGCCTTCTGTGTCTTTGTCAGACTTATGGAGAACCACGGCCTCCGCGACTCGTACTCACATTCTCTTACTGGACTTCATTCACGCATATACCAGTTCCAGCAATTACTTACACCTTTAGCTACTAAACTGGTCTCACACTTCAAGGCCTTGGGTGTTGAATTCGCCTATCTTTCACAATGGTTTATGACCATCTTCGCGACGACATGTCCCCTCGAAACACTCTTCCGCATTTACGACATCATTCTGGCTGAGGGCGCTGACGAGACCGTCATGCGCGTCGCCTTGGCCTTGATTCTGAAGAACGAACAGAAGTTGCTGGCTATGGCTGAGTTGGAGGACGTATTGCAGTTGCTACTGTCTCGCGAAATCTGGATGCCATATGAGAACAATCCCGATCAACTCATCGAGGAGGTCACCACTCTCTTCAAGCAAGTTGTTACTCGCGACGCTCTCGACAAGCTAGGCAAGCAGTTCTTCAAGCAAGCTGAACGAGGCTCTGCAGACAGGACTGTACGCGCACTAGGCTTCACCAGCACTTACGGAAATGCTTTCAGATTATTCGACTTCTGGTCGACATCCAAGAGTGACTCCTTGTCGCCAGCTGCACCTCTTCGCCGCAAAGCATCTGGACAATCGCTTTCAACACTCAACTCCATTTCTGGAAGTGGAGCTAGTATGATCAGCACTGACAGCTATGCTAGCACTGCACCAACTGAAGTCGACGATCTTGAAAGAGACAGTGCTACGCCGACCAAGCCTCACAGATCTTTCATCTCGCAAGACAGGAACTTGCACGAACAGGTAGAAGGTCTGTTGATTGCTCTCAGCGAAGTTCAACGCGAAGCTGCTCAAACGGCGGCAAACCTGCAACGAGAGGAAGCAAGAGGAATCAGAGCACAGGAGATTGTTGGTGATCTGCTTGAACTTCTCCGCGAGAAGAAGACGGTAGACGCCTATCGCAGACAGCGTCGCACCACACTACCATCCAGAATCGACCACGAAAAGACTCGGGAAGAAGTTACTGCACTGAAAAGACAATCCAACTTTGTCAGATCAGTAACGCAGAGTATCATGGCCGACAACACGCCTGGCCAAGACAGAGATGCTGGTCTTCATTCGTCTCTACTCAAGTTGTGTGCTTTGTTTGATGCTGAGACATCACTTGACTCCGACAGTGGATCCGAGACTGGAGAGACAGCGCCTTCGCAGGCACCTCTAGCGAGTGAGTACACCATCAAGCTAGAAGCCGAGCTTGTCAAGCTGCGACAGCGAGTGGCTAAGGATCGCGCGCACCGCCATAAGAGGAGAACACTGGACTTGAAGGACACACGACTATCTCTCAAAGGCGATATTCAAACTACCGAGTCGATCAGAGTCCGTCGCTCTCTATACCGTGGCCATGGGAAGAAAGCTTCTCGCGACCTCTCAGGCTCTTTCCCAGACATCACAATCTCTGTCCCTCGCGTACGGCCTCACCAAACTCTCCCATCTCCTCGCTCTGCAACTCAACAACATCGCCCTGGACCTCCACTTCGCATGATCAGATCCCAAGACGGAACCGAGATCCGCGCAAAGCCGCAAAAATTCGGTTCTGCCAGGAAAGCCACGGAGACTGACATTGGAAGAGAAGGGTCTGGCTCGATCACACCAACGACCAGTACAACAACAATCCCCAAGCGCAACTCTTCACTGTCATCCCAAAACATTCTTTCCACGCCCTCTCACGCCCCACCATCAGATGAGACCCTGCTAGTCGAATTAGTAGCAGCAAAAACCCGCGAAGCAACAGCCATCCACGAAAACGAACTCTTGCAGATCAGCCTCGACAAGACACGCCGACAGATGGAGCAGCAAAGGGAGGAGATGCAAGCTAAAATCGATGCCATGGAAGCCATGATGATGGCACAGATGGAAGCACATGAGAATGAAATGGAGAGATTGAAGATGATGGTTCCGAGACCTGATACACCGAGTTCTATGGGACCTAGTCCGATGAATACACCGGAGATGTTGGCGCCTGTTGCTACTGGGGGAGCTGGGGGAAAGGCGGGACCTTGGGGGTGGTTTGCTAAGGGGAGGAGTGTTAGTCACTCGCCTACCATGTAAGAGATCAGATGAGACTTGCGGGTAGTGAAGGATACGAGCGGATGGATTGGTGAGAATTGTATCGTCGATATGTCATGGTTGGCTTCTCGTTTTCTCCTAGTAGTAGCGATGGGTGCTCTAGAGTGCTTTCCTTGTTCTCTTTTTCTCACTCTTTTTGCTATAGATAGAAATGTGTTTTTGAAGAGACAAGAATGTATAGAATGTAGCTGCTGGCAAAGATTAAGTAGGATGTATCAAGAGATCTTTACACCTTCCGTCTCCTCATTGTTCCAATCGTCAGTCTAATCACTTCTTCACCTCTGCATTCTTCTCCTCTTCCTTCTTCCTCTCCTCCCCTTTCTCCCTCACCTTCCTATCCTTCTCCTCCATCTCCTCCTCGTACCCTTCAGGAGCAACCCACCACCCACTCCTCTTATTCTCCTCGAAGAGCTTTTCCTCCTGCTCCAAATACTTTTTTGCGTTTCCATTATCTTCAAAGGTCTCGCGTTCAAGCACTTCATTGGTATCTGCATTGTAGAATGTGTATTCGATTTTACCATTGTCGTTTAGATTGTAGCCTTCGAAGATATCGCCACCTCTGTCTTTGGAGAGGAAGGCGAGGAAGCGGGGGAGGTCTTGGGGGAGGATTGTGTCGCGCATGGAGAGGGCGTTTGAGGGGTAGGGTGCTGGACCTGGAGAGGAGGGCGCAGGGGAAGACATGATGAGTTGGTTTTCGTGTAGGTTTTGGTCCTGGTCGTAGGCCTGGTTGTTTAGGGAGGTTGTTGCAGTTGCAATGCTCAAGAAGAGTGTTGCTGTATTTCCAGAGTTAAGTGTTTTGCGAATGTCATCATGGAAGTTGAAAGTAGTTCACATACTGATAAGAAAGATATTGATCATGTCTCTTTACGCTGTAGGAATTTTGGTGGCTTGCTTTAATATGTGCTTTCTCTAGCAATGCTTGCGTGTTCGAATGTGTAATTGATTTGAACGTTCGTAAATCTACCCAATCGTCTAGTTTTTGAAGTGACTCGAGAGGAGTGGAAAGTATGGTCTCTATGTGTCTGGGTGCTTTACGTGCGTATAAGGTTTGCCTTTTTCGTATAGACGCCCAATCGGTATTTCGGCAAGGGCAGAGGAGGAGGTTATCGATCCTTCATTGTTGTATTTTAGGCAGCCTTGATATCTATGTGTATTCTCTTTGATATGTCAAAGATAGACAAAAGTAACATCAATACAAATGAATTGTCAACAGAGCGAAAAGTATAATGATGTCACGCTTAGTATTGCTAAAGGGGGTATCTTGAGGAAAAGCAAAATGCAAACAACTCCAGACAATGAGTCCTACTCATCATCATTATCTCCTTCATGCTCTTTGCCCATAACGACATCTAGTGCTCTTCTTCCCAACTCTACAGTATGCTCAAGCGCAACCAGTTTGGCCATTGCGCTGATCAGGCTCGGATCCTGACTTTCCACTCTTACCTTCTCTTTCACTCTGACCTCGGTGTTACGGTAAGTAAAGACTTCTTCGGCTTCGTCGTGGGCTGGTGCTCGAGGACCAGCACCTAGTGCATGTGCGAGTCTGTCGCGGAAACCGAAACCAGTAAATGAAGGACCGCCTGTGAGAGGTGTCGAGGAGCCGGTGTGAGATGCAGGTTCAAGAGTGCGAATATGGAGCAGTAGCGCTGCGTCGGAGATACTGAGGTGGAAGGAGAGGTTCGAGGGAGGTGGAGGATCGAAGATCTACGAAGGAGGTCAGCAAAGCAGTCGGCACTCTAACCAGGGGGCTGATGCGCACCTTCTCATCCAGGGGTTCGGAGGCCCAAGTTTTGTCGGCCTCGGAGCCAGCTGGAGATCCTTTGAGGACTGCTTTCGCGTCGCGAATATTCTCATGCAGCAGGTTCAATTGACCTGAGATGAAATTCGCGTCCCCTTTGTCTCCTGTCCATGTCGTCGCATCCACTACATCCAAGCTCGAATTGATCAAAGTCCTGACTTCTGCAATCTGCTTCAGCTGAAGAGCAGGCGCAGAGGGTGAAGTTGAGATGGAGAGCTTGCAGCTCGTCTGACCACGTGGAGGTGGTAGCGAAGCGAGGCGCAGTTGGACGTCGCCTTTGGTGATGTTTGAGCCATTGCGCGTAATGAAGCCTTTGATGGCCTCGCTACGGTGTGAAGAAACGACCAGGGTGCTGCCTTGTTCTTGTGGTGCTAGTAGAGAGCTACACTCCTCAAGTCCGGATTTCAAGCTCGACAGAGTTTCCTGGAGAGCTTCGAGCAGCCATGCAAGCTCACGTTGTCGCGTTTCGTCTGCCTGTTGCGCGAGAGAAGCGGCTGAGACACCTGGCAGAGGGGGCCATAGTATCGTTGACATGGTGGTGCGACTGACCAGTATTGGAGGCGTATACCGATGGCTCAGACAGGGTCGGTGTCGTCGTTGGCTGCCAAATGCGCCTGCCTAGGTCTGGGCAGGCTGACGGTTGTGGCTTGATTCGTTGTGCAGATCCCAGTATTGTATCCCTGGGAACCGTCATCGGTCGGACGTTCGCATCACAGGAATGTACAAATCAAATTTCAATCCCATCTGTCGCCTCTCTTTGTACCTGCAGAAACAACAGGAACAATCATAAAGCCATCCTCCAACGCGATACCTCTTCGACGACTTGCCCATCGTTATACATTCAGGCACGAACGACATCCAGACCCTTGTCTGGACCTACGCACCGTCCACCTCATCACCTCTTCCCGCTCGCTAGCGTGACCGTTCCGAGCAGCCCTGACATCATAATTTGAGTGATCTTGTTCCACTTGCACTCGAACTGGCCCAAAGCAAAAAAGCACAAGGCTCCCTCCACTGCGTCACCCCCAAGACACCAAGTCCGAAGATCGCATTTTGCTTTTAACCACCTGTGACCTGCGTCAAAGAAACAACCTTCCTTCTGAACATAGCACTCTCCACTTTCGCCCTACGACTGCCCTGGTCATTACATTAATTAATAACATATCGACTCTCCACACACGGCAATTGCAATGGCTGTAGCGCGTAAGTATTGGGACAACCATCAGTCTCTTTGCGACGACTGACCATCAACCCAGGTCCTCTATTGGGATTGATTTCCCTTGTCCTCGTTGGTGCTGGACTTCTCTTCCAATTCTTCGTTATCCTGTCTGGCGTGTCAAACACCACGCCTCTCAACAAGACCTACTTCATCCAAGTCGACACTGCTGGAACTTCTGCTGTTCGCAACCCCGCTCGCTGGACCTTCTTCCACATCTGTGGTGTAGTCAATGGCAAAAATGGAAACTGCCGCTCCCCTACTCCCGCTCTGCCTTTCGACCCCCCAAGAAACTTTGGCAGCGACCAGGGCATTCCTGAGGCCTTCATTGGTACCAACCACTACTACTACCTCTCGCGTTTCATGTTCGCTTTCTACCTGATTGCTCTCTTCTTCGCTGCCATTGCCTTCCTCACTGGTATCCTCGCCATCTGCACTCGTCTTGGCTCCTACCTCTCTGGTCTTACCGTCGCCGTTGCTGCCTTCTTCCAGGCCCTTGCTGCCGCTCTCATGACGTAAGTTTGAGCCTATAAATCCCAGCACTGTCAAAGACTAACCACTCTCACAGTGCATGCTTCGTCCAAGGTCGCAACGCCTTCCGTCGCAATGGTCAGGATGCTCGTCTCGGTCGCTACGGTTTCGGTTGGACCTGGGCTGCCTTCGCCGCCTTCTTCATCGCCATGGTCCTCTTCTGCGTCGGCGGTGCGGTTTCCAAGTCCAGCGAGCGCACCCCCCGCAAGGGTGGAATGTTCGGTCGCAAGGCCAGCACCCGCTCCCGCGGCAGCTTCATCGATTCCGAGAGCCAAAGGCGCGTCAAGGAGGAATACGAGTAAAGCAGAGCTAGAACCCTAGACTCTTGTTTACGAGCTTCTTTGTCGTCGTCTGTTTTCACGTTCATGATATCCCTAGATCTATGAAATCTGCATCTCTCGGGATGTACGGTCTTCAAGGATCGGTGTTGACAGCACCCAATCTTTTCGTAATGTCCTCTTTTTTGGCTTCGGTTGTATCATTACTACCCCTGCATTGTGTTTCAGATGCCTTATGCGAGTTACGAGCAACAATACCTAATGTCTTTTTTTACCCTGTAAACATTTCTATTGACCATCATTGTGTTCCTCTTCCCTTCTTGATACACATTATACATGAGAATTAAGAAGTCACTTGCTCTAGCTTTCTTTCTTATTATCGTTCTTGGAAACGTCTTGAATAATGTGCATCTGACCGTGGATAGCTCTATGTATACTTTCCTCTGTGGTAGCAGCCATCTTTCACCCTCCATTCTCTGCTTGAACAGAAATAGGCTGCCTGTCATTAGGATACCTTACTCCCTAAGAATTCAGTTATAGCAAGTCTCACTTCCCCATCATCTTTCCCAATAAACGGTTAAACGGTAGAATCGAAGATATGATGTTGTCGCAAGACTTTGTCTTTGACAGGGTTATGCCATTTACCACTTCCCAAAGCTCTCATTCGCAAATTACGGCCGCCACAGAGACTTAATCATACTTGGGAGTGTATCTCTAGTACATATGAGGTGTGTGCAAGGACAAAACGAGACATCAAGCCGTTGACTGGAGTGTTGGTTGAGATATGCATAAATAACTGGTTTGTAATTTTGAAGCCCAAAGGCATGAGTGGGAGACGCATTCGAGATAGACCTCTTTCAAAGCTCATGACAAGAAACAGACGAACATCCATCGATCATCATCCCAGCAGCTCATCCACCTTCTACCGCCTCACATATTAGTGCTTCCCCATCCTGCCGTGGCAATCGATGCGTACCGTCGGCCCCAGACGGCACGTGAGCTTTATATATCATCTTATAGCCTGATTATTCATCAATCACATCCGGTGTGGTCTAACGGCTAGGATTTCTCGCTTTCACCGAGGAGGTCGGGGTTCGATTCCCCGCACCGGAACGTCTTCTTTTGCTTCTTCACATCCCTTCTAAGGGGTCCGGATAGGTTGTTAGCAACCTTTTCGCTGTGTTTTGAGAAATCGACGCTGAAGCCTGATGGCGAGGCAGGAGCGTCGGGGCTGGCACTTTCCCCCAATTTCTCAAGCTTCTTTCTTCTTGTGATTTACTTTTAGAGGATACGAGTACTTCGCTTGGATAGCTGGTCTCCTTCTCTTTTTGATCGGGGTGGGAATATGCTTTACTGTTGTTCCGTCGCTTGGATTGGCGGCGTTGGCTTCTTTTTGGGAACAATGCGTGTCGGAAGGTCTTCTTTACACACAAGACCCTGCTGACCTTCGTCCTACCTGGCTCTTATTTATACACCTGAACTTTGTCACGTCGGAGAGATGTTCAGGTCCAAGCAAGGGAGCAGCAACATACGAAATGACAAACCTGGACTGTGTCGAAAGGTCGCGTGACAAGCCGCGGAGGGCAGGTAAACTCGCGACATGCTTTCGCAACGGTATCAAGTCACACAGCTGAGCAAGGAACAATCATGTCAATGTGATCAAAGGGGTTCGTATGCTTTTGAGAATACGTAGGTATCGATCTGCCCATTCGACAGTCGTGTGATTAACTCCCTCCATATCCCCGAGTGTGTAAACGCCTACCCCAAAACAATAGACCTTCCAACGCCTTGCTGCCACAACTTTGTGGTAATGCTGTCGATGATATGAAACTTTCCCTTGCTCTTTTCAAAGTCCCGAAACCTTGTAGTGTCCTCCGAGATCTCCTCTTTCTGCGTCGTTGGAGGAACGGTAACGATCGCTGGAACTGCGCTTCTTCTCCTGGTGATGGGGACCACTGTAGCTCGAACTGCGCCGTCTCTTTTCGTCGTTAACGTGGTCGGGAGCACGGTGTGCATCTCGAGGCGCGTTTAGACTATCACGAGTACGGTCAGAATCAGCACCATCATGAGTCGTACCAGACAAGGTACCATTTCCACGTCCTGGGGCAATAGCGTTCTCTTCACCGGAAACCTGCTTGATAGGCGGGAGGGCGGGAGCGGGACCCGAGGGGTGAGTGTTGCCGTAACCAGTGTTGCCGTAGTTTGCGGGAGCACGAGGAGCAGCTACAGCTTGACGGACATCTTGTGAGTGGTAGATGCCGCGGCCATCGGCAATGTACTCACTACGTCCGATTGCCACGTTAGGTCTTGCCACATCTGCTCCTGTTGTTGCTGTATCCTCGTCCACCTGGAAGACCTCGGCCTCCTTGTCGTTGAAGTCCTGTCCAGGGTTTGCCGTCTCGTATTCCAGAGTCTTGATAAATTTGTAGAAGCCGACGGAGAGGACGGATCCCAGCAAGGGGCCAAGCCAGTAGATCCAGTGGTAGCCTGGGAAGGAGTGTAGAATGACGCAGGGTCCGAAAGAGCGAGCAGGGTTGAGACTGCCGCCAGTGAAGAAGACACCGGTAAGCTCAGCGACGAAGAGAGCCAAGCCAATGCCAATGGGTGCGAGAAAGGTTCCCTTGTGTTTCTCTGCAGCCAGCATGAGAATGGTGAAGACGAGCATGGCGGTGAGGAACATCTCAATGAACAGGCCTCTGACGATTGAGGTACCACCTCCGAGGGTTGTCGAGACGTTCATGGCAGCGGGAAAAAGGCAGGAGACGATGCCAGCGGCTGCAATGGCGCCGAGGATCTGGCCGACGAAGACGAGTGCACCACGAGTCCATTTGCATGCACCGATGAGGCAGAGGGCGAGGGTGACCTGTGAAAGAATCTGTTAGGAAGCCTTGACCATGCGGATGGACCTGTGTTTGACTTACTGCTGGGTTGAAGAGGCCGCCGGTGATGCGGAAGAAGACCCAGGCGTTGACAGCCAGGGAGAAGCCAAAGGCCAATGCAATGTACAGCAAGGCTGAAGTGTTCGGTGCTTGGGTGATAGATCCATCATCGCTATTTTCGGATGTATTGCCAGTGGCAGCGTTGGCGACTTGAGTAGCGCTGAAGGCGAAGAACAGGAAGAGGAATGTGCCGACAAACTCGCCAACGACAGCAATGAATTGGTTGCGAATCTTATTGGGCAACCAGCCAAAGCCAGCGAGACGGTGTTCATGGTGGTTGTTCTCGCGGTACTTCATGAATGGGAGGGTGAGGCCCTTGCCTGGACGGTCGAGATTCATGATGAGTTAGGGATGAGGTGAGTTGAGAGGGATGCAGTAGTAGTTTGTGCTGGATTGAGGATGTTTGCTGCAGGGGAGACTTTGTGCGACGAGAGCACTAGATGCAGGTAAGAAGTAGGACAAGCACAGGATAATGCCAAAGGCTTGATGCAACAGCTGAAAGGTATGAGAGTCGAATTGAGATGCTGAAGGACGATGATGAAGAGACTCGAGGAGGTCAAGGCGACAGAGGCGCATACAAACGGCAGGGATACACCAAAGACTTCGGAGAAGGAGCCACTGAGATGTATTTGTCGACAAAAGCATGACGGAAGAGCAGCTGCCCGCACGGCAAGCGCCATCGTAAACCTCTCTCCTCAACAACTGAACTTAGCTCAATAATTAGAGAAACGGTGCAAGGTTCATGCCCTCACCGTCGCGCCGATCTCTACTTGAGCCGCATCTTTGTACGAGTACAAACGTGGGCAGAACGATGCTCAAGGACGAGGAAGACGTGAAATGCTGAGACAAAATATGCCGCTGACGCAGGCCATGGATACGGACCGTCTCCAAAACAGAAGAATGATCGACTTTAACAAAGCTCCACCCCCACTTCACCCCACACTGTCTGTCGACTTCTCCGATGAGACCTTCACAAGAGCTCGAGTCTGGCAGCATCTTGCCTTCCTGATGCTCGCTGTTCAGTATTTAATCATCGCCTACCCACGATGCATCATGCAAGGCAGTTCTGCCAGTTCTGGTTGCTGCTGACCGTTCCTTGTATCAGTATTGGCAAGGCTATATGCAAATCTGCATCCAGCGAAGAGATCGGGTTTGTTTTTCATCGGCCACACACGGACCACGGCGGGTGATGAACGTTACCGGCAAATCGTTGATGTCACGGACGCTCATCTTCCAAGACGATTTCTATGAGCAATTGATGTTACATGCGATTATTCTGTTGAGCAGAGCCTCGAAAAGTGTGTGGTTCAAGAGAAAGAGATTTTCTTGGTCAACTCAAAGAGAGCCGATATATCGTAGTATAAAGCCAGAGAGCGACTCCAGCTGGCAATGCAACCTCGAGGCTGAATGATCAGAGAGAAATGATCGAATGATAGTGGAGAACGGTGTTGCAGCATGTCGCCAAAGGCTTGCCTTGCCCTTCACACAGCCGTTGGTGACGATCATTCAAATGTTCCCCATCAGCTTTCACGTCTAGACTCCATGATGTCTCGATGTTGATGCTACTCGCTCTCACTGGATCAAGGATTTGTTAGAAGGTGAAGATATTCATGTACCGGTAAGCATCTATATCGCGCCGTCACGTGTGGCTTTTCGGCTATCGGCAAAAGCTCAGAGATTGAATCATGACTTCTTGGGACGGTCATGCGGCGCGCAAAAGGCAAAGCACACAAAAGGTACTCGACACGCGGATTACACCCCTCAAGTCTGGCCTGGTGCGGTGTGTTGAAAGAGAAAACGGCCTCGAGTGTTTATATTTCGCAAGCCATCTGTTGTTCACTGACGAGTCCGTTTGTTCATACTTGTTTCGCCTTGTTAGATACAGCGAAGCACTTGTCGCCATCATCACTACACGCTACCGCTGCCGCCGCCACTTGCTGCCCGACTGCCGGCATTAACGGGCGCATACCAAACGATAGAATACTGATGATCTGATCCACGCCCAAGACAGGCACATACCCGCATCGTAACTGCTGCAGAAACGCGCCTTGTATATTTAATCTCGCATCACAGCCAAGATGCGGCCTACACGACTCCTCTTATCGCTGTCGTCGTGCTTGATCTTCATCATCGTCCTGTCATTCGTCGCCGCATCCAAGACGAGAAGTGTATCTGCTGCACGCGACCGCAACAACCGTCTTGGAGCTTACTTCAGCTGGAACTCTCCATCGTCGTTGTTTCCACCCTCAGCTATCATCAGCTTGACCGATGACAATTCGACATTCTTCCTCGCTCGTCCCGCTGCTTTCGGCCCACCATTACCTGGAAGAGGCCTCAGTGGCCAAATCTGGATAGGCGCCGGCTTTGGCGACAACGATTCTGGTCATGGAGGCATCACTGGCTCCGAGGGAGAGCTTGGCTGTAGTGATGTACCAGGATGGGGAGACGGTGAATATCCCCCTGTCACCTTCGACACAACCCCTGAAGATGTAAAGAGCAAGAACTCGGGCGTACCAGATGGCAAAGGCAGCAAGCACAAGAGAGGGTCGAATTCGGATACACAAACGGAAGATGGCGCTACAGTCGTCCAAGTCGACGGAACAGACGACCATCTACACCAACCCCTATCTTCATCGCCTGACGCATCCTCGACACAGATGAAGCAACCTACTAACAAGGCCAAGAAACCTGGCCATGCCGACATCCAGTCTTTACAAGAGACGGCTGAAATCGCAGGCAAGGTTGTGCTGCTGAGTCGAGGTGGGTGTGGCTTCCTGGAGAAGGCCAAATGGGTACAAAGAAGAGGAGGTGTTGCCTTGATCGTGGGCGATGACATGCGCGGTGGTCCACTGGTGACAATGTATGCCCGGGGTGATACATCGAATGTCACCATCCCTTCCATCTTTACCTCGCACACAACCGCCCACCTCCTGTCTAAGCTGGTTCCTTCAGGAGGTTTCCGCAATGGCATATCCGCTCAGGACGCTGCGCGTCTGGGCCTTGGCTTACCAGTCGGTGGAAATCCTACTGAAAAGGATAAGAAGCAACCCGACTTGACTAACACTAGACCAACTCATTCGCCTGTTGTCAACCACAACAAGCAAGACGGAGAAGAGGAGTCAGGAAGTTGGCTCGGTTTACTGTTCTCGTCTTCTGACGAGGATCGTCATGACAGCAGAAGACCTCCGAGCAGTGGCAAGATTGACTGGGTCCTGCAGAAAGACTTTGAGGATGAGGTGCCAACGAAGTACAATACGAAGTCTACCAGTACCACCAAATCCATCAAACAAACGAAGGCTTCTAGCAGTGACGAGTTCGTCATTGGTGTTCACGATTGGCGGGACCCTGACCTGCTCGATTCCCAAATCAACGCTGCCCAGGCAGCATCAAGCAAGTTGCCAAAGTCGGCTGAACACAACTCTGCTGCCTCTCATGCAGGTCCAAAGGGTGGCAGCATTACTCCTGGAAGTGGAGAGTATCACCAAGCTGATGAGAAGCCGGATAATCTCAAGTCTACTAAAAAGCCCGAGAAGGGCCCATCTGAGTCTAGCAAGAAGATGAATTCTGACAAATCAAAGTCATGGATCGGTCGCATCGTCGGGTCTGATGATAAGGAAGCTCCGGCTCCCAAGAGCGTCAAATCACCTCATGTTGTGTCACAGGTTGGCCATAGCAAACCTGCGGTCAAAGCTACCAGTAGTTATGACGACACGGATGAGCCCCATGATGGTCTCTGGGTCACCTTAACACCCGCTTCCATGTCTTCGTCGCCATTCTTCGACACCTTGTTAGTCCTGGTCGTATCGCCTCTGGTCACGTTAACCATTGTTTACGCTCTACTACTGCTGCGCTCCCGCATTCGTCGTAGAAGGTGGAGAGCACCAAAGTCTATCGTTGACAGATTCCCTGTTCGGACCTATCACACTATACCTAGCAGCGCCGCTTCGAACGCTTCGGATAGTGCCACGACTTCACCCGCTGCACCAACTCAGACTACACCCCTTCTTCATTCTGGCGCCCGAGCGATCTCTCAGACCAGACCAAGACCAAGATCGCGTACGACCAGCGAAGTGCCTGTATCCGGATCCAGTCCGGCAAGTTCGCCAAGCCTGGATCAAGTGCAGGAAAAGCGTGAAGCTGGATTGGCCGAGTGGCGTAGAAGATACGGTGGCAGACAGCGCGACTGTGCCATTTGTATCGACGAGTTTGAAGACGGTGTCAGTCGTGTCATGAGCTTGCCTTGTGGCCACGAGTTCCACGTTGATTGCATGTAAGTTTGTCATATCTAAACACGATTGACCTGATCTGACATTATGCAGAACTCCATGGCTCACAACCCGTCGTCGCACTTGTCCCAATTGCAAGGCCGACGTCGTACGCTCATTCGGCCGCGGTGGCGCATCTTCTTACTCTTCAACATCTGCCCAACCCCTTCTCGCACATGCCCACGACGACTCGCTGGACATCGATGACGTACAGGAACAGGCAGCCAACACTCGTAACTACGATCCCGTTGCAAACGAACCAATCACGGATCTAGAGCAAGGTAGCCTCACTCCTGACCGCACTAGATGATCAATCTAGAGCAATTTTTATGAATCGGATGGTTGGCGTTTTCATCTCGCTTTTATGAGCAGGCTCTCTCCTCTTTTATGCATTGCCCATTATAGCATCAGTGGTGGAGTGGATTGAGGATCCGGTCAGATAGATCTTTGCTACATGTTCTCCGCTTTCTCGTAAAGAGGCTTTGGTCCTCTAGCTAGGCATGCTCGAACAAACACTCCCTGCACAGTGACAGAGACTTGTCATTCATGTGTTTGCCCATTCCCATTCGTTGCTCGAAATTCATCTGATTTGATGTCTCGTGGCGACTGGCACGATCGATCAGTCTACCGACAGAAGCCGCGACCCGAGCTAATATATTGCACATGGCATGCACTCCCACAAAGCCTTGCCACAACACAGTGTCCTGCAGTTGCCCGAAACCAGCAATGTGTGAGTCTCAACTTCCAACTCGGCCGGTTCCTCATTTGTCAGTGTCAACTCACCGTTCAACCGCAAGGAGTATGACAACACCATGCCGTGTTCGGGGAACAAGTCATCGAGTATCCACGTGCTAGACAAACACCCATCGCACGGTTTGTCCAAAATCGAACAAGAAAGGAGTTCACTTTGACAAGCGCGACGGTCCGTTACTGACCGGGCCGTGAGCCATCAGAAACTAGAGGCGTCTTGGCGGCGAATCTCTCCGCCGCTGCCGCTGTCGGTTTGCCTTTCTCCCACTTAGCTTCTACCCAAAGTCGTCCCCTGCATGGTGCAGGACGCGCTATGAAGGCCCTGAGAGCCACACCATCATGAAGGTAAAGAGAAGAATCTGGACGCCGCTCTATTGCCCTCTCGTCGCTGCAAGGGTCTGGAAGCCTTCGCGTAAATACGCAGGCTGGAAAGACGGGCCTACTCGAACACAATTGACATGTATAGCTATTGTGGCAGCCACGATTCTTTTTGCCAAAGTCACTGTAAGTACTCGAGCATACTTCTTTTTAACCAGGGCTCGCTTTGGGCTTCTTGCATGAATGTCTGCGATCTCTGTCGACGCGAGATTACTATTCTCGCAACGCATCTACGACCGAGTGTCTCAATCAAGCTGCTTCACAGTCCAATAGGTGAGTACCACCATAACGAGGAAGCCATACGCAAACACATCAGGATGGCCATGATTCGAACTGGGATAGAGTCACGGGCTGAAGACGCCATCTTGTACGCGAATCTACGCCAAAGATGCAAGTCATGCTGCAAGTCGACAGTTGACGTGCAGTGGCGCTTTGTGGAGACACGGCTAAAATCTCAGGGCCAGAACCTCCTGAGCAACCTTTTGACAGGAGTGTCTAGTAATACGCCGACCATTCACACGTCGCGAGAAGTTGGAACCAAAAGCAAGCCTCGACCCGACATCCCGTGTACATGTGTCTGAATTCAAGTCGCCATGCGCTATCTACCCGCATCTGCAGAAGGGTATGAATGGGCGGGCCATGTGGTCGCTAGCGCAAGTATACCATTGCTAGACCACCACACGTACCCCGTGTCCTGGTTTCGCTCGTTGCCCCTTCATATATTCATCTAGCCGTCATCTGATCTGGTTTATATGAGTCCACCTTTGCTCCATCTGAACTGAACCAATCTCCCGGAACATCGACTCGAAATCGGCGTTCTTCCCATCTCAATCAGTTCCCTGACTTCCGGATTCTCGATTGACCACCATCTATCCCAGACGATCTAACAACGTGACCGTTGCGAGCCCTGCAGGACTGTTCCCATCTGTCTTAAGGTGGGGAGAGCACGAAGATATTAGGATCCATTGAGCACCGCTCAAAGCCACGGTCGATCCGCTTCTCGTGGTCCGAAGAATAATTGTCCTTCCCTCGCAGATACAGACTTAATGGCGACAGTACTTGGAGTCGCGGTGGCATCCGCAACGACACCAACATCAACATTACCGTCCGAGTACTTTCCCTTCCCGGAAAGCATGTCGCCGTTACCACAATCGCTAAAAACTGGAATGCTGGTTCCTGGAACTATCGGTCTTCTGTCAGCTGCCTCGTCAATTGGCATGTTGCTTTTCATCATCTACAGATTCTTGACATGGCGTGCTCATTACAGGACGTTTGTTGGCTATAATCAATATGTGGCACTAATCATCAACCTCCTCTGTGCGGACTTGCTACAAGGTGTAGCATTCATGTTCTCGTATCATTGGGTGTTTACCGATGGCATTGTTGCACCTTCGCTCAAGTGCACGAGTCAAGGCTTCCTCCTCAATGCAGGTCAGTTGCTAATATTTTCACGATTTCGTGACGCATGACTGACTGTTCGTTTGCAGGAAACCTGTCTTCGGGCTACTTTGTCATGGCTATCGCACTTCACACGTTCTACGGTGCGGTCAAGGGTCGTCATCTCAAACCTGCAATCTTCTATCCCATTCTCGCTGGTGGCTGGTTCTTCGCACTCTTCTTGTCTGCCATGGGTCCTATAATCCATGGAAATCACTACTATGTCCGAGCAGGTGCCTGGTGCTGGGCTGCTCCGGAGTTTCAGACCGAACGTCTGGCCTTCCACTACATCTGGATATTCGTTGTCCAATTCGGTACCGTCATCGTCTACCTCTTGATCTTCCTACATCTCAAAAATACCTTGACCACAATCTTACCATCTTCACATTCGACCACACACGCCAAAGTGGATAGAGCAGCCAGGCTGATGCTCATGTTCCCACTTGCCTATATCATTCTCACACTACCTCTCTCTGCTGGTCGCATGTGGAGCATGGCCCACCACACCTACAACATACATGAAGGTTATCAACTAGCGTCAGGCGCTCTTATCGCCTGCTCCGGAATGGTAGACTGCCTCCTCTACACCCTGACCCGCCGAAGCCTGGTCCAATCCACAACATCCACCACCAACAAAAGCACAATTTCCAGCAACCTCGACAGCTACGACCTCTCCCGCCTCAACGGCATAACCCAAACCCGCACCGTCACAGTAACCGGCGACAGAGTTTCCACAATCTCCAACACCTCTCACATCAGCGAAGACGACGACGCCTACTCCATGCGCACCATCTCCACCACACCCAGAAAAAAGCACACACTCCGAGAACCTCCTCGTGCACATTCACCCACAAGTTCCATAGATAGAATTATGGGGGTTGAAGGCTTGGATCCTAGGAAACCGGCTCACAAGGTTCAGATCTCGACGTATGAAGCTAGGGTTTCTGAGGATGTGGATAGTTTGAGGGAGAGTGAGAGGTCGGATTCTCCGGTCAATGTCATGAGGGGGCTTGCTAAGATGGTGAAATTGCCGAATTTGATGGATAGGAAGTAGTGATGGTGGTGGTGGTGTGGCCTTTTCTTTCTTTTCTTTTCATGATAGGATGATTTGATTTTTCTTGTAGGTTGTATATACCAGTTTTCCTTTACGATTAGTTTGGCAATACATATTGTACATGGTAGCATTGTTTCAACCAAGAGCACTTGCCTTTCTCAGCTTCGTCTCGGTGTCTTCAATTCCCTATCATTCTCGACATCCCACGACTCTATCCACTGTCGCTAAAGCCCACGAAGCCAAACATCCACTCCCCACACAATCTCAACACGATTTCCAACCACCGATCACGTCACTTTCAACAAAGCGATACAACACCTTTTCAATCCCCCTTTGGGCTGTTGCCTGCGAGGTATATAGTCGATTCCAGCGCCGCACATCTCATCAATTCCATCAAATTGATCCAGGTCTCGTGGTCTAGCGGTATGATACTCGCTTAGGGAGGCAGCCTCACAGCAGCCTTGAAAACTCTAAGCCAATTGCGAGTGGTCCCGGGTTCGATTCCCGGCGAGACCCCTTCTTTTGCCCGTGTGAGCATTGTTTTGCATGTCAAAGGGCGTAGGGAAACAAGAAGCAGGCTGTGGTGAAGTTTTGAGGGATTTCGGTAAGAGGGGGAAAATCTTGGTGGGTGTAGAGTTGGAGTCTGAAATCGGCGAGTGCAATAAGCGTTGATTGGGGGTAAGGGTTCGGCAGACGGGCTTTAATCGCCAGTGGTCCTCTGTTTTGGCTTTGTGGATAGAGGTGATGACATAGACTTGGTCTCCCCGAGGACGCAAGGAGAAGTTTCGATATCGAAGCTTGATTGAGGTAGCTTATGTGGCACTGATTTCAGTAGAGGCCATCGAGTATCATGTCATCATTCATACATAGGAGAGTGCCAATACCGCACCAAGAAGTCACTGTGCTTTCGGTCGTGAAAGAGTCAAGATCTAGAGTGATCGCGAACCAGGTGCAAGAATGTTTGATGGTCGTGTGTAATTGTGTTTTTTGGGGTATCTATCCTACAAAAAGCCGAGGAAACAACTCGCTAGACTACTCGCTTCTTCCTACTACAATTCAATCAGACTCTCCTCGACCTTTGGCTGGACAGGCATGTTTTGTGGTGCTTGAGGAAAGCTCTCTTGACCATAACCGCCGTGCGTCGAGGGTGCTTGAGGCCATTGCTGCTGCTGAGGCTGAGCTTGGGGTTGCGAGAATTGCTGCTGTTGCTGAGGTGGAGGTTGTTGTTGATAGGGTTGCTGATATTGAGGTGGAGGTTGTTGATGTTGTTGAGGAGGTTGGGTGTATGACTCTGGACTGACGGGTTGGGGAGCGGATACTTCAGCGTAAGAGTGTTGGTGGTCAGGTGGTGAGACTGGGTTTTGTTGAGAGGGAGGGGCGTATTGCTGATTTGGCTGAGCATATGGTTGTTGATGTTGATGAGGAGTGCTGGGAGGTTGAGGTTGTTGTTGTTGTTGTTGAGGCTGGCCTTGTGGAGGGTATTGAGAGTATTGTTGTTGGTAGGCAGCTTCGGGGGGAGCTTGTTGTGGGTAAGGCTGTTGAGCATATTGTTGATGCTGGTTGAAGGATGGGTACGGGCTTTGAGTGTAGACGTGGGAATCCATGGTCGGAGCTGAGCTGTTGTAGTAACTCTCGACACCACCCATGGGAACACTAGGCGGCGCACCGACGCCACTGGACAACGAAGGATACATGTTGGATTGAGGACGAGGGACGACGCCGTAACGGCTTTGGTTGTATGTGCTGGACAAGCGCTCTTCCAACATGCGGTCGTAGTATCTCACAACAGTGGCCATTTTGGAGTGTATGTCAAGTAGTGTGTCGTGCTTGCTCATAGTCTCTCCATAAGTCCTTGCCAGCTTAGGCCTCAGCGACCCAATACTTTCGTACAGCTCTTGAAGTTGGGGTTCGCGGAGGATGGCACCTGGTGGCTGATGTTGCAGACGATCGACCAGAGTTGCAAACAGATTGATATTCTCGGCCTCGACAGCGGTGAGTTCGTGGTTCGTCTTTGGCACGTAGACGCTGGGAGTGCTCGATCTTTGCTGTTGTTGCTTGAAGCTAGCCAAGTGTTTCTTCTTTTGTTCCTCCATGTCGGCCAAAGATGCTGCAATGGCTGCTGCCAGCTCCGGATCATCTTCTTCCTCTTTCTTCGGTGGGGGTGCCTTTTGGACAGGCTTTGGTGTCGTCATTTGTGATTGTGGTACGTAGCCGGCACCAGATTGACCCCTTGAGTCTTCCAAGCTCATTTCCAGCGCTCGCTTGAGGTCGGCATCAAATGAGTCTTCGGCGACACGAGGATCGCGTGCCTGCATACGGCCGGCATGTGGAGGTTTCGTGGCGTAGACTGGGAAAGGAGCGGTGCGGGACGACTTTTCGGTAATTCTGGCGAAACAACCATCGTCGACGCGGACTGGTGTGAGGATACCGAGGTGTGGTAGAGGGATCGACTTGGACGAACATTGTCCGCAGAAGACATTTCCGCAGTTTCGACAGTGGTGCTTGCGGTTGGTAAAGGTGAAGCGTTCTCGACAGCGCATGCAGACGTCCGAGTCTGCCCATTCCGGTGGCTTGATATGCGTGTTAGTAGAGCAGAGCGACTTCGGGGAAGGAGAGAACATACAGCACTACTGTCGAACATTGTAGCAGCGACGTCGGTCTTGGGCGGGAAGCGGAAGCCCTCTCTCTGCAAGGAGCGATATGTTTCGTCAATGTAGCCAAGCGAGGAGCGGCCTGTAGCGGCAGTAGCCCAGGATTGGACAAGGTCAAGGATCCTCGTCTTGACTTCTTCGTTCAGTGGAGTGTTGACAAACGAGACCAGGTTGTCCATAAACTCGCGCGAGGCAATCTCCTGGATAAAGTGCTCTCCACCGTTCTTGACGCAAGTGTCGGTCAGGTTGAGGGCGGCCAGTTGGATGTTTGGATTCTTGTTGCCGATCCTCCGTTTCAGCGAGCGCATGGCCTCTTTGGGAGGGATGGTCTTGCTTCGGATCAAGTCAGTGATCTCGAGGTTGAGAGCAATGTCCTCCAAGCTACTTGAAGTTGCTCGCTCGACCTGTTCATCCATGGCCGATGAGCCGGCACCGAACCACGACGCCATGATGTAAGCTGTTCAACCAGAGATGTGCTGTGTAGCTTGAAAATCTACCTTGGTTGCGTCTACAGGCAGTTTGAAGGTGGCAGGAGTGGCAGGAGAGGTGGATGGGGCGAGAGGTGAGTTGGTTTCGAAAGTCGGAGCTCTCTGGTGATGCCTAACGGCGGCTGCTTCAGCTTGGGGAAGGCGCGTGTGGCGGGCGATCGCGGCCTGCCGAGCCCCGAACGTCATCCGGCTGCGACTTCTCTGGGGAAATGGCATCCACCGGTTTCATCATCATCGCCATACAACAAACGCCTGCCTAATTGTTCAGACTCGTTCTTCACCTGCCATTTCCTAGACGCGACTTCTCCACGACATGCACGCCTTCTCATTACCTCGATCGACTCAGTCATGAGCCCGCCCTACCCCATCTCTCCCACCAACATGGCCGTGCCCGACTTCAATCCCGTCGCTACGCCGAACAAACCATACCCGCACATCGAGGACCTGAAAGACCGGGCAAAGATCAGCTCTGTAGACAAGAATCAATCGCTCAACCATCTGCTCACCGAAGCCTCGACTGCTGTCAAACAAGCTGAAAGTCTGGTCGAATACCGCCGTCCTGATCTCGCCTATGTCGAGTACTTGCGAGCATTTGAGATCGCTGTCGCCATCATCCCACAACACGAACAGTACCCAATCCTGAGCAGTCGCCGAGGCTCTCAGTTCAATTCGCATCAGTCCATCCTGCGCAAGATTAGTCACCTTGCGGACCGCTTCGACAAGATCAAGGAAATCATCGTCAACGACAACAAGCGAAATGCTACTCCAAGACTCTCCGACATTCCTGCCCGCCGCTCATCTATCCGCTCGTCACCTCCTGCCGTCAACGGCAATGCCGCCCTCGCCGATCGTTTCGCAAAGCTTCGCATGCAACCTGCTCCCGTAGACACTTCTACCTCTAGCAGGCGTGTTGATTCCCGTGCATCCATAGCCTCCAGCAATGGCTCAATCACTTCTCCTACATCTTACAGCAACCGCTCGTCTGTCGAATTCTCAAACTCGTTCACGAACGGCTCCTCAAGGCCCGCTGGTCCGCGCCAGATGCCCAACGGCGCTTCGGGCCACCCATACGCCAATCGCATGACCCTCGACACGTCCGTAAACGACTCCCTGCCGACTGCCCCTGCACCTACCTATAGTCCAGCTCGTAACATGAACACTCCTAGCCACATCGACCCTCCAAGGACAAGTGCCCGTAGTATGGTTGGAACTGGCGGAAGGAGTAATTCGGTCGCCTCGGTCGCTTCCTCATATGCGCCGGGTAACGAAGGAGAAGACTCAGCGGGCTACTTCCCGCGTATGCCGCAAGATCGACCACCGCCTGGTCCACCTCGACGAAAGTCCGTACACCGTCCTTCTGAATTGCGCATTGGTCCTGAACGCCTTTACGATTACCTCAAGATGCATAGTGTCTTGCTGATAGACGTCCGAAATCGCCAAGACTTCGACGATGGCCACATATACGCTCAGTCAATTATCTGCATCGAGCCAGCCGCCCTGGAACCTAATATGTCTGCAGAGCAACTCGAAGACGCCCTCATCCTGTCGCCAGACATTGAACAGTCCATGTTTTACAATCGTCACAAGTACGATATTGTTGTCTATTACGATCAGAACATTTCTTCCGAAAGCTTCATCCACAGACCGACTTCAGAAAGAGAAAGGAACTTGAAATATCTATACGACGCACTATACGAGTTCAACTCAGAGAAGCCTCTACAACGTCCACCAATCCTGTTGATGGGAGGCATTGAAGGTTGGGAAGACTTGGTTGGTGATCAAGCCTTGAAACGATCAAACACTGTCGCGCAACAGAAGTCTGGCCGCCCAATCAAAAGGGTACCAGTGGCTAGCAAGGAGTCGAGACTATACGTGCCTAAGAAGCGCTTACGAGACTACAATCCGCTAGATCCTGAAGAGGAACGAAAGTGGCATGAGCGAGCCCGTGTGGAGAGTGTCGTCGTCGAGCGTAAACCTTCATTCGACGAAGAGGACGAGTCACGGCAAAATGAGAACGGCACCCAAGTCTATCAATCTATCGAGGAGTTTGTACGTCGATTCCCTGAAGCTGGCTCGCTTGAGCAGCGATATGGAGTCCAGGAACATCCCACATCATTACTCCCAGCCCGGCCACAACAGGTGCCATCATATCCCTCACCCCCACCGAAATCAGCAATGCCCTCAATCCCGTCGCGACCAGTACCTGCTGCGGCTCGCGTCTCTTACAGCGGTGTTAGTGATCATCGCGCCGTCTCGGCTCAAAACAGTGGCCCTGCATCTACAGAACTCCCACCTTATGTGCCTCCAAAGTACTTACCCTCGAACCTCAGACTACCACGGACAGGTCTTGTCAACTTTGGCGTTACATGCTATATGAATGCGACCATACAGGCTCTTTCAGCAACCACACCTCTTACACTCTTCTTTCTTGACGACAGGTTCAAGACCATGGTGCAACGAGACAACTGGAAAGGTAGCAAAGGTGTGTTGCCTGAGTTGTACGCAAATTTGATTCGGAGCATCTGGAAGGGTGATGTTGAGGCTATCCGCCCAAGCACACTACGATCTTTCTGTGCTCGACTTAATAGCGAGTGGGGCATTGATCGTCAGCAAGACGCGAAAGAGTTTTTCGATTTCCTGGTCGATTGTCTGCACGAAGATCTGAACAAGAATTGGTCAAAGACACCACTCAAGGCTCTAACGGCGGATCAAGAAGCAACTCGAGAAAAGATGCCCAAGCCCATAGTCTGTCGAACAGAGTGGGGCAGGTATACTCATCGCGAGCAGTCGTATCTCACTCAACTCTTTGGCGGCCAACACGCTTCTCGTCTGCGATGCACGACTTGTCATTTCACATCCACAACCTACGAAGCATTCTACAGTATCTCGGTTGAGATTCCTCGATCCGGTGTTGCCAGTATTCAGGACTGTCTGAGATCATACTGCGCAGAAGAAAGATTATCGGGTGACGAAGTCTGGAAATGCCCTCGCTGTAACTGCGAGCGTGAGGCTACCAAGAAGATCACCATCACGCGAGCTCCCCAGTTCCTCGTAGTGCACTTCAAGCGCTTCAGTGCTGGAAGAGGCGAATCTGCACGTAAAGTCCGCACACCCATCGACTTCCCGCTGAAAAACTTGGACATGTCACAATACATGCTGCCATCACCTAGCGAGCAGGAAACACACCTCATCAGCAAGCAATATGGTGGTGATGCACTGAAGCCAGATCCTACCATGTCACCGCCGTATCTCTATGATGCTTATGCTGTTATGAGACATATTGGCACAACTCTGACATCTGGTCATTATACGTGTCTTGCCAAAGACCGAGCAAGAGGTTGCTGGAGACAATTTAACGACACCAATGTTGGCGACTTTGACCCTGAGAGATTGACGGAGAGGGATCGTTTACAGAATGAGATGGCATATATAGTATTTTACGAGCGGAAATTGGGAAATGCATAGCGAAGGACGGGAACATATTTTGTATATCGAAACCACTTTGTGTCAATCCACTTTCAAAATCCTGATGACAGATGCAAGGAAGGGAGCAAAGGAAGTTTGTTGGAAATCGATGTGCGATAGGCTTTGTAAGTAAAATCATACAAGAGATGGCATTTCCACATCACAAGACTTTCAAATCTTTACCGGAGCTTTCTCCTCACATCCAAAAGCCACCTAAACTGCCCCTTCTCCATCCCAAAGATCACCCTCAAGCGAAACACTCTACAAAAGCTCCGGCTCCACAACCCCCACTTGGTCCACAATCCTTGCATAAGCCTCCGTTCTCCTATGTCTACCAAAATCAAATGTTTTCTCCCTTCCTTGTCTACATTCCTCCAAGTCGATTTCTGCAACGACGAGTTCGTCATCTTTTGTGGTTGATTCGGCGAGGACATGGCCTTCTGGGTTTATTATTGCAGAGCCGGAGATTAGATTGTAGTGGTTATCGTCTAGACCGCAGCGGGCGGCGGAGATGCTGAAGAGGGAGTTCATGTATGAGTTTGATTGTTGTACTAATTTGCCTGTTTGTTGGTTTCTACGTATCAGTTGTTCATCTCCCAGAACATGATGTTTAGGGGAAGAGGTGGGGTAGAGACACACTTACTGTGGAATAAAGCCTCTTTCTCTGCTTCTTCTTCACTCATTGGTTTTGTGGTTCCCCAGAGGTGTGGACTGTGTGCTACGGTGTTGTAGCCTAGGAGAAGGAGTTCTGCTCCTTGAAGAGCATAAGATCTCCAAACTTCTGGCCAGCGACGATCGTTACAGATCATCATTCCCAACACCGGATCGCCTTTTCCTTGCTCTTCTTTTCTCTCCACTAATCCTGTGGTACCTGAAGATTGCTTTGTAGTGATGCTAGAGGAAGGCAAAAGATTAGGAGCGCGGAAAGCAGGGAAGCCGAGGTTTCCAGGTGTAAAGTAGCGTTTTTCGAGTTGGTTTACAGCTTCTGGATCGCTGAAGGGTTCGACGGTGCCAGGCAGGTGTACTTTGCGGTATTTGTTGATTATTTTGCCTTGGCTTGCGGAAAAGTAGATGCAGGTATTATAGCCTGTGCCATCTTCTGTGCGTTCGGCAAAACCGACGCTGATATCGATACCATACTCGGCAGCTTTTTGGAACAGAGGGGCAGTAGAGGGAGAAGAAAGGAGGTCGTCGTTGTGTTCAAAGTATGTGTCTAGTTCTGATTGAGAGGTAAAGAGGTGGCGGGGGAAGAATGTTGTAAATGTGCATTCGGGGTAGAGGACCAGTTGCACTTTTTGAGAAGCTGCTTGGTCGAGGAGGGAGATTAGACGAAATAGTGTCTCTTGTCTGTCGGCGTCGCGATGAACAGCACCGACTTGTGCAGCTGCTACTTTGAGGATTCGAGGCATGTTTGTGGGTTTTGGAAGACGATGGGATGGAGAAACTCTTGGACGGATGTGAAGATGGATCTTGTAGATGGGCACTTTTTAATGGAAGACGTGGAGTCGCGTCTCTTACTTACTTGTGCCTCGGCCAAGGTGGTATCAACCTCATGTGCCTACCTTGATGTACCTACAATCATTGATAGTGGCCTATTGATAATGGCCGCTCAGATCTTGTCCGCCTTGTAGGCGTGTGAGCTGACAATTCCCTATCGCCCGCTCCGCCTGCCTATCGCGGAAGCTTCGGGCAAGCTGTACAATGCGCCTATCTTTGCGATCGGCTCACGGCAGTCAGTGGAGATACGTTGATTCCGAAAGTCATAGAGAGTCTGCGGAGTACTGAAAAGATCGATGGCATTGCTGCGACACTTGTTGAATTTCCTCTTCTGTGTCACAGGAAGAAGAAGTAAGAAAGAACGTTCGTCTGTGTCGAAAATTGGATTGGAGAAACGCCAAGACCTTATCACGTCTACACATTCGACATGGACTTTGATCTTGTGGTCAAGAATGGTCAGATTGTGAGTAGAAAATATCCAGATGCTAGAGCTTGTGGACGCATCATGTAGATAGGTCTCGAGGGCGAGATTGTTTGCTGTTAATCCACTTGTCCTCCAAGCCTGACACCAGCATCGCCATCATCAAATCGCACAGAAGTCCAAAGCGAGACTTCGAGATGAGCGAACATTTTACTGACCACTGCTTCAGGTCACAGCCAGCGAAATATTACCTCTCGGCCTCGAGATTGGAGTGAAAGGTGGCAAGATCTCTTGCATAGGAACATCTCTCCCAACAACCCCTGCAACAAAAGTCATAGATGCAGAAGGAGCCTACATCACACCCGGCGGCATAGACTCTCACGTTCATCTCGCCCAAGCAAACTCTCCCACCGGTGATGACTGGGAAACTGGATCCCGCAGTGCCATCGCAGGTGGCACAACAACCATCATCGCCTTTGCCAGTCAAGAGCGGCATGAAGAGTCTCTGATGCCTGTACTGCAAGACTACCATGCCAAATCCAGGGCGCAGAGTTATTGCGACTATGGCTTTCACTTCATCTTGACAAATCCTACAAAGCATATTTTGCAAGAGGAATTACCTATCTTGGCAGAGGAAGAAGGGATTACCAGTGTAAAGCTTTACATGACTTACGAGCCTATGAAAGTCAATGATCGAGAGTTACTGGAGATCATGCTGGCGTGCAGGAAACTAGGCATGACGACCATGATCCACGCGGAAAACTCGGATATGATTGCCCTGATCATCGAAGGACTAGAGGCTAATGGCAATACGGAGCCTTTCTTCCATTCTATCGCCAGACCGCGGATTGCAGAGGACGAAGCCTCTTATCGCGCAATCTCACTGGCGGAACTTGTGGACGCACCAATCTTGATTGTGCACATGTCTTCGGAGACGGCAATGGGGCATGTGAGAAAAGCACAGACGAGGCTCTTGCCCGTTCATGCAGAGACTTGTCCTCATTACTTGTTCCTATTGTCGGAGGAGATCAAGGGCAAACCACATGATCATTTCTCTGGTGCCAAGCATGTTTGCTCACCACCATTGAGACACCATGCTGAAGACTTGGAAGCACTTTGGCGAGGTATCGCGAATGGCACATTTACTGTCTTTTCCTCCGATCATGCGCCGTCAAAGTATGATCATCCTGGAGGCAAGAAATTGGGTATTGTCGATGGCATACCTCGTTTCGCCAAGATTCCAAATGGTGTGCCAGGTGTTGAGACGCGTATGTCGTTGTTGTTCAGTCAAACTGAGGCATGTCTTTCGCCAGATGAGGCTCGTCTGGGTCTGCCGAGATTTGTGCAATTGACATCAACCAATGCGGCCAAGATGTATGGCTTGGGTGGAGTCAAGGGAAGCATCGCACCTGGTTATGATGCTGATCTTGTCATTTGGCATCCTGGCAACAAGGGCGAATGTGTAATCAGCCAGAATATGCTACATCATGGGGTTGACTACACACCATTTGAAGGGATGAAAATGCGTAATTGGCCAAGATATACTGTTCTGAGAGGCCAGATCGTATGGGACAAGGACGGAGGAGGTGTGTTGGGAGAAATGAAGTACGGCGAATATCTCAAACGAGGAAAAGGACAAGTGGTCGTCGGGAAGACCGGCGGCAGAGCCCATGGTATGCTGGAGAATGAGAGACGATACTGGATGCAATGATGTTGGGAAATTATGGACGGTAATATCCGATGTTTTCGTAGGGGATTACAGGGCTGGGGATTCCATTTCACTCAGCTCCTTGTACCGCTTGCGTATATCTCTTAGGGTCCGGATGTCCTCGTAGCCTCTAGGCATGGCCGTTTCCCAGTCTGATGCTGTATAGTGCTTGTTACATAGCCATAGTTTTGGATCATTGAGACTTTGCCACTGATAGAACAGAGTCAGCATAGAATCAATAGACAAATATCAGAAGTCAGGTTTTGACTCTGTGCTGTTGACCCGGCATACAAGACGAGTGACTGTACCTACCCATGACCTTAACAAGACACGTTCCATCGAACAGCCAGTGCAATAATGCGCGAGTCCCTCTGAATTGTGGACAGGCCGATAACTCTTCCAAGGAAGATTGTCGCGCGCCCACGCGCCGCGCTTTGCTTTAGTCGAACTGAAGCATAAGTCGTAGATGAAGTTGTTTCTGATACGATACTCATCTCCCTTATGCGCTCGTGCCCAGGCAGCGGATCTCTCGCGCGCTCTCGCTGCGAGAGCGGGATCCTTGGCATGTCTCCTAATTCGTGATTCGCGCCAGACCTGCAGATGCATCTGATATAAATCTGGCTGCTGAGTGCGTAGCTATTCCAGGAACTCTTTTGTGTTCGTCCTGGCTTTGCTTCGCATTTTAATCAACTCGGGATGCTCTTGCAGCTTCCGCGCATAGGCTTGCATGCTGCTGAGAAGCCGCGAAAACATCGGCGTCCTGGTTGGTTGGCTTAAAAGATGCGCTACCCGTAGATCCCGCATTTGAGTTGTGATTCTATTCATGATCGCTGTTCTAGAGAGCTTTGTTGATGATTTTGACAGGGTGTATCCAGTGGGACGTGTATTGCGAGGCATATCAAAAGAATCCTGTGCCGCGTAGACACAAGATGGAACGCCCCAGGCTTGGCAGACGGGCTGTCGCGTGAAAATGGTCTGGCAAGAAGCATGTCTTGTTCATTCATATAGCTTTGTCCCCAGCAAGCTTTGAAGTCTTGGGTCTCTCCTTGCTCAATTGCTCATAACGTGCGCGGATTTCCTTCATTGTTCTAGCATCTTCGTAACCTTCTGGCATGAAATCTTCCCATTTTGCTCGGGTACAACAGCCATTGCAGACGAACTTCTCGCTTACGGGCGTTTTGGATTCCTGGACCCACCTGTGGTTGACAACTTGAGTTAGTACGATGCTTGAAGAGACTATAGGTCATGGTCTGTTCGAACGATACAGGACAACGCTCTGGATTCTGATATGTACAACAATGTGTTGAGGTAAACCCACAAAGTACTTGGCTGACCTTGAGTCGCAGCAACTGTAATCCAGTGAACGTACCAATTTCTTCTTTTGAACCAATTCAAGCAACTCGCACATTGACACTCGATTGGCTCTTTTGCCCGAATAGGACGAAAGTGTTTCCAGGGTAGCATCTCGCGAATCCAAGAAGAAGCGTCTCCTTCCCTGAAACACCAGTTGTTTATCCGCCTCCATTTGATCACTCTGTCGTTATGTTTGTTCAGATGGTGAGAAGCTAGCGCCCTGGCTCTGTTTTTCATGGCGGTCTCAGCGTCAATACTGGCCATGTAAATAGCCATAGATGCTCGGTGCCATTCGTTGTACGATTTGATTAGTTCAGGAGATGCTTTCACCCTGGCATACAATTCCTTGGACATGCCGTGCGCCTCCTTGTATTTGGCATACAGTTCCGGATAAGCTTTCAACTTTTGGTAAAAGCTGGGAACATCCCTGTAGGGGCGATAGGAACGGAAGAGGCGCATATACATAAAATTCCTCATGGATGTCGTGAACGAGCTAAGACGTCCAGTCCCTCGAAAGTGCCGGCACGACGCTGTGGGAAACCTTATTGACACTTGAGAGTGCATTGATGTAAGATGGAAATCGTGTCATTCAAGACTGACTGATGACGGAATGTGTTATCTGGAGGTATTGCGGAGGTCGATCGTCTGGGGTGGTCAGAGACAGAGAAGCATCTGCCATAGTTTCGCATCCTCGCACGCTTGGAAGGCCGCCAAGATGACGTGTTTGGAATCGGGCTTGGCGCGTCTACGCATGCCGACGTCGAGCGTAATGAAGTCTAGATGGCAGGCGAGTATTGAGGAATAGCAAGACCATCATCAACAGCAAGCAGCGCGACCATGTCGGAAGGACTCTTCTTCAACGTCACTACCGGCTATATCGAGGGCGTTGTCCGTGGTTATCGTAACACACTATTGACTGGTCAACAATACAGTAATCTGGCACAATGCGAGACGATCGATGGTATACTCTCCCTCCGTGTCGCTTGGAGTCACAAAGAGCTCTGCTTACCCATGCCACAGATGTGAAGCTTCAACTCGGTCCAGCATATGGAGACTTTCTTGCCGACCTCCCTCCAAACCCTTCAACGAGCACGCTCGCCGACAAGTTACTTGACAAGCTCGTCTCCGAGTTCCGCTACGTTCAGGCCAACGCTACAGGATCCTTGTCCAAGTTCATGGAGTTCTTGACCTACGGGTATATGATCGATAATGTTGCCCTCCTCATCACCGGAACTCTCCACGAAAGAGATACCCGCGAACTCCTCGAACGCTGCCACCCCCTAGGCTGGTTCGAGACCATGCCTGCCCTCTGCGTTGCCACCAACATCGAAGAGTTGTACAACAGCGTCCTCATCGAGACTCCTCTTGCTCCCTACTTCAAGGGCTCCCTGAGCCATCAAGATCTTGACGAACTCAACATCGAAATCATCCGTAACACCCTCTACAAGAACTACCTGGAGGACTTCCACAACTGGGTCAACACCCATTCTGGTGTCGCTGGCAGCCCGACTGCTGAAGTCATGACCGAGATTCTCGAATTCGAGGCAGACCGCAGAAGCATAAACATCACACTCAACTCTTTCGGCACCGATCTTTCAAAGGCCGACAGACAAAAGCTGTACCCTGGCTTTGGAAAGCTGCACCCTGAAGGAACTTTGATGTTGTCAAGAGCAGATGATCCGGAGGCTGTCAGGATAGCTGTTGATGGTGTACATGACTACCGCACTTTCTTCGACCAGACCGGCATGGGTTCTGGCTCGAATGTTGGCAACATGGCTGGTGGTTCGGACGAGGGCAAGAGCTTGGAAGATTTGTTCTATCAAAAGGAGATGGAGTTGTCCAAGCTTGCCTTCACTCGGCAGTTCACCTATTCTGTCGTCTACTCATGGGTCAAGCTGAGGGAGCAGGTATGTTACACTCATCGTCGACCTTACTGGCATGTACTAACAGAAGCGTAGGAAATCCGCAATGTCACTTGGATTTCCGAGTGCATTGCTCAAAACCAGAAGGACAGAATCGGCAACTACATCAGTGTCTTCTAAGCTGATCTGCACAAGCCTCTTCTAATTCTTGTTTCCGACCCTGGCGTTCATACCCATTTGTTAGCGTAAGATTTTGTTCATGTTGATTGTTCTTCTATGGTTTTGCTAGGCACGCTTCTAGACCTCTTGTTGTTTCACGTACAAAATGCATGCAAGATTGACTCAGACTTTCTGCCACATTTCTAATATGAGGTCTGTTCGCTGCTGTAGATTTGGTAAACGCTCATACGACCAGAGCAGGTGCGTCAAGGTAGATTGATAGTCACGGCCTATTTGCCACTGGAGCATTTCATTCTAGTGGTTCGAACAGGTTACAGGATGAAGGTTCCTGCCGCTTCTGTCGCAGCTACCCGCAATCTGATCGTACCCTCGTGCCCGTCCATCGATATCTCCAAAGTCTCACATGCTCTATGTTTCAAAACAAACAAAACCACTGTCATCAACTTCTTCCAGCTCCTTCGAAGTACCAAGATGGGCGACACTTCGATGATGACTCGTACCTCTTTCAGCTCCAAGTTACAGACTCTCGCTTCGAAGGTGTTCGGCACGCTATTCACCAGGCGTCATCTCACGCCAACACTTGTGGAAGGCACGCGTCAGGCTGCAATTCCCTTATCTGAATCCACCTTGTCCAGCGACTCAAGCCGCGCAAAAGATTCAGCCAGCCATCAACAACATCATTCTTCCAGTTCGTCATACCCTCCTCCAATCTTTCATTACTGATCACTTCAGCTATGACAAGCGCATACAGCTTTGCCGACGGCGGTGAAATACCACGAGGAGATCCTAACAGAGACGCCCGACCGGCCAATGTATCAAGACCAGTTGAAGGCTTCACGGGACACTCTCAGCAAGATACACAAGCAAAGGATGCTTCTTCGCAGCTGAATACCCGCGCAACAATTCCCACTAGCGATCTCTCTCAAAAGTTCAAGCCCCGCTTCGAGGACGGATCTGAGATCAAGCTGGAATACATGCCGTCACTCGCTCGCAGGGCTGATCAGGACTTGCTGGCATACCTTCAGAAGCGGAAGATCTCGCTTCATTTCCTCAACGATATCGATAATTTCCTGAAAGGTCATCCGGAACTCTTAAAGGCTTGTCCGAGTTGGTGTCATTCACTCAATGACCTGCCTCCACTGCAAGCTTACTTGTTCTTTGTCAAGGGCTACCTGCGCCCCGCAAGATACGAAGACGGAGTAAGTTCTGAACTACATGCGAGACGACAACTTCCTCTGACAGGCTTCACAGGCTCTGCCAGGTCCAGAGGATGAGCAAATCCCAACTCGCCCAATCTCATTGGAGCACCACTCACATGATCCGGAGCTACACGAACACGTAACTGATATTGGCCAATGCCTCGAACTTCTAGGTGGACTCGATCAGGTCATTTGGCTGCTAACCCAGGCATACCATTCGGGTCAACGACTCGACGAACGACAGATAATTCTTCTGATCATGGCCACTTATGCACAACCAGTCGACGCTCTCAAGTATTACGAGTATTGCTACATGGCCAGCTTCCATCCTGACAGGTATGCAACTCGGTGACAGTCACGTCGAGAGCCAAGCTAACTACTAGTACAGACACGTCCAGGAGCACAGTCCGTATGCGACTCCCGCAATGCGGCCATTGCTAACACATTATAGATGTTCTCAGTCACCTACCCCACATAGAGTCTGTACCAAAGCGCCAGTCGGCTTCGCGACCCGCACCCCAAAGTCAGGCAGCTACAAAGCCTTCGACCAGATTGAAGACCACACGAACAAAGAAGCGTCAACAAAAGCGCAGTTCAAAATATGATCATGACCAAAGACGGAGAGGACCACCCAAGTCTCGGTCCAGACAGCAGCCCATTATCGACCAACCCTATGGCCTCAAGGCATCGGGCGTAGAGTTGATGAAATCCCACCGCCGAACACGCATTGCCATGGCCAGGGCAGCCGACCGCGGCCACGATGCCATCCCGGTTTTGATTGACTGCTTCGCCGAGACAGTGCATCACCGGTCAGCAAAAAGACCAAGTCGAGAGGAGATGATTCGAATGTGTGAAGTTGCCTACGAGGTAATGGAGAGAGAGTACCTCACTGGAGGAGGCAGAGATATTGTGGACCTGGTCATGATGCTGGCACCCCAAGCTCGCTACAGCAACGTTCCATCTCACTTTCATCCTTATGTCAACAAACCAACCGGAGCATACTACGGCGTCCGTTCTAGGTATGTGAGGTCTGCCACTAATCAGTTGAGAGCGCTCTACGATCTGGAGGTGCGCAAAGGTCATGACCCTCTGTTCGTTCGCGAGGTGAAGAAAGCAGAGTATAGGTTGACGGATTTGATCGGCTGGTATGGCAGATTGGATGGCTCGATGAGCAAGGAGGAGTACAACTTTCTTCGCTCCAAGTTCCCACATCGCCGATTCAACGACGATCGGGAGTATGACGAGATCAACCCTGGCCGTTATGATGTTCTACTGTTGTTGGAGAGGTGGCTGTGAGGGGAGAGAAGTCTATGTATGCTAAAGAAAGACTGGAGATGAGATGGACCAAGTTTGACGGAGGATGTGAGAGAGGATGCATGGCTATGGTGATTGTTATGGGAGCATTTCTTAGATGGGAGTTCCTTTGCTGTTATGGGGATAGGCTGATGATGCGATGGGGGATATGAAGGACATTGAGATCATGGTTATAACGATGAGAACGACTAGGTTGTATATTATCGCAAGCTCGAGCAACACGTCGAATAATCTACCTTGATGTGAAATGTGAGGATCAAGACGAGGACGATGATGGGAGTAGAGAAGATTATTGCCAAGACATGGAAGCTCCGCAGCGGAAAGTCGTCGGCAGGGACTTCCGCTGATCTTTCGGCGTCTCAAGAAACTTTTGCGACAAGCAACTTTTTTCCCAAACACAAAAAACAAAACAATCATGGCACGCAGAACAAAGACACTGGCCGAGCAGCTCGCTGAGCTTGACAACCCTGCTCCCAAGGGTATGGAGGATCTTGCGCGGCTCATTTACTCAGCAATCTCTAACAATTACCTGCAGACTTTGATCCGGAAGAGGAGCCGCCACAGGACGACAGCGATGAGGATGTCTCGGATGACGATAATGCCGCCGCCGCAAGAGAACATTACGTCGATGTTGGCAAGAGCAAGTTGCGCAAGCGCGATGTAGTACCCCTCGGACCCAGATACGATGGAGCTCAGATCAGCAGAGATGCGGCTACTGGAGAAGACGAGGATGAGGATGATCCGTTCAGCAAGGGCTTCGACGAGGAAGAGAGTGAGGATGATGTTGATGACGCTGCTGAGCTTTCTGCCTCCGAGGGCGAGGATGAGGATGTCAGTGACGAGGACGAGGACATGGAAGATGGCGACGAGAGCCCCGCTACCGACATGAGCGACGAAGACGATCAAGACTCGGACGAAGACGACAACAGACAAGTCGAGGACAAGACGGAGCTCCGCAAGATGATGGCCGAAGAACAAAAGACCGTAGCAGCCAGCCTCTCCCAAGCCGCAAAGCAAGACGCAGAAAAAGGTCGCGCCGTAAAGGCCCAACGCACAACCTTTGACTCGCTCCTCAACACACGCATCAAGCTTCAAAAGGCTCTCATCGGCACAAACACCCTCACCGGTGTCATCACCACCTCTCCACCTACAAAAGACACCCAAGCCGCCTTCCTCGCCGCCGAAACCGCAGCCTTTACACTCTGGTCAACGCTGAACTCACTCCGCGAAACCCTGGAATCTTCCCGCACAGGCCGTAAACGCAAACACAGCGCATACACCCTAGATACACCAACCTCGGACCTCTATGCTTACATGAAGTCGCAAGAACTTTCCGTGCAACCCACCCGCGCCACAATCCTGGAGAAGTGGAACCAAAAAGCCAGAGGAGCTTCTGCAATCACCACAAAGAACAAATTGAACAACACTTCCTCATCGCAAGGTCTGGTTGACGTTCTGCAGGAGCAGTTACATGGAGATCGATTGATCAAAAGAGCCAGAACACCCCGCTCTTGCGCTCCTCTCCAACTCTCCACCCCTGCCGCTTCCACAGAGCAAGAAAGCAACATCTACGACGACGCAGACTTTTACTCTTTGCTACTCCAATCCCTTCTCTCCCAACGCAGCGCCGACTCCATCGCCGCATCGACCTCATCCACAATCTCTCTAAACTCAAGCTTCCAAATGCGCCGCGAAGCAAAAACGAAGAAAAACATCGATACCAAAGCTAGTAAAGGAAGGAAAATGAGGTTTACGGTGCATGAAAAGTTGGAGAATTTTATGGCCGTGGAGGATAGGAATGTTTGGGAGGAGAGGGCCAAGGATGAGTTGTTTGGGAGTTTGTTTGGGAGGAGGGTTGGGTTGGGTGAGGATGATGAGGATGATGATGGCGAGGATGAGGTGGATGGAGATGGGGAGGGCGCTGAGGAGGCTGGGTTGATGATGTTTAGGAGTTAAGATGGACAGTAGCATGGGAGTATAGCATGGCAATTTTGTAGCGGATTCCATAATGGACGATAGTCAAGTTCATTGTTCAAACCCCTTTGGTTGTTCGATTCCCGTAAAATGTTCCGTGTCTAGACATCTCACCATCTAGGATCAGATCGGTACAGCCCATCTTATCTTCTGGCGAGCCAACAGGGCCTTGCAACCATAAACCCCCACTGATACATGACCCTACCAAAACGCCAATCCAGCTATTCCTTACCAGTGACCAGACAATGTCTATAAACGAACAAGAGAGGACGGCGAGATTTGGACAAAAAAAAATGGACGGCAAAAGAAAAGGAAAAATCCATCGTGATTGTTGGAGCACCCTGACCCTTTTCTACGAGGACATTGATCATTGATATATTATACAAAATGTACTGCCTGTCGACCGCTTTTCGCCATGGCCTCTAGTACTGTGGCCATCGAATTCATCTAGCTCTAGAGGTTTGAGAACGGGGGCACAGTAGGTTATATGTGGCGCTTTACAATGATATGATTTGTGATCGAAATCTTTTGGACACTTTTTAAAGCTTGGCTTCGAGATTTGCCTGCAGATCAAAGGATGGAATGATAGATCATATGGAGGATAACTAGCAAATAAGATAAGAAGTTCTGGAAAGATTATTGTTGTGCTTGTATACAAAAAGTTCAAAGAAGCTAAAACTCCTTTTGTGGTCTATGGGAAAAACAGACGATTGTACACCACCACCCGCTATGCGTTTCGTAAAACAGGATGGACCTCAAGAAACTCCAGGTCCTCTATGGACCATTTGATTTTTTGTACAGATTTGTGGAGAGGGGAAAGTATGAGTACAGAGTAAGGAAATAGTACAAGCTTGGCACCTACACACGGCCGGGCACACCAGTCTGAGCGGCGAGCATGGCGTCAGGACCTCTCTTACCAACGATGGAAGGACGAGGGGCACCAGCAGCAAGTCTTTGTGCGACGAGCTTGGCAGCGCGCTTGGGGAACCAGACACGGCTGCCGAGAGCAATGGTTCCGGTCAGGAGTGCCAAAGCACCTGCTTGATGAGCAGAAGCCAGTGGTGTAGGGACCATGTAGAGCAAAGTCGAGATACCAAGAGCAACCTGAAGCCAGACGAGGTGAACAACACCACGCATACCCTTCTTTGCACCAGGAGTCATCAATGTGCGAACGCGGGGGCTGAAACGTGTGTATGCCCAAAGAGCCATGACAGCGGTGAAGGTAGTGGTAGCCAAGACACGGTGGTCAAGCTGGACAAGAGAAGGGTTCTCAAGAGCATTGCGCCAGACAAGATCTGAGTTGTCGGGCACGTGGCTGTAGAAAGTGTCGAAAAGCTCCTTCTTCGGGGGAGTCAGACCAAGACCCATGTAGGGGAACTCGTTGTAGATGAGACCAGCATCCAGACCAGCGACAAGACCTCCAGACATTGCAGTGATGAAGACCAGGACGAGAAGAGCGCCAACACTGCGACGGAAGAACTTGAGCTCGGGAGCTCTCATCTGTTGAAGAAGCTTGGACGACTCTTCGGGGTTGGCCAGAAGACGGTTCTCACGGAAGATAGCCAGGGCGTTCCAGAACATGGCGAGGTAGCAGATGAAGGCAGTACCCAAGTGAGCAGTGAGACGGTACTGACTGACGCGAGGGTGACTTCCAGGAGCAAACAAGTCATCCTTGAGACCACTTGCAACCATCCACCAACCAATGACACCTTGGAAACCGATCAAACCGCAGATACCGGTAAGCTTGAGAGCCATACCAGCAGAGACCTTGCGACGAGCGATGAAGTATGCGGTGGGTAGCAGGAAGGTGATGCCAATGAAGCGACCCCAAAGTCTGTGAATCCATTCCATCCAGTAGATTTGTTTGAACTCTTCCAACGTCATACGAGGATTGAGAAGCTTGAACTCGGGAGAGGCACGGTAGAGGGCGAACTCGGACTCCCACTTCTCGGCGTCCATGGGAGGGAGGGAACCAGTAACGGGCCGCCATTCGGTGATACTCAGTCTGCGCCACGCTCAGTCAGTTGACAGTCGTAGAGCAGGGACGGGAAAAGACACAAACCCAGATTCGGTCAGCCTGGTAAGACCACCAAAGATGACGATACCAAACACACTCGCGGAACTGGCCAGCAACCAGTATCCCACCTTCTTGTCTGTTGTTTCCGGGAAGGCTCTCTTCTTTGCAGGTGATACTGTCTGTTGACCAAGTGTCTTGCTCAATTCAGATAGCGGAGCGGAAGGTGCCGTTGTGGATTGGTGTCTAGCAGGACCAGCAGATCGGAAGGCATTTAGGAACGGAGTCTTGCGGACAGACTTGTATCCATTCTTGAATCCTGTTTGTGCCTGGTTGTGAACACTCTTGCGACACGCAAACGTTTCAGCAACATTGAACGCTGGCAATGTACGCCGCAACGCTCCAAACACAGCCAATGGTGGGCGCATCTTGAATGGTTGTCGAAACAAGAAGTTCGAAGGAAACGAAGAAGAATGGAATCATGAATTCATTCCAGGTCATGATTCATCCCACGGCCAATGATCGTCTGGCGTGATGCCAAGCACTGACTACCGCCACCTCTTAGTCTAACTACGATCGGCTTGGCTCGTCTCTCCACACCAAGGGTCCTTCCCATCGCGTGGTGGCTTGAGCTTCTTTTTCTGCCAGAAACGCCGACCGCCCCGACCATTCAGGTGTTCGTATGGAACTTCTGACGAATCTTCGACCATTTTCTTACCTATGTCATCCTCGTCTTGACCAACAGAAACTTTTTCCTCGTTGTAAACTTCCATGTCGATCAAATCCTCATATCAAGCATATCCTCCTGCACGCTCGACCTTGTTTAGTCGATAGGTGCACGTGTTCTCCTGCCTAGGACTATCACAGTACACAGTTACCTGTCTGCGCCCGCCGAGCTATCGCGCATGAGGCAGAGTCTTGTGTAGCGTGCATCCGCCTCATCCCTCCCACTCCAAGTCCACATTTCTTTCCAAGTGACCTTGACATCATGGCCGACGATAACTCCTTTTTCGATGCCTCGTCACTCTCCCATTTAAATCAGAATAATCCTTCCAATCAGAGGTCAAACATCCCTCGCCGTTCCCTCTTCAACTCATCGCCTAACCATTTTGTTCCTACACCTTCCACCCCCACTCCCGCCCCCGCTCTTCTCACCTTGAATTCGTCGCGCGCTATCGCCGGCGACTCTTCTCCAAGTCTGGATTCCCCGTCTTCACCAGAGGACCAGGTCCGCGCTACTATCAACCGACGGAGAATACCTCGCGCGGAAAAGGATGTTGATGATCCCAGCAACCCGGTCTCGTCAAGCCGCTATTCCATCAACAGGCAACAAAGCACCACCCTAACCACCCTCAGTCGTTTGTTTGCCGTCCAGTCAGTAGCATCCCCCCCTGACTACCGTCCTCTGTCCGACTGTCAAATCCAAAATGGCATCCCTCAACCACGTATGTCTTATCACCTGAGCCTTATCTCATGACCATTTCCTCATGTATCTTGTATTGACTAGTCTCAGCTATCCGTACCAGTGAAACCGCACCTCTGAATGACCATCTCTATACACGCGGTCTACTAGGAGGTCGACATTCGGATATCACTGTTCACGTCTTTGGCTACCCCTACAAGCTTCACCGCCTCATTCTCGATCGGGCGACTTTCTTCGCGTCAGCCTTGTCTGGACCATGGTTGGAAAGCAAGGCGAGCGAGATTTCACTACATCCCGAAGACATCGACACAAACATCACTCAAGTCTCGTTCGAGCTGGCTCTGAAACGTCTATATGGTGCCACTGTGTCCGAGGAGGAAGATGTTGAAGCAGTGAGCTTGTTTGCTACTGCTTGCTGGTTGGAGATGCCTGATCTCATCGACTCAAGCATAGAGTCCATGCTGCGACAGATGTCAACTGCGACCTTGGCACCTCTAATCAAGCTGGTGACCAGCAACTACTACGGTCGATCTGGAGACAAGATTCTTGCGTCAGCAAAAGCTATGCTATGTCGAGATGGCTGGAAGATGTCAACAAAGTACTGGGACGGCATACCTGGTGATATCGTCCGTGAGATAGTTGGTGGCGATGGCTTCTTCATCAATGGTGAATGGGATAGATGGGTACTAGCCAAGCGTCTCCTGGATCGTCATCTCAAGGTTCTTGCCATCGAAGCTGGACTTGTCGATTCAGTGTCATGGTCCAAGGTGCGGAAAGCGCCTGAAACAGCCAACCTCATGGCTGTCCGTTTTGACTCAGTCTATCGTAAGAACGCCATGGCAGCTGGTGCCGCTCCAGATGGTCTGCAACGGTGGATCAGCCTTTACACACACCCAGACATTGAGCCCTTGTTGGTGCTGCTTGATGAGGGCATACACTACATCCATCTTGACTTTGAACAGCTGCAATATATCCGAAGAGCTCGCGATGTCCTTGGCTTACCTATGATGCCTGACAAGGTCATCTCTAACGCATTGTGGATGCAGATGGAGCTACGTCAAAAAGTACTGAACGCCAAGGATGTTGACATGGAGCTTGGTCTAAGTGAGGGTATCGCAGAGTTGACAAGTCCGCACATGCGAGCAGCATCTTTGACGGAGCCGTCGATTAAAGGCAAGCAGAAAAATGAGGTTGTTGATGAATTTGATGACCTCGAGGACGAAGACATTGCTTCAAACTCCTGGGATGGCAATGGCAAACCCCGCAAATTCTGGATCCCTTCCGCGGACTGCAACATCGTCATGGGTGGAGCGACTGATGCTGCAATGATGACTGCTGCGAACCCACAGGCTAACCGTCTCTCTGCTACCATCCAACCCGAAGATGTGCAGTGGGCTTCAGATTTCGCCGCCAACCCATCAGAAACACGATCAATCCCACAGATCGTTCGGCCTGACTCAGTTGCCGACTCGAACACATCTGAATTACGTCCAGTCAGCTACTCGCACTTCCCGCCATTTAGATTTGCTGTCGAGTTCCCCAGCCCCCGACTGCTCAAGGAGAAGAAGCGTGTATACAGCCGCACAATCTTCTACTGTGGCTCTTGGTGGAATTTATACATTCAGAAAGTCCGAAGGGGTAAGAACCCTCAACTTGGTGTTTATCTTCACCGCGCCAAGGAGCGTGAGACAGAGGAAACACTGGCTGCTGGCGGTCAGACTGTACCCAACACGCGTGTAGACGAACGAATTGGTCATCTTGAAAGGGAAATGATCTTGCGAGCTGATCGCCGAGCCGAAGAGCGCAGGCGTTTGCTCACACGACGACGCAGTGGCGATGTTGCGGATCATGATGGTGCCGATAGCAGTGGCAGCACAGATCCGGACGGAGGTCCTGCTGGTGTAGAGACAACACCAAGAGCTCGTGGGTTAGGTGGATATCGCAAAAGCAGTGAGTTGGACGTGCTGTCAAACTTCCCGACCAAACCTGCATACTACGACGAGCAAGATTCCGACTTCGAAGACGAAGACCCAGAGATCGCAAAACTCACACGTAGTGTACGTGTTCCTACATTGCCGCCCTATGTCGACAGCCGTCCGACCATTAAGGCGTACTTCAAAATATACTCACCCAGTAAGGGAGGTCGTATGTTGAGCGTCTACGAAAGCGCACCAGACACTTTCAACTTCAGTCAGAGTTGGGGATGGAAGAGCAGCACATTGATGCTTGATGATGGAATGCTCGGTGATGAGATCAATCTCGAAGCAGAGATACCGGTGCGAGATGCGAACAAGTTACGATTTATGATTGTTATTGGCAATGTGTAACTGTTGGCAGCGAGGGTGTTGGTGGATTCTGGCGGGCAAGCAAGCATTTTTTCGTTCTTTATCCTTTTTTTACTTTCGCATGCTACCTCTTCAAATGTGGACGTTCGCTAGGCACGGCTTCTGCATACATATACCCAAGGTACATACATACATAGAGTTGACATGGCTCAGATCCTGCAGGCTCGTGACGTCTGCTCCTTCGAATTGAGTGCGATACACGCGAGACAAGCTAACATCTAACGACGGTCTGATTAAGGCTTACGGTCACCCTGGCTTCCCCGCCATTCGGACTCCTACATCATCTCTTCGATTGCCATCTCCAACAGCTCCGTCATCATCACTACCATCATAATGGCAATTGCAGATACTCTCACATATCTCGGCGGGGTCACTGCTCTGTTTCTGACATACAAAATCACCTGTTTCGCCAGTATATACCTCAAGTCTGGGAACCTGCAACGTTACAACCACGACAACAATGCCTGGGCTCTCGTCACGGGCAGCACCAGTGGCATCGGTGACGGTTTCGCCCATGCCCTCGCGGCCAAAAACTTCAACGTCCTTCTTCATGGCCGCAATCAGCAGAAATTGGATGCGTTGAGATCGACTCTAGCCCAAGAACACCCGAATGTCCAGATCAAGACAGTGATTGCAGACGTCTTTGAATACAACGTCGATATCCCCACTATCGTTTCTGCCGCTGCATCTCTACCTGGAAAAATCACTGTACTGATCAACAATGTTGGTGGCTCGCCCCTCTCACCTTCCTTTGGCACTTTGGAAGAAGTGGATAAAGATTATGTGGATAAAATGATCAACCTAAACTCTCGCTTCCCTACCCAACTCACCCGCGCTCTGTTACCAATACTAGGCGACAATTCTCCAGCTCTGATCCTCAGCACATGCTCAATCACTGGCTTCAAGGGCCTACCCTACCTCTCTGTTTACTCGGCAGCCAAAGCCTTCAACTACACCTTCAATGCCTCGATGTCCCTTGAGATGGCTGCCGAAAACAAAGACATCGAGTTCCTGGGTATAGTGATTGCGAGTGTAAAGTCAGGGGGTAATAAGACTGAGGAAGGAGCATTTACGACGAATGGAAGGAGTATGGCGGAGTTTTCATTGGATAGGGTGGGGTGTGGGAGGGTTGCTGTGTTTGGGTGGTGGAGGCATGCTGTGCAGTGGTGGGGGATGGGATTGATGCCGGAGTGGATGGTGCGGAAGGTGTTGATTGGGGTTATGAAGGAGAGGAGGGTTGAGGAGCAGAAGGGAGAGTAGTTGTGTCGTCCGCAGGGGGAGGCTGACCAAAGACACAGGGCATCTGAATGATGGCAACGGGCTTGGGGAGGATGTAATACAAGACTATGAAGGGGACTCCAAGAGCTCGAGGGTGTGGAGCGATAATCCCGAGTCTGGCCAAGAGAATTGTTGTTGTCGTTTGCCAAAAGTGAAGTCCATAAAGAGGCGCAGCGGCGTCAGTAGCCCGATAGTGCATGGTCCAAGACTCGGTGAACATTCAAGATTGCACGACGAATTGCAAACCCGCTATCTCGAACTTATCGGTGCCGATGAAGTTGAGGATATCCCATTCGCCAGACATACTCGGTAAGGTTCAGCGACAAGATCGAGATCAGAACTTGCAGGTTCAACACGAGCGATAGATGCGACTACTTCATTAACCAGATCCTTCCCCTCCATGCCGAGGAAAGTATCATATGTTTTGATCCATCTAAGACGCGTGTCAGAGAGGCGAGCGAGAAGTGCGGGATGAGAGGAGTTCAGTCCAAAGTGTTCACGACAGAGCCTGAAGATCGTGAGAACTTGGAACCCTTTCGCGAAAAGGAGTGCAAGATTTTGTTTGCCACGACTGCCGCAGTGGAAGGAATTTGCTACGCCAAAGATTTCAAGACGATGGTGATATTTGCATCGCCGTACGAAAGCTTTTACACGAATGAACACGGCCGTACTAAGAAAGGCGTTTTCAAACAGCGTGAGGACTGTTTGCGAGATGCAGTAGAGGCCATTGGTGCCGCAGGAACGACTGCGACCGTCTATGTCTTCGTCGCCAGGAAGACAAATCAGAAGATCATAGACGCTATTGCTCAAATCAAGCGTGAGGCTGGACTCAAAGTTGATGCGCAACTGGAGTTCGGCTACTCACACGACTATTGGGACTATTGATGACGACATTCAGCCTGAGTCGTTGCAATTTTGGTAAGCATTGAGGTCAACCGTGCTTCTCAGAGCAAGAGAACATCCAGACTGACGCGGCTCTAGATTATTCCCTCATGAGTTAATCCAGTGTTCACGCGATGACAGAAAGTAAGGGGAGCTTTATGCGCCGGAGGAAGAACCAGTGGTCTGACAGGAGGACCATCAGCACCACGCTTGCGGAGCCTAGATAGCACAAAAGGAGGTTGGAATTTTACAGATACAGAGAAGCAAAACGATCCGCAAGTCTTCTCAGCGTAGCGGTTCGAGATCCACAAATAAGTTGTCGCGATGCATAACTTTTTCTCGAATCAGAGAGACAGCAACGAGAGTTGGAGAAGTGATGGCTCTCGATGCCAATCCTAGTCTTTTGAATTGTTTTGTGCCTCGAGTCAGGTGCAGGAATGATTAACTCTAGCCAGTGAGAAGACGAAAGTGTCAGACCAACACGTCAACATCCTTCGACATCAGCAGCATTGTATTTGACCAAGGGAACGAAAAGGCGTTGAATGGCTTGAATCGAATCTTGTCGATTTTCAATGGTCACCATCATACCTACTTGTTGGAAGGTTTGAATTGGAACTTGTCGATTCTTGATAGTCCCAGACACACTCCATGAGAGATTCGAAAGGAGATACATCGATTGTCAATAGTCCCGTGGCCGTGTTATTGCTACAACAGCTGGAGAACAGGGTGCAAGTCGGGGTCGCATCAAAGCTGTGAGGAAAGTGATTAGGGCCTAAGTATGTTGCCAGACGATGTAGACTTGTAATGACTAGGTTCCGATGTGGGCTGTCATGACTTTGGAGTGAAGCCTGCGTGTCGTGCTGGTATGATATTTGGGCCGGCACCAAAAAATCGAGCAGAAATCCAGCAAAAACCGCCCAAACTCACAAAAATGAATGGGGCTCAACCGGGATTCGAACTGGATAATGATTGTTAGGTGGTGCAATGTGGCGCAGGAGGTATTATGACGTACCCCGGGACCTCTCACAATTGAGCTTAGTGAACCAAGCTGGTTATACCCGAAGCAAGCTACAGAGACGTTAGATTACGGTTGACTAAGAGCGGTTTGGGAGTCCTAACAATCGTAGCCACTAGACCATTGAGCCATTCGCAGTAGCCGGAACGATCGTGCTAGTGTACAATAATCATGGTGTGGGGCTTCGGTATCCTCCAAGGCGAAAATCTGAGTCTGAAGCTTAAACCTGGACCTTCTGAGAGGTGTATGGATTCCAGACACGATCGGCTCCTGCTCAGTCTGATAGATGATCTTCCAGATGTTGTAGAGTATATCGTGTTCGCTAAAGCAAAGAGTTTTGTGCCGGAGGAAGATCCAGGAAAAGTGTGGTCGAATAGACTTCACTGGCCAACAGATTTGGCCAGACCGATATCCTTGGCGCTTCGCAGCAACATCTGCGAGGCGGCAGAACAGGTTCATCTGGCTCGAAGGTCCATCGCCTTCGAGAGTGCTCATTTGCGCTCGAGAATCCGACCCAGATCTTGCCGTGCAAAACAAATTTATTCTGCTCGAGGGTGCCTTTAGGCGATCGATGCGTGAAAAGATCGCTAGATGTCGACGTGCAAAACAAGTCTATTTTGCGCAGGGGTGCCTTCACGCGATCGACGCGTGAAAAGTCCGCTAAATCTTGACAGCTAAACAGATTTATTTTACCTAAGGCTTCAACGCACCGGTTGCAAAATGGATTTATTTGACCGAGGAGTCATGCTAGAAGAAGTTGTCGAGTTGTCCCCTCGATGAGGTATCTCTTGACCGGATGGCTGATGATTTTTGATCCCGGGATCAAACAAAACGCTCCGAATTTTTCATCCCTGGGCCGACCGAAACGCTCCTGCCAATCTTTTGATCCCTGGATCAAAAAATTGTCCCAATTGCCGATTTTGAGGTCCCAGGATGGAAAAAGCACTCCATACAGAGTACCTCATGGCGTGACTGTGTGATTGGCCACCCCTTGGGGGGTACGCACACGGGTACCTGACAGCTTGCGGTATATGATGTTCAATTGGTTCTTATTTGAACGGTATGACTGACACCCCTTGGGGAGTATGCACACGAGTGCCTGACAGCTTGCAGTAAAGGACATTCGATCGCGAATTACCCCCCAGGGGGTGTGCATCGTGGTGCCCTATCTGTCAACTTCAAAGCTTTCGAAATACCGGTGGGATACCAGCAGATACGTTGGAACGCGCATCCCTTAGAGGGCCAACGTGGAGGTTCGAAATCGTAAAGATGTAATAGTATACTCGGCCGACCTATGTTCGTGCTTCCTAGCGCTCATGACGAATCTTGGGAAACCACCACCGACGTTGCATCATGATTGGGGTGGAGGTGTCCGATGTCCATCGCAACTTCTCCTACTGCTCCTGCCTGATCACTAAATCGGCACGTGAAGAAATGCCCTTCCGTCTCGACGAGCGTGAAGCCATGTCTCCAATGCTCTGAGTGGTATTCCGATTATCTGGCTCCGTTCAATGGACGACCATTATGTCTTCAGTAAAACCGCACAATCGTCGCAACATGAACTCTCTTTGGTCTCGGCTCTCGGGGAATCAAACCATGATACTACAAAGCATGAACCTACTTCTCCAATCATGCCCGAGAGACTAGATCATGATTTCAAACACTCGATGCAACATGAGCCTCGTTCTCCCTCCGTGTTCGAGGGACTAAGAACCGAGCTCGCCCGTCACCAGATCGATGTCTCAGGTATACATGCAACCGATTTTGCTTGGCTCTCAGAAGATACCGCCAATGCCGCCGATCTTCAGAGACTGAAGCACTGCGCTATCCTGACGACCAACGATCAAGTCCTTGGAGTCTTGGACCTGCAGCTCTCGCTACCGAATACCCCGCCCCTGACTCTGGGTACCCACCACTACTTTCGTGCATGGACCTTCGAATTTGCGGAGCTTCTTGCAGTCATTCAGCATATGAAGGACGACGACCACTACTCTCAGGAGACACGAGCATGGAAGCGTATCATTGAGGATTACACAGGGTCAATCACCAATGTCACTATCCGATACGTTGGAACCGTCCAGGGGCCTCGTCGTCCTATAGATCGGTACCTGGAAGACCTTGGTATGCGAACCTCTGGTCTGCTTGCCGAGTTTGCGAGAGCAATCTCCGTTGTATGCCCCCATGTCGAAGCACAAGCCAAGATCTTTCTTATTCCAGAAGCCTCATTACCCTTTACGGAGACTATTCAACGCAAGGAGAACGTCGAAAGAATGCTTATTGCACTGTTCGACTACACAACCCTCCTGAACCGCCAACTAGGGGGCTTTCTTGTGTCTTACGTACCTCCTGCAGGAGACAACGAGTATTTCGCAGCTCTCAAAACCGACGTTGGTGCACGCTTCCGTGCCTCCAGTCAGGGTATCATACCTCCCGGTCCTGCAGCCGGAGTCGAGAGACGATTTTATGTCTCCAGTCAGATCACATCTCCAAGTCTTTTGTCCGGCCTCGAGAAACATTTCAAGCAACTCCAAGCCTATGCGAACTCAAATCCCGAAATCTGCGGCACAAGTCACCATTTCATTTCGGACGAACTATGCGCAGTTCTGTTGGCACAAGCCATTCCTACACTGTACAAAGGACAAAATTTGACGGTTTACGTCGGGAAGGACCTTCCGGTCGAGGAGTTTTTGTCACCAACACATTTTCTCGGAGTGGAGAGCCATGCCGGAAACTTTGTGAGACAAACTCTCGAATCGGTCGCCCGCATCGAAGCTTCAAATCATGGCAGAGAGTTTCAGCATTCGGATTTCTCACCATACGAAGATTCATTCTGTATCGTCGACCTTTGGTGTTGGCTCAAGCATGATCATCTTGCTCCTGCATCCGAATTTCTCCGCAGATACCTCGAACTCGTTCAACCTCTCGTCGTTACCATCTTTGGTCGTGACCCTGTCGACCTGATCTTGAGCGACTTCGATGTAAACTGCGACCGAAGATTACAGAATCTCACTCCTGTCGTCGGAGTGCCATCTATACAATACCACGATCAGCCTGGAGCGAACGAGGCACATGATCCCAACGCCGCGTTCGTGGCCATTCCTGCCTTCCATCCTGGACGTGACAAGCATGGAAGCCAAACCCAACCTATTCGAAGACTGGTAGACATTTCGATGAAGCACACGTTCCTAGTCACGCAAATCGCCATGGATATGTTGGACGAGCCAGATGTTGAGTCCAGGTTTTCCACCAGATTTGATCTCTGCCAAGAGATATTGCATCGCTTGAGCAACCTTTCGCAAGAAGGAAACAATTTCCTGCTCCTGCTGGAAAAGACTAAAGCAGATGTGGAATCAATCCTGCGCCATTCAATGACAAAGTCCGAAACGGATGACGCTCGGTCGATGCTGAATCGCGATGCGTATGAGATTTTGCTCTCTTTCGGCATAGCGCGTGGAGACGCCGGCTCAAATGAACGTATCTCACAGATTGACTCACTGTGGGATGATGAGGTCGCTTTGTTGCACCTCGTCTTCTCGCATATACCAGAGCTGAAGCGACTCTGGATGAATCAATTCTTGCAGCTTGCTCCTCGCCAATCACTTCTCCTCGCAGCTATCGCTGGAGTCCACCCTGATGCATACGCGGACATGGTCATGAGTCTGCTCAGACCCGAATGGCAGGAGCCTGGATCATGGCTCCAGAATCAACCCTACACCATTCAATATGGTCTATGGGTCCACCGCGGCGAGTCAGAATCGCTCAAGAATAGAGTCATGTATCCAGATCAAGTTCTCACCGCTTTCGACTTACAGGCTAGACCCATCGGATTCCCAGTCAACGGAATCGCCCGTGTGCGTTAGCAGCGTGCTGATGGCAAGATTTTAACCGTCGACTTCAACTTGCCCAAGTCTGCAATCCCAAAAGGCTCGACAGAGTCGAGAGCGCTGGTTTACACATCCCTTGGTATTGATTTGGTAGATGGTAACGGGAGGGTTTTTCGGTCTGAGAGAAGTGGTAGAGCCACACTCGGAGCTACCATACCCAGACAAGCGATCAAATCCCAGAGTGTCAAGCGGGAACTTTGGTTGGAAGTCCTGAATGCACATGATATCGATCCGCTGCTCGAAGACAATGAGGACGATGATGCTGCGGATGATTGGGGAAGGAAAGGCGTGGCTATGCTTTCTCCCAGAGCCAAATCAATCACCCCGCGTCAGAGTACACCTCCAAAACCCAACGACGCCAACTATCCACTATACTTCTTCCTCGAACAGAGCTTTCCTCACGGAGGCCATTTTGACCTCGCAAGCCTCGAGAAGTACAGCATGTCAAAAGAGCACACCAAAGCTTTTGTCGACCTCCTCAAAACTCCCAGGTTTCGGGAGCATCCATATTCGAAGGAATGGCTGGAGAAGCTCGATCTGCCTCTACCCTCGACGGGACTGCTCACGAGCAATCTTCCTCTCCTACGTAATGTCAAGAGGGTGCAGCGTGCAACCCACAAGAGAGATGAATATCTGTTGATCGGCCCTCCAGGCTCAGCTGTGCCGGATCCGTTCGACATGATGGAAAGGCAATGCTGTATCTCACAGGAGGTGATGAAGACTTATCTGAAGAACAAGAAGAATGTCTCGACTGACGTGGAGGAATCGGTCGCTAACAAGAGGACAAGCAAGTATCCGATCAAAGGCTCGCAGAAGCGTAGCAAGCAGAGAATCTAGCATTGATTACACAGAAAGACGTACTCGTGGAGCATTGTTGACATGGATTTGTCACTCTTGCTTTATCGCTAAGAAAGCGTTCAATTGAGCTACCTTGGGCAGGGGAACTACTAGGAACAGACAGATGTACATGAGTTTCAGCAATATCATAATTCGATGTGCGTGTACCACAAAACTGTCCGTTCTGTGAATCTTGGCTCGAGCATACCCGTCGTGTTTTAGTCCTATCGATATGTCAAAGTCTCTTACCCCTATATACTTCCGATAATCAGAGTAGAGCGACAACAAGCTGTAGCAAGGCATATTCATATGTTATCTTGACACATCTAACCAGAAAGTCGTTCACAAAGATGTATCTCGGCCATAAACTCAAAATGGTTTGTGTCTTACGACAGCTACAAAATGAAATAGTGTTTTGTACACCAGGAGTGTGATGGGAACCATGGAGGACGATGAGGCTCGATTCGAATCTGGGACGATTCTCCCTTCGGGTACAACCAGCTTGGTTCACTAAGCTCAAAATGGGAGAGGCCCCGGGGTACGTCATTACACCTTCCACTACAACTTGCTCTGCGCTAACAATCTCCCAGTTCGAATCCCGGTTGGACCCTGTTCTTTTTGGCGATTTCGCTCTATCCTTTGGTGCTGGGGTGTATAACATCTCATTGGCACAACGCGCAGATTCCGGTGCAAAGCAGACTGGAGCGCGTTACAGTTGCTCGTGACAGCACAGTGTGTATCGTAATCACCTTGTACCCATTGCCATCTGCCAATACACGATGCGAAAAGAACGTTGCACCGTATGATCCAGTTTTTCTGACAAGAAAACGCTACTCAAGTATGAGACAATTGGGAATCGACAACTTCTACAAGTATGACAGTGTTTAGTAATGTAGAGGGTCTGTTTGGACCATCAAAAATCGAACAATTTCGATTTGGACATAGCAGGAGGTGCGTGTGGATCTGCCCAATCTAATACTTGAGTTATGGTGACGTTTGCTCGATGATTTTTTTGGTGATAATCTGAGTATCATACTAGAACAATGGGCCGTCTCCGCGACCTTGGAACAACTGATTCGTGATTCTTGTCCTAGTACTTCAACAACAAGCAATCGATGTTATGACAAGACAGAACAACGCGCTCGATATCTGGAGATTTGGACGACACCTGTATCTGTCAGATCTTCAACACTGGGTTTCTGCTAGACATGAAATAAAATTTAGCGCCAATGACAATTCACAAACAACATTGCTTCAGCAGATACTACAATTCCTCGCAACAGCGTTCTGTACTGCCTCAGCTACGGCGAATTGCTATGTTGAAGTGGCGAAGCTTGTAACCTTGTGAATAAAGGTGAGAATACAACAGTGCTATCGACCCTGCAGAACAGCAAGGAAATTCTGCAAAAAGCCTAGATCATAGATGTTCTCCACCTGATCCAAACTCGTGCACTTTTCCCAAAGTTGCTCTTGGCCGGTAGGAGCTTTTCCATCTGTCGTGCTAACCAAGACTTGATCGGCAGCTTTTGGCCACGGCACGAAGTCTTCCTCTCCATCCCCAGGATCTGCTTCCTCTGCAGGGAGCCCGCTCATTCTATTGCGATTCCTGAGATGTCGCGCTTTTCTCTCTTTGTTGTAGGCGTCGACGACGCTTCGCTTTCCTATCCAGGCCACGCCATCTGTCATGTCGTCGCGCCAGTCCGCCCACTTGGCACTCTCATTCGTCGTCATACCCGCCCAGACGAGGTAGAGATGATATGCGAAAAGTGCAAAAGGTAGCGGCATTGTGGTGATGGCCAGAAGTCCGACGCCAGCAACACTAATGCCTCCAATGCTCATGGCAAACACGAACGCATTGCCCAACTCTGCCCAGAATTTCTTCTCGAACCAGCCGTATGACGAGTTACCAAGATGAAGATGTGGAGCCAAGATATGCCAGCACAGATATGCGCCGTAGAGTTCCACGATCCCAATACTGAAAAGCAAGAGGAGGAAGTAGCGGTAATTGTGTCTTCCCACGCAGTTGTTGATCCAGGCGCAGTGGTGATCGCATCGCGCTACGCATACGCCGCAGAGTGAGCAATGTTTGCTTCTTGCAGGTTTTGTAAAGTTGCAGGTTCGGCAGACGTTGTCGGGGCGGAAGAGGATGTGGTCGTAAGGGTATTGCCGCATGGCGGATGCATGATTGGTGGGGGTGATGTAGTCGGCTTTGCTAGTGACGCAGAGATAGGTAAACGCATACGGCGCCAGTAGGACGATAGGTATCGGTAGGATCAAGGAAGCTTCTAGGTGTGGAAGGGCGGCTTGGAGAAAAAAAGTCGCACTGCCAGTCAAGAGGACGAGGAACAAGAGCAAGACAAGCGGATTCTTCTCGTTGAAGAGGTAGTTACTGGTCCTCGCTATGGCGATATTCATACGACCGCCAGTGAATTGCGTATCAACCCGTCTAAAGCCATTGGGAATGTAGATGCACAGAAGCCTGTGACTGAAGCCGATGGGAGTCTTGCGGAGAGCTGGCAGTCGACCGAAGAGAGCTATGAAGGTGAAGAGAGAGATGACCACCACAGCGATGATGGTGTTGCGAAAGGCGATCATGTTATCTTGCGCGCTCCTTCCATTTTTGCAGATCCAGATGGCTTTGACATGGATGGATGGAAAGGGCTGAAAGTTGACAGCTTGGGGAAGGCACGACACGTCATTGCCCAAAGCGGACAGGGTCGGCTTCGGCTTCACGCGTGGCGGCGCGTCACCCGATGTTTTCGGCTTCACCAGGCAGGAGCGGCCGATCACTTTCGCCAGCAACTGCTCACCACGCCGCCGGCGATTGTGTATACAGACATGGCCAATCCGACAGGTATACAACGGGGCGTGTTCGCTGACAAGAAGTTCTTTATTGTTCAACGTGTACCCCAACGATCACATTTCATCTCGCTGGTCGAGGGGAATGGCGGCAGAGTGGTCAAACTCGAGGCTCAAGCCGACTACCTGATTGCCGACCACATGCGACCCGATGCTCCCGCCGGATCCTTGTCTTACAAGTTCATCGACGAAGTCATCAAGAAAGGAGAAATTCCCGAGGACGAAAGCACCTTTCTGGCCAATCGCTCCAAGCCTACCAAGTCCGACGCAACCGCAGGCGCCTCTTCCTCGAAGAAGGCGACTCGAACTGCCTTCACCGATGACGACGACAAGATGCTGTACAAATGGGTAGCCAAAGCACACGAAGAAGGTCTGGCTCTACAAGGCAACAAGCTATACCAACAATTGGCCGCTCACAACGACCGACACACGTACCACTCATGGCGTGATCGCTACATCAAAGTACTGGAAGCGAAACCTCCTGCTGGCTGGGAAGACTATCCCGACGAAAGACTGCCGGGTATGGACGCCCCGATCACAGACTTGTCATCGACTGCTCTTCCTCGCTCCACTGCCACGCTCGACCGTTCATCCATATCGCCGAGGAAAGCGCATACATTCTTCACTGACGAAGACGACCGCGAACTGCAGGAATGGGTCTCGAGATTTCCAACCAAACCACGAGTCCCATTCACTGAAGAAGATGATCGAGTCTTGAGCATGTGGGTAGAGAAGGCACAACAACGAGGTGAGCCACTGCTAGGCAATGAGCTATACAAGAAGTTGGCGGCCAAAAATCCTCGTCACTCTTATCACTCTTGGAGGGACCGTTGGATCAAACACGTCTCCCTGAGGGTCTCCATAGACGAGATGGATGAGGCCGCCCCTGTTCAGGACGATATCCCTTCTGCTCGCCCTTCTCCTTCACCCAGTCGTCCTTTCAGTCGACCTCCTGTCAGACAACCTGGATTCAGAGTGCCCCCAGCAGCTTCAGCGTCTGCTGAATCCCCTATAAACGGCGAAATTCCGTCTATAGCACCACGCCCAGCTACAAGTCCCAGGAAACTGGTCACTTCGGCCGCTCCGCAGGCTTCCGCATCAGCATCTGCCCCGGGTTCAATAGGACCTCCACCCACAAGCGCAAACTCGGGAGAAGAACCGAAAGCGCTTGCGGAGCCTGTTCGTATGACTCGGCCTGCAGACTCTACATCTCAGATCTCAAGCCAGCGCAAGGCACAATCTAACTCGACTATCTCTCGAACAAACGGCTCTCCTGCCAAATCCCAACCCGTCCAATCCCGAAGACAACCTTCTTCCGTCCGCCACAGATCTACACAGACCGATCTTGAAAGTCGAATCCAGGATGATCTAGACTTCACAAAGCAGGAGTTCGAGAGCCTTCTATCTGTTGCCATCGATATTCAAAACGTCTGCGTAGGCCGTTACCAAGAATCATGGATCGCTTTTGCCAAGTCAAATCCAACCCACAGTGCTGTTGAATGGCGATCTTTCTACGAAAGAAGAGTCTTGCCTGTTGCTCTGCAAAGAGAGAATGACCCCGAATACGTCAGCGCTCAGGATGATCAACGATGGATTGCATTCTGGCAAAATCAAGCTCAGCCGATCGAGACTCTGCCGTACCAAAAGCAGGATTGGACTGACGAGGACAAAGAGACCCTTGCAGTGGTGGAAGTAGAGATTACGCCCCGTGCTTCGAAGACAGATACCAAAACAGAGAATGATGTTGTTGATGTAATTTCCAAGCGCAAGGTAGAATCTCTGGACGCCGCCGTGGAGCCAGAACAAACACCAAAGCGTCAACGTACGATCGACTCGACTTCAGCTCCAGCCAGACTACCTGCTGCTCAATTACTAATCCAAGGGCATGACGCCGGTAATATAATCACTACCTCCAGTCAAGTCGCACCGTCGCCAAGTTATCACTCTAATACAGATGAAGAGATGGAAGATGAAGAGATTCGGGATTCAGAAGTCCAAGATGATGAAGCTGCCGAACAGTTACAACGAGAGATGGCGGAGAATAAGGACAAACGACATCAACTCACCAGAGCCAATCTTGCACGTATACAAGCAGAAAATGGCTCACCCGAGGAGCAACGAGGCATCGACATAGAAAGAGATGATGATAACGATGATCAAGGCCACTTTGCCGATTATCTCGGCGAGCTCTTGCCAGCTGCACTGAAAGCGAGGCTTCTCGAAACTGCCGAGACAAAAGACGACCAGCATGACGATGATTGTAACGAAGATGATGACAGCGGCGATGATGAAGATGATGATATGCCCATCACCAGAACTCAACATGACGAAGAGCAAGCCTATGACCCAGCAATGCTAGAAGTCGATCCGAATCTTGATGTCCCATCCTATCAGTCCTCGGCCGAATTTGCCACCAACAATACACAACTACGCCTTGATGTACCTGAGACGCAACCTTGGGAAGTCTCATCCGCACCTTCTCAGACTGAACGTCATCGTCTCAGCACTCAAGCAATGTATGACATCGATGCCCAATCCTTTGATGCAGATATACCCGACCCACCTTCCGACGTCGAAGAAGACACCACACCCCACAATGACACTGACTCACAGATACTCGCCGACGATGAATGTTGGCCGTGGATAGACTCTCAGATTGCTCTTAGCTTCCCGGAAGACGTGGTAAAAGAAGCTCTTCGGGCCACGTCATTTAACCCTAAACTCGCTGCTGAGGTGTTACAAGCTAGAGGTGGCAGAGTCAACTTGGCCGGGGTCTGGACGTCTGTAGAAGATGATATTGCGGAGGGAGGGGATGCTGGTGCTCTTCGAGCTTTGGAGGAGAAACATGGAGTGGGGAGTGTGATGAAGAGGTTGGCATTTTTGAGGCAGTGGAGGGAGGATGAGGAAGCTGCTGCAATAGCTGAGAATAAAAATGAGACTGGAAAGTAGACCCGGAATGCATAGTCTCCTTAGTGACTTTCCATGATTGCATCATCCTTGTCGGCAGTTCGTCCTGCTGGATATACAAAGCCTCTATGTGTGCAGTATGCCGTCACGCGCGTGGACACCTCTTGCGTCAAGTCGGGTCCTTATCACATGGCGATTCTTCTCTGCATTCAAGATCGTCTTTTCCGTCCTACTCACCTAAACGAAGTGATCACTAAAGCGCGTTCCTGATTTCCTCATCTACCCTTCCCCAAATTTGTCTGTATCCTGTCTATCAAGTTTTACCTCGTCATCATATTCGATAATGTGGTATCGACCACGCATATCATCTCAGATCTGCCAGGTACAAATCCAGGAACGACCAACGTATTGTAGCCACTGTGTTAATCTAGATGTCGAGCTAAACCCTCCGAGGATATTGAGCGCTTTCACGCGTGTTTTTAGACTTTGCAAGGCTGTGAGCGATTTTTGGCGAACTTTGTGGTCAAGATGACCTGGCAAATACTTGCTGGAAGCGCTTTGTCGATTGCTAGGTCGACCACAGCACGGAGAAATTGATTTTTCTAGACCCTGCTCGCCGTCGTGTATCTGGGAGTCTAGAGATAGTCGGCTTTGCGGTTGCTGAGTCCAGAGGAACGGCTCCCAAAGAAAAAGGGGTCTTGCAATACATGGAGAGGTGCAATTTGCGAATGGTAGGAAGTCTTCCCAAACTCTGGTATACTGCCACTCCACTGCCATCTCCTTGATATTGCATTAGGGGGGATTGCAAGTTCCCTCTAGATTCAGGCATGTATGCTGCATGCTGTGAATGGAGGATGTAGTCTCAAGAATACCCGTGCCGAGCTGCATGAAGCGGTCCCAGAAGAAGATGCCGTAAAGAAAGATTACAGCAATCTTACACGAACTGTAACAATACGTTGACTGTAATCACCAGTCAACTTCACACTTCGAAGTGGAGGAACGGACGATAGGAAGTTCTCCACAGAATCTGCTAGAGATCACACTTGGCATCACCTTCTCCATCTTCGATGCCAAGTTTAAACAGCTTCCTGGGTTATGGCTTTTGTCTGTATGGCGGCACGATGAGTAAAGTCAATACAGGGAAGGAGTCTTGGGGTCCGGGTCCCCTTCGATATCCTCAGACAAAAGAAGATTCACGAGCTGGATGATCCTGTCAATACCCGAATAGCGACAGACATCGCGCTCTGCTACGAGCAGATCTATCGAAAAAAAAAACTTCGGACAAATATCTTGACACTGAGCCTAGAAGATGAGACTGTGAAACTTACTCAGCCAGAGCTTGAAGCTACCGAGGACATCTGGAGGACACTGGATACGGGTAATGACATTGAAGAACCCCATCAATTGGAGACCTCATCGGGAGATTCATGAGCGGGATCACCCTGACCAGCAATGACCGAATCCTCCGGAAGAAAGCTCTTCCAAACACTGGACGGCCTATGCCGGCTCACCTGTCCATGAGCGCTTAGAAATACGGACTCTCCTAGTCAATTTTCTATCAACTCGGAAGTCTCCACACATGGACGGAATGGAAGGATCACTTAATGCACCGCAGAAATAATTCACTTGGGTCCACATGATGCCGTCCGCTCCAAGAAGAAAGGAAGTTACCTCCACTTGGCTGAGGCGGTCATGTCAGAAAACCCGAAGGATCCGAGAGGTGTTCTTGTCGTCAGAGGGCCGTGTGGTCCTTTTGTACACATTGCCGCCTCGGTTTTGCTCATCCATTAACCCGGTCATGGTTACCCAACCATCAAAAAATGCAATCCCCATCAAATTGCTCATTGCAAGACTCGTTACATCTTCCCTTCCAATAACCCAGACGCAAAGATTATGCACCAGAAGAAGCCAGGGTCGGAAATTGTCGTGGCCAAGGTTCACAATCTTGGGGACTCAGGTAGAGGTTGGCTGTGCGGTTGTTCATTGGTTGTCGTTTTCTAAAGTCGGGGCTTTGTGTCGGATGATTTGGGTCGTGGTGGTTTTTTTGGCGTGTTGAGAGATTAGGGGGTTGTTGAAACTCCTCCCTGGGTAAATGGACAAGGATATGCTTGTTGCTTTGGGCGCACTTGTTGATGTTTGGTGAAAAGAAGCCTTTTGTTCTTCTTTCTCTGTTTGGTCAGGCCTACCGGACTTCAATCAGTGCAGGAGTGATGTCGTTTTTTGTACTCCAAACTCAAGTCTCGGTCTTGATCTCCGTGCCACTCAGATGTCAATGTCATCGAATCAGTGCACCTATCTACTTCGGCCGAGTAAGTGTGAGTTACTCGGTACATTCTACTATATCATGATTCAGGCATCACTTGTTGAATTGGGTTGGACTTCTTCTTTGTCTGATTGAGTACTAGGACCGACCTGCTTTTGTGGGGCTGAGACGCCGACTTGGCGTCTCGAGTCAGCTTGACTCGATGAGATACAGTGTGTGAAGAATTGATGCTGGTCAATGTATGCTGAGTGGATATATATATGTACAACGAGAAGGTTGCGTATATCTTGCTTATGTCCTTCGCTATGGGTTTTGGGTGTTTCATGCATCTCGGCTTCCCCCAGCTGCAGGTGCCATGGCAGCACTACCTCTGCCTCTACCACGGCCTCCTCGACTCTTTGTTGATTGACCTTGAGCTCCGTGTCCATTGGCATTCGGTTCTGGCTTCTTCTTGTCCTGCTTTTCTGGTGCAGCCTGTCTGACCTGCTCCCTCTTCTTATCTTGACCGCCTTGCTTGCCGCCTCTCCCCTTCTTCTTTCGTCCAGCCTGCTCAGGTGTCTTGCCCTCGGCGATCAGCCTTGCCAACTCTTCGTCTTCCTTCATCCTGGCGGCTTCTGCATCCCACCATTGCTGAAACTCTTGTTCGGCTTGGATTTCTTGCAATGATCTAGCGGCAGCAGCTTCCTTGATAATATCCTTCTCGTACTGCTGCTGTTCAAGAATCTCTTGAAGAGAGAGCTGTAGTGCCGGTTCAGCAGACTTTGGATTATGTACGATGGATTGGATCGAGGGGAAGGACTGCGACGAGAGATCTGGAGGTGGCGGAGGTGCTAGCGCTGATGCTGCAGTCTGTTGAGATGGCTTGCGCTGGGGTTGAGGCTGAGATTGGCGAGGCGTTGGCGATGGTCTAGCTGGAGCGAATGAAGCTGCTTGAGCTTGAATTCTTGGTGACGCTGCCGCATGTGAACTGATATCGGCTTGATTTGACGGCATGCGCTGAGGACCAAGTCTCGGTGATGGTAGACCAGAGGCAAGCGGTGAGCCAGGCCCCAGGCTCTTCGGGGAAGCAGCAAATGATGAAGTCGGTTTAGGCGAGGGTCTTGGGTTGGCGATCGTCTGCCTCATTGTGAGATGTGGAGTATTGCTGGGACGCGTAGTCGGTTGCGGTCTGTTCGACGGGCCAGGCGATGGTGGCTTCTCGCCGATCACATCCTTGAGCGAAGGAATCTTCTGTCCGGAGACCACTTGCCACGGCGAGGCCACTTTTGCCGCAATCTTCTCCTCAATCTCCACAATCTCAGTTTGCTGAGCTTGCTGCATTCTCTTTCTCTCCTTCTGTGACAGCTTGGCAGCAGACCTTATTGCTGAAGCATCTTCACTTGCTTTCTCTCGGCTAGCCGCTATGCCCAAGGATAGGTTAGACACGCGACTTGTAGACGCTTGTGCCATGATATCCTTCATCTCCAACTTAGCACCAGGAGACGGTGTAGCTGCCCAAGGCACACTTGACGAGCTAGCAGGAGTTGCAGGCATCGTGCCTGGTGGGAATACTCCCTGCTTCGGGGTGCCGGCATGTGGTGTGAGAGGCTTTCCGCGCGGATCAAGCCAGGTGTCAGTGGGAGTGCCAATAGCAGTGTCCCTGCGAAGCGCCCTTTCGAACTCGGTATCGGTGTTCTTTGCCCGCATTCCATCGACGTCTAATACCGAACCCTCCTCCATACTTGTGGCCAGCGACGGCATGGGCGTCTTCACCCTGAGTGTGGTCTCGATCGTAGACGACTGTGCGTCCTTTGACTTCCTCCGTCCTTTCTGTCTAGCATGTGCGACATCGTCCAAACTGCCTCCTCTAAACGAATTGGGACCCCAGCCATCAAGATCTTGATGCTTGGTATGCAGCATGATAGAGTCAAGCTTGACTTGACGGTCGCGATCAATCAGAGCAGCGAGCTCAGGATGACGCTCGTGAAGTAAGGCTTCAGCACGGCCACTCTTAGCAAACGGCATCAGAGCAAGCTGATTGTCTCTGACAATGGCATCAAGCTCCAGGATCAAGTCTTCATCAAGCTCGTCCAAAAGCCCACCTTGTAGCATAGCTTCCAGACTGAGGCAGAGATACTCAAGACTTGCATCCTTGAATTCTGTGACAGAGCTAGGAGCGATGGCATTAAGGAGACCGCAAACGTTTCGAGTTGTGACGTACTGGCCGACTACTCTCTGGCAGACTTGAGACAGACGATCCAACATGAGCTCATTGGCGACACTCATGACTTCCATCACAAAGTCGAGGAATTCGTCCAAATCAGCGCTTACGATACTATCAAATAGTTCCTCGCCAGTGTCTGCGTAGAGGTGGCGAAGGACCATGCGGAAGATGTCGGGTTCGATGTGCTGCAGATCGACATCAACAGCATCAGAGGCATTTTGCAAAAGGCCGCGTCTCTCGTCAAGCCAACGGCCACCAGCACGACCCATGAACATGCCCTCAAAGAAGGGACAACGCTGACAGACCAACGAGCCATGTACCAAGACTTCATCATCAGCAAGCTGGACTCGGATGTCACCATTGGACAAGTAGCCTTGATCTCTGGTCGCAATCTCCAGATCCATGTGCAGGCAACGTTCTGGCTCAATCATCTGCCTGACTGCGGGCTCTAGTTTGAGAAGCTCGAGTTTTGCAGCAACTTTCATCAACTCAGTACGGACCTGACGATATCTGAAAGCCATCTTTGGTGAGCGTCTCGTATGATGCCAGAAGTCGACGATGGTGTCTGTGTAGCAGTAGAGAAGGTAGTCAACCAAGGTTAGGTCGTCCAATCCTTGGAAGATCAAGACAGGTCGATCGAGAGAGTCACGCTCGCAGATCAGTAGCTCGGGAACGTTGAACTCGCCCTCGTTCTTTAGAGTCTGGAAGCCAGCTCTCAACACTCTGCTTCGTCCTGCGAGAACGAACTGATGAGCTGGGAAGCGGAGATCAGAAGTGTTCGAAGTGATGATAGCGTCAAATTCAGCAAAGTCTTCATTCGACGCTTGTCGCAAATGTTCTTCCAGATCTTTTTCGATATCCTTGGACTCGAGTATCTGTTTACGAAGAAGTTGAACGTCATCTGGCTTCTTGCGACCCTGCCAGAATCGTGGCTGAGGCATCTCGCTTTCGCTGTCAGGCTCATCTGCGTGTACAGGAAGATCGTGGAAGCAGAGAAGAGGGAACAAATCTGCCCAGATGGTCTTGTCTTGGATCAGTGTCTGTGTCTTGGTGACGTCGCAATCTCTGCGAACAGCAGCATATGCACCGTATGCCGATGATCTGACAGCTGTGACGCGAGACAACCCTGAAATGCGAGAGAACTTGTAGTCTTTGGGCTTGTATTGCGCAGCCTCCATCGACTTTCCATCTTTGATCTTGGTGCGCCTTGATCTCTTCCAGACACTTCCTTCCTCGGTAGTCAGAATGATGGAACCGTCAGCATCAACGCCAACATCACGAGCAGCCATGTTGTTCTTCTTCAATGACCAAATCTCCTGAGGCGAAGAGAGTGCGCCCCTGATCTTGGTAGGATTGGTTGTTGATGCATTGCTCTGATCTTGGCGTTGACTGACTGATAGTGTATAGACTTCGCCGCTGCTTGACATCGCACAGATGGTGTCACCTCCTGCGGTGATCTTGCTGATGTGGTTGACAGTGTCGTCGTAGCGCGTGACGCGGAAGCTGTCCTTCAAGAAGCTATTTGAGCCATCGAGAGGGAACTGTATTTTAGCATAGCCATAGTTTGCGAACACCCAAACGTCGTGGTTCTCGAGCAGACAGATGGTCGCACGATCAATGGCAGCGACTGACACAATCGGAGCTGCGAATCGAGATGCTGCGACTTTTCGCGGTGTTACTTGGTATTCCAGCGAACGTGCATCTGAGTCGACGATGCCAAGCTGACCCTCATTCTTGCCAAAAGTGTACAAAGATGTCGAGGTATATGCAACTGAGTGGATTCGAGAAGCAGCGACACCGATGACAATCTCACGCTTGAGAGGTCCGAAGATTTGCGCAGGCACACAGCTTACAGGATCCTCGTCCTTGAATCCAGTCTTGGGCAGAGAATAGCCGAGTTGACCATAACCATTACTGCCCCAGGAGAAGACTTCACCACGATCATCAACGGCCAAGGTATGATTCTGACCAAGCGCAACAGTGGCGATCTTCTTTCGCGACAGAGCACCGTTCTCGATACAAACGAACCTGAAGCGAGATTGCTCATCTCCGGTACCCAGACGTCCTCCGGGCCCATGGCCGCACATGTAGAGGTTGGATTCAGGATCTGTGGTCAATACTGCTGTCGACAGCTTGGACATGAAGACGTCCTGAATGATCAGCGGACGATTCTTGATGACCCACGGCATCGACTCGACGGGTAATGAGCGTGCGAGCGCTGAGTGGCCAGTCTGAGCGATGACAGGATCGAATGTGGCCCATGTCTTCTCATACTCTCGGATGTACTCGCGGTAGAAACGTTGCAGCAAATGGTCAGGACGTCTCAGTGTGATACGCTCAGGATTCTGGCGGTCGTCTTCGTCTCCGAAGCCCAGGGTAATGTTCTTGTTGCTGCCAAAAGTGTAGACCTCGTCGCCTGAGATGTTTGTCGCGAACTCGATGACTCTCGGTCTGTATTCTTGCTCATCGTTTATGACGACCTCCTCTTCGCTAGCATCAGATGCAGCTCTAGCTCTTTTTTGACCTTCAGGTCGCAGCGTGCGATCCTTGATTGTCGCAGAATACAGATCCAGCGGACCGAGTCCCTCGCGATCCTTGATCTTCACCAAGCCTCCTCCTATTCCTCTGCCGAGGGCATCCGATGTGTCGCGCTCAATAATGGCACGAGCGATCGTGATGTTTCCGAAGTAGAAGGCGCGATGTAAGGCAGTCCACGAGTTCTCGGCGTCTTGTATGTACAGGTCAATCAAGGGGTGTTCAAGCAGAGCCTGGGCAAAGTCGAGGGCGTTCTCGGACGTCGAGGAAGCGGCGTGATGCAGCAATGTCATGCCGTTCGTGTCGCGCCAGTTGATATCGGCTTTTGTCAGTGGAGCCATGTTTCCGGGGACCGCGGAAGGCTTGCGCATCTTGGTGGTAAGAGTAGGTGATGTGCTCAATGTACTCGGACTCGAGCTCATGGCGGCGGCGGCTGTCTGCATCGAGTGAGGTCTGTTTTGCTGAGGACGGGCATTGTACGAGGCCGTCTCGAGCACATGTCGAAATCGGTCGACATCATCTTGAAGGTAAAACTTCCAAAGGTGGCTGCTCATGTGCTGGGACTGGATGGTCTGACTCTGCGACACCTCGCGATGACCACAACGGATCAAGGCGTGTTTAAAGGTGTATAGGCAGTGCCGACTGACGGAGGAAGGAGGGGAGAAGAACCGGTAGACAGTTCCTGTTGATCAGATGGGATATGACTTTCTTCTGGCAGTTGCGAAATTGCGACTTGTCTTGTGTGGAAACGGAGTTTAGGAGAGCTGTACGGGTGGCGACTGCTGTTTCCGGAGTCGCTTCTGTTGAATATGATAGTCACGATTGCTGTGCTTGCTGTTCCGGTAAGCTGTGTAGCTAGGATATGCGATGCTCGAAGCGATCAAGGTGAGAGATGCAGTGGTGGGCGATAAATACAATAGATCAACTCGGCATGGAGGGGTCAGCTGTGAACAATGACATGTGGGATGATCCTCGGACCAATCGCCAGTCGACCCGCCGCCATGCGGATCCATACTCCTCCCTCGACACTCCCGATATCCAACAACTCTACCACATGTCTGTCGCATAGCCTATGACTTCCTGGGAAGTCGAAAAAAGCTCGTGTCTGACCCCTCATACCCCTCTTGGTCTCGTCACAGGTTCGCGCATCATACAAAGGCCTTCTTGGCGACATATGATGCGGCGAAGCTTCAGCGGTTTCCCGTCGATGCCAGGGTGTTGGACGTGACGAAAGAATTTCCAAGAGCAACAAACATTACCCGGAACTAGAACATGTTAGCGGGTATCAAGTATACATGGAAGAATCAAGAGATCATGTTTGGATCGCCTCTCTCAATACTGAGCTAGGTGAGTGACTGGATCACTCTCGCAGAGATCCCTGACACGAACGAAGACGATTGTCACCCCAGTTTGATCCCAGTCATGCAAACCGTAACATATTTGTCTTGGCCAAGTCTTTCAAACACGTCTAACCCTTACGTTCCGTGTGATGCTGTACAAGTGGAGGATAACGACGTGTGCAGTAATCTAGGAAAGGAGGACCATACCGAACGATGCTTAGTCAGCCAAGCTTCTCCAGTAAGCGCCGCCATCATTCTAACGAAACCTCCAACATCGAGACATCCTCATGAAAGCACCACAATAACACCCAACCGGCCAACAAAGTCGCTGATGCAAAATAAGAATTTTTGACGAGGCTTTCTCACCAGAATCATAGTCATCGTGTCAGACTACCACCGCAGATCACAGCGTAATCGACCCCAGCGCTTCCACTATGTCTTTCATCGACTACTTCTCGCACCCCACCACAGCACTCATCACAAATATAGCATCTCTCCTCACACCCTCCTTTTTAGCCCTCATCTCCATTGTAACCATCCTCTACACCCTCACCCTATCCCCTCTTCCCTCCACTCCTGCGTTATCAATAGACTACCTCCTCCACCTCACATCCTTCCTCTTCCCTCCCATCCAATTCATCTGGTCCTGCGCCCTCGGCTCCCACCTCTCCTACCTCGCCATAGCAAAAACCCCCTCTTACCTCCCCTTCACCCTCGCAACCTGGTATACCCTCCTCTACTCCCTCTCTGCCATAAACACCCGTCTCGGCAATGGTAAAGCGAGAAAATTGGTGTGGAGTCAGCAAATTGCTGTCATCACGGGAGGAGCAGGAGGTTTAGGGTGGTTGATTGCAAAGATCCTCGAGCTTAAAGGTGCGAGTGTGGCGGTTTGGGATGTCAAGGCTTCTGAAGAGTTGGAGCGGGAAGAGGGAGGGGTCAAGTGGTATAGAGTTGATGTTACTGATGTGCAAGAGGTGGAGATGGCGTGGCAGAGGGTTAAAGATGATGTATGTAGGCTTTTTTTTCCTTTTCTTCTTCAATGCACAATTTCCTTCTTCCATCCTTTTTCAAAGTCAAGGCAGTCACGAAAGAGTCTCAGAACGTAGTAGAGATGAGTTGTTGACATACTAACTGTTATTTAGCTCGGCACTCCGACTATTCTCATCAACAATGCTGGTATTGTGAATGGTCTGCCCTTGCTCTCGTTGACAGCGACTCAATACACACGCTGCTTCGCCATAAACACCCTCTCCCACTTCCACACAACTCGCACTTTTCTGCCTTCGATGCTTTCGTCACCTCTGGGCGGCACAATCGTCACTGTGTCCTCCGTGCTCGGACATCTTGGAGCTTCCCATCTCACCGACTACACGGCTTCAAAGGCAGCGTTGCAAGCTTTCCACACTTCCCTCGGCGCCGAAATCTCCCAACTATCCTCTTCGCCCCAACATCCAGGTGCCAAGAACACGAGGATGCTGCTGGTAAAACCAGGACAACTAAGTACAGCCATGTTTTCAACCCTCAAGTCGCCATCAGACTTCTTTGGCCCTGTTGTACAGGCTAAAGATTTGGCGAAAGCGATTGTGGATGGCATTGAGGAGGGTCGAGACGGTGTTGTTGCTATGCCAGTTTATGCTCATTTGGTGGAGTGGTTGGGGGTTTTGCCGACGGGGTTGCAGAGGGCTGCTAGATGGATGAGTGGGGTTGATGGGGCTATGAAGACTTTTGGGTCCAAAAGAGAGTGAGCGAGTATCCTGTTCGCGGCTCATGTTTGGTGCGAGGCGGCTGTTCAATCGAGGACGGCGCTGAGTGTGTAGAGAGCACCGAGGGCGAGAAGAGCGACACCGCCGATGGCTTGTTTGCTCAGTGTAGATGGTTGATGCAGCAGTTTAGCAGTTCCAAAAGCGTGTTCTTCTGCCTGAGAGGGAGAGACGGTGGCTTCGGCATAATCGACGTCGGTAGTCACGTTATTCAGCTCTTTGATCAAGTGCCTCGACTTGTCCATCAAAGCCTTCAAAGCCTCAAGGTCGGCCTTCCACTCTGCAAGTGACTCCTCCCCACTCTTTGTATCATGCACCTCAACGCCTTGTACGTTGCCGAAGAAATCAACGACTTTTCTGTTTCTTGCTTCTTGCTCTCCTCCAGTAAAGAGATCATAGCGAATGCCAGCATCTGAGTGGACTTTGACGGGATCATAGGAGTCGAAGAGTTGTCCCAGAGTGACGTTGCTGCTTGTAGAGCTGATTTGCTCTTCCAAGAACTCGAGGTTGTAGTAGGTCCAGCGGTCGATGACTGCAACCCCGACATCTTGATCTGCGTGATGCGAATACGAAGATTGATGGAGCGCCGACGAGCCAGTCGCGATGATGTTTGGCGTGTAGAATTGTCCGTACATTGTGTTTGCCTGGCAAGTGTCGATCATGAAGAGCAGCTCGTTGTATCTGTTGCACTCTGATCAGCATGTATTTCCCCGTATAGCTTGTCAGCTAGTTCACCTCTTCTTCTCCCACATCTGCTCAAAGGCATCCGCCAAATCATGCGAAGAAATCTCCTCTGCATCCTGAAACTTCAAAAACTCATCTCCTCCGTGTCCAGTCATGTAGATCAAAATGTTACTCCTATCATCCGTCATCAACCTTTTACTCCTCGGCCAACTCTCCGGCCACCTGTCTGTGAGAAGCCTGATGAAGTTCTCCACCGTAACCTCATACCCCCTGTAATCCACCTCGATACCACTTCCCATGGCGTCGTAGAGATCCAAGTCGCGGGACTTGTCGTTGAAGACACTGCCAGGAAACGAGTTGCGAGGGTTGCACGCCATATCATCAGGCAGCATGAGGATAATCTGACTGTCGGGGATTCCGAGCCGTTTCACAGTGCGGTAAAGCGAGAGTGTATTTGCGAGATGGCGGTAGTTGAACCAGAAGCGGGAGGTTGAGACGAGGACGGCCCAGTTGGAGGTATGTGTTGCCGAGCATGCGCAAACACATAGTGTTCCTATTAACAAGGCGCATTGTATATAGCTCTTCATCTTGAGCTATGGAGACGCGATAAACGTCACTGGCATGGAAGGAAAGAGGTCAGGAGATGGTGTTGGTGATGATGCAGCCCCTCAAATGTTTGGCGCTCGGGCGTTTTGTCGGTGGAGAAATGCGCCGAGGGGGCTGATGCCGGGCGGTGAAGCCTTGACCGTTACCTTATGTCTTTCCTCGTTCCACTCATCGCGTCCCTTACTTCGGGTATCGGCCCTTGTAGCATTGCTGATATACCTGCAGCTGTGAAGATGCAGATGACTATAAGCTGTCCCAAGGCATAATTTGACGTCACTTCATGACGTTGCGTACGGAGATGAGTAGTACACTGCTGTCTCAGCAGGTTCGAGTATGGTCCAGAATATGACTGTGCCTTTTCACCACTACATATTTCACGGGACACTGTGCACGGAGATCGAGTCGACCCGAGTAGAGATCATGAGGGCTACAACGAACCGGGCTTTCAATGGCTTCGATCAACTTCTGTGCTTTGAATGGTACCGTCAGCGCTTCTCGTGACGTTATGCAGGAAAGTATATGGACTACCTGCTGTTCTTGGTGTGCTGATTTGAGTGACACCTGTGTCGGGAGTCGCGGTGCTTTCGAGGTCCTGTGTGCTTGAGCTGGGAATTGCTGGTTCTTCTGTGCTTGTATCGATGGGGTTTGTATCGTTTACATTCGCAATACTCGGGCTAGCATCTTCGGTGGTTGTAGCTTTCGGAGTCGTGACAGTATCGTCTGCAATGGGATCTTGTTTGTATATATCATCTGAAGAAGCGCGGCCTTTGCTGCTTGATCTGGGGACAGGTGCGACGTCTGTGGATGCCTCGTCTTTCTTGTCCAAGATCGAACTGGTATCGATATCTGCAGTGGGTATACGTTTATCACTCGCGCTCGTAGAAGAAGTGCTGCTGTTCCTCATTGATTTACGAACAGGCGCTCCGAGCTGCTTCGATGCAGGTCGCTTGATCATATTAGTGATGATGAAGACAGAATGACGTATACTGGTAGAAGAGGTATAATTGACGTTGCTATTGTAATTTATAAGAATTGGAAGTGGTCACGAAGCTTGGGATGGGTCAGCTGCGCAAATTCCTGGGAGTTGATATTTGGGAGGGAGCGACTACGTCTTTGCTAATTACATCGTGGCGAGCAAGCTGAAGCGACCTGCGCCTCCCTCGAAGCTGCGAACCAGACAGCGTGTACTTGGCAGCCTCTCTTTCCTTGGCCTCTTGCGCGACCAAAAGAGCGGCTTCGACTGATCTGGAATCCATCTTTACGCTCATCAAAGGGTAAAGTGGCTTTTTCACGAGGCTACCAATCTTGAAGACCGGCATTTTGATCTTTCGCGATAGCTTGACTGGCATCTTGGTCGCGGTAGGCGAAGAGGTGGCAGGAGGAATTTCATCGACATCATCGATACGACTTGACAGGACAGCGTAGGCAGTGTCGTCAAGAATCTCTGCAACCATACGCATCTCCTTCTTGCAGTGCTCCCTTGCCTCTTCCTGGCGCTATAGAGACTCGTCTTCCTCGAGCACGGCACGCTCAAATCTTCGAAGTTCGGCGTCGACGACCTGATTCAAAATGTGACAGAATCTGGTGCCTGAGAGCACATCATTGCCAGTTTGCACAGTGTAGGTGACGGTTCCGTCGGATGGATCCGTCTCGCTGAGAATGGCTCCCGGGCCAAAGGTATGCACGCCTCCGGCACTACCTATGTAGCGTCAGTATACTGTTTGGTATGACAACGATTCCCAAGTATCAATGCTGCGACGGGGTGGTGCTCGGGATAGAGCTTCGCAGGGTATCTATCCTACTTCTCGGGCGCAAAAAAGAATCCAAAGACTTGACGTGAGGTATCAGTAGTGTTTGAGATCAAGTAGACCCAGAGGCTGGCTGACAGTATGAAGTGGTCTATCGCGGTGAAAGGTCGGAAGAAGGCGATGTAAAGATGATGTCTCGACTAAAGAGTGCTGACCAATTTGGGCGCAACTCGCTTCGCATTTCTATTGAAACGAAGCAGATTTTGGAAAGCCGCAGCACTCGATTGAGGACTTTCGAATATATGCCAAGGCAAGCACCGCGAGCTTGCCTCGGACACAAGACGTCAGATGCAATGACTGATCAAATCAGTCCACTGAGGCTGACATAGTAGCAAGAGTGCTTCTAGCGTAACACCGAATCCTTCATGTCGAGGTTCGGGCTCATCATGGACGTGCACGGAAACTTCACTCTCTACTACAATGCCTGCTATATCCCGTCTGAATGGGGGCATTGAGCAAACGGAATCAGAGATTGCACTCTCAAGAACGCTATACACCTACACACGAAGATGTCTACCTGAATGCCGAGTACTGCGCTCAATCGTTGCAGTCACTCAGGACTTTGGGAATGCTCACACGGAGTAGCTAGCCTGGTTTCTTGAACGAAAGTTGATCTCGATCGCTTCTCGTCCCTCTCACATCTGCAGCGGTAACATCAACGTCGTATACTCGACGAGGATCGCGAAGACCTGATTCAGGATAATCAATTTCTGATCATGTCGCAGATAGCAACAAAAGAGGATTCAGATCATGGACAACGAGGATTGTGAGTTGAATATGCGTCCCGCCAGATGCAATTGATGTGGGGACGGAGGCCAGGAAGTTGAGAGGACAAGTGCGGCTCAGAGACGCAATTTCTCGATACATCCATGTAATAAACTATGAACTACCCAATCATATGAACGAATGGGTCTGAAGCTCGAAAGCACCATTTGGACATCACAAACAAATATCAGGAAAAAAGTGCAAAAAGAAGAAGAGCTGATCATGAAATCAAGCCAAGAACCTTGGATTCACAGCCTGCTTGATTGAGAGATTCGACTGAACTGCAGTCACTTGACTCTCACCAATTGGGCCAACTCCAGGAGAAAGTGGTCTGAGCTGGCAGTATACAATGGTTACTTGCGATGCTCGTCCGCCGGAATGATCAACTGTGCTCTCGACGCCCTGAGATTGAGATGCGATGGTATTGGTATCCTTGCTGCTGTCATGTCACGATGTCTTCTTCGGGAGTTCATGTTTTCGTTCAACAACTCTCTCTTGTCCCACGCCCTCTAATAACTCCTGCGTCTGTCTAGAACTCCACTGCGAGCAAAAAGCTGATACACGCCCTCCAGGAAAGCGTGCTGGTGCAATGCATAATCGGTTTCTACAGTACGAAAGCCTTCAAGCATAACAAGGTCCGTCGCTCAAAGATCCTCCACGTACCTACCTGCCTAAGATCCAACACTCGCATCACTCCGCAGTTTGGGCGAAGTTGTCTTTGCAAGAGTCATAATATCGCCGCCGACTAAGCGTCGCACGTCCATCAACCTCTGAGTGTCTCAGTACATCTCGTGTTGCGACTCCTAGCGTGAGATGATGCTGCTGTCACGCAAGATGGTCCGCCCCTTTACATTAAGAAGCGAGAGATCGGTGATGGTGTGGGGGCTACAGACACAGGAAGCTTGTTACTACGTACCGCAGCATATAGGAGTAGCAGAATACAAGCAAGCGCAATTTGTGGTTATAGCCAAGCATTCAAGCCCAGGACCTCTGCACGGGGCCTCGTATAAGTATCATGGTGAGAAATCTCACGCCGACTTGAGTACACAATACCGCCCAGCAGTCCTGATATCCAGTCCACGCGCTATCACTAGAGCAGTGCAGAGGAATAGCAGCGTATGGCTATTCGATAGGACTGTGTAAAGTATACTGATTGAACCAAAAGAAGTGCGCTAAGCGGCCTGTTCCGTGTACCATTTGAGTATCTCGATGACATACCTTCCGAAGAAGAGGGATGATCATGATAGAAAGCGAGAGAGGGAAGTACTGCCTCGAAACCTTGCTTATCCGCCGTAATGAAACGCCGACTCCATGCTCAACCGCAGAGACCTATCATCGAAAAGTGTCCAAAGAAGAAAACAGCCAGAGAAAAACAACAGCGAAAGGAAAACAACAGCCAAAAGGAGGGAACGCTTGCTGTCGTGAATCTGCGCAAGAAACAAGCTCTCGACAGGGGTGGTGAGAAGATTGGAGGCAAGGTCAAGGGGTCGAGACAGGCCACTGACTATGACATGTCAACAAAACGTCATGTAAACAATGGAGAAAACAGAGATCACGGCAAGATATCATGCAAGAATTCATCTGGCGGGGCTGGTGGTAGAAGTTGAGAGATCAAAGGATGTCTTCGTTTACCTGAGCTACTATCCTGCTCATCATTGGAACGAGGGGCAGCGACAGCATTCTTCTGCCTTGGTGCCATATTAAATTGCTGAGAAGGTAAGATTTTGACCACTCGAGTAGAGATCACGGTAAGGAACATACGTGCTGAACGTTACGATGCGTGAGAGGTTGTTGTGGAGGTAAGGCGCTGCGAATTTATCTTTCTCGTGTTCTTGAGGCGTAATACTGCCTATACAAATTAGAACGCAAGCTCAAAGGTGCGTTTTATGTGCGCGAACACAGGAAAACTTACAGCAAAAGCTGGTGATACGATCAGGTGTTGACGAAGTCTCAGAGTGCTTTTGATGGTAGTTAATGGAAGACTGTAATTGATTAATGTTGCGAGAGGGCAAAGTTTTGATGGAGGAGGTGGTGGTGATGGAAGCGCAGTGGGAAACGGATCCATTCACAAATTAAGCACGAGCACCACGGACTATCCTAATCTGGAACACTCCTCTCAATTTAGAGCCACAACTTTTTGACAGCACAGCGATGATACTGTAGATCCTTCAGACCTCTCTTCTTCTACCACTTCCACCACATCAGTTTGTTCAGATCGAGACAGATGAGTTGTGACTTGTCATGCCGTCGCTGCTCGACCTAAAGTCATGCATGCCGCATGGGAACTTTAACGAACGACAGACTCTGGAGGTACTACTTTCCAGCGATAGTCTCAGTCTAGGTACTCTGGGCTATAGGTCCATTGCGTTCCGTGAACCAGCCCTGGTATATCGATATTCGTGCTCGATATGCTTAAGACTTTCGGTAGCCGCTCTTCGAAGGATCAGTAAACAGAAGCCGTGACATAAGTCTACTGTAGCATAAATGTAGAGATATTGAACCGTAGCCTTTGTATCTGGCAAACATATCACTGCTCGTGGATGCGGACAAAGTCCGAGTCGTAGGAAAGAGACCACTATTTTGCGCCCTGTATTCTCCTGTTGCATCCATATGACCAAGCTTCCATAACAATCAATTGGCTCATAATCTGTCAGCAGACTGCATCGTTCTTAGCAAATGCTACTGTTCTAGTTCCCTATTGGGTGGGTGTATGTGGAGCTCCAGGGCTTCGCTCGCTCGAGTCGGGCGCACCGATAGGTCCTGATGGAATGACAATGCATCTTTTAAGCTCCTCTAGGCACCGTTACAGTACTTCTTTACCCGAGATTGCTTCATAAAGTACGCCTCTCAAGTCGTCTGTTCATCACCTGATACCGAGCTTTCGCAAATCTTGTGGCCGGCCGTGACAACTTTCGTCCATCATCACAACGTCAAGAAGGCATCCAATGCATTTATGAAACATAGCCTATAACCAGAGACACTAGAGGAGTGGAATGGTACATAAGCGCAAGGTACGGTCAAGCTTTTTGTTTGGTGATGGACGATCTGGCGTGCAGCCGAAAGCAGCTGAAGTTGATCCCGGGCCGAGGCGGCTGAAATTATCGACAACACTCCACCGCCAGACAAGAAAGGTGAGCTGACATTATCATCGAACATTGCCACATAAACAAGACGATTGGAGAACAAGATTAGAGGTAGTGACAACTTCTTGCCGAGATTGCTGCGCTGTGACATGCCACTGCATACTTCTCGACTCGCCGCTAGCACCCAGCAATAGCTACTCCAGATGACGGCATGGTCACAAGACTTAGACTCAAGACACTCAAGCGGCAGTATGACTTGTTCCAAAGTGATTAATCAGTGTAAAAAAGAAATCCCAGGCTGGTGAAATGCCATCGACCCAAAAACCACCTTCTCCAAATCCTCCCTCCCTTTCCTGCTATCGTACATGATGTGTGACGCTTCTGGTCATCCCAATAAAAGCATCCTGCTTTGATGCAAATGAAGCATGTCCCGAACTCCATAACGCCGCAATTCCCCGACAAAGAAAACAAGAAAACCCCAAGGAAGAAAACCAAAGGACAAAGAAAAGTGGTGACGAAAGCGGTCGTGAACAGAAGCCCAGAGGTATAGTCGTCGGATTGCGCGACTCAAAGAAGTAAGACAAAGAGCAAGTTGGAGAGTACAATTAACCGCTCTTGCTGATGGAATCCTCTGTCGAGGCTGAGACTCATTCCTCGCGGTTGGTGCGGCCATCGTGCTTGAAACCTTGGGTTCCGAGTCGGCGGCGGATGTGCTGCTGTCTCCACTTGTTGGCAGCATGTCTGTGTCCATCGTTTGCCCAGTCGAAATTGTTCACGTCCAACTTCCTCGGGGCATATGCCAGGTATTCCCAGCGGGTGCTATCAGCATCGACAGGGAGTTGTACGCCCAAGGGGACCGGAGTGTTTTTCTTGAAATGCTGGTTCAGGCTGAGCGCTCCGGCAGGAATGTGAGTGTCGGTTGCGGGTGCGCTATTGGGGAGATCGGCATGGCGGTCTACGAGGTCCTTCTTCGACTTGCCGCCCTTGGAAGGGGTAGAGTTGTCTTCCTCATCCTCCTCCTCTTCTGCTCCATGTTCTTCAGCAATGGATGTGAGCTTACTGGCCTGCTTTGCAGTGGTACTCCTGGGTTTCTGACTGCGGATAGCACGCTTGACAGGTGAGGAGGTGACATCAAGTTCATCTTCAGTCTCTTCGACGATTATGGTCTTTCTGGCTCTCAGACGACGCTTCGGCTGTGATCTCTGTTGAGAACGCTCATCGGTGGATTGAGCGACTGACGGCCTCTTGGTTCTCTTGACCAGGGGAATTTTATCAGAAGAGATATCATCACCTTCGTCGACCGTGACTGGCTTCCGCTTTCTGAGAACCCTTTGACTGGTGGGGCTGTTCAAGGCAGAATCGATCTGCTGGCGGCGTGAAGAGGCGAAGGCTCTTGTGAGGCGCTTTGGAACAACTGTTTCCGCGGGAATAGGGGTGTCTTCATTTGTCTGAGCAACAGGCGACTCCTTCTGTCTCTTGACAAGCGGAATGTCGTCTGAGGATACTTCCTCGGGCTCCTCTTCGATCGAAGCCAGCTTGTTGCTTCTTGTCGCTCTCTTGTTGGTGAAGGGTGCCTTTGTCTCAAGTGACTTCTTTCTGGTGATAGGGGTGATTACCTCATCTTCAGAGCTGAGAACGACAAGCTTTCGCTTGGTGGCAGCTCTACGAGGAATACGAGGAATTGGAGTCTCGGGAGAGGTGTGGTCAACAGAAACTGTCTCCTGAGAGACGACAGCCTTGCTTTCTCGAGGGGTTGATGAGAGAAGGTTCTTAGCAATCTGTCGAGGTCTCCTGGGGTTCGAGATGACCTGCTTGGGAGTAGTTGCTTTTCCGGCCTGAGCGTCGTCGAGATCCTGGAGTTCGGCGTCACTGCGACGAGGTCTCGTAATTCCAAGAGGTCTACGCATCGGCTGGATGGGCGACATGGACCCATGAATAGAGGTAGGGGCAATTCCGGCTTGCTCGACAGCAGGGACTTTACCAGCAGCACGCTTCGTGATGAAGATTGTCAACTGGCGGGGTGCAGCAGTGGTTTCGGGTCGGGATTCTGAGGCAGGAGGGCCCACTCCAGGAGGGGCTCGCCCGGTGTAGGTCGCGGGGGAACCGGATGCTCCAAGACCCATCAACGCGACAGCAGCATTAGCGTCGACGGATATGGTATGATCCAGGAACCAGAAACCGTGCTTTAACTGCATCAAGACAGTTGCAGCCTCAATAACCTCCTCGCGCTCACGCTCCCTATCGACAACGACCTCAAGTGCTTGCTCATTGATGGACGCAATCTGGGGGTTACTGATCCATTGTTCCGCGAGTCCTCCGGATCTGAGCCATGCCAGCTCCTCTGCGCCCGTGTCCATCATCAACAGGGTAGCAAACGAGTTGACCCGGTCGGTTTCCCATCGGTAACCCTTCCATTTCTTGGTCTCTGTGACGCATTAGCAAATGACCATGCTGGGCATCAAGCGATGCTATAAGTCGAGAGCTGTGCACGGGAACGTGCTGTAGAATTTGTGCGCAACTTACCTGCCGACACTCTTGGCTTGGGCGCCTCTCTGGTGACGACTCCTGTGGTGGGTGGAGGTACAGCTCCGCCGATCCGTGAGGAATGACGGAGCTGGTCGACACCGGTAATGGATGCGGTTTCATCCATGAGTGGAGGGTGTGTGGGTGGTCTATCTGAAATACAAAGGTCAACACTCGACTACTACGAAAATGGGAAACGAAAAGCCAAGACTTACTTTTGATGGAACAGAGTATGAGGATGTTTACTGTAAGCAGTAACAGTGGTTTGATGAGCCAGGTAGGCTTGAGGATCGTAATGAGATGGTTGTCGAAAAGGATAGGTGCGTCAGGCGCAGGCTGGAAGAACGTGGAGTGTATACAAAGCAGCTTGCGAAACGCAATTGGATCGAATGACCAGGGAGAAGAAAGATAATCGACACTTGAAGGTAAGGTTGACGGTGATAGTCGTCTGTTGTGCAGGTGCGAGAGAACTGCACGGTGGTGGAAGAGGATGGCTCGAACTGCGCAGCGATATCATAACATTCGACCGCGCCGAAATCACCACCACGCCAAGACTTTCGGATCCTGAGCCCTAACAAACCACAGACAAGGCTAGCTCTCGAACAAGATGGCATTGACTTGGTACTGTCAGACTGTTATGTACCCGAGCCCCCGGAATGACCTCTGATCCTTGCTATATCTACTCGATCTCCTCGTCCACCAGAGTTGCTACACCTTGATCGAACGAGTTATTCTCCCCAGACTTCTTCTTGAGATCGCCAGGAGCTTAGCTCGACTTCACTATCTCAGTCTCCGGTACCCATGGCTTACCTTGATCTCGACGGCCACCGGCGTTTCTGCTGCCAATTGCTAAACCGTTGGACGTAGATCGATCTTCAATTGAGCAGAAAGGGTTTGATGCATTTCACGGACGGCCGGAGGGGCACTCAGAGTAGACACGGACGGCCGGAGGGGCACTCAGAGTAGACACGGCCCGGATGGTGACATTGTAGCCACATCTCACTGCCGCCGTAGTCAAATTCTATCTTGCTCCACCAGCAGGGATGATTGATTAGATAAGGTTGTTCTTCAAGCCCTCTTTCTACGGTCAGTGTAGCCGCCGAAGGCCTTGACTTTGGCACGGTAGGTTCTGTTTCTCCAGTGGTTCAGCTTAACTAGCTCCGGAATTGATGCCCAGTCAATGGTGCCTTTGTGATAAAACTTCCAGGGGAAGCGTGTACCGGCAGCATTAACAGGCATCTTCAGACCGAGGGGACGTGGGTCATTGATGTGGAATGGCTCGTCCGGCTCGAGGGCTCCGGCAGGGATACCGTCATCATCACTCTCCTCCTCTTCCTCAGCAACAACCTCAGGGGCGATATCAGCAGCTTCGTCAACCTCATCATTGACTTCGCTGGCGGCCTCGTAGACGGCCTCACCATCAGCATCGTCGACATACTCGTCATCAACCTCCTCGGTGGTCTCATCCTTCTCGTCATCTAAAGCACGGAAAGAACCTTGGTCGTCGGTATCACTCTCCTCATCCGAACTGTCGACCATCTCGTGGTCTTTGGGGCTAGCACTGACCTCGCTGACCAGAGGGGTAAGAGTTGAGTCGGTGCTGTTAGAGGCGGTTGAGGTAGGACGAGCGTTGGGTACCCGGTCGACGTCACCCTCCTCGGCAAGACGTTGGGTCTTCTCACGGACGTTACCTGCGAGGGCGCGGAAGTAGATTCCCTCCTCGCGGTATTCCTGGGCAAGGTCGTCACGAACGTTCGACTCAACCCACTGCTTTGAGCTGCCGGCCAGGACGTGCACTGTGTCAAGGTCAGTCATGTATAATAACACTACAGCGGGAAATGGAAGATGGAAGGAGCGGGGACACGTACCTGCTTGACGACGGGGAACGTCGGCAGCGAGTGTTTCACGCTCCGATGACTCTGGTGCTTGGGTGGCTTTCGTAAAGACCTTTGCAGCATTCAAATACATTTCAAGCTGCTCGGGCGAGAAGCCGTGAACGTGGGTGGAAGAAAGGGTAGGGGGGCCGTTGTTGGTGATGGTGTCGGCAGCGAGGGTCTCGACAGGCAGACCCATAATGGCAAAGTCTTGATTAATTTCGGCATCGGTGAGGAGGAGCTTCGGTATCTTTGAGGGACCGATGGGGGCCTTGAGGATCTCGGCCAACCAGGTCTCCTTGTCGACTTCGCCCAAAGGGATGGCTCTGGTGTTGCGGGTGCCTTCGGCGAGAGTGGTACTCTTGGGGGCCATTTTGACTTTCCAGCCTGTCATGTCAGATCTGATAGACGTACAAGATAGCGGGGGGTCTTGTGCTTACAGGTTTGTTGGCTTATTGTGTTGTTGATAAATTGGGCGCGCGTCGAATCTTGTTTGGATGTGTGTGCGGCTGTGCCCTGTCGATCGAGAGTGCGAAGAAAGCTCAGAAAACTGTGCAGTCTCGTTGATCAGAGTCTAGTGAGACACAAGTTGAGATTTACGTGAGTAGAGATGAGAAGAACTAGAATTGATGTTCTCGCGCGTTCGCAGAAGAGATAGCGTCAAGCCTGAGACTGAGGAAGATTCAATCACCTCCCGCCAGCGCGCACTCTGTTGCTTGGCATTACACTCGCGATTAACACCCAGAAGCTTCCGAATATCTGCAAACACTGTCATTGTAACGTCCATCTCGATTCTGGACTCAGCTGTTGTCAATGGGTCGTGGAACAAAAGTCGAACCACTTTATTTGTCCGTCCCTGGAGGGTAACCAATCAGATGGGTGTGTTCTTAGGGGTACTCCATCCTTCGAGACCCACCTCTGGACAAAATGTCCACATTCTGAGAGGCACGCAAGGGTCTCTTGTACCACTTACCATGCTAGCGGTATAGTAGTAGTTTGTCACCGATGCTCACGATGGAAAGATACTGGTACAGACCTTACCACGTTTAGTCCCACCATCTTTCTCCTCAGTCGTCCTTGGCGCTCTGAGTACCAGATCGAAAGATGGCACATAGACCTAAACCACAACTCTTTGACGTAATGTTTACGAGACGCAAGCTATCAGAGATGGGATGAACACCTTCGTTGTCCCTGCATCTGCTTGTCTCACGAAACCTAGCTTGACGGGACTTCTTGGTCCTTCGGTATCTGTCACATGCACCCTCTTCCTCACGATTGAACACTCCGCGCACCCGAGATCTTTAAGAACTTGTGTTCAGCTAGGTCTGTATGGTCATCTAAAAAGCACGCAGTCGACTGATCCACAAATGAGATGACCCGCCTTGTATGCATATACTCGCGATCACGGCTGCTACCCTATGGTTCCGCGAATTCATATCGTATGTGGGCCGCTGTCGAAAATGGCAGTAAAAAGCAAGAAGATAAATTGTATCAAGGTACAGTTCGGTTTGCGGAGGGACGTCGAGGATGACCTTCTTGGCTGAGGCTCTGCGTCTCGTGCAACTCGCATGGCCTGAAACTTACACAAGAATATCGCTCAATCTACATAGCCTTGTCCCGACACCTGGAAAGTAAGATGATGGGCAGAAAGTGCAGAACGCGGAATACCTAACGACTTGTATCTATCCATCTACTTCGCGTTCTGCACTCAATAGTCTATACATTTGCAATATCTCTCGTGCTGGATTGGCTGTTCATCATTCTAGACCTCAAGGTCAGGTATGGAGCGGTCGAAGAAGATTTCAAGATGACTCTTCCTCGGCGACTGGCTGCCTATCGCTGCATGAGATCAAGGATTACTGCAAGCGCTTCGACTCGTGCTAAGACAACTACCCAAATCTCTCTGAAACTCAAGCTATTCTTGAAGACTTCTAACTCGAAAGCTCTCACGACAATATTTAGCAGCCGTATACTCTTACCTACGAAGGACAGTACATTGTCTTGCACGACCGTTTACATGCTCGAGGGAGAAAGCTGTTCGAGACTCTCCTCAACGACTTTGCACACTCTGACATTTCGGTACATGTGACTGCCTGCTCTAACCATCCCTGGCTTCCAAACAGAGTTGACGGTATGGGTATACACTTGCTTAAACTTATAACAGAGCGATTGTTGGGCATCTTGATGTATTGCCCCAATTCCCAGGTGGCGTATACATGTCCGAGCTTCATGTCATCTGTAACCTGATCGTGATGACCTCTCTATACGCCCATGCTGGAGGCTTATCACTGTATCGATGCCTTAAAGCCAGCTCTCATGGCGTCAGGTTAGTGTCTGGCGACGTGGTGAGCTGCTATCCGCTAAGATGTTCGTGAAACCTTGTAGATGAGACTCTACCAGAATAAAAAAGTGATGAGAAGGTTACCAGATAGACATATCATGAACAAAATGGAGATCAAATGATTACTTTCCACCCATAACCCGTCTAATCCATCTCGCTCCTTGTGCTAGATGGTGTCACCAACAGACAGTTGAAAGCAACTGGCTTGAAGTTCGTTCTCTAAAATCCCACAGCATCCGAGATGTTGTAGATTGTACTAGATACATTTTGAGGTGCAGAAGTAGTGTTCCAGCCTTGCGACAAAATCACTTTGGCCGCGATGCACCGATGGCCGCTGACCACCTACCAGTTCTGCCGGATCTTGGCAGCAAGGCTCCCAACTGCCTTCCCAGAGTCTTTCCCTCTGGTTCTGGAATGCCATGAACGCCACAAGAGGTTGCTACATCAGTCTGGTGACTGTTTAAGCCGCACTACTCGATTATGATGGCAAGAATCATGATCTTCGGCCGCGAAAGGTAAGCCCCACGTCTACACATTTGTGACCTACCCCATTGCATCTCACGCCACGGCTGTATCCTTGGAAGTGCGCTGCACTTACGCAGCAAGCCTTCGCCTCTTTTGTACCCGCAGAGGAGATAGTGAATTGTGTTGGTCACGTTCCGGAGCGTAGTGCGAAGACGCACAGGCGGCCTCTACAGTCGCAGGGAAACCACGCTCCCACACCGTGACGGAAAGCGAGGACGATCTAGAAGGGAAGGGCATAAAGTATGTCCAACGAGGCACTATAGAGATGATCAAGAAAGCTGACTTAGTACGTGAGTGATGGTTGCCATTGGTGCAGCCTTACCACTACGGGTCCGCAGTAGAGGAAGGACGGCCACACCGCCATCTTGTTGATCAAGTCATGCTGTCTAGAGTTTGGTCGAAGAGATTGATGCTGAGCAGGTAAGGACAATCTGGGCGAGTTCCTTCCTGCATTCTCTGCACATCTCCAATCTGTCTTCGTTTTGACCAAGGGAAAAGTCAAATCAAGACGCCCCATCACCGATCTTCTCCTCCACGGATTAAACGCTCTTCCTGAAAGCATAACACTTTCTCTTTCTCTACCCAATCCTGGAACGAGCTTGCTGTTTGAGCTTCCCTGGACCTCAAAAATGCCTCGTTGTGTGTTCAGAACCCTGTAAAGCAAAGAACGGTCGTTTCCATGGTGCTCGCATTTGATAGCCAGCCAGGAGTTGTACTTGGTGCGCACCTCGATGGTGAACATAATCTAAGGCCTGATGTCCAAGAAGCTGCACAGCTGCGGATACCCTGTTGAGTTGCTTGATCTAGTCCATGGACTTCTTGACAAGGAATGCGCGATACCCCATGATGCTACGATCAACAGAGTCAGCAAGATACACGGATGCCAACACTTTGGATGATTCTCACCAATACTTGACAAAATCCACGTCGGACAATCCATTGAGATATTAAGTGGAGGGTCAGTCGGGTCGGGGAATCTTGGCTGTCTGAATGAGGAGTTGAGAAAATAATGGCCTGCTGTTGTATCGCTTGGTTCTTCTGCCACTCTCCCATCATATTAATGCAATCCGAAACGACTCTTACACTCTTGCGTGCTAGCAATGACACCGACCTTCAGGAGGTAGTTCGCAAGCTCGAGACGAGTAGCGACCTCATCGTGGCAGGCACTGTCAAGGAAAAATATCAGGTCCGCAAGATTCATAAGCAGATCAAGTTGATCATCGACATCCTCGCTTGGTATAGAAAATGCCTTGAACCACAGCGCAGCCATTTGCGCGGAGTTTGTAAGCTGGAGGACCTAAGAACCAAGATCACTGAAAATTGAGAACTTGGAGAAAATGAGGTTGCTCATTGAGTTATTGAATACGGCAATGACTGTGGAACAGAAGATGAGGATTGATTTGAGGTTGGAAATGGATTGAGCTTTGACTGCGCGGTCAGATGGCAGACTGCGAGGCACACAGATGGTTTCAGTCTTGCAGAGCGAACGTGAGAAGTGCCTCGGGCGTTATGGTTTTTTTATTTTTCACTATGCTTTTCTTACATCACATCAATCAAGTTCCTGTTCGGAACGACTCGTGAGAGACTATCGTGATGAGCTAAAACAGTTTTGCCTGCTCTTCCTTCGTCAGCACTCTTCGAGCTGGCCCACCACGACTACCATCTCCTGGCATGATGGGCTCAGCAGACTCCGTCCATGCCCATTTTTTCCTCTGTTCTTCCGAAGCTGTACCCTCAAAATTATCGGCCACATAACTCCCGAGTATGGGAAGGAATTTAAACGCGCTATAGCAAGTCAGTCAAGTAAGTTGGTAGTCGTGAATGTCAAACGTGACTTACTGTCCGCTGCCACCAGTAGCGATGAAAAGATTGGTGTACTCAGGGTGATAATCCACGATAAAGTCGCCTTTGGGTGTATCTGTGTACCAACACAACTTCGCCTTCGAGAATGGTCGATCCCTGAATTTCGGGAGAAAGAGCGCCAGACCATCTCTGAGAGCCTGTTCTGCATCGGCTGGTAGATATTCACACTGGGAAGCCACACTGGGCGCTGAGTATCGAGTCGAGTCTAATGTATGAGTGGTCTCGAAGCCGTAGCCATGTCTTGCCATCTTCAAGGTGTGGTCATCCGTGGGTGGGAAAGCAAACCAGCCAGTGCTCAGGTTGATCATGACAGGGCCGCCTTGCATCTCGGCTGCTTCTTCGGGCGCAAGTTTCAAGTAGCCTACAGGTTGGCCAGTAGACAAGAAACGATTGCCAGCTCCGATCAGATGTGGTGTCCATGCTCCAGTAGCCAGAATGACTGTGTTTGCGGCCGTGGCCTCGCCATCGGCTGTTCGCACACCAGTGATCGTCTGGCGACCGGCGGCATCGGCTGAAATCAGCTCGGTCACAGTACCTCTTTCTCCTGTCAGGAACTTGATATCAGCTATTTCGCAAAGACTTGCCAGGTGCTTGATACTGCCTGCAGCATCCGCCCATCCGGCATCAAGGTTGCAATAGCCACTAGTCTGAGACAAGTCGCCATGGATGCCAGGATACCTCTCAGTCGCTTCCTCCCCTGTATAGGACCACAAGGTGGCTTTACATCCTATTCTCTCCAGATTCTCTCGAGCTTCTTTGAGGTAAGCATTTCCGAACTCTCTTCCGGACTGGGCACAAAGAAGCCCGCTGCGGTGAAAGAATGCGGGGTATTCCTTCTGCCAGACCTCGAGGGCTTCAACGCCCATTCGAGCATAGAACTCATCTGCATAATCTGGTCTGACAATACGCGATATGTCGACCGATGAGCCGTCAGGGACTGGTGGAAGATGGCGGTCGAGGACTGTGATGTCGCCGTAGCCGCGACGCTTGAGCTCCAGAGCCGTCGACAGGCCGAAAACGCCAGCTCCAACAACGACAATTGAACCTTCTTTGTGCATCTCGATGGTTTGATGAAGGACAAGTTGAAAGACACAAAGAGAAGTTATCCAGAGGCTGTTAACGGGCCTTTTTGATACTTGTTAAGATAAGGGCGCGAGAAGGATTATGACGTAGTTACGAAGCTCGTATTCGCAGCCAGACGACAGCTCCTGGTTCAACACGCTTCACGTCTTCAGTCTCATGTGTCTATAGTCAAGACCTTGGGGTATAAGACAGCCGACTTGTGCCCGAATCTCGCGACGTGAGCTTGATTTAAGATATCGCTCAGCGGACCGTATAGCTGCTGACTAGTTTTCTTGGCCGTCGTGGGTCTGGTCTGGTTATACAGAAAGACTGCGTACGCTATTGCTGACGACCTATCATACCAGCATGGTTGATCACATTTGGTAATGTCTGTAAGATAGGTGTGAGGTGGGGATGAGATGGCAAGTATCGTGAAGGCTCAGGTTGATGGCTTGGTCGTGGCCGGACAATTCGAGCCTCCAGCTACGCTAGCACATGACATACATGACTTTGAAGACATGCTTGCGTCCTGGGATTCACTTCTACGAATCACAAAGTCCGAAGAACGCCCATATCATCCCATTAAAATCCTCACTACCATCACCATCCATCATCATCATCATCATCGTCATCATCTCCATCTCTCGTCAACAATCGCAGAAATGGTCTCTGCCTTCCTCTGCACTCTGTGCAACCAAGCTGGCACCATCAAGGTCAGCGGATCCACTGGCAACATGAAGGTGCACCTGGGCAGTGCCGCTCGCGGCTGCCACAACATGGGGCCTTGGGTCTGCCAGGTCGCCGGTTGCAACGAGCGCGCCGCCAGAGCGTGAGTCTTATACCTCTGATCTATGATCCATATCAAGGTCAATTGAATCTGACTCGGGTTACATAGCGACCGTATCAACCAAAGCCATGGCACTGGCAACGCTATGCACATCGCACAACTTGTGCACGATCAGGGACTGGCCGCCAACATCGCCGCCGAGACCGAGAGATGTCGCCTCCTATACATCGCTGCGCAGACCGCGGGTATTCTTCCTGCTCCTGCTCCTGCTCCTGCTCCTGCCCCTGCCCCTGCCCCGATTCTCGCCCCTATCCCGGCTCCTGCTCACATTGTAGCTACAATCGGCGCTCCTGGCCTACCAATTGCGCCACTATACCTCTGGCGCGACTTCTCCGGCCCCCTGGTCAACTCGGTCGACTCCGTCTCAAGTACCGAGTTCACATGGCCTCCCAGCGCAGTGGAGCGTGCTCCTGTGCACTGGCGAGACTTCTTGCCCAGCAGCGAAGACGAGGATGAGGAGATGGAGGAGTCGGGCGAAGACGAGGATGACAACGATGACGATGACGACGAGACCGACGAAGAGGACGAAGACAAAAAGGCCAAGGGCCCAGACAAGTAGAACGGCGTTCCCGAGATGGAGTGACGAGAAGGTTTAGAGATGGTCAACGAGCACGAGGATTAAATTTGTTCAGAGTAGTAAGAATTGATAGACTCACATTGTTTTGTAACCCGCCGTCGATTCCTTCTGCTGCTCGTTCTTGTTTTATCGCTGCGTAACTTTCCCGTCTGTTTGCATGTTTTCACAATCAAAAGTCAACAAATCTTCCGCGACATACCACAGTCTGACTTCTGAGCACAACTCACCTTTCTTCCTCGCACTACGGATCATAATCGCGTCTTTCCCCCTTACACATCAAAGGACAAAGAAAACGCGATGAGGGAACTACCACCTCAACAAACATCAATGACAGATAGGGTTTTGTGGTTTTTTCAAGAGCGCAATCTCGCAGAGGCAAAGAACACTTTCGAGTCACGCCGCCCCAGAGCTGATTCTCCTCCCTGGCTCGACTCTGGAGACGACGACGACGACTCAGCTGAATGGTCTTATCAGACGCATTATGCCGATGGTATCACCCCTGTTCGGCGCCGCATCCAGGACAAGGAGATTCAGAAGTTCAAACGCACTCCATTGTGGGTTCCCAGCCGCGAGACATACGAAGACGAAGGATGGAGAGCTTTCCGGCTCCCCGTCTTCGTACGCGATAGCTCGCCCGCTCCCTCACCTCTCCCTGCAACAAAACCTGGGCTTCGTGACGCTTTCCGTGCACCTACGATCTACGTGTACAAGGACATCGGATTCGATCGCTACAGAGTCGAGGCAATCGAGAAGACCAAGCTACCGCAGTACAACAAGGTTGACGAAGAGGAAACTGTCGATCAGCTCAGCCCCCACAGCCAATACATCCTCGACACGGAGAACGGGGCCATCTTCGACTCTGACGCCGAGGACGATGACCACGGTACCTACAGCACCGATAACGAGGTCTCCAAGACAGACGGGATCGAAACTCAACACGGAAGCATTATGGACCATTTTGAAGATACGAGGGGTACTATCGGCGGTATTCACCGTGGCAGCAGCGCTGCTGTGGGAGATGCTGTGCAGCCTGATCTCTCTAGCAACCCGACCATCCAGTTTTTTCAGAACAGGTGAATTTCCAGTATTTCAGCCGGCGATGAAACCTCGAGAAGTGTGACTGACGAGAACTGTAGTTTTAGCATCAAGTCCTCCGGCAAGGCAAGCAATGTCGACCTGTTTTTCCGGAGACCCGCCAAACCCACGCAAGTACACGACAGTGGCACACACCACAATATGGACAACGCATCAATCATCGACAACAGCCAGCAACAAGCCGCTACCGTCACGCAGGATGTTAGAGAAGAGCCTACGCCGCTCCACATTCGCAAGCGCAAGCAGATAGCAAGCCGCAGCTTCGCAACCGACCGCAACGTTCGCCCACAGATCAATCACTACCACGGATATGAAACAGTAGCTGGTGACATACTTCCTCCTACCTCTACCGCTACCGTCATACTCCAAGAGTATATCGAGGAGATCCAGTACATGTTGCGCCATGAAATCATGAGTTGGCCCGTGAACAACCACTTGCGTCCTCTGCTCATCCGCCTCCACGCAGACTGCGGATCTTGTCAGAAGAGCAAGCCCATCAAGCAAGACTTGCTGCCTCTACTCCTTCGTCTCAAAGATTACTACCGAATAGTTCTGGACGAAGGTATCGAGGACATGGACAGGATTAGTGCTGATCTCGATGGACCTGCTTCCATGCTCTCCAACCCTTCTCTCAATGTATACCGCGCTATCGATGGCTTAGCTCCTCTTAAATACTCCAACAATGCTCTAAGAGCTATTCTGGCCAGAGCTGAGCACTGCACCCAGTGCATGCTTCGTCTGAGCTTCTTGTAAGTAGACAGATTATCCCAAGTCTCTGAACATGTCTCTGACCATATTACAGGGAAAGGAGAGTCTCGGAGCTCGGTTGAGCAGTTTTAAGAACAGAAACACGAAACTTGCGTTTCTCCACGGAGCAAAGTCGAGTAAGAGCAGAGCTGTGGAAAGGCAACATGATTTTGTCCAGATCGAGACCTCAAAGGGGAGATAGCCTAGGTACACACTCTTTCAAGCCATTGTTTCAATACAACAAAAGTTCTTGCATTTCCACAGCCCGTTTCTCATCGTAGAGTGGTTCTGAGAGTCCGCTAGATTTTGTAACCACGTCCTCCGTGGATGAGCCTCTCCCCCAGCGCCGTCGCCAGCGTCAAGCACCTGTCCAAGAGAGGCCCAAGAAGACCTCATTCCTCTCTGAGACCCTTGTGCATCTCACTCGCAGCCTTGATGACGAGACTGCCGATTACGAAGTCATCTCTGAAGATGACACTGAAGACCACATGACCAGCGCCACAGCCAACATCATCGAGATCCATAACACTTCCGTCCCCAAGCGCGTCGTGGCCAACATCTCTGAAGCCGCTCACAAACTGTTGTACCGCCAACGCGTTCTGATCCACGACTACGAGAAGTTCGACGTCCAGACCTACAACCCCAGAGGTCGCCTCGACCCGGGTACCAAGGATCTGAGAGACTTTGTCGAAGTCCTCAGAAAGGATTTGGCTAGCATGGAGGAAGCTCTGGGGGAGCTCAACGATGTGTAAGTACCTTCTATTCACATTTTTGCAACTCATACTGACCACCGATCTAGTAAGGCCGGTCTCTAATCTATTAGTGTCTGTATGAACAAGACACCTCTGTATGCTCGTGAGTGATGCAGCAGAAAAATAAGGACTAGACAGTGACGGAATGTGACGGTTAATGGATAATTCAGGAGCAGGAAATGGCAGTTTAAGGATCAAATCACACTCGTTCACACCCAATATTACATGCTCCAAGGTGAAGTGAAGTAGATGTTTACACAAGTGAAGGACTATCGCACGTGACAGCAGCACGACCGGAGTTGAGTCCGGACCTTTTCATCCCTCTCTCCTCATCGTAGCACCGCATTGAACATGGCTGTAAAAAGGCACAGTCAATTCCAAAATCATGGTCATTGTGCTTGAGAGAGTTGGAATAGTGCTATCTCAATGGACAGTTCAAGGTATCTGAAATTGATTGTGCCTTTTTACAGGTCCCTTACGTACTGGAGAGACGTGATGGAGAACGTTGATCTGACACACATCCGCCCCGGGCTGGATGGACAAAACCCACTACTCCACATCCAGGAGCTCATGCATCAAATATGTTTCTGCCTTTCGACAGCCCTAGTACCACCCTACGTGTCCCGTAGGAAAGACCACAAAATCACTGGCTGACGGACATAGATGACGATCTATCGAGCTTGGCTGCGTTTCAAGTTATCTATACGTGTATACAGCTCGAATACGGCGATACGAGACACCGAGACGTCGATCACGTATTCACGTATCCAGCCATCCGTACCACATCCGGATGGCATGGATGTCGGAATCTGTGGACTAGACAGTCAGGAAAGAAGTCTATAAGAGAGCTGTTCCTGCGACTCACGGCTTCTCTTTTGGTCATCACATTAACGCGTTCTGAGGAAATTCCAGAATTATCAAATATGAGATCTACCATCGCCATCACTCTTGTTACTGCTGCTTCGGCTTTTCCTCAAATGAGTGCTCAAGCCGCTATGACCGATGACATCAATGCCTGGCATCCAGCTGGACCTAGCGACCGTAATGCTTGAACTTCCTCTCACCTCCACTGGACGCTCAATACTGACACTTGATAGTCAGAGGACCTTGCCCGATGATGAACACTCTCGCAAACCACGGCTTCATCCCCCGCAATGGTGGTAACATCACAAAAGAAAATGCTATCAAAGGCCTCCGCGATGGCTTGAACTTCGACGCAGATCTAGCAAGCTTGATGTGGGACCAAGCCATCATCGCCAACCCTGAGCCCAACGCTACATTCTTTACTCTGTGAGGCACCATTTACCTGAACGCTTCGGCGAAAAGATGCTAACATAGGTTCAGTGACCATCTCAACCGCCACAATGTACTTGAGCATGACGCAAGTCTCTCGCGTATGGATACGTACTACGGCAACAACCATCTCTTCAACCCGGAGGCTTTTGCTACTAGCACTCGCTACTGGACCAATGAGACATTGACTGCGAATATGCTTACGAACAGCAAATTGGCGAGAATGATCGAGTCTAGAGCTTTCAACCCGAACTACACCTTTACGGCCAACAATGAAAATTTCAGTCTCGGTGAGGTTGCTGCTCCGTTCATTGCTTTTGGCGATACGACTGCGGTCACTGTGCCCCGGGATTTGGTGATGTACTTCTTCGGTGAGTGTTTGAGCCAGCCGTCATGAGAAGGCGGAGCTGACATGGGTACAGAACACGAGCGTCTACCTCACGAGTTGGGCTGGACCAAGAAGAACGAGACAATGACGTTGAAGGACATTCTGAGTGTCGTGTCGGCTATCAGAAACGCTACGAGCTTGTTGACTCCTGACTCGGCTTCGAACCAGACTGTTGATGGTGAGTCCCATGGTATTCCTGAGAGTGCGGAGAGTGCTCGTCGTAGCCTGCATGTGCCTTTGAAGCTCTAGGTCATGTTTGGACTGGAAGATTGGCTGCTTTTATATCATAATCGGGGCGGATGCTGTGAATGTCGGATCAGATAGGACAGATAGATCGTGAGCAGAATTGACGATCTCGGTATGACCATATTACTTGATGCATCTACTCCCAGTGATGCTCCAAAGAACTGTGCTGGCTGTCCAGATGCATAATCAATTTCGGTTACGATACACCAGACTCGAAAGACCGTGAATCAAGCGCCCTCTTGCAATGTTCCGTTGATCATAGAAATGATCTTGCCATTCCATAAGGAGAGATGAATGGCAGTACTGTACAAGGAAAACAAGTCAAGATAGAATCTGAAGTAGTCGCTCTTCCGATATGTCGCTTATGTCCACTCAAGAAAATCTTGCCTTTGTACAGTGAGACGTCTGTGGCGAAACTGCACAAGGAGATTCTTGCTGCTCAACGAGAAGGGCCAGGTAGATAGTCCATAGCGGCTCAGGCCAGTAGATAAGATCTTGATCGATATGCACTTTATCTTGGTGTTCCACTTTGGGCAAGCAACGAGAGCTGTCTTGGCTGTTCGGAGTGGATGCCACAGTCACAAGAATTTGCGAATTGATATTCGAAGGCGTGGAACATTGTGAAGCCAGGTCATATCGCGTCTCAACACTCGCAATTGTTTCCTGCATCGACGACGCCCTTTCGATCCCATCTTGACGCATAGCAACATCCATCAACATGGCTCAGTTCTTCAATCTCCCTTCTCAAACCGGTGCATACCGCTGCAGGATCTGTGCGAAACAACAGACTCAGATAGAGAGGTCACCCTTGCTGCAGGTGATGTCAACTGTCACCTCGGGTCACATTAAGACAGCTGCACTTGCAGGAGGTGATATCGGCTCTCAGCGGTCACTTGAGGGATGATTGTGGTCAAGAGCAGAATGTCGGCAAACTAGTATTTCGGCCGAAGATATGGAATAATACAGGATGGATGCTACGTCGCCATGAGAAACAAGAAAGAATGGAATGGAGAGCATGCGAGCGAAACCGAGCTGCTATACGAGAACACGAGCGATGACGATGGCCGAACGGTGTGATGTCATTGCCAAAAATAAAACAGTTTGTCTTTAACCTCGGCCAAGACCCTGCAGAGTGCTATTTTTGACAACCGTTCGAACGCCTCATGGGGCTCCAAGACATGTCAAGCTTCCAGATCACACCTGAAAATAGAATCACATTCAACTTCCACCGTCATTCTCTCGGCGTGCGGAGCTCTTACGAGAAGATCAGCCGGGGCAAACCCTCGTTCGTGGGGTCGATCTTTGGTATACGAGAATTTGCCTTGATGTGGCATCGTAAAGACTCAGACATTACACCGTTGGGGGAGAAATGCCTCTAGGCTTCTGTCATGTAGGGCAGACTTGCAATTTACAAGGTAGGAATGTTGGATATATAATGCCTTGGGATCCTTCCATCAGCTCTCATTCCTCATCATCAAATAACATCTTCACCATCACAACCAACACTCCTCACACCAACACCAACACCAACACCAACACCGCAACTACTTTTTCAACACCCCAAACACCAATCAATCAATAAGATGCTTTCCCAGTCTCTCATCTCCATCCTTGCCCTGACCGGCGCCGTCTCTGCCTCGCCCGCTCTCCGTCGCCAGGCCGCCAACGCCGCCTGCCCCACCGCACTCTTCGATGGATGCAACCCTGCCAGAAGCGCCTGCCCTGATGGCCCTGGCACCTTCACCACTGTCTCTCCTTCCACATACCCTACCAGCTATGTCATCAACGGCCAGACTGTCTCGTTGACTGCTGCCCCCACTTCGTGCTTGCCCACTGGCACTTCCAGCGCTGCCGCCAGCACTTCCACTGCCGCCGCTTCCGGCTGTGTTGCCAAGTACAACACTTGCCGCACTACTCGTGTCAACGGCCTTTCCGCCAACCAGGCACAGTGCGCTGCCGACAACGCTGCCTGCCAGGGAGCTTGCTACACCGCCTACAACACCTGCAGAACTACTCGTGTCAACGGTCTCTCCGCCAACCAGGCTCAATGTGCTTCTGAGTACGCTGGATGCCTCGGCGAGAACCCCTTCACCGAGGGCTACTCTACCCTGCCTGGCGCTCCCGCTAGCTCCACCGCTGCTGGCACCACCGCTGCTCCTTCTACCATGACCACCTCGGCCGCTGCCGCACCCAAGGCATCAAGCAACGCTGCTGCCCCTGGCAGCAACCCCAAGAAGGTCGATGGCAAGACCTGGACTCTCCAGAACGTCAACCGCTACTGCGGCGAGACCTCCGGAACTTGCGACTACAACTTCGACATCGTCGCCAACGGCGCCACCCAGCACTGCACCATCGTGAACGCCAACAACAAGTCCTTCAGCAACCAGAAGTGCGCCAACGACAACTTCACCGTCTCATGGGGTTACGTCGCTGAGCCTGCTCCTGCATACGCTGTTATCACTGTTGTTGACAAGAGCAACGAATTGGCCTGGTTCGGTGTCAGCAACGTTGATGGTCAGGCTGTTACTGCCTCCAACCCCAAGGGCTCTGGTCAGTACGGTAACGTTGGTCCTGAGCAGGTTTACACCTACAACTAAGCTATTGAGCTTGAGTTTGAATAGTTGGCGAGAATGAAGAATATTGTATATATTGGCACGACAGGACTGGATTTGAGATTTTGATATTGTTTATTTAGCAAGCACACTTTCGTTAATTGCATGAATCTATTATTTTTCACCCGAACGTTTTTCTTGCAACTTCCCCTGCCTGCGATAAGTTTTCTTCGCATGATACTTTATTCGAGACTCGAATGACTTTAGGTGAACCAGTGCAAAAGAGCCGAAACCTGGCCCAAACTACGAACAAGCTCAAGTATCGAACTCATGAGAAAGGTGCTTCGTCTCCAATCAGTCGAATGTCTAGAGTTCACGAATTAATGAGAGTGGCCACGCAGCGTTCTCCAATTGTACCCCATGATCACAGTGGAATCCGCTGCTACGCCATCTTCGCAGGCTGGGGTTAATTTATCTAGACCTCGGTAGCTACACCGTTGCTCGAATGAAAATCGTCGAGATCCGTGACTTCACACACGTCGGCGGTAAGGCGGGAACAACATGCTCAAGCTCGAAGATGCTTTGTATTGTGTCTATCCACATATGATATGTTGCAAAAGGCAAAATGCTAAATATGCCCCTTCCCCAACAGCGGATTCCCAATGACTCAAACCTATAACGCCTTCCCCAGCCCCTGCTTTTCGACATCGTCGTGGTATAGATAATTTGACCCGACCCGGAATTTGAATTCTCAATAACTCCAAAAGTATGCAATCGTATTCTCCAAATTGTTCCAAACGAACAAGCGGCGTTACGCTTACTTCAGTGCAGAGAGAGTAAGCGTAGTCTTTCCGTAGTAGCTGTCTTGGTTGAGCTGAGACATGTAGAAATAGCTGTAATCGTTGATGTGCCCTATGCCTACAAAGTCCTTCAAGATCAGACCATCTGATGATTTGACAGAGCACTTTACTTCACTCGGTAGAGCTGCTGCTACTGTGCAAATCAGAGGCGCGTGGAAGATGTTTGTAGCAAGTTCGGCTGCAGTGAGGAAGTTTATGCTCGTGAGGGATCCGCTGGACACACGTGCGTAGACCGCGGCCGTGCGTCCTCCGCCAACGTCATCTTTAAGATAACCAGTAGACGATTCAATGTAAAATCCAGTCTTCCTTACAAGACTAGCGTACTTTGGAACGTTGCGGATATTGATGTAGGGAAAGTTGCCGACGCCATAGGGAGGATCTGCTCGGTTGACGAACTCGAGCGGTCCCGAAGAGGCAGGGTTGTTTCCCGACCCAGCGATGTTGAGAACAAGATTGTCGACGGGTGGCGCAGAGGTTGCAGTAGATACCACCGATACAATTGTGGTGCTGACGACGCCAGTGACCGTTGCGAAGGTCGTCAGGATGGAGGTAGATGATGCGGGTTTAACTTGCATGGAACAAGCTGCTGAGACAACAGCAGGTTGGTACTTGGAAGGCCCGCGGGAATAGCCACAGACACATCGCGCTTCTTCACTTGAGATACATCAGGACCTTGGTCCGTGATGTTTGGATTGTACCACTTGGTACCATTGGCATCGATGACAGCCAGTGTACCGACCGAAGAATCCATGCTAAGTCCCGGATACAAAGAGTCAGTGCCATCACGCTTGCGCATAGGTGCAACTGTTGTTGTCGAGTATGAGGTGGAAGTCACAACAGGAGTGATGGTGGCGGTCGAGGTGATGGTAGAGAGAGGAATGGTGTAGCCAAGGTAGGCTGAGCAGAAAGGCTGGAGGGACGACCACTTGATGTCAGCGACAGCTTGGTACTTGGCGCCATTGGAATCTCCGACAGTAGGATCAATACCAGCGTCAGTCATGGAGAAGCCAAAGCTGTAGTCGATGGTGTACTGGTCCTTTCCTTGCCACGATCCGCTGTTGACAGCGTACTTTGCAGGCCAGGCTTCGGTGTAGAGCGAGCAGTACTGTCCCTGGGGGATGATGGTGCCATCGGCCTTCTTGACCTGCAGGAGATAGGTGTTGAAGAATCGACAGGCCTTGTAGGGAGTGCCGTCCTTAGGGGCCGTGTTCTTGTTGTAGGTGGTCTGAGCCTTGCAGTACTCTGAGCATTGAGTAACGTCCCAGTTGCCAATGAACATCTTAGCTCCATGTACTACTCAGTGTCAGCGGAAGTCTTCTTTCTAACAGCTAGGTTACTCACAGTGTTATAACCTTGAGCGTCATAGGGTGCGTTTATAGCGAATTTGCTAAAGGGGACACCGGTCTAGAAGCCATCAGGCGTAGAAATCTTGTTGGTCACATAGCCATTGTTTCCGGCGATGGCAACTGAGAATCCACTACGTGATTGACCGACATTGACGGCATTTGCAGCAGTCACTTGGCCCGACCACATTACACATTTAATCATGGTGAACGCAGCAGGGTTCGAGCATGAGGCATCGTTAGGATCGACTGATAAGAGATATTAGGCTTTCGTGTTAATGTAGACCAATTTGGGGTGATGCTTACTAGAAGGATCACGCTCAAAGTAGATGTTAAAGGATGAGCATCCATACTTGGCCGTGCACTGAGTTGCACACTGGTTGACATCATACGTGTCCATGGTGCTAAGTAACCAAAACTAAGATTTCGAATCAACATCGTGGATTTTGAGACAGTCCGGCATTGACTTACGCATTGTTAGAGGCCTGCTTATTGATGAACGCTTAAGTGTAGCCAGTAGGAGCAGCTGCGTTGGCTGAAGCAACAGAAGCGAAGTAGGGTTCCGCGAGGAATTGAGCAGCGGTATCTCCAGAGAAATCCGGGACAGAAGTCGCCCTAGGTGCCTGCTTAACACAGGTTGCAGCAGCTCTTTTGGCCTGCACAACAGCAGTGGCTGAAAGGACATCGTTGATGTCGACAGCTACGGAGGAGATAGCAGCTGTAGCCGAAGCGATGAGAGCCTCGGTGTTGATGGTGATAGACTGTGCAGTGACACCAACAGCTTCGGTGAAGGTCGGGTCAGGTGCAGCGAACACAATGTCGAAGTCGATCTCTTAGGGCCGAGGCATGGCAGCAGCCAAGTTGGCCGCCAAAGCGAGAGGAGCATAAGATGAGAAACGCATCTCGATGGAGTATCAGACTGGGAAGAGAAGGAGGAGATGAGTTTGAACCCGACCTGTATCGGCCGCAGTCTCTCTGACCTATATATCACAACATTTCCTTAGAGGCTCGGGTGTAGAAGACGTCCCGGCATGGCCGAACACTCAAAAATGTCCTTGCCAGCGCCATGAGGCACAAATGGCAAAGGTAAAGCCCACCATTTGCTCTCTTGGAGATGTCGACAGCAGCTGAAGATCTAGGGGCTTGAAGGGGCTTGACGGTTACGGAGTGTGTGGCTTGAACGGGGCGGACTTGGCCAGAGAGAAGGGTATCAAGAATTAGGGTGAGAGAATCTAAATCAGGTCGCGTCGACACCACGCGGGGAAAAGCGCAGTCCTTCCATGATCGGAAGCAGCGAGATTGCATCTAGAAGTGGTTAGTGTCAAAGCTTACCACCCATTGGAGAAAACTCCGGTTGGCCGTATACTTCTCCCTCTCCCGTCTTACGCGCAAATGTCCATCATACTAGCCGCTTCAATCAGCCTTACGACCCGACTACTCGTATGTCTCTCCTCAGACGTGCCTCTTGACTCTCCACAAAGCCCGTCTACCAAATTCCCTTCTTCTTCGTTACTCAAGGCCAATCTTCCGGAAAGACCGCGGCCTACAACGGTGCAGGGCTGGTGACCGTTGCAGGAGGGAGCAACTTGACCGTTCCCAGAGCTAAACGCGAGATGGTCAGGCACGCCTATGATCATTTTCCCTTCGCGATAGCTATGGTGGGGGATCTGCAGGTTTGCGACCTCTTTTGAGGTGGAGCTGGTCGGAGGACTATCTCCGACGGACAATGGTGAGGGGTGAAAAGGCACCGACAGATGGCTGCTTCTCGAATGGCTGCGCAAGTTGCTGTTCGTCTGCGCGACAAAGGTAACTGATTACCAGTCTAGCATGCGTTGCCGGAACGAAACTTGCGCTGTGGTGCAAGCGCTCTCTGACTCCTTGATCTTGAAATCTTGCAAGAAAGGAGCAGGCTCCTCTACTCCGCCAGTCCTTCATACATGCCCTGGATGATGGAGCGACGAACACCCAGAGATTGATGATTTGGCTGGGAAGAATCGCAATGGCTGGAAATATAATTGATTCTATCCTGTCGTCTCATTATCTAGTTCCTTGAGGTAAGTGTCTCTATATCTCTCCTCTGGTCTGGTATCGCGTCTATTCCTTGTTCTCTTCCTTCTCTTCCTTGTCGTCTTTCTTCTCTTCCTCATCATTTTGCTTGCCGGCCTCCTTGTAAATGTCGCTGTCGAAGTTGACAGGGAAGTGTTCTCTACCCTCGGCGTCCTTGTTGACCCAGACAGCAACACTGCAGCCAGGACACTTGAACTTTCCGTTACCCTCTTCATCAATGGTAACCTCGCCCTGCTCCCAGCCCAAGAGATCTGTCCACACTTCACCCTTGTGCTCAGGACCGACATGCATTTGAATCTCTCCAGGTCCGGTGTTGCTCATGACGACTGCGCAACCGTTCTTCTTGTCGTGTGTTCCTCTTCTCACCCAACCGATGCAGTTGGGGTTGTCCCAGTAGTCGTTCAGGTCTCCGTAGGCGAAGAGCTTGCGTGCGAGGATGAGGTCGGCGAGTTTGTCGCCGCAGGATGGGGGTTCGGGGTTGTCACCCTTCATGCCGTAGAGATCGCCGTAGAAGACACTAGGGTAGCCGTCGCGGCGGAGGAGAATGAGGGAGTAGGCGAGGGGCTTGAAGAAGCCTTCAACGGGCGTCTCGACGGTTTGACCGGGTTGCGTGTCGTGGTTTACCACGACTGTCTGTTTGTCGCAGAGTCAGTGTTCTGCTTTTGCGGTGGGTGGGAGAAGATGAGAATGCTTACCACAGCGTTGACGGGCATGTCCTGGACCAAGGTATCGTCAAACACCTTTCTCAAATCGGCAGCCTCGCCCTTGCTGATGTTTGAGAAGTTGTTCAACAGCGGTGAGTCGTACAGAGAGAACTTTCTCTCCATCTGATTGACCCAATCAACGAGATCCTTCTTGTTTCCAGTCCAGAACTCGCCAACATAGAACAAATCGCCATGCTCCTTCCTCAGCGCCTCAATCCACTCTTTTGTGAAGCGCTGCGAAAAGTGCTGCACAGCATCGAGTCTGAAGCCCCTCAAACCGACCTCCTTGACAATCCACTTGCCCCAATTTGTGACATCCTCGCAAACTTCAGGATGCGAGTAATCCAGATCCGCAAACATGAGGAAATCGGCATTACCGCCCTCATCATCAACAGACTCACTCCACCCCTTATTATCACCCTGAATCTGGAAGATCGCATTCTTACCCGTCGCAGCATCAAAATCCGTACCACCAAAATGATACCAATGATACTTCTGCTTCGAGTACTTGTCTCCTCTACCATCAAAGTTGAAGCCCAACCAAGCGGTAATCTCATGACGGTCGGAAACCTGCTTTTCGCGATCGTTTTGGTCGACTTCAATGACGTGGCACTTTTCCTTCTTGTCGGCTGCGGCTTTGTGGTTTAGCACGGCGTCCCAGTAGAGGCCAATTCCTGCGTCTTTGGCTGAGGAGGAGAGGGCCATGAGATCGTCTTTTGTGCCCCATTTTGTGGCGACGCCGCCTTTTTGATCGAATTCGCCGAGGTCGTAGAGATCGTAGACGTCGTAGCCGTTGCCCTGGTAGGTCGAGTCAGTTTGGCTGTGGAGACGGAAGTGTGCGGAGAAGGGATTCGTGGGGTCAGAGGAGGGTATGCTTACATTGGGAGAGCTGGCCTTGCAGCCGGGAGGAAGCCAGATGTTGGAGATACCAATGTGCTTGTAGGCGGGCATTGCATCATGCAGACGCTGGTAGTGCTTTCCATCTGCAGGAACGTTCCACTCAAAGCCTTGCAGCAGAGTGTAGTTCTCAGGTGTGGGTTCTTCTGCTCCCATCTTTGCGATTGTATGTCTTGCTAATAATGCGAAAAGGAGTTGGGAGAGTGTAGAGGATGCGAAGCAAAGCTCAAGAAGATAAGAAATGGAGAAATGCAATGAGACCAACAGCGTAAACAGGTATTCAATCACCTCAACAACCTACAAGAGCCTCCCCTTCTCAACAAACGGCTTACACACAGCCATGCCGACTGCCTAGGTCAAGATTACACGTGGCAGTAAACAGATTGTCAAACAGGGAAACAGAGTCAAACGGTCAAAGGGAAACAGGATTCTTAAGCTTCTAGCGAGTAGGAAGAGGGCTTGAGCCTGACGTACGTGGATGGCGGGAACGGTTGAGCTTTGACAGATGCGAATTTGCGGGATGATTGAGGGGCACGGGCCGAATGTCCGATGAGAAGATGAGGGGCAGGGTTGTGGGTGAAGCATTGCGTTGAAGCAGTTTTTCGACCTTTATCCAGCAAACATTGCTTTTATCGCTGACAGACTCACGGAGGAGGGTCTTATAATAAAGTTCCAGGACAGAATATCTTTTGGGATATCTGAGACGTGATGTGATTGAGTAGTGTCAAACTTCGTGTTTACGGTGACCAAACTCTAGAAACCAGTCTCGTATGCACGCGAATTCTGTTAAGTCCAATGGCCGTGCGTGAAGCAGTCCCAAATCTCGCAATTCGATAGTCCTGATCGCGATACTCTATCAGTAGTTACCTATGAGGCTTGCTATCAATGTGAGCACATAGCTAAGATAACTTTTGTCAAGTTACGTGGTTGTCTGCCCGTATAAGTGGTTACATGGCAAAGTGGCCCTCGAACCCGAAGCCCGAGGATCTACCACAACGCGTTTCGTCATTGATACTCAAATGAGACGCGTCCTGTCTACTCGCTATTCTTCGACCACCTCGACATATAGGTCACGACGACGTGATAATTGTCCCAATACCTACGCGTCTGCTCGCTCAGCATCTTCCATAGCTTTCACCGCTCTCCTTGAGCAATCAACAATGTGGTCAATGACACGCCCGCCTCTGCTTTCGAGCTCCAACGCTTCCACAAGTTGTTCTTTCCAGAATCTCCACCTCTCAACACTATAGCCATCACCTCCAAGCCAAGTAGGCTTACTCCCATCACTCTGACCCAGCCACTCTCTCCAGATCTTCTCACCCTGATATTGTTCTCTGCGCATGCAAAAGCCCCAGAGCTGATGGCTGGCGTGGATGAAGTACTGAGCAGCTGCGGGGATGTATATGTCTGCCCGACGGATCTGCGCTGACGATTCGACAACGACTTCTAGTGCGTCTTGGATATTGTCTAGAGCTAATTGACTGAAGCCTGTAACGATCTTGGGTGCGATGTCGGTGTCGAAGCGGTTTAGCAGTATTGCGCAGAATCGATTGGCAGATTCGAATTGTGCTGCTTGTTCTAACCATGATATCTGGACTAGCCCTTCATCCATACTTCCGACGGTGTACACACCGGATTTGTTCTATCAGCACACGGTATATGGTCAGCCAGGGCCCACGGACTAACTCATAGCTTGCTCCATAAACCAAAAACTGAATTCTGGCATGTCGCGCCAATAGACACAACCATTCTCTTCGGCAGGCTTGCCATCAATGACAACATTGGGTTGTTGCGTCAGGTGGATCAGCATCTCTACGACACGTTGCTGATCGCCAAGAGTAGTCGTCGGATAGACGATTGCCCGAGATAGCAGAGAGAATAAATACCAGGAGATCTTTTCGCCTGCCAGAATACGAGGCTCATAAGTGCTTGCTATGGCAAGGGCTGCTTACTCGGGAGTTATAGCATTGTCGAGGAGATTCTGGATTATGGAGATCGCCTTGTGTTCTTCCGCTAGCTTTGAACAGTATTTATCGCTTCTTGTTGCATCTGTCCAGTTCAAAGCCATGATTTGAAGGGTAGGTGTCAAGAAGCTCATGCTTAAAGATTCTCATTACACATGGTCTGTGAGCGCGGTGTCCGAAGCAAGATTCTCATCGCGTCATGGTGAAAAGAACACAAGTCAGTGTTTGCTAAATTGCATATATACGTCCGTATCCTGGAACAGCTACTCGATACCGAACATCCTTCATCAAACATCTCAAGTCATACTGAGCTTGTGCGACTAAGCCAGAACCTTTTCAATCACGGCGACACCATGTTGCTCGCTAACAATAACTTGCTTCTTCTCAAGAGACTTCTTAACTGGGTTGGGAGCCTCAAAGATGTCATCAAGTTCCTCGAGCTGAAACGATAAGTTAGCAGACATTCAGTGTCAGGATAATGTAGCCGTGTACTTACAGTGCGGTTTCTGGTCTCTGGGAAGAAGAAGTAAATGATGACAGCCTGGACTGTGCACCAGATGATGAAGATGATGTACGTCTTCCAACCAATGTTCTTAAGCGACACAGGCCAAGCGAACTGGTTGAGCAGACCACCGGCATTGACAGCCAGACTGGAGAAAGCCATACCCTTGGCACGCATCTCAAAGGACAGGACCTCGACAGGGTATAGAGCTTGGAGTGGAGTGAGACCGAAGGAGAAGATCGCACCGAACATGAAGATCATGGCGACGGTAGCCTTGGCGGCACTCGGGTCACCAGTCTCGTTGAACATGCCACTGGCAGTGGTCATGCCGATCCAGACGACAGCACAACCAGCCATGGCACCGATCATCAGAGGTCGTCTTCCGAACTTGTCGACAAATGCGGATCCCATGAGTGCGAACAGGAATTGGAAACATCCATAGCCCAAATTGATGTTGGTCTGTTCAATTGCCTTGTGGTAGCCAGCAGTGTCAAGGACGGCGGAGATGAAGTAACTCAAGACAGCATTTCCAGCCCACCTATGAGCCAGAATGATTAGCTCGGGTTGTTCGGAAATGGGTGATAGTGTGGAGACTTACTGAGCGAAGATACTGAACGCGCAATTACATGCAAGTCTGTAGCGAGAGCTGCGCTTCTTGAACAAAGCACTGTAGTCCCACCATCTCTTGTCGGCACCATCCAGGTTCAAGAAGTCTTCGTACTCGGAGAGCTGGAGCTTGACCCACGCGCTCTCAGTGTTGCCTTGTCCATGCCATTTTGCAAGAGTCGAGATGGCAGAGTCTTGCTTGTTGTTCACGTAGAGCCAACGTGGCGATTCAGGGATGAGCCAGACGAAGAGGCAGATGATCAAAGGGCAGGCCATCTGGAGCCAGACAGGCACGAGCCAAGACGAGTTACCGGAAAGATTGAGAGCACCTCTGACGGCACCAGCTGCGACAATGTTGCCAGTAAACCAGAAGGTGTTACAGTACGCTGTGACCTTGCCACGGTACGCAGGGTGGGACATCTCAACGACGTAGATGGGGCCAGCAGAGGAAGCGATAGAGACACCGAAACCTGTCGCCGAGTCAGTTGTGTTTCAAGTCTGTGGACCAAGGAAGCCTACCGAGCACAAATCTTCCTCCCATGAATTGCTTGACATTCGCATCGTTGAAAGTTGTGCCAGAGATGATGGTACCAACAGCGATGATGAAGGCACCAATAAACATTCCCCAGCGTCTGCCCCATGTGTCGATAGCAGGACCAACAAATGGAAGTGCGACAACACCACCGATTTGGTACATGGATGAAACGATACCAGCCCAGATGCCGGCATTACTTCCGTGGAAGAAAGTTCTGAATTGTGGGTTGGCAAGCAGACCATTGAGAAGACTTCCGTCGTAACCGTTCATGGTCCTGAGAAAGATGTGTTAGCCGCTGCTATGACGATACAGTAGAGCGCATGCATCTTACTGGCACAGACAACCAAGGAGGGTGCATGCAAAGAGCAAAAGGGTCGTTGGGTTCATCAATTTGGGATGTTCTCTCATCAAGGCATCGTTGAAGGCGGTACTGCCAGCAATGGTTTCGATGTGTTCATCATCGCGAGTATCGACCTGCTACTTTGTGTCAGTATAACTGGTCGACTTGACAGGGGCTGGGTTCGTGATACTGCAAGGTCTTGGACAACATTCTTCTCGTCCATCGTCATGATGAAGGTGAGTCTCTGTGAAGCACGAGAATATGAATATGGTAGTGATAAATGATCGGAGATCTGGAGTGAAGATGTGTCGAGTTGACTGTGGGGATGTGGTCTATAGTTATAGATCTGCATGCACCCCGCGTGTTGACCCCGGAGTGATCAATTTGGGCAGATGAAGACGGAGGCGAGCCCTCCGCTTGCAGAAGGGGAACCGTTGAAGCTTACCGAGCCTTGGAAAACACTATTCTAGCCCAACATCACCAATGTCAGATGCTCAGAATATAGTGCTCTGTAGCCAACTTATTGACGGTGTGTGTAACGACTGATCATTCCTTCAATAATTTGCCCTTCACCTCTTGAAGGATTTCGAGTCGGCGTCGGGATAGAGGGCCGACATCCCTAGATGCTGAGTGGCTGGATCCTCCTTCATCAATCGTTCAAGACGAGTTTTCAACGTGAAATGCGTCAAGCGAGATTGTTTGATGGCTTGAAGTACCCCGCAAGAATGCATACTGCAAGGTCCCCATCCAGACCGGCGCGATAGCTCCGACTAAGGTCCTTTCACTCGGGTTTCCTCCAATCGCGTGACATGAACAAGCATGATTTGCAGTGTAAGAGAGACTACTGATGGACCTAGACCTGAAGGTTTGTCACATGGAACAGCGGCCCTAAATGCCTGACCCGAGTCACTGGAGGCGCGAGTTGATCAAGTCCTCGGTTCGTAATATTGAACAGTCGTCCAATTCGGACCAATATCAGGTCGGCACACAGTAGCTGCGACGATTCTGATGAAAACTTGTCGACCTAAAGAGAAAGACGCGAGGTGAGTGGCTTCAGTGCAAAGGCAAGTAGTTCACTCAAGTACCAGAATATTTTGTCAGTAGTTCAAGCACTGAGGCACATGATAATCATGTATGGATGCCAAGAAATGCAACATCATGCTGGTGAATTGTTCCGATACAACATCTGTGTCTCGGTCGTCTTGCTCCCGGTATAATGGTATGGATCGAAGACATATTCTGATGCCTCAACTGGTGTGGCATCGATCGTCCGTTACGTCCGTGACAGTGGGCCCGGACAACGCTGCGAGGAACATCCAGAGCCGCATATTGCTAACCATCGCGTGATCTATGCGACAGTGTTAGCATGACTGTTGGCGCGCGTATCCCATGGTGGCGCGAATGCGTGGTGGAGAATAAACAGGAGGACAGCTTGTATGCGGAGGGAGCTGCTCCGCTCCCAAAAGGGAACCTCGGGTAGCCCGACTGCCAAGAGCGGAGACTAGGGCAATCTAACCACATTCGGAGCGGAGCTCGAAGACAGCTCCGTCGAGCTTCTTACCAAACTTGGTGGCTCCGTCAACCTTCGAGCAACAAACAGCCAGATATTAACCGACTCAGGGTCGCGCAAATCACCCCAGTGGTTTATAAGATGTAAACGCTCGCCGCAGCGGTTGCTGCTACTTACACGCACATCAAGCAGACATGACACAAACAGCTACGAAAAAAGCCTTGGTGACGCGGGAATTGAAAGCATCATGGGAGTTCAAGCAGACTGATCTGGACGATTGGATGCCAGTGAAGACTGTACCTACCAACGTGCATCTCGACCTGATTGCAAACAATGTGTGAGTCTGATACTGGTCGCACCTCGAATGCCAGCACTAATCTGGAGGTTGCAGCATTCCGGATCCTTTTCTCGGCTTCAATGAGCTCAAGTGCGAATGGGTCGCCGACAAAAGTTGGACTTACAGAACAACGCTTCCAGACGTCGGAGCTGCCAAAGATGGTCAGGTTCATGAGCTTGTCTTTGACGGCTTGGATACCTTTGCGACAGTAAAAGTCAATGGAGAAGTCGTGCTAGAAAGCGACAATATGTTCATTCCCCACCGTGTCGATGTCACTGAAGCACTCAAAGATGCTGAATCGAATGTGCTGGAGATTGACTTCCGCTCAGCTCTGGTGGAAGGTCGCAAGATTAAGAATACCCATCCTGAGCACAAGTGGGTCGGCTTCAATGCGGACATGGCTAGACTGGCTACAAGAAAGGCTCAGTATCATTGGTAAGTGGATCGAGAACACATGCTAGATGTTCACTAATGTGGAGCAGGGGCTGGGACTGGGGTCCAGTGCTGATGACTTGCGGCCCATGGAGGGCGGTCAGACTCGAAACCTCGTGTGCTCGTATTTCCGACTTGAGAGTCGACTATGATCTCAACAAATCTCTGGACGATGTCATTGTTCGTGTCTCGGTCAATACAGAGCGCTCCAATGGAGCCGATGCCAGAATATCAATTCTTGACGGCAGTGATATTATCTTTGAGAAGACCGTAGCAATCGACAGCAAAGGTCTAGCGAAGGCAGACTTTCACATCGCTCATCCCAAGCTATGGTATCCGCACGGGTACGGCGAGCAGCCACTGTACACTTGCGAGGCTGTACTTGTTATCAAAGGACAGGACATCCAGACCTGCAGTAGAAAGACCGGTTTCCGTCGCGGTGAATTGATACAAGAACCAGACGAAGTTGGCAAGACCTTCTTCTTCAGAATCAACGGAGTCGATGTTTTCTGTGGCGGGTCTTGCTGGATCCCAGCTGACAGCTTCACACCTCGAGTTACGAAAGAGAAGTACCAGTCATGGCTTCAGACTCTGGTTGATGGCTATCAAGTTATGATCAGGTAAGGAACAACTCTTGATTTTTGCTTAATGGTGCTAACACGTCTTATCAGAATTTGGGGCGGAGGTATCTGGGAGGAGGATATCTTCTATGACACCTGTGATGAGCTCGGCATTCTAGTCTGGCAGGACTTCATGTTCGGCTGTGGCAATTACCCAGCCGCTATCAAGGAATTCAGAGAGTCTGTCGAAGCCGAATGTGTCGCTCAAGTCAAACGCATCCGTCATCATCCTTCGATTGTTATTTATGCTGGCAACAACGAGGACTACCAAGTACAGGAACAGTGTGGTCTGACATACAACTACGACGACAAAGATCCTGAGAACTGGCTGAAGACCGACTTCCCTGCCAGGTATCTCTACGAGAAGGTAAGAAACAAGAGTAGACCTTCGCTAGTTCCTTGCGACTAACACCAGCACAGACTCTACCAGAGGTCATCGCAGCCCACTCACCACACGTACCATACCACCCTGGTTCGCCTTGGGGCGATGGTCTCATATCGTCTGATCAGACTGTCGGAGACATGCACCAATGGAATGTATGGCATGGCACACAAGAGAAATACCAGATCTTCGATACTCTCGGTGGCCGATTCAACAGCGAATTCGGCATGGAAGCATTCCCACATATCGACACCATCAAGTACTATGTCACCGATCCTGCCGAGCTGTACCCTCAATCGCATATGATCGACTTCCACAACAAGGCGGATGGACACGAGAGAAGAATCGCAACATATCTGATTGAAAACTTCCGGACCACAGATACCAGTCTAGAAGCATACATTCATCTGACACAGCTCAGTCAGTCGGACGCACTTATGTATGGTTACCGCGGTTGGCGACAACAGTGGGGAAAGAAGCGACTCTGCGGTGGTGCTCTTGTATGGCAACTCAATGACTGCTGGCCGGTCACATCATGGGCCATTATTGACTATTTTCAACGCAAGAAGCCTGCATACTACGCCATGCGAAGAGTGCTAGCTCCGATTGCGGTTGCAGTAAAGCGCGCACATCACGACTGGAGTGTCGTTCACGCACGCCCTGCAAAGACGAGCTCCTTCGAATGTTGGGTATCTAGCAATAGCACGAAGGAAGTCACTGCCACAAAAGTTGAACTCAAATTCATTTCCATCGCTACTGGCAAGGAGATCAAAGAGGCTCTGGTCAAGAAGGACGTCAAGATCACCGCGAATGGTACGACCAACGTCTTCGATGGTGAGCTGAACAACGAGAAGGAGGAGCCGCATGTCCTTGCAGCGAGGATCTGGATTGAGGGCGAAAGCGACGTCATCTCACGCGACGTGGACTGGCCTCAACCGCTCAAGTATCTGAACATGGACGAACGAGGTGTCAAGGTGACCTTCGACGACGGAAAAATCACAGTGACATCAGCGAAGCCCACAAAAGGCCTGGTGTTCGAGGAACGTGAGGGCGTCTTGGTTAATGATAGTGCCATCGATATCGTGCCGGGAGATCAACAGACTATTACAGTCAAGGGGTTGAAGCCGGGTGATGCGCCCTTGAAGTGGCGTTATTATGGACAGTAAACTTTCATAGGTTGATCCGGCACAAGGATCGGCTTGTTTCGCCGTGTTGAGAGTATTTGCATGCTCTCGATGTGTAGTCTTAATTCAAGAGTGGAGAGGGCTGGGTACTCCACAGACGTTCAACGCCGCACGTACGGCAGGGACGATCAAGAGAAAGGTTAATTACCATGCCCTGCTTATAAGAAGCTGTTGTGCCCCAAGAAAATTGTTTCCACTCCCCTGACGACATCGATTCGATGAGTATATCATTTGAGGGCAATCTGTTGCCCGCACCTTCCTTAGTTTTCAGACGTCACCGGAATTGACACTAGAAACTTACCCCGCCTCCATGTTTCATTCATTCCAGGCCACCAAAGCGTCGAGCGAGGAGACCACGGCATCCGCAAAATCATCACGACCATCGGGAACACGTCGCATCACGACGAGTAATGCTTGCGGTATTGGGACACCTCTGTAGTCTTCTTTGGGAAGCTGCTAATGGACGTACAGGATCCTGCAGGCGGAGAAAAATTCGCTGCGATGGGGCCACACCCTGCGGCCAATGTGAGTAATGCTCATCTTCACAGGTTCTGAACGCTTGCTGAGTTGATTACAGGTGTGTACTATCAGGTATGATCACTCCCATCTCAGTGTCGAGTCGAAAGCTGATAACTTCTGACAGCAAGCAGATGCTTGTGTGTACTCGAAGCCGCCTCCTCGGGTCGTGCCATCCAAGAAGTAAGCCCAGTGCAAAAATGGCAGAATCCATGATATCTGACATGTAGAAGATTAGTCGAGGATCTGGCAGCCTCGGTCGAGCGATACCGCCTGGTCTTTCAACGTCTCTTCCCTGGCAGAGACATCGAGCAATTGGCTTCACTTTCCAAAGATGATCTCGTTGCCGCATTAGATGCACCGCCGCCAGCGACCGACTCGAGCACTCGAACATTAGAACTGGGCTCACCAACTTCAACTCTGGAGTCGGAAGGAGCTGATAGCCTGGAAACGCTGATACAAGCGCCGGAACAAGATCCGGTGGCCGATGAGGCTACTCGTCATCAAGCCAGGGTACAGGGTATCTCCGACGATGTCAACGGTCTTTCGCTATCCCTGGATAGGCCATCTTCTTATGTAGGCGTCTCATCAATCACAGCTGCGCTGAAGGTCATATGCAGGGTAGCTCCTGCGACGCGGAGACTGTTAGCGTTAGGCCAACCCGAAACGGCTCTGCCCAGCCGGACAGGCTCACCATCCCTCGATTTGGAAAATTTGGACCCGATGTATACACCACCTGCCGATGTTGGACATGTCTTGATTGAAACATATTTCAGTAAAGTCCATCCACTCATGCCCATGCTCGACGAGCAGCAGTTCTGGCAAATATGGCTTTATGGTGAGCGTAGAGACTCTGCCTGGCTGGCCTTACTGAACACAGTACTGGCCTTGGGTTCTGTCATGTCCTCAGAATGTACCAGCAATGCGCATGAAGCATACTATCAACGAGCTATGCAACTGCTGGACTTGGACAGCCTTGGAAGCGGCAACACCCTCGTCGTGCAAGCCTTGGGTCTTCTCAGTGGCTACTAGTAAGCTTCAAGCAAGACTCCGTGACACTGCGAGATGGCTACTGACAATTCTAGTCTCCATTATGTCAGCAGACCTAATCTGGCGAACAACCTTATGGGTGCAACACTGCGCCAAGCCACAGTATTAGGTTTGCATCGGGAGTACACAGACGCGAGCCCTGACGGTATAGTGACCACCAAAGCGACGTCTGCAGACGTCAGACGACGGACGTGGTGGAGTTTATACGTTCTGGACACATGGGCGAAGTGAGTCGATCATAAACGTGACGTACATCCTCTCTGACACAACGCTAGCACAACAACTGGAAGACCGTCGCTGGGACAACCAAGCAAAGGCATCACAGTCAGAGTTCCGAATGTGGGTAGTGTCTCTCGAGATACGGTCCCCATAGCTGACGTATAGTAGGTGCCAGATGCTCAGGATCCCGAGACAGCCAAGTTCCTACCTCTTGTATACAACGTTCAATTTTGCAGGATCGCTACTCAGATTCAGGATGCACTGTGTGCTACGCCAATTTTGCCATTTGATGAGCTCAATAGACTGGATAGAGAACTACTGCAGTGGCACACCGATCTACCGGCTTCTTTGAAGCTCGATGCTTCTACAAATGGCAACAGCCAGCAATCATCGAAGAGTCAATCAGATACGGCGGGCATTCTCAGGACAACAAGTATGATCATGCATTGGAGGTATCAAAATCTCAGACTCTTGTTGCATCGACCTTATCTTCTGGCTACGGCTTTGCGCAGTGGAAGTGATGCCACACTGTCTGCAGAGGAGAAGGTCGGTGTAGGTCGTTGCAGGGCTGTCGCGGCCCGAACAATATCAGATATCAGTAGCATGTGTCCGGAAGACCTGCTTGCTGGCTGGAATGGAGTCTGGTTCATGTGAGTTCCTCCACGACCGATGTCCTCAGATTTTGCCACTGACGATATCATAGGTATCAAGCAGTCATGGTTCCGCTTGTGTGCGCCTTCTCGTCCTTGGGCAAATCACAACCTCGGCCTATGGAGGAGACGCAAAGCGAGACTGATGGCAGAGAAAAAGCCAGTGACAAGGCCAGGACTCGTGACCAAACAGGCTTGCAGGAATGGCAGACTCAGATCGAGCAAGCACTACAATACTTTGAAAGGATGACTCGTTGGTCTACAACAGCCAAAAAATCACGAGATGTCGTATCCCGACTCTATGAAGCAAGCAAGCATCTCGCCGACCAAGACTTCCGAAGTCGCTTCTCCGCTCAAGATCAGTTTCTGCGAGCTACGAATCAGCATCAAAACCTCGATTCAGTCGCCACCAATAAAGACGTCAACGAGAATACTCTAGATCACCCTCAAACATCTGTAGCGACTTCAGATCTACTGACAGAAGATATCTGGGGTCTGTCACCCAACGGAGCGGCTGCCATGAACAACTTCTGGTTCGATGACATGATGTGGGATATTCCTGCGGCAGATACTGACATGTTCGATAATACTGGTACCGGCTTCGCGTATAATGAGCTCGACTGGCTATCCAGCTTGAACTACCAAAGTGGTGGCGACCAGGGATGGCAGTATCAGCCACAATAGCGCTAGTCATTCATCACTTCGACATGCCAGTCAGTCCAAAGCAAAGCGGCGCGTCTCTTGATGCCTTACTGCATCTTGACCATATGAAGCTTGGCATGTCTGGCAGGATTGTCACGTTCAGCCTTGTCAATGAGGACGTACAATGTTTGGTCACTCTCTCTTCATAATTTGCGCTTTGGCCAAGGCTACTGCAAGGCAAGCGCTACTCGGCATCATTCCGTGGACTACGAGCCATATGTCGAGCAGAAGATGTACCGTCTTGCGATGTGATAGCTTGATCAAGGTCATCGCATCTCATATGACGGTTATACCAGACCACACCTCCCCTCTCTTGAAAATTGTCTGATAGATTGCATACAAAGTGACGAATCATGAACACATATTCCATCTATCCAAATATCTACACATAGTCCTGCTCTGGAAAAAAAAAACACGCGTACTACTCCAAAAACCCCTGCAAAGCATCGGCACCACAAACCGCCACCCCCAAATGCCACGGCACATTCCCCTTGTCACACCCAGGAACCCCTCTGACCCGGCCAAGTAACCCAAGACCACGAAACGCCAACATGGTCTCCCTCAAGACCGTCTCCGGCGCCCTCTGCGTGAGCCAAGAAACCTGACCCTCTGGGATACGAGGAGGCATGACATCCATAAGATCCACAGCCAGCGCTGGCAAATTAGCAACGCCATCTCCGTCGCCACGTTTCAATAGCAGACTACAAGCAAGAGGACGTTGCAGCATGGTATTCTTCGTGCATGAAAAGGGCAGAAGAAGGGTATACGTCTCATCCGTGATATCCATAAGAAAAGCATCAGCATCAGGATCAGGAGGAGGAGGAGGATGCGGAGCTTGTAGAATTTCTTGCTGGGTTGAAGGTGTTGCTTCTGCTGGGGTAGAGGGCTGAGGGCCGGTTTCTGGGGATGTAAAGGTCGAGGCTTGGGGTGTGGCTGCCGGGGTCATGAAGGGATTTCCCAATCCTCCATTGCTTTCTGGGTTTGCGCAGACTTGTAGGGCGGGGTTCACGTCCACGTCGAGTAGTGCGATGCTCCAATTCTCCGACGGCCGTTCTCGCCAAATCCTCTTTTCCCAATCGCGCATTATGCCTGCACGAGCGACGAAGATGCGATGAGGTGAGTTTCCCGCGAGAGAGAGAGTGGTATCCCGTACTTCTGTGAGGATCAAACGGCCATCGGTGTTGCTGAGACAGTAAGCTGCTTTGTAGGACTGGTTTCCTGTATTGTCTGTCCATGCTGCGCTGAGCCAGCTGTGATCGGCATTTACAGCGTAGGCAACATGTAGGATCCCAGCTTCCTCGAGAAGGGTCTTTGGTATGCGGTCGGAGAGGGTGAAATTGACTTTGCGACTTTGAGGTGTCGCAAGGTGGATGCTGGGGGATGGGTTCAGTGGCCAGGAATGATTGTGGTCGTTGGTGTCCAGGGGTACTCTGTCGTAGATGAAAGATGCCAACGAGTTGAGATATGTCAAGTCTGGGACAATCATTGCGGTCGGACTTGCGATGCGGCTGATCGGGACGATTTGCAGAATAAGTGGTGGTGGATCCTCGCGGTCGGAGGAATAGGCTATGAGCATTGCTTGGAAGCAGCCGCATAGATATTTGATCATTGCCTCGTCCTCGAATGGATTGATCATGTAGATAATGATAGTGTCTTCAAGCTCGGCGTCATGTAACAAGTCACCAAGTGTGTTGCAAGCTGTTTGTATGCCCTGCAGTATGTGGACGACAGACGCTTCTCCATGCGATCGGTATGGCATAAGCCCATCTTCATGCTCAACAGTCTCACCACCAATGAAGTGTTTGCCGAGCTTACGACTCTCATAAGCCAAACGGATATCTTGCATAAAGTCAAAGACAGCCTCGCTCATAACACCAGTATCGGGGTAGAGAGCAAAAGCCGCAACGTCTTTTGGTCCATGCGCCGGCTCCAGACCTAGTGCGTCCCAGAAGTTGACTGCTGTAGGCTGAAGTTCCCATCCTTGCCCTGCTCGACGAACGTGAACAGGAGGTATCGGCATTGTGATGATGGCGTTCGTAGTGCCAGGAGGTCTTCGAGGCATGGGACGTTGCTGACTCTTGGCAGCGGCCGCGATGGCCTGCTCGGTATGAATGGCAGCAAATGTACCGACTTTGGCAAAATCGCAGTCTTGCGCCTTCTCAAAGACATTTCTCAGAGCGTCTTGAGCTGCTGAGTAGATAGGCGAGGATACTGTAGGAGGTGGGGTATTCTCGAGCCCTGAAGATCCGAGAAAGGTACTCTGCTCAGCCGTAAGCTGCGCGATATCGACAAGATCATCAGCGGTAAAGTCAAGAACTGGCCAAATATTGTAATCCTGACTTGACGACAAAGTCTTTGACGGTGTCCTCCATATCGCAAGATTATCCAAAAATCTGTAATGAAGCTCCGTGGTACGATTCTGAGACTCTTTTGCCGTGACCAGCTGGTCAATGACAGGTTCAGGATCTGCCAAGGCAGTCGCGTCAGACATCACGCTCTCCACATCACTATCCATGACAGACTCGGCAAGCAATCTCGGGGTCGGACCTTCCTCTGCAGATCCTCGCTTCCGTTTCCTGATGTCCAGTGATCGCAGACTCCCCTGAACAGACGACATGCTGTCCGAATCAGAGTCCTGGCTAGTTTCGAACTCAGAGTCTTCCTGCGACATATCATCCACCTGAGGCGTGAATTTGGCATCAGCAATCGCACGTCTCTGAGACAAGGACTTGAATTGGGGTGTTTTGGGTGGCTTCTCCGGGAGTGCGATGCTGTTAGACCGGTTGGTGTTGTCAGGCTTCTTTTCGAGCTTGCTGTCGAATTTACCAAGATTTCGATATTTAGCGTCGAAGTTGTTCACATCGCCTCTGAAGACCACAGGCACAAAAGTGCTGTCTCGTCGCAGTCTGGGAACTTTATGTTCTTCCGCAGCCGGCAAAAGTCTCTCCTTGATCTTCAGTGGACTCAGGGGTGGAGTAGATGCAACTGCTTCGGCCACATGCTCAAGTTTGATTCCCTGCTCTTGTGTTTCCGCGGTCTTGACAGATTCCTGCGGGACAGTCTCTTCCGTTTCCAGACTCATTGGCAGAGGATGTTCGAGGGCAGGTTCGGTTTTCGGCTCAACTTCCGGTACTGCGTCCTCCATCTCCTCGGTAGGTCCAGTTATATTGGCCACACTACGGTCAGCTCCAGGGTCGTCAAAGAAGTTAAAGTCCGCATCTGTAACGTCAGGGTTGCCGAACATTTCTTCATCCACATCTCCAAACAAGTCATCAGTGCTTCCTTTGCGATAGTGTTGAGTATCCAGGTCAACATCCGAGGCATTGCTGCTCCTTCTCGTGTCCTGTATCCGATGCTCATTTGCTTGGTCGTGGTTATCCTCAGGCAAACCAGGCAACGGGTCGATGATATCATCAGAAACTATGACGTTGGGTATAGATGGATCCGAGCAGATGATAGGTGGCACAGCATCTGGAGGGGTCGGATATATGCCGTTGACATTGATGTGGTCCTGTAAGCTCCGCGAGTATACAGGCGACGTGACTGAGAGATGATCGGGTATCGTCTCCTCTGGCGGATTGTTAGTAGCAGCTTCTTTATCCTTCTCAGCTTGTCGCGTCTTTCTCTCCAAATCAGCACGTTCTTCGTGTCCCAGGAACCAGGATTCGGCCGTGCTCAAAGGATTCGTGTATGGGTCTCTCGAGTCGAACCAGGATACGCTGCTCGTACGACCAAGTGTAGGTGGCTGTTGTCGCGAAGGGATTTCCAAACATAACGGGCCAGGCCAAAGACATTCAAGCTGGTCTTGAGAAGTGGAAGAAGGTACGCTGACTCTCAACCAAGAGTCGTCGTGCGGCAGACTCGACCTTTGTAGCTTCGTCGCGGCTGAGGCCTTCCAATTGTCATGTTTTGCGCGGCGACTGAGCCGCATACGCGCTTCCCGACGGGCTTGTAACGGAGGAGCGTCGTCGTTCGAGGTGGTTGAGAGCGAGTGTGCGACAGTGGCAAGGGTGCCCGAAGGAGCGAGTATGATGTTGGCGCCGTCGGTTCCGCTAGCTGTGGATAGACCAGTGTTGGTGGCGTGTGGCAGAAGAGCGAGGGTGCCCTGAGCCGTCATCTGCACGCGGAGCGACAAGAGGTGGTAGTCGCCTTCGGTCGGCACGATCCACGCCAAATGACCGACGCGAACTGCGCCACATGCCGAAGAAAGAGACATTGACAGCGAAGCCTCGACGGCGATGAGGAACATGCTGAAGATCTGTTGGTTCTGCATGACAATCTTGGCATCGTTGTTGGCGCGTGTCATGACGGCCGCCTCGAGTCGACCTCGTTGATGCACTACATGTCGCTTGTTAGTGTCAGGAACATGCAGCTTGTGTGTCGCCTCGGAGCGCTGTCTCACCCTGCCATCCCAGCTCTTTCATGTGTTCATCTGCCGTGATGAAGCCTCCGAAGACGCAGACCTTCTTCTGCAGCACCGCCGTCTGCACCAAGACCTTCTTTTGTCGCAAGCTGAGGAGAAGTTCATCTCGCTGCTCTTGATCGTCCCACTCGCTCTTTTGGCCTTGGATCGCGTCTTGATGTTGGTAGATAAGGTAGTCGATGTGGGAGTAGCCATCCTAACGTGTCCGAGTCAGCCCTCCTGCTTTCCCCCGAGTATTGCGAGGCGAGGCGAGACTTACTACAGCCTGTAGATTGGTCCAGCACGATTTGAGAAAGTCCATGACATTGTCACCACCAGCGACACGCGCTGCTTGGGTTTCTCGTTTGTCGCGACGATCCAGAGGTCACAAACCGTCAAGGTCATGGATTATCTCCGAGGCCAAGTCCCGCCAAAGCTCGAGCCTCATTTGTGGGGGTCGTCTACAACTTCTTGCATCTCGGCATCGCCGAACGTGTGCATTTGCAACCCTCCATGGCCCAGTTTTCCTGTATACCATTGTTTCCGTCTACCTTTCTGCTCATCAAGCATATCTCTTCCCATTCTGTTGTGCATGTCGTCTTCTTGCGCCGTTTTGTCGTTGTAGACCACTCTGATGCTCGATGACCACGACTCGGCTGCTCTTGCCGTTTCGGCACATTGTCGCATGACCCTTGTACGAATCTTGGTTCGTCCCTCATTTCCGCTTCATCCAAATTCCCCTCGACTCCTCTCCGTCTGTTGTGAGGATTGGCATGTTTGCGGACCAGATCGTAGTGCGTCTTCATATCATATCTGGATTTCAACAGAGTCAGCATCAGACTGGTAAGTAACTAATTTAGGACAGTGGCGTAGATAGCCGTCACTTTACCGGACATGAACTTGCTGATCGTGTATGCATCCCAAATGTATACTGCGATTGGCTCTTTATATTACAGATACGCGATACCACCTCGTTTGTTCAAAACTTCAATCTGTTCCTCATTGCGAAGTCGGAAATAACTCTCCCATCCCAAACTCAGCATCCAATAGATCCATATGCAAGAAATCCGTCAACGGTCGATTTTGCCCAGCCAAAGAGCACAGAAAAGCTGATAACGCGTCCTGATCTTGTCCTTGATCCGTGATTGAAGCAGCCATATCGGGTTGGTAGTTTGTCTCCGCTGATGGCAGTGATAGTGTTCCATCGTTGCGACAATGCCAGCCACTGAGCGTTCGTTGAGAAGTAATAAAAGCAGCAGCCACTTTCCCAAAAGCGGCGCAAACATCATGCAGACGACGAGCTGCCGGTGAAAGTACACTGACATGCTCAAGACTGCGCACAGTCTCCTGCAAGAGCTGCAACTCCTCCGTATCAGTGGTAGCAATAGCATGAATGAAGACCACCGTGAACGGTGTGAAAGATGGGTAAAGCAAAATCCAGTTCACGTATTCAGCCTGTTGGTCCACAGATCGATTGCTGAAGTTTGCGAAACAGCGGAGATGGTTGTCGAGGGCCAGTCTTGCGGCTTCGTAGCATTTGGGACTGATCTCGGTTGTGCTGCTTGTGAGTGGTTGGGCGCGGTAGATGATTGTGAGTACGGAATAGCAGACAAAGTCGGCGGCTTGAGCCATTCCTAAAAGGCGTTCTTGGTAGTAGGCGCCGGTAAAGTCAATCTGTGTTGTTGTCAGTCTTTGCGATAAATGACAAGCCCATGATGACACTCACAGAAAGAAGCTGATTCCGAAGAGCGTTGATTTCATACGACAACTCGTCAATGGCACGAGTGCGGGCCTCTACTGATGAGTTGATAGCTGAAGCCGAATAAAGTCTATCGTAGACTTGTCCCTGAAGTTTTGCAAACAAGATTGTTGCAAGAGACATCAAGTCCCAAGGTCGTTGTGCAGGATTAGATGACGGAGCAAAAAATTCAGCATCGATATCCGAATCTGGGAAGTTGGAACCACGTCCCAAGTTCAGGGAAAGATTCTTGTCGAGCATGTAAAGCTGCCAGAACAGGTGGCGCTTGACATCTGCGGTTTCTGGGTCTTCGTGGATCAGCGAGGACTTGCGGTGGAAGCCGAGTGTATGGCACATTGTGGCCGCAGCTGACATAAATGTCCACGAGAGAGACAATTTGCATTCTTCCTGAGCCTTGATAGCCTGCAAATTGGTCAGCATTGAAGGCATCCACACGAGAATACGGGCTTACGCCAATCATGAGTGCTTGTATATGTGGTAGCACAGGCACTGTCAAAGTCTCGAACCTCTCAAGTCCAGCACAAAACCTTGTCTCGCAGAGATCAATAATTGACTGTGCGTCGTATCCTTCGAGTATCGGATCTTGTTGACTCCAGTAATCTCTTATCACCAAGTACAGGAAGCCGTAAAAGAATATCATAGATCCTGCTGATGGTGGTTCCAGAGGAAAGTAGGCTTTTTGACATAATGCTTCCAGCTGTGACACTCCTCGATACGAGAATGCAACCAAAGACAAGGATGGATGCGCTGTGAAGCTAGGATTAGCCTCAGATTCGGCCAATCGAGACCTCTACTACAGCCTACCTTTGGCTCTGTTTATCAGGGCGATGACCAGCGGAGCCGGTGGAAGCTCGTATTGCACCACAGCACTAGGCTTCACCCTTGTATTGAGGTGAGTTTCGTGAGTCCGCGACAAGGCTTCATGTCGCTTCAAACTGTCCTTGAGTAATGACAGCGCACCGAACAACTCGGTCGATGCCGGTCCGTCGGCCACCGTCGCGGTGACATCAGCAAGTTGACCTGCCTGGATAGTCGAATTGCCGAAAGATGACTCTCCCTCGTAAATCGTGATAGACTTGTCCGATTGAGCGGCGCCGTTCACAGGCTCTGTCCCGTGAGATCCAAGTCTCGGAGTCGAAGCTCCAGAGCCATGCGACAATTGCCTCAGACTGTTCTCAATCCCTTGAAGTCGTTCTTGGATTAAGGCAATTTGTCGTTCATACTGGCTAGTCACGACAATGCGGGGTCTATGCTCTGCAGCACGCGTGGCAGCAGCTTGACAAGAGATACCCAATGTCTGGCAACTAGCGCAAGGAATTTGCTTGTCACATTTGATCTTCCTGAGGCGACAGTTCTCACACTGCGAAAGGCCGTCAGTCCAGACTCACCGTATTACGTGTGTTACATTGAACTGACGGCTTTCTGCAGGAACGAGCGCGGTGTTTCGGGGCCAGACATCGAGGACGGTTCAATGCGTATCAATTCTTCTCTCCATAGAACTCTGTCTCGACAGCAGAGTATTGTAGCAAGACAAGATATGTGATTTGGTGAAGACGGTCGCGACTCACGACCTCCAAAAGACAATCGCGAAAGAGAAAAGTGGAGCCTGAATCGTCATGTCTTGGCGCGGCTGAGACCGCATCGGTACAACTGCTCGTCTTCCACTGCCTCAGTGCCGTGCTCGTCTCCGTCTCCAAGTCCACTGGTCTTCATTCTGCGCCCGTTTGACGGCTTCTCAAGTATATTGCAAAGCCTCCAACAGTTGACGGCAGTCAGATGGAAGTTGACTCAGACAGAGAAGCTGCTACAAGAGCTACAGTCACCGAGCTCTGCCGCCCACTATGCTCGCTCATCGAACAAAGTACAGTCTCGATTCTGTGGCCACGCTGTATCTTGTGAATCTATTGCCTGGTGACACCTGGTAGGGAAGGCTCATATCGATATTGCTCTTCTGTCGATGCGAAGTCAATATCTCTTCATACTGGGCCATCAAAGAGAATTTGTCAACTGAAATTGCTCGGCCATCAAAGAGTAAGCAGAATATCAGAGGCCCACTTTGCCAACAGAATCACAATTTAGTGTGCATGGAAACGCGAAAGAAAACTTCCATTTTCTTCGTCAACGGCCCCCCGGATCTACGCATACGGTCAATACGATCGGCGACTTCCAATCCTGCTTCCTCCCGGCTTCTGATTCAATCTTGTGGTCTCACATACTTCCATGCGTTACTCCTAGCAATTCGGACGACTCCATGTAGGCGTAAGCAATTTCAGTCGACAACAAATCAGCCCATGGTTTACAATTGAGTTCTCCCTTGACTTACAAGATGGAGCGGTCTTCAGCCCTATAGCATCTCGTGTTTCAGGTTCTGTACGCCGTATCGGACCCAATGGTAAACGATCAATCTGAGAAGCAGCTGTTGGGTAGCGTACTTCCCAAACTAGGTCCAGGGCTGTGCGGTTTGTTTGCACAGCCTGTCATCGTGTTGAGCGTATCTTTCGACGTTCTTGTCTCCACTGTAGCTTTGTTGATATGTCCACTGCCCGCACTCCTCAAAGTCCTTGCTGCACACTTCCTTTCCTACACTCATCACTATCAATCCACTTCATTGCAACCGTCCTCTGCGACATCCCGCTTTGGTTGCCTCAGACCTCCATATCAGCTATGGCTTTCGCATACTACGAATACATCCCTTCAAAAGCAGCCGCGATCATATTTTGCCTAGTCTTTGTCATCATCACCCTCATACACGTATGGCAACTTTTCCGCACACGAACCTGGTTCTTCATACCGTTCGTGCTAGGCGGCCTCTGTACGACCTACTCCATCAACGTTGGCTTCGAGCTCACACTAACATGCCAATAGTCGAGATCATAGGCTATGCTGCTAGGGCAAACTCTGCTGGCCAGCATCCCGATTATACCTTGATGCCATACATTCTCCAATCTCTCTTCTTACTTCTGGCACCTACCCTCTTCGCAGCAAGCATATATATGGAGCTCGGCCGCATTCTAGATCTCACAGAAGGAGAATCTCGCTCCATCATCGGCAGAAAAAAGTTGACCAAGATCTTTGTTGCTGGAGATGTCATATCTTTTCTAACGCAGAGTGGTGGTGGCGGCATGCTGGCTTCAGGCAGTCAGTCAGGTAACAAGATCATCATCGGTGGTTTGGTGTTACAGCTGCTCTTCTTTGGCTTCTTCATGGTGTCGAGTGGGATCTTTCACCGCCGCATGAATGCGAGCCCGACTGTAAAAGTCATGGCTATCCCGTTGCCTTGGAAGAAGCATTTATATGCGCTGTATGCTGGTAGTGTGATGATCTTGGTCAGATCGCTCTATCGCCTGATTGAGTACATACAAGGAGGTAGCAGCGGGTATATAGTCGAGCACGAGTGGACTCTGTACGTGTTCGATGCTGTGTTGATGTTGGGAACAATGCTTGTTTTCTTCTGGATTCATCCGTCAGAGATCAGGGCTTTGCTGAGAGGAGGACCCGCGCTTCAAGGTTGGATGCCGTTGAGAGTACTGGTACCCCTCCAAACTTCAGTCTGAGGCTACGCGAGGCAGTCGCGACGGATTCTGCAGATGTCTCAGCTTCGATGAAAGCACCAGTCGTCCAAGATACCAAGACATCAGTACTGAGAAGATTTAAAGTTGACCAATCGAGGAGTGTACAGGAGCTCGGCTGTAGAGTAAAATCCCGTATTAGCTGCCCACTTCGGACAATGATCGGGAAAAAGTATACAAATATACATGTTCTTCTCTAATCCGGTTTCAGACCTAGGCAACGTCCTCAGCATTCGTCTGAGTGCGATGAAGTACGACCTTCTGTAGTCCACAAGTGGCGTACCATATCACGGCGTGTGGCACTGAAGAGTTGGTCACGATCGCCAGTCTCTGCACCAGCGAAGACGGTCGTCTTAGCAGCCACCTAATCGAGCGCCACATGTCTTTACGCGCCTACTACAAGCCAGACATACCACAGCTCCACACCTTGACTTTTTTGCTCGCTAAAGCTTGTGTAGCTGAGTGACAGTGGACTTTGCCATTATATGATGTTATCCACTGTTCGGTGTACACGAATACGATGCAGCGCATCCAAGATCGCTTCACGGTATCACCGAGTCTCTTGTGACATCCGAAGTTACTTCCCATAGTCCGCAAGTTCTCTCAAGACAAATATCAATGTCCAGCTGAATCATAGAGCATTTCAGCTGAGCTCGCCTATAGATCGAAGCTCGTCAAGACGACAGACCAGTTTGGAGAGACAACGGTATAAGAAGGAGTTTCACAACTCAATGACATCTAGCATCTCAGCACTTTGAGTCCATCACCGACGCTTCATAAGTCATCAGCCTGAGTCAACATGACTGAAAATCAAACCGTACCACCACTCACCACTGAGTCCGAGGCTCAGTGGGCCAGCGCGAGGGATCAGATCCATCTTGTCGCCGACGACCAGACTCCTTCCACACTTGCCCCGAACCTCACTGCATTCGCAGACTGGGGCGTGGCTTTGGGTGGTCTGATGTCTCCTCGCTGTCTCTTCTTTCACGGTTCCAATTCTCTCCTGCCAGTCTCTACAGTCATCTAATACTACCAAATTCTGCTTATGCTCGCAAGTGTTTTCTCAAATCGATCCCTTCAAACATCTTGTCTCGTATATAAGGTAGCAATACTACAGTGCTGAGCTTCAAGTTCCATGTCGGCTGCCGGGTTTAACCCCTTGCTTCCATGGCGTCCGAGCCTTTGTAGCTTCTCCTTGCGTTTGACATCCCTCCATATACCTCGATGCTCGACTCGTCTTTGCTTCTTTCCTCCCCAATATCCTTTCCCCCCATCCGTAGTTCATCTTCACATCATGCCTTCTTCTAGTCAACAAAACACATTCCTTATCTGGGGCGGCAACGGCTGGGTGGCTGGTCATCTCGAGACCATTCTCAAAGACCAAGGCCAGACCGTCTATACTACCACAGTCCGCATGGAGAACAGAGAAGCTGTCATGGCTGAGCTCGATAGAGTCAAACCTACTCATGTCATGAACTGTGCAGGTTGCACCGGTCGCCCCAACGTTGATTGGTGCGAAGACAACAAAGCTGCAACCATTCGCAGCAATGTCATTGGCACTCTCAACTTAGCTGATGTATGTGATCAACGTGGCATACATATCACTGTGTTTGCTACCGGCTGCATCTACGCCTACGATGAGGCACACCCGATGGGTGGACCAGGCTTCCTCGAGACCGACCCAGCAAACTTCTCTGGCTCCTTCTACTCAGCCACAAAGTCCAAGGTCGAAGAGGTAAGTCTTCTACATCGCTCACTCTACTAGAAGATCAAGCTCACAAGTAACACAGATCATGATGAAGTACACAAACGTTCTCTGTCTCCGCCTCCGCATGCCCGTCTCCGACGACCTCCATCCCCGCAACTTCGTCACGAAAATCTCCTCCTACTCCCACGTCGTCGACATTCCAAACTCCAACACCATCCTTCACGACCTCCTCCCCTGCGCTATCATCCTCGCCTCAGCCAAGGAAACCGGTGTCTACAACTTCACAAACCCTGGTACCATTTCACACAACGAAGTTCTTACTCTGTTTGAGAGAATTGTCAGACCAGGATTTAGATGGAAAAACTTTACGCTGGAGCAGCAGAGTCAGGTTATCAAAGCTGGAAGGAGTAATTGTGAGCTGGATACTAAGAAGTTGGTGGAAAAGATGAGGGAGTTTGGAGTTGAGATGCCGGAAATCCATGATGCTTATGGGAAGTGCTTTGAGCGTATGGTCAAGAACGGTGTCAAGTAGACCTGGAGTTGTGATCTCTTGGTGTGTTCCGATGGTCTTGTTTTCCTTTGCAGGAGAATGGGTAATCTTCAAACTCCTTACTTCGCGTCCCAGCTCCAAGTGTACTGAGCCTATACTCGATCTCGTGAGTTACATAAAGATCAGATCACCGGATACCATTATTGTGAGAGATGTGTTGTTGGTGAAAAGCCTTGATGAGATATATACAGGTAAGGCAAAGATATATACAAAAATTGAAACATGCAGAAACGATGAAACATAATCACCGCCAATTGCCCCCGACTCGCTAACACTCGTGCTGATGATAAGTCAAGAACCGAAAGCAGATATTTTTGGTGAGATTGTTGCTTGAAGTGAGAACATAACCAGACGGAACGAACAGAGAAAAAGCAAACCAACAGAGGAAATATTCCCCGAGCTAAAGAGCTCACTTGACAACTCCAAGATATGTAGTTGCTTAGAAAGTGTAGTAGCCGTACTCTCTGAAAGCCTTGGCAACAATCGAGCCACCAGTGGTGTACCAGAAGATACCAGTCTTGCGGACTCCAGGCCAGGTGTCAACGCCCATCTCGCCGTTACCAATGTAGAATTGGTTGTGAGCAGACAAGTAGCCATTGTATGTGTTGTAGGTGCTCTGGCTGGTGAGTTGGGCCTTGCCATAGACGATGGAGAAGATGGATGAAGAGGCAGTGTTGGGAGCGACGTTGGTGTCGACGACGTTGGGAGCAGCGTTGGAGCCTCCGGGAGCAAGAGTGTAGGAACCGGTGTTATCGGTGGCGATGAAGACACGAGTTGCGGTGCCGTTCGAGAACAGGATAGACAAAGCCTTCTGCTGTCCGCTGTATGGATCGCTACCAAATTGGCTGACCATGTTGGCAGTGTTGATGTTGATGTTGTTACCAGACTTGAAGCCCTTGACAGTGTTGGTTACGTCGAGGTCATCGTAGAATGCGGAGATAACAGTCAGGACGTTGATCTTGCCGGTCTTGCTGCCAGTGACGACGTTGGTACCAGCAGAGGTGGGCTTACCGAGCTTCTGCTTCAACCAGCAAGTGCCGCTGCCCACACCATTGGCACCACCGACATAGGTGAAGGCATTACAAGAAGAGTCAGCATCGCAAGCAGTCTCACAGTCCTGGTAAGACTTGGAAGCTTGGGCATTGGAGTAGGCACCGACGTTAGAGTCATAGCCAGAGTAGATGTCGTAGGTGCTTTGGGAGCTAGACTCTTGAGAAGTGGGAGCAATAGCGTCGGAGGGAACCTTTCCAGAGGCAAGAGCAGCAGCGTAGGCAGAGTTGATGTATCCGTTGCTACCAGCAATCAGGACCTGGAACTGATTGCGCCACTGACCAAAGTTGTTGGCGTTGTCAGTGGTGACCGCACCTTGCCAGTAGACGCACTTGACCTGCACATAGGATGCAGGGTCAGAGCAGGTGGTGTCGTCAGGGTTGACACTAGGGTCGCGCTCGAAGTAGATATTGAAAGATTTGCAGGAAGAGATGGCGTTGCACTTGGCTGCGCAGCCGGCGACGTCGTACGAGCTCATCAGGGTGAAACCTGCATAGCCGTCGGCGGAGTTGGAGGCGTTCAATCCGACGAAACTAGAAACATAGCCGGCAGGGACTGCAGCATTGGCGGCGCTGGCGACGGATGGGAAGTGAGTATCAGCAACCCAGCCAGCTGCAGTGTCAGGCTGGACGGCATAATTGATACCAGTGGGTTGAGGGACACAGCTAGAAGCGGCACGCTTGTCGACAGCAGCGCTGGAAGTGGCAGCAGCGAGCTCAGAGGCCGAAGACAGGGCTGCAGTGACATCTGCGGGAGAGTCAAAGACGTTGGTAGCCGAAGGGTCAGAAGAAGGAATGGCGCTGGAGGCGAGAGTTGTAGCTGTGACGGTAGGTGCGTCCTCAGCGGTGACATAGACGACCGGAAGGTTGAAGACCGTGGTGGGGATAGCGACAGAGATGGCATCAATGTCGATGGAAGTGGTGCTCTGAGCGCTCACAAAGGAGGCACAGACGGCCAAAGCTGCAATACCGCGACGCATGTCGAATGATTGGAAGAAATGCGGAAGACTTGTTGCGTCAAGAAGTGGACGAAGTTGGTAGTGGTGTAAGGAGAGTGAAGAGTTGGTGTCAATGAAAGAGTGGCAAGAGAGTGCTGAAGGTGCTTGTTGCGAAGGATTGAGTTGCTGATGGGGATGTTGGCAAAGAGTGAGATCTCTTCTGATACTTATACAGCTGTTCTTGATGCCCCTCATACCACTCAGGCCGATCACTGAGACATGGCGGGGGCTGGGTATAGCAGAGAATCTGCTTGGAAGAAGTGTATATGTTCGACCGTTGGACTCGTTCGCAGATGGCATCGAGAAATGTCTCGCCCAATGCCGAGGGCGAGGATCCTCCGCATGCAGCTCCGGAGGCCGTTTGTCCACGTTCCTTCCATTAATAGCTCAGATATTCAGAGCATGCAGATGCTCATGATGCCAATTAATTCCTCGTAGTGTTTGATTAACTGCTGGCACTCGAACCACCTAATGACACTGAGTGGCAGGAACCAACATCACTACTCGAGAGGTGCTGTCTGAATGCCAATGCTGCTCGACTCACGCGTCTCCTGACCGTTGACCACAGCTCTCAGCCATCAGCCTAGAAACTTCGTATACCAATTCTTGTCCTGCTGCGCAAGATCACGATTTGTCGTCAGGCTGAGACAGAAGATCAGTTCAGCTCAACGTAGAAGTCCAAAACGTCGCGGAGAAGAGATCATCCGATGTGTTTCTGCTTCTTCTGTGTAACGGTTTAGGGCATCTTGATGCCGAAGTCTGGACTTTCGGGTCTCGACGAGTGCAACATTTAGACGTTGGCCGTTGCACACGGGGATTTCACGGACATGATTGGTCTGTCTTCGTTACTGAGCATTGACCTGGTATACGCGAGCTGAAGAGGAGAATGGTGAATGGTCATGAGATCAAGCAGAGGAACTTTTTCGAAGAAGGTCAGAACGTGCAAGATGCAAGATTATTCGAGTTTTGTGCTAGAAGAACGCGTTATGCTCGAGGACGCGCCAAGACGTGCGTTCGGGAGACCGGAGCGCCAGAAGTACGTGATCCGCCAAGTGCGACAAGATCATGAAACTCTGCATAGCAATATACAGTATGCAGATAAATATTGTGTATGTTTACCAAAGCTTCTTGTGTTGATCTGAACCAATGGTTACGTAGTCGTAATATAAGAGCTGTTGGTCGGTTGTAGCATAGATATGATGGAAGCGTGCGAGTGACTCGGCGCTGGTGGACATCCGATCGTTCAATCACTACCTGGGTCAAATAGAGTCGTGCAAATGTAAAAGCATGCTAGGATTTATTGTCGATTCATTGTCCAACAACAATTTACTGTGCCGTACAGTATGAGTCAGCTCAGGTCAGCGTAAAGTGATGATGGTTGTTGTAGAACTCCCAAGCAGGGTCACTCCCCTGGCATCCCGGCGTGTTTTTGTCATTTCTAACGTACATCAACTGCACAGTAGACGAATTGCAAGACAATACGTTACCAGACTTTTGGTCTACTTTTGCGGGTTGGTGTAGCTAGCGCAATAACATTCTTACTCGAGTCCTTCTACTCTGGCTAATGATGTATCGAATTGGTTCACAACGATCCAGAAACCTGTCTTATGGCTACTTTTTGCTTAAAGAAAGACTACATCTGTGTAGAGGATAGTAATCAGGATACATTATCAAGAGAAAAGGAAAAGTCTATGTCTAAGAAACGCTTTACACTCATGTCTCCTTGCCAAAGGCAGGGAACTTGGCGCCCAGTGAGCTGTCACAAGGGAAAACCACGATATCTGGGTTCATGATACCAGAATTGGCCCCGGGTGCGCTACTCAAGATCTGTGCACCATCCGGCGCGTACACGTTGACCTGGAAGTTGCCAACCTCTGCCCCATTTCCAAAGTGTATCCTTGCTGCGGTGTATGTGTTTGCTGTGAGGTAGAAGGAAAGCGTCACAGGTGTTGGGGTGCCTCTGACGTAATTTTGTACCATCTGGGCATTTGCACGAGTGTATCCTGACAAAGCATTAGGACCGACCCAGACAAGAGTGATGTCATCAGCTTGAGGCAGATTGATGCTGTAGTAACCAGTCCCATGGCCTGCAAAGATGTAGAAAACATGGTTGAGGGTGACAATCTTTGCTTGATTATACGTAAGAGACTTGCCATACACGACAGGTGCTTGATCGACGCCGTTGTATTCACCGATATACGAGGCGGTAGTTTGTGCATAGGGCACAACTGTCTTGAAGGCTTCGGGCTTGTAGGCAGGGTAGCTTGTGGTTCCTTGTTTACCAGAAAATTGAGTATTAGAATAGAATCCTACCAACGCACCCTTGTTATTGCAGGTGGTGGCCGGAGTGGGATAGATAATTTTGACTGTGCCGGTCATGCCTCCATTGGATGGCGCAATAGTCTGCGTAGCGATGGTGGCCGCTGTGCCGGAGTCGGTTGCAACAGTCACATATGTGGTTGTAGTTGCCGCTGGAACAGATCCTGGGACCTCAACAAGGATAGTACCAAGGAGACCGTTGAGTAAGGTGACAGTCGTAGTGCTAGCTCCAGTCCATGCGGTAGTCATTGTGGTCCAGCTGACAGTCGCCGCGACAGTAGAGGCTCCGAACCCGGCATAAGATGATGGCAGCCATGCCATATCAACATTGTAATCGTTGGCCTGAGGGGTGCGCGTAACACCTGCCAGATTCTTGAAGTAGCAGGTATTGCCAAGGTAAGCGAATCCGGAGCATCCAGGATAATCGCCACTGTCGCAAATTGCAAAGCAAGAGTAGAAATCGGGAGTGGTTTGATTGCCAATGTCAGCAGCGTACTGAACGTCGTAACCGCATCCAAGAGTGTATTTGACGCCGTTGTAGTCAGTATAAGAATCTCCAGCCTTTCCGAGGGAAGAGCAAGTCGCGTTCTTGCCAGTGGGCGCAGCAGACCAGACGACATTGGTCAATCCCTTATCTTGCGGGTAGAGCGCGTAGCCGTAGGAGTTAGTGAGATTGTACACAGTACCACTTGAGTCGCTAGCAGTCCTGTACGTGCCAAAGTTCGCCGCGTCGGAAGTGCCGAAGAGATAGCAACCCATCAGCTGTGGTTGTCCGTTCAAGGTGAGATTGAAAACATTGAAGTAATTGCAAGGGGTGTATGTCGATACCCGATTGTTCTGAGCGGTGGTTCTGCTATTGGCGCTGTATGCAGTGCATAAAGCGCTGCACTGACTTGCGTCGTAGGTGGAGAAGTACTTCTGGGATAAAAAGATATTTGCACTGTATGCAACACCGTCGAGCGCATTCGGGCCTTGGAATGAAGTGACTGTAGCAGGCACAGAATTGAGGTTGTAGCCGTTAGATCCTTGGATAACGACCATGAAGTCTTTACGATATTGGCCGATGTTGGTGGCCATGGATGAGTCGATGTAGCTACCAAATAGCGCACAAGTTATGGATGTACCAGCACTTGGGTCTGGGCAATTATCATCCGGGATGAAGCTTGGCGTACGCTGCATGTAGATGTTGAAAGCATTGCAATCGGAGCGAGCGTTGCAGTAAGCAGCACATGCGCGAGTATCGTAAGAGGAGAGTTGCTGGTAGCCGAGGTAGCTTGGCGCTGAGACGCCAGCCAACTGACCAGTGAAACTGGTGCTATATCCAGCAGTAGGATAATACTGTGCAGAAGCTAGACCAGCCAGGGATGTATCGACTAAAAATTGCGCGGGGGTGTTTGGGCTTGGAATGTAGTTGTACAGAATGCTGTTCGGGTTGCTACATGTCGTGGCAGTGGCGCGCTTGACCTTTGAGGAGCTCGCCTTCTTGGTTGAGGTCGAAGTCGAAACCTTGCTGGACACCGATGTGACCTTTGTCGTCGATGTGGACTTAAGCGAGGACGAAGAAGCGGTCTTCAAGAAGCCCGCGATGAAGTTCTTGCCAGCAGCTATTGCATTGCCAGCAGAGTTCTTCAACCAGCAGGTTCCCTGGCCCTGACCGTTGTCACCCCCGACGTAGGAGAATGCTACACAACCAGAGGTAGTATCGCATGCGATCATGCATTCCGAATATGAGTTTGTGGCCGATTTACTAGTAAAAGACCCGATGTTGGTGTCTGATGAACATTTGATGGTGTAGACCTTGCCCTTAGAATCAGTGATGTCCTTGTTGTTGATGGCTGGGCAAAGATTGCTCGGGGCAGCACCAGGTGCAGTGGAGGTCTGTTTAGCTGACGACGAAGACTGTTTGGTCGACGATGAGGATCTTATCGACGACGAAGACTGTCTAGACGAAGAAGTAGAAAGTTTGCTTGATGACGTGGACGCTTTGGTGCTCAATGTGGAAGGTGCCTTAGTCGAGTACGTAGACATACTTGACGACTTGCTCAAGGCAGTGCCAGAGCTACCCGACAGTTGTTTTGAGGATGCAGCAGACGACGACTTCGAACCGCTGCTTGACTTGGCGAAGCTTGCCGAAGTTGAAGAAGAGACCACCGAGGCGGAAGATACCATGGTTGCCGCATGCTGAGAGCTCAAAACCGAGATAATGGAAGATGCGACCGAAGATGTCTTGATTGAAGAGGTCGAGGAGCCAGTATTGCTGGCCGACTTTAGTTGCGGCTTGACCGAATAGACTTTGCCAAAGTCGACATTTTGAGCTTCCGCGATGGTAGACAAGCTGACCAGCAGCGGGATTGCAGCATCAGTGATACGCATTTTGTTGCCGATTGAGTGTTTGAGATGAGTTCTTCACAGAAACAATTCTCGCGGCAGAGGCATGCTATATAACATACTAGAATGCGACTCGACCAGAACGGCCGAATGTTTCAGCGAAGAAATCGATAGGTGAAAGCCTTCTCACCGGCCATGCTATCGCGGCATATAAGCCAGGTCTTAGTTCCTCGTGTTGGCGTACGAAGGATTTCGTGTACCGCTTGGCTGGCATTCCGAAAAATTGGCTGTATAAAATTATGTCATGATCTAGAAGACCGTTGGCTTTAGGCGTCGGAATTTTGATATCGCCGTTGTGCTCGGAGAAACGTCTGCCCCCTCTGACATTGCCCAGCCTCAAACTTGTGTCACTTTCGGAGAATATCTATGAGTGCTTTGCACCTTGCTGTAATGGTAACTGTCCTTTGCACGTGGCTGTAGCATACAGAATTTAGCAGATCATAAGTTTTGAAATAAGCGCATGTAGCCCGCAGTTCTGTCAGCAGCACAAGCGTAAATTGCAACGACTTACAATGATGGACATGGCGAGAGCTCAAGCAAGCAAGTGTCGGATCAAACTCTGTCCCCCAGGTCACCTGCCTTGCCGCGTTGCGAGACCTTGCAAGAGTTCCCTGGAAAGAGGATTTCGCTTCGCTCACCTCTTCGAAGCAGTTGAGCCCTCGCCAGGGATCCTAGACATGTCTCACCTGTGCCTGGCTTCATTGTCTTGCGGCATAATAGGAGTGATGTCTGCATCTCAACAACCGCACGGCTCCTGCGGATGTTGAGCGGTATAGTCCACGTTGCCAAGTTAGGTAGGGCATACTACCGTGAGGACTCATGAATCGACTCGGCCATATAGGACCGCATGCGGTTGGACATGTGATTTATGCGTGTCTTGTGTCCCTGGTACATTGCAATCAAGCTGTGTCCAGCGCCAAAAGATGATGAATCTCTGCTTGTCTTGTGATTCCCAACTCTTATTGCACGACTAAGGTAGCTCTGGCGGGCTAGACAAGTCGTGCGACATGGAAGCATCCTCTTCTTGAGGTCAACATGAAAAGCAAGTCTTCTTCGAGATCATCCTGAGGCCGCACAGGTTCAGCGAAGCGGCGACGTCGCGCACACTCGCGTTCTCCTCAAGTCGACTGTCGCAGGCGTGAGCTGTCAAAGCAGACATGGTGAATCTAGTCGTAGATGCTACTGCTTGATAACGGAGTTCTCGTGGGCACCGACGAGAGAGAGCTCTCCTCGAATACACCAAGAAATGCCAAGATTCATCACCCGAAGAGCAGCCGTGCTTTTGCAGCAATCTCATTGTCGCCTGCAAATTGTCATTCATCCTTACTTAATACAAGTTGCACACCTGCTACTTAACTCCTGTTGGCAATTCGCACATACAAATCCTGTGACACGTCCTTCTACTCCCAGAGCGGCCCAGAACCCAAGAGAGTTTGAACACGGCATGGTACGGAACCCTGTTCTGTCAATGGCGAACGACTGCAACGGTCGACATAACGTCGAACTGGAAAAGCATCTTGTGTGATGGTGATATCGAACACGCGGTACATGCTTTCGTCCACACCATTGCCCATGGCCAAGGATATGAGACCCATACGATGGTTTGGGTTGATAGTAATTTAGCATACACAACCCTCTCAGCCACGACTTGCCCGATAGACTCCGCTCGCTGGAAAACCTTGATACTCGAATGACGACTGTGTGCTACCTCAATCTGGCCAACTTGAGTATGTCATGCCTGTAAAAGAACTCCCTGTTTCTTTTGCCGAAAACATACATTGGAATGCTCAATAAACAGATGCCGACCTCGATGCTACCGAAAATCACAAACATGCGCTCGAAGCCTCTCTCCAGAACCCACTGATAAGCATAGTAAGCAAGCACAAATGAGAATAGGTTCTTGAAGATGATTAGGCAGGTGAACGTCTCAATGGCGATATCGCGATGAGCGTCAAGGAGGTATTGGGCTGACGCTGTGGCCCCCATGACCATAGAGATTGTGATGCTGGCGAGGAAGACCTCAACAACTAACCAGCCATACTTCTCAATGTCGGATGCGGCGATGCCAAACCCGTACAGGCCTATGCCTGAGAAAACCAAGGTTGGTATGACAAGTGCGATGCGAAATTCTGGCTCGTATTGCCCGCCGTTGCGGACGATAAGGATACGAGTAACGTATTCGGTATAGAAGCCAGCCAGGACCAGACCGATCATGCTACCAATGAATGCGGCAGTATACATCTTGCCTGCCTCTTCTTCCGTGAAAAAAAGAGGCGGACCAAGAAATATCATCGCAAGGATCACGCCGACTATGACCGTCCAGCCGATGATGACTCCTTGCATAAGACATCCCCATGCCACTGCTGGCTGAAGGAAGAGAGGGAACGGTCTCAACAACAGCTTCAAGAAGCTCTCGTCTGTCTTGCGGCCGCTGAACGGCGCGAGTCGATGTAAGAAGCTATGTTTGGGTGGAGCGGGAACGGAATCATGGAATGGGACTGGACCGACGTTGACGTCGATCTGGAGATATCGAGGCCGTTGGTATGCCGTTTCTGGTAAGAAGAGGAAAAGAAGGACGAATCCAGCGCCCATGAAGATGGAAAGAAAGTAAAAGGACCATTGCCAGCCTAACGAGTCGTTTGACGTTATGAAACCAACTAACGAGGTCATCAGTAAAACCCTCACAAACATTGAACATCATAGACTCACCGCATACTGGGGTCAGAAAGGCGGCTCCGAAGAGGCAGACATTTGTAAAGGCCATGCGGAAGCCTCGCTCATGTACAAAGTACAGGTCACCGACGACATCATTTACTAGTGATTCGAAAGGGGCGAGTGCGATACCCTGGAATATCCTTGCCCAGACAAGACTCTTGTAGTCCAAGATCTTTCCAGTCGAGCCACCCCAGGCTGAAGAGATGACCATGAGTAGAGCGCCGAAGAGGAACACATGTCGTTTACCCCATACTCTGGCGAGAGGTACAAAAAGCCAACTGGCAACTCCGACTCCACAAAGGTGATACGCAGTGAGAAGAGCGGCGTCCTCGAACTTGACCCTGAAGACGACAGCCAGGACAACAGAGTTGGCTGCAACCAGTGGTGATGCTGTTGTTGCAATCGCGGAAACGACACAAAGCAGCAAGAGCATCAAGTCCCTCTGCCATAGCGGCCAGTTCTGGAAAAGACAATCAGCGATATTTCTTGGCCGCTAGGTATCGAGGAGATTACCAGAGGATCATTCGGATCTTCGCTTGGTTGTGGCACCAGGATAATATTGCCCGTCCTGTCCCTTTTCAATGTCGGATCTCGTTTCCATTCTTGGTCGAACACATTCGCCGTTCCTGGTACTTTCTTCGCTCTTGGCTCGAGGATCCCTAGAGCCATTCTCTTATCAACATGGAGATCTGCTTCGAATTTGGGGCGCGTTACGACTGAGTTGCGGTACGAAAAGTGTTAGAAGTGGCAGAGAGCACAACAAAGATGGAAGTAAGGGGGCGGGAGTTATGCTTAGCAACAGGATCAGAGGCATGCTACCAAATGATCGTATCGCCACGTGTGGGGAACAAAGATTCAACACGCAATACGCTCGGAATGTAAGTCATGGCGGGCAGAAAATCGAGACAAAGAATAGTGGCTCAACGCGGCGAAGATGATCGGTAGGTACTGTTCGTGGCAAGGATTGACGGTTGTCTAGTATTCACCGAGGCAATCGCCTTGGCTTCCGACGAGCCGGACTTGATTGACGCGATGCGATGTGCCCTCAATCGAACAACTTCGAGGGACAGCGCGAGCTTTGCTCATTTTAGGGCCCGTATTCACCATTGAGTTGATTCGCTATGTCTTGAAAGTGCCCGATTGTCAATAAGAAGATGTCAGATGTCGACCAGAAAGCCCTGCTTCTCGGAGAGCGCTGAAGCAGAGAGTAGCGTATTCTTGATGGTGTGTATCTCGAGCTGATCAAAGCCAACCGTCAGCAGGTATTGCTCGATACCACCATGCTTTTCTCGAACGTGTCGTTCGATGGTGTTGACAAAGGGCAAGTAGGGATCAATATGATCATCCGTCATCCCCGAATCTCTGATGTCTTTGAGTCGTTCTTGGCGCACACCTGCTGTTTCCTGATAAGTCCGCATGTAATCGTGGTGCATATCCTGCATATCTGAGTGCAGAAGAAAGCAGACGAGTGTTACGATCAACGACACCATCTCACTGCCGTACTTGTTGACAATAAGGATAGGGTAGGAGGACGGATCTGCCAAGACCTTGAAGACCGCTTTGATCTGGGGGAACGACCGATCGATAACAGTGATTGGGATAGTCAAGCGGTCTTGAGACAACTTCGCGCCCTGGAGCTTTTTCCAACGCGCGATGCCGTTGGTGGGCGAAAAGGCGACGTGAGCGATACCCTTTGTTCGTTCCCAGAAGCCCATTTGGTTCATCATGTATTGACCGAATTGAGGACCACAGAGATCGATATAGTGTAGTCGAAGACCAAGTACGCTTGTGCTGGCTATCTTGTCTGGGTATTGCATGGCGTGATCTGTGATGCTGTTGCCTGGCACTTCCGCAGTCGACACCAGTGGCCATGGTCGCCTGATATTGTTAGAAGAGGAATGTGAACTTTAGGAGAAGCCTATCTTACATGCCACGCAGATCTATTACTGATCTTATGTGATAGTGTTCTCGCAGGAGATCCAGGTCTTCGCGACTTGCATCATCTGCATTACACTGTCAGCCATACGCGCCCACGATACTCTCTTGTGCGGTCACTACCTATCTGACCACTACGAAACAGCATCCCCGACTTCATATTCTGAACATGGCTTGCCACGTCACGAAAGTTGGTCACAGTAGTCGGCAGTGGTGCCTTTTCCTCTTTGTAGTTTGCCATGTCTGGTGTTGCTTCACCCAACTAATTAATGGCGACACCCTACACTTGTATTCGAATATAGGATATGATCCTTCCGCGGAAGCTCGTGGTTATTCACCGAGCATCCGAGAGATGAGCAAAATGATAGGCTTAAAGATGCGGGGGAGTGCGATGATGATGTTCAGGCGGGAATACGGCGGTTATAACGGCAAGCGCGCTGCCAAGAAGGCAGCCAGGGACCGAGTTGTTCTGGCACCTATCGCTCTTTCTCTAACGAGTCGTGACGACAGCAGGGAGATTCGGCCACCATCGCTGGAATCTTGATACTGACATTTGCCCAGAAGCGCGGGATGGAGAGCCGTCGGCAGCTTGTATGTGAGCAAAGTCGCCCGTGCCTCTCGACAGAAGAGATCATGCCTCCTTGCAACTCCACTCCGGACCTTGACATCATGACGAAAACAGCAAGTCAGATGAGCCCATGAGAACCAGTCTCCAATTACAACCCATCTCTCTTTCAACACGGTAAAGACAGCCGCGAGCGAGACATGACGTGTCTTGAGCTGTTCGCACAAGTGACCCGACGCGCTCTCGCCGACGTGGTACGTGCGTCAGCGCGGCTACACTTCGGCAAAGTGGTCCGCCGCAACTCAAGCAGACCAGGGATAGGCATTCAAGATCGCAGACCTCGCTGATGTTATCTGAGTATATTGTGCGTCCGTTTGTCGTGTTGTCTGCTATCGTTGGCCAATCGATAGAGCTACACATAGCCACTATTTTGCCCAGCTTACGGTGACTTTAGCCGAATCTTGGCAGTCAGGCATGTCGATCTTGACACACCGGTTTCCAACTACTATTCCATTGCTGATGATTCTGCTCTGGTTTTCTCTTACACCGAACACTGTGCTGACGTGAGCATATCTCAAGATGCACTACTATCGTGACTTGGTCATGTCGAGAACAAAGAACTGCTCGGTGGTCTTGCTGCGCACGAGGCTGCGACATGCAGGTCAATATATGCTAGATTGAGGTGCATGAATCCTTCGACCGTTGGCGACTTTGACGTGTTAAGATCAAAAAGTCGTCTTCTTTTTCTTTTCAACTTCGAATCCGAGTGATCCTCATCTTGATCAAAGCATGACCGATACACAGTTTGACCTCGTGGTCATCGGCGCAGGTAAGTCAGCCCGTCGACCGCCCTCTGAGTTCGAGAAACAGCCGTTGATCATAAAGCAATAGGTTGGTATGGGTTGCCTGTCGCTGCAACATATTTGCAACTCCATCCTGATGCCAATGTCCTTGTTGTTGAAGCAAAGTCGACAATTGGCGGAGTATGGAGTCAAGAACGCCAGTACCCGGACTTGAGATCCAACAATATGCTTGGTACATACGAGTATCCCGATTTTTCAATGGACACAGACACCTATGGTGTCAAGCCTGGCGAACATATCCCTGGTCAAGTCGTTCATCGCTATCTCAGCGATTATGCAAAGAAAACTGGAGTACTTGGTCGCATCAGATTTGATACCAAAGTTCTTGAAGCTTCCAAGGATGCCGACAACGAAGGCTGGGTGCTGAAAACCGACAATTATGGGTTAACTCGTATCTTCACGAAGAAATTGGTCTTGGCTACAGGTCTAACTTCTGAACCCAACATGCCTTCCTTTGTCGGTGAAGAAAGCTTCAAAAAGTCAGGTCTTCTGATCCACTTTGTCGACTTCAATGCCCACATCGACAAGCTCGTCGCCCAAGACACCCCCGTAACAGTCCTCGGCAGTTCAAAATCAGCCTGGGACATCGCCTACGCCTGCGCAACCAGAAACCTCCCCGTGAATCTCGTGATCCGCACCTCAGGCCACGGACCCTCCTGGATGGTTCACCCCTACGTGACACCTTTTAAACTCTGGCTCGAAGGTCTAGCCCACACACGTCTTTTGACCTGGCTATCCCCCTGTATCTGGGGCGATGAAGATGGCTATAGCTACATAAGAAGCTTTTTACACTCCAATTGGTTGGGCAGAAAACTTACAAATGCTTTTTGGTGGGTTCTTTCGGATGATGCAAGGCAAGGGATGGGATATGATAATCATGCAGAGACGCGAAAATTGAAGCCTAGACATTCGGCTTTTTGGACGGGGAGTGGATTAGGTATCATGAATTTCGAAATTGATTTTTTGGGATTGGTGAGGGAGGGGAAGATTCGCGTTTGTAATTCTGATGTTGAGAGTCTGGAGGAAGGAAGCATGGTACTGGCAAATGGCACAACACTGGATACAAAAGCCATCATCTGCGCCACAGGTTGGAAAGCAACACCACCCCTCACCTTTTCACCTCCTGGTCTCTCAGCAACCCTTGGTCTTCCTTCCGCGTCGACCCCAGACTTCTCAACCATCGATGCACAAATCCTCTCTCGCTTTCCAAAACTCAAAGACCAACCCGACGTCCCAAAACCCGGCGGCGACACAACACCCGACGCCACAAACTCACCCTTTATGTTATACCGCTTCATGGCACCCCCTTCCTCCCTTCTCTCAAAACCATCCATCGCATTCGCAGGAATGATGGCTCCAATTTCCACTTCTACATGTGCCAGTATCCAAGCCCTTTGGATCTGTGCTTACCTCTCCTCTTCTCTATCCCGTTTACCCGCTTCCGCAGCTTCGGCGCAGGAAACGGCGATTTTACATGCGAGGTTTGGAAGATGGAGATATCCTTGTGGGTACGGGGCTAGATTCCCCGATTTCGTGTTTGATGCTATTCCGTATTTGGATATGTTGATGAGAGATTTGGGTTTGCAGGGGAAGAGAAAGGGGAGTTGGTGGAGAGAAGTCGTGCAGGCTTATGGACCGGAGGATTATAGAGGGGTGGTGGAAGAGTGGCGGGAAGCTCAAAAAGCTAGACTTGATGGCGATGAGAGCAAGAAGAGCGTCTGATGATTGCAGCACTTTAAGATTAGGTCTGTCAGAGGCTCTCATGTAGACCTGGTATTGGAGGTGACTAAGTCTACCACTCCAACATCATAAACTTCTTCTCCTCCTCCTTCTCCACAGCCTCCACAACTCCTTCCAGTCTCTCCCTCTCCACTGAGTACTTCGCCCCAGCCTTAATCCTCGAGTAGAAAACCGGACAATCTCTACTATCGCATTTGACCTCGTCGCCCACAGGCACATTAGTACAAGATCTGCACACCCGATCCATATCCTGTTTCTTTGCCATTGCAGCTCTCATCTTCTGACGAAGGATGGGAAGTGTCAAAGCAGGTGTTTTTGCACACTTGGCGCAAAGAGGCAGAATGACTTGTCCAGCAGTGGGAGCCATAGGAGCAAGTTTGACGCCACAGACCACGCATGTGGAGATGGCCATGTACGACTCCATAGTCTTATGTGTTGCTTTGCTTGCTCCACCACCACCCACAGACCTCACACGCTGAACTTTAGGCATCTCATCATACCACGCCCTAACGTTCGCGCCCACGAGATTGAATATTCTCTCCAGTGGTGGAATGAGGTTCTTACTGATATAGTACTCAGCATCCAACTCGGCATGTTCGTCAAACAGCAGTCGTTCAGGTTCCACACAACGCTCGAAAAGTCTTGCGCCAGGGCCACCTGCAATGACTACATATGGCACTCGCTCTCCATATTGTGGCTCTTGTCTCGCATCCTTCAGCATTCGTTTAGTTGCAATAAGTGCACCAGGAGGCGCAGGTCCCTTGTCCGAATACGTGCCCAGTTTGACTTCTCTCGCAAAGCAAAAGTCCTGGATACTGAACTTGCCAGTCATGATTTTATGGCATTGAGATTGGAAATATGCTTTGACTTGACTGAGATCAGACGTACGGAAGAGTAGCTTTAGAGCTTTTTCTTCAATCTTCTGCTCGGCGGGTGTGCCGTCGCGGCGGACTGTTTCAATACCTTTGGCGTCAAAGTCTGGTTCTGTCTGAGAGGGGTGTTCGTATTTGAAACCGACATAGCGTTTCTTGGCTAGCAGGACGCAGGGATGGTAGACTTTCTCAAACTTGAGTTTGATGGGTCGAGGGTTCATGTCTGTGACTGCCTTCGCAATCTCATCACCAATCTTGAAGGCTTCATCGCGAGAGCGACCTTTGAGGTAGACAAAGAGAGAGTCTGTATCACCATAGACGACTTCTGCTCCCCATCTGCCAACCGAGTGGATGAGTGCAATGGCTTTCTCTAGCGTCTCTCTGCCGGTCTGAACGATAGAATCGGCAATCTCTGAACATGGCATACGACCAGAGAATGAAGCAGAAGTGTAACCATAAGTGACGTTCGCAATCAGCTTCAGTGCCAACTGTCTGTTGTTGAGAAGCTGTTGTAAGGTTTTGTCGTCCTTGTCGACCTTCATGCCTGATTTCACCATGACCCTCGTCTCCAGGATCTCGCCCAACATCTTCGCGAGTAATGACTTGCGCATCTCGGGCTTAACGTACATCATGCCATTGGGAGATATGTTCAGCTTGTCTTTCACCAGATCAAGTAAGCCTGGGTCACGCTTGAAGTCTGTAAAGCCCATCTTGTTCTGACCTCGCCAAGGAGTAATGCGACCAAGACAAGTCGAGTAACAATAATTGTATGCAATCATGACACTCGGGTACAGACTCTGGAAGTCCAGTACAAGCAATGGGCTATTGTAGAAAGCACTTTGAGGTTCCATGACAAGCGGCAGACATTCAAGAGCATTTTGCTGACCGACCTGCTTGCGGCTGGGAGAGACAAGAACGAACGATTCTGGTTTGGCGATTCGGAACATCAGTGACTCGACCTTGAATTGAGAGCCTCGACTAAAGACACTGAAGAAGTCAACGCCAAGTAGACGTGCTTGCTCGGAGGTACGAGGCACCAATTCATTCGCATCCAAGATCTCCAAGTCGAGCTGAACGCGGGTTATGAAGTAGTCCAGAGCTTTAGCCAAGTCTCGAGGTTTTGCACTCTTGTACCATGTTGTCAAGTCCGCGAAAGAGTAGTGAGGAACACGCTTGTGAAGAAGATGGAACACGACATTCTCCATGGTGTACTGCAGCAGGTTGAGTTCGCCTCGCATGGCGCGCCAGATGTTGATCATGTGTCTGCCAGTGATGCGAATAGTCGATGTATGCTCAAAGCCCCATTTGTCCGCGTCTTTACCAAATCGACCGTGCGATTGTGACTTAACACGAGACAGCTCTTCGCACAAATTGAACTCATATTGGAGCCGAGCACGTTCGATCAAGTATCCCCAAGACGAGTTGTGTACCTCGAATCCAGCAAGAATATCCGGGTCATATTCGCGAACAATGTCGACCAGTCGATTGAGAACATCCAGCTCGTTGTCCTCTTCCTCGACATCTACACCAACTTGCTTTCTCATACGCTCAACCAGATCACCATCTTTAGACAGCGCAATGATCCCAACATACTTGTCGTCATGTCCGGCATTACCGACAAGATCAGTATCATCAGCCTTGAGAGACCAGATCACACAAGCAATCTCATCATGCTCAGGGTCAGGGGCAAGGTCTGCTCTCGAGTTGACGTGGACCTCAAGACTCATGATAGACATGTATTGAACTTCATGCTGTACACTGGTCGACTTCTTCCTTTGCGAGAACTTGAAGCCATGTTTGTTTCGTTGTGTTGGGCCTTCGATCTGCGACAGCATAGTTTTGGTGCGTTCCAAAAAGTCTTGTTGTGAAAGAGGATGATCGACTTCACCATCATCTTCTTCCGGCGCATCCTCGACAGTCGGGCACTTGGCATGAAGCCAATTCTGCACTTCCGAAAAAGACGGAGGACGAGCTTCAATCTCCCAGCGCTGGAGGAAACAGTCCTTTCGTCGCACTTGATGCTGAAGTTCTTCTTTGACCCTATCGAGGACTATTGGGAGCTTTGCTCCTCTCGAAGCATCAGACCCACCAGTGGCATCAAAGTCAGGCAAGAAAGGGATAGTGTTGCTCTCGAGCTTGAACTCCTGACCGGCATACTCCCTTGATCGCTCTGGCACATCTCGTTCATCACTATAGAAGGCGTCCTGGTAAACGACTGGCGGTGCTCCGTGATCAATCATCGTAGCTGCAACTTCTGCACGTTTTGGAGGAGCTTGACCAAGAATGACAACGCCATTGACGCCTTCGTCGAAGCTCTTACAATACGTACTTGCTAGCTTACGTGCAGCCGGAGAGATGGTGGCATGCTTTGATGGAGTAGCATTGGCTGTGTACCTCGACTTGATCCAGGACGAAGAAGAGGAAGGCTCGTAATTGCGATTCTGACTTGACTTGGCTGGTGTGACAGGATTCCTCTGACTACCACCGTCACTTCTCTGGCTTAGACGCAACATAGTACCAGGGTCGTGGGGGTTCTTCACAGCCGGATAGGACTGTGAAATTCTCCACTTACTATTCTCTTGACTATTCGGCAATTGTGTCGAGGCAGGAGGGAGATCATTGAGTAAACCATTTTCTTGATCTGCTTCGGCGTCTGCCATGATCTGAGAGTTTGTCACACAATCCTTGACTTTGAAGTTCTTGCGTCTCGACTTTACAGCCTCTTTCGGAGGCTCCTGAGTATCCGCCGCGAAGCCGACCACCTTTCGTCGTTTGACAGACGCCTCTCCATCAACGATCTGGCGCTTCTTGCCATGCTGAGGTTCTGGGTCGGGAGCGATCGGTGCCGGCACTGGTGGCTGTTCGCCTGATTTGGGTTGAGAAGTCTTGGGAAGGGATGACGTTGACAGAGAATCCAGAGGGTCAAGGAATTGCTGAGCATAATCATCACCATCAGGACGAGTCTCGTCATCAGCAGCAACATCTGGCGCAGGGTCCTGCTTGGGCTGATGGATCTGTGTCAATGCTATTTTTCGGGCCACTTCCTCGTCAGACTCGTACGACTGCTCATCTGACACGAATTGCAAGATGCTAGACTCATCTACGAGCGCATATCCAAGCTCAAGCTCTTTACTTGAAAGCTTCTGCGTTAGATTTGTGGCAGCGTCGGCAGCAGGGGTCTGCCACTTCTCATGGAAAAGTTCCTCGACGCTCTCCAACGTAGTCTGAACAGGAAAGTCTTCCTCACGAGGCTTGACGAAGGAGTCGAAAGAAGGAGCGTTTCCGCCCATTCTCTCGCGTTCGTCCTTGGCCAGCTCTTCCACAACTTTACGAAACTCTGCTTCATGTATCCAGCCACCGTTTTCAGTGTTCCTAGGATCGTGCGACATAGACACGAGCACTTCCGGTGGGAAGGGACTGCTGCTGGGATCTGTGATGCCCATGCGTTTCTTGCGTCTGATTGTTTCATCCCTCCAGAGGCCAGCCATAGATTGAACAAACTTTTCCTCTGGTGCCAGATGGTTGAGACGTTCGACAAAGTCATGATGCAACGCCCTGTCTTTCACATCGTTCCTGTTCAGAATGTCTTGTACGCGAATGTCGACCTCGAGACTGCAGTGGCTCTGGCGTTGAAAGTGGTCTGGGTGTAGGCGCTGCGAGTCGGGTATGGATCTGTCGTGCCACTCGTGATGAGGGTTGACGAGGTCTTGGACGTCCGGGACAGGGTCGCGGAAGAAGGGATTGTCGGTGTCGATGTAGTTGCAGCCGTACAAGTTGAAATCGCACATCCATTGAGCAAGGAACTGCAGATGGCTCTCGTAAGGTTGGAAGACCTGCTTCAGGATGGCACCTTGGTGAAGCAGATCCGACAGACGAGTCATGTTTGAAGGGTTGAGAAGGTAGACCTTCAAGAAGTATTTGAAGCCAACATGGTAGCCAAAGTATGGGACACCCTTGACGAGACTGATGTGGGCGACGAATATGGCTTTTGTGTCTGCCGTGTTTCTCCTATATGAGACTGCAAGTGCATGGTCTATGGACAGTCGAAGGGCTGCAATGTATTCGTCGACCGAGAGGCGGTCAAGAGGGCCGGTGTATTCGATGTAGAGGTACGGGAATGCGCCGTGGATGTGAAGACACACTTTCTGTCCGCTCTTGGTCGCGCCAAACACACGGACTACTGGCACTTGGGGGAGATCTCTCTGTGACAGCAATGACGGATCGCCCCATAGCGGCGGGTCGAGCAGTCCCGGGTATGCTTGATAGTGGTCCAGGCAGTTCAGTCGTATGCGACAGAGCACCATGACGGGCCTGTATCGGGTAGGTGGGCTGGACAATTCGTGACTTCCACTCTCATCTTCGCTTGACTCGATCTATGGGACGCGTAGATCTGGCCATTGCGACATGTTTTGCCACCGTCAGTCGCGTGAAATGGAAGGTGCGACCAAGGAGACGCGATCAGGGAAGGATGCAATTTGCACGCGCTGCCTGCATAACATTGCATAGTTGCGGCCCGGTCCATCGGCGAGTACGCAGGGACCAATGACCGCATACATAAACACCAACTTGAAACAAACACCTTCTCCGCCGCTTGAAACAAACGCCATTGCAGCCTGAATTCATTTCTGTTATCCAACGCAACAACGTCTTGATCTTAGACTCTGCAGTCCAAGTCTTTTCCGCGACAGACTATCATCTTCACTGCAGTCAAGATGGATGTTCTTCTGGCAAAAGTCACCCAGCAGGCTATGAACTATGCCATACGCTCGGGTATAGCAATCACAAGCACATATGCCATACGACAATGCACAAGACTGGTCAAAACCGCCCCTCGCGGTGGCAAGCGGGAAGAGCTACTAAATCTGCAAGTCCGCCTGGAAAGCAAGATCAGAATCATCTCACCAGCCATCGATATGATAGAGTTGATCGCGGCTCGTGGAAACACTTCACTGGAGTCTGCTGTTGTTCTCACAAAGGATCTACGCTGGGAGATACAAGCTCTCGGTATTCGTCTAGCAAATGCTGCAAATGAGGAAGAGTTGTACCGGCGCAAAAGTTCACGGGCAAAGTCAAAGGAGCAGAACGAGCTTGAGTTGCAACTGATAGTCTCGGACGTCAAGAAATTGCTCGCTCGGATTGAAGATGCGGTACCACTTATCAATCTCGCCATCACAACTTCCGGCGTCAACTTGTCTACAAATCTGCCGGCTACCGTCTCCCCATCACGACTTCTGCAGGCCAGCACATTCCTCACAGCGGCAGATTCTCAGTGTACGGCGGCGCCTGGTCAAAACGTTCAAGTGGGACCGGTTTATGTTCTATCCGTCTACATGCTCTTCGCCAGTCACACCAATAGGCCGCACGATGAGGAGAGCGCTCGCGAAGCTACCTGGAAGGAAGTGATCCACAAAGCCAGAGTCAAGCTTGTGCGCGTACCACTGGACAGTCTGTACAACCTACCAGGAAGCTTGACGACTCCAAGCGGCGCACGTTATTTTCCGAAGGAGCTGCCTTCAGATGGTGCATCGGTTGAGTATGCCTATCAGCTGGTCGTGATCGAGGATCTGGACGACGATCGAGTACACACTTTCGAAGAAGACGAATCTCAACCCGGTCCATTTGAGGAAGTCGCGCTCGCAGGTATCAGGGATGTCATTCCCATTCACGAAATCTCCAAGATTTTCTATGCCGATACTGGCAAGATTCTGAATATTGGCTCCGAAGGCGAGGCAAATAATCCGATTCTTTTGCTCAAACGCGACATTCATGCAGAGCCACCAAGACGTATGATGGAAAGAAAATACACAGAAGACCAGGAATACTACGACGATGATGAAGACTACGATGAACGACCTAAGACGCAGGACAGTGACGACACCGACCACGACGAACAAGCACAAATAAATGCCCAGATCCACCGCGACTCAACGCCACAAGTCCAAGGCGGCAAGGAAGAGCCAACGGTACAACAAGACCCAGACGCTCACTGGCGACTACCTCCAGACTTGGACCCCGAATGGATAGCCTTTGAAGTCTACACCGAAGACCCACCCACCGACGATGAGGAAGACGAAGAAGAAGAAGAAGAAGAGGACTCCACACCTCAACCATCTTCCTCTTGTACACGCAAACCCTCCCTCGACCCCACCCTCACAAACAGCATCTCCTCCCTAAACCTGACCTCATCCCCCACAAACAAATCCACCCAACTCCTCCCCCCCTCACCTCCCCAAAGTCGTAGAACCCCACAACAACAACCACCCCCCCAAATCCGCACTTCCCTCTCCCTCCTAGAAATGCTCATCCGCCTGACCGCACTCCAACAATTCCGCCAATCCTCTCACTTGACAATCGAAGACGAACTCCTAAACTTCTTCCTCGAAGACTCTGCCACCACAGGAGCTGGCTCCGACACCTCCTCGCGTCAACGAATACGCAGAGATGCGAGGAAAAGAGTGGGCTTTGATCCGTATGACGAAAGTCCGATCAAAAGGAGGGGGGAGGAGTATTTACAGCATCCGAGGGCTGGGAATACACCGGGGAGGGAGTTGGGCGAGTATGAAAGGGGTTATAGAGAGGGGAGTGAGAGGGTCGAGTTTGAGAGGGGGTTTAGGGCTGCGAGTGAGAACTTTGGATACACTCCAGAGGGGGTGAGACCGAGTATTGAGGGTGCGGGATACTTTTCGGGTAGGAGTAGTGAGAGTATGCCTTCTAGTCCTTCGCCGCAGATTCGAGGTACACCGCTGAGGGAAAGAAAAAGTCAAAGCCCAAGACTACAGACGCCAGAGTGGAAAGACAAGGGCAGAAGAAATGTCTTGAGAAAAGGCAACCCTATCCCCAAAAGTCCGTTAGGCAGAGAGAGCCCTGAGTCCTAAGTTCCGCATCGGAGAGGAGATGATTTAAGGAGACATCAAGCATCAAATACATCACAAAGCCGGGCATTAGCATAGCATAAGCATAGCGAATTTTGTTGTTCCTTTTCACATCTAACCCACTTTGCAAACGAAAACGAATGATTACTCTCCAAACTCCCTTCCACGCTACTAAAAAAACGCCATGCCTCAATCCTATTAGCACCAGAAACCTTCCTTGCGCCTCAAAATCCAGCGTTTGACCGAAAGTGATCATTCCACGTCTCATGTCTCGCGTGCTCATTAGCCTCGTCTGACTCCTCGGAATCTTTACGGAGCAGGGGAGTAGGTTCGTCGAACTTGAAACCAGACTTGTCCTCCTCAGTCTCGGATTGATGCTCCTCGGTCTCTGATTCGTCCTCCTCGGACTCGTCGGAAGCAGAATCGTCGGAAGAGGATTTGTTGGGCTTGGGCTTGGGCTTGTCCCTCTCGGATTCAGAGTCAGACTGGTCAAAGTCGCCGTTCCCGTCGAGCTGAGCATTTTTAGCAGAATCATCCTCCCCCTTAGACTGCTCCTCCTCTTTCTCAGACTCATATCCTTTCTTAGACTGCTCGTCTCCTTCAGCCTCATCATCGTCCTTGGCCTCGCCAGGTTCATCCCACAAGGCCTCCCGATGGATACTCTACTCCCAATCCTCCTCGTCACTCTCCTCTTCAATCTTTTTTGTTTCCTTTGCAGCATTCTTCTCACTCTTTTCGTCTTTTGGACTTCCTGCAGCACGACTGGTTGTTCCTGATACGATATCGTAGCTTGCATCAGACGAGGACACAGATTTGATGTCTTCCTCGTTCTGAGGCTGGGTGGGTGTTTCTGATTTCGAGGTCGCAGAGGCGGTGGACGGTTTGGTGGGTGTTGTGGTGGAAGGAAGGGTAGTGGTAGAAGCAGGCGACAGGTCTTTTGTGGGTGTGGAGGACTTGTCTTCTTCGTCTTCCGAATCGTCGGAGCCCCAGGATGTTTCTTCGTGGGTTGATTGTGCTGCACCTATCACGACTTGTCAGTATACCTTCTGAAGACCGAGGTAGGGTGTGCGACTCACCCTTGAGCACTTCTCGTCTTCTGACTTCCTCTTCCTGGATGACGTTGCGCAGGAAGTAATATCGTGTCCAGAAAGTAGCATAGTCGACCTTTTCCGGCACGACTTTCTCCATTGCCCTTCTCAACTCTGGGTACTTTTCGAGGTCCGCAGCAATAGCATCGGTCTTTGCCGAAATGTCAAAGTCCTTTGCAAAGTCGCTGTACTCGGGACTATCAGGATCGGTGATGAAGCTCTGAGCCGATGTGTGGATGACGTGAAGTTGAGCGTCGAAGCGAGAAGAGTGAATAACCCTCTTGCCTTCAGCGTCATTTGTTTCGAACAGGACTTCTGTGCTGGACGAGGAGGTTGAGGGAGCAGTGACGGTGACGGCATCGCGAAGGAAGGACTTGATGTTTGTGCCGAATTTGAGGAGGGCCTCGTCTGCTGCATCTTCGGCTGCTTGCATCTTTTGGAGGTTCAGGTTTGCCGTGGCTGCCGTGGCCTTTGAGCGCAAGAGCGCGACAAGCGAAGAAGCCTCCTTGACGATGTCTGCTGGCAATGAGTCTGGTCGTGCAACTTCTGCTCCTGCCGACGTGTCTCTTGTTCCTTCCTTTTCTTTTTCTTTGGAACTCGCCGTAGCTCCTTCTGGCAAAGCGAATGTCGGATCTGTGAAAGAAGTATTCGCCGCTCCAGCGTCTGGCTTGATACTGATGTTCCTCGTGCTCTCGACGATGGACTCTCTAAGCTCTCCAGCCACTTTCACCGCTTGTTCACTGCGACTCGCATATTCCTTTTGAGCGTCCGAGTAAAGACTTTCTCCTTGTTTCTTGGCTTGTGCGAAGAGGCCGCCCAGACGTGCTCCCCATGGTGATGCAGACACGGCTTTGAACGCTTGTTGTAACTCGGTGTTTAGGTCGGTAGCTGGACGGTCTGAGGTATTTTGTTGGCTTGAGCTGTCGGAGGGAAGAGACTCCTCTTGGATCTGATCGTAGGCAAAATCCATGGTGGAGGCGAGCGATGAATGTGATTAGAATGTCGGGCTGAGGATGGAAGGTTGGATGCTGCGTCACGACGAGCTCGACGCGCTTCACCGCTGCTGGGGTGGACAAGCTTTCAGGGTCGAGCTCCTTCTTCACATGCACCCAGATTCCATTCTCTCGGGAAGCCGCTGCTGTGCCACAATCAAGAGTTGATAATCGATTGTGACGGATGTGAGCTTCATCAATCGGGGTTGTGGTCTAGTGGTATGACATCTTCTTAGCATTGCTCTTAGAGCATTACTGAGTGGAGAAGGTTCTGGGTTCGATTCCCAGCTACTCCATTTTTGCCCTCCTGTTGCCTTGCAGGAGGGCTTTGTTTTTACTCGTTGATGCAGCGGGTGTGGGCAATTATGACCGGTGCTAAGAAAAGTTCGATTTCTGGCTGCTGCTAGTTTTGCTCGCAGGATGTCGACCAAAGTAACGCCGCAGTCTCAAAGGCCTTCCAATGTCCAGACTAGAGCGAGTATCCGCTACAGAGCTCCCACGTACAACTTAATGCTCTTTGCATAATATCTCATACTCTTTCATCTTGTGTCAATCATCTCTAGTGACTGCAGAGTCTCTAGTCGACTGAGCTATTAAGAAAACGTGAATCTCAAGCGCCGAAGTCAAGTATATGGGGTGACCCTGCCTGGATGATGTCCGTCTTCATAGTCTTGGCGTTACGCTCCTCTCTTCTCTCACGGTCGCGACTCAAACACATTCATTTCTGGATGAAGAGAATCTCGGTGACTCCGAGAAACGCTTTGTCCTACCAAGGTCGCAGCCAAGATGTTGGTGTACGTCGATCAACGTAAAGGGCACCCAACAGACACGCGACCTGCATCACCGGAAGGATCAGACAGGTTCTCGTAGCCGAGCTGTGTCGACTATGTGACCAGCACTCGCGCCTCCCATCTCGGACCATGTTCACTCTGACCACGGTGAGAACGACAGTCTGTTTACGAAAATGTGGGATGCTATCGGCCGCTTCGTCTTTGACTTTATAGTCCACATACCACTTAGTCGCTGGTATGCTTATCAATCTCAAGCAATAGCTACAGCTGAAGTTAAAGGTCCCAATGCACTGAATCAAGCTGCTGCAGATGGTGATGAGGAAGAAGTCCGTAGACTCCTGGAACAAGGCGCTTCTGTCGAAGGAATTCTGGATGATCGCCAAACGCCATTGCAATTCGCTGCTCAGGAAGGCCATACACGGATCGTCCAACTCTTGATCGAATATGGCGCGGATATCAATGCCCTCGGCTACAATGGCTCAGCACTCGGTCTTGCAGCCGAAAAAGGAAACGAGGAAGTCGTGAACCTTCTACTATCACGCAGAGCATTGGTAGACGGCAATGAAGGACCCTCATGGTCAACGCCCTTACAAGCCGCTTGTGGAAAAGGCCACTTTGGAATTGCAAAAGCCCTTCTAGATGCTGGTGCAGATGTCAATGCACTTGATGAGCCACGGCTTTCTCCATCACCATTGCGTTATGCGTGTCAAATCGAGCGGGACGATATAGCACATTTGCTACTGCAAAGAGGCGCCAATGTCGATGAGCGAGATACAGATCCTTCCTGTGGCTTGACTCCATTGCAATTCTGTGCAGCTGTGGGACATAAAACTCTGGTTTACACACTTGTAGAGTTTGGAGCAGATCTCGATGCACATCATCGCCTAGGCTGTCCTCTAGTGCGCGCAGTGACGAAACTCAACGATGCTGCTGAAACGAATATCGAGGTCGTCGAGTTCCTTCTCGACAAAGGGGCTGATATCGAAGGTGCACCTGGAGGAGAGACACCGTTACAAGCTGCTGCCGTCTCAGATCGTATTGCTATCGCGCGATTACTTCTTGACCGTGGGGCTTATGTTGATGCTCGCAATGCGTTATTTCTGTGTCCTTTGTATAACGCTTTTGTGGAGGGACACGAGAAGACTGTGGAGTTGTTACTTGAGAGAGGGGCGAGTGTGGATGTTGCTATTGAGGATGCGTTAGGGGTTGATAATCTTGTTGTTGCTGATGCATTGAAACGGCTCCAGGCATCACGCGAGGAAGACCAGATCAAGAGTCGCTTGCTCTTGTAGGCTTGATTCGACTTGTATCTGATGCAGTCGTCTGGTCATGTATCAATTCTGATCATTCAGCAAACCCAAGTTCATGCCATGATTTTGCGAAGAAGACAGTGTGATAAGCATCAATCTTGATGGAATCAGCAGCCGTACATCCGTAGGAAGGAGTCGACCCCCAATCACATGCAGATACGTCTAATCTTGTAAAAGGCTTTACTGGGACTCCGCAAATATTGTTCGTGTGAGACTAAGCTCGTTGCCAGATGTCAGAGTTGATGTATAAAGATGAGAATGGCGGAAATGCAAGATAAGTACTTGTCAACCTGTTGTGCTTAGTCAAAGACAAGAGGTTGTTCGAGGTCTTGTCTATAATTTTCAACATCGGAGAACTTCCCGGAGCGATCCTACATCTTAGATCATCTTTATAAGCTATGCTACTTTTACTGCTTGAGTCCCTACCTCGAAACCTTTCGCATGATGTTTAATTGTGCTACAAGAAACCTTACGATTCCAGCCGGATGGTTGATGACTTAATCTAACGTAGTCGTATCCAAGTCTAGAAACTAGAGCAAGTCCAGTACCTGCCACCTCAATGGAAACCGCCATCTTGATGAAAATCGATCAAGGGGGCGCCTTAAAAAACATAGTAGGAAAATTTCCATTTGATATGCGTAACCTAACGTACTTCCTAGAATAATGTAATAAATTAGCATTATAAGTAAAGTTCGCTATAGCCTAAAAGACTGCCGATCTAGAAATGTTAAGATTTGATGGCCGATCTGTAAGAATCTCTTATATCTTTTCGCATGACGGACATGAAGAGCTCTGAGACTGCAATCGAAACTCATGCGGAGCGGCTCACAGTCAAAGTTGTTTTCGGTGACGGAGTGATACTCAACGAGACATTGGGAACGGAGCATTTTGAGATGACTGAAAACGAGTTTTCAAGAAATCCTTGACCCAGACAGATATTGCTTCGGCATAATTATCAGTGCTTAGACACCATGAGCATGAGGCGATCGTGTCATTGACTAGATGACGACTCTCGAGTTTGAGAGCTTATGGCATTTCGTCGTCGTTAATATAGCGCGTAGCACTTCAAGACTTCGCAAAGTACAAATAGACATGATCTATCTAACCCAATCAAAACTCAGATTGAGCACGACACGCTCAGCATTATCCATCTGGTTCATTACCTGGTGTCATCTCAATAATTCTCCGCCAACCCCATACCAGCATAATCAGGCACACTCCCGCATGTAAACGTCCTCTCCCACGTCTTACTCGGTAAGATGCCCGCAGCCAATCCATCTTTATAACTCCACTGCGTAGCACTCTCAGTCTTCCACGTCCAATAAAACCACCCCCACCCTTTCTCGAAACTATACATTTGCGCCTCTGCAAAATCTCTCAACCACTGTTTATAGCCATCCGAGTAAGACGAGGGCGATGCATTTGCATTCGTGCAAGAACAGCGAGGAGAATTGGCGGTAGGACAGGTGGGGGAAAGTACACTGCCGTCAAGAGAGCCGCCGGGTGTGGAAATCATGTTTAATGTGCCTTCCCAGCGAGAACCTACGCCTACGTTGTTGAGATAAGTGGCGCAGTCTGTGTCTGCTTGACTCCATTCTCCGCAAAGTGTGGGCCCAAAGCCTGTCGCTGTGTCTGAGGAGCGTAGAGTTTGGTTTGTCCAGCCTGAACATGCAAAGTCTACTTTTTTGCTGTGATCGAGGGCGATTTGTTGATTGTTGAAGATGACGTATTGGTGTACATCTAGGAGTAAATTGTCATAGTCTTGGAGTTCTCCTTGCCAGTTGTCTAGACCGCGGAAGCCGTCGCCAAAGGTTATGATGGCTGTCATGTTGTTGGCGCGAATCTTTTGGATCGCGGATTTGGTCCAGGTCAGCACTGTGTCGACGTCTAGATATGTCATTTTGGGTTCGTTGACCAGACCGTAGATTGTGATGATGTTCTTGTAGCGCGATTGTGAAAAAAAGATCGATAGTTGAGAGTGAGTGTCGAGAGTACGTTGGCCGTTCAGCGTGCCGTCTGTACCATTTAGCCAGTTTATGGCGCCTTGGTGTCCGCTGTGGTTCCAACCATTTTGACTGCCTGGGGCACCATGAAGGTCGAGATTGATACGGAGACCATATTTGCGAGCCCACTCTATGGCTCGAAGTAGATAGCGCCAGGAGATCTTGGAGACATATGGGTCGCCCTCGTATGTTGTGACTGCCCAGTATGAAAAAGGGATGCGTACATGATCAAAGCCAGCAGCCTGTATACCTGCAAAGTCTTGTTCTGTGATGAACGTGGCGTAGTGCTTTTCCAGTGTCGTTTGAGCTCTGCTGGCACCGAGCTTACTGCAGAGCGTCCATTCATCGATTACTCTATCGCTGGTCTTGAAGTCGGAGAAGAGGGAGGGGGTGATGACTGGTTCGATGCTGAGCCAGCCTCCAACATTGACACCTCTGATGGGCATTTTGCCATACTCCCAGGACTTATCTAGTGCTGGCACATTGTCGTTTGCTTTTGCCGAATCGTCCCAAGTTTCGTTGAGCCCCATGAGGGAAAGACCACCAACGGTGGCAGCGGTATACGTGACATTAAAGTCCGAAGTGTCGTACCAAGTGAACGGGTCTAGGATAGTTCCTTGAGCTTCTGTTGGTATGTCCGACTCTTTCATACCGTCCAGATTCTTGTTCGAAGGCGAGCCTGCCGAAGAACTTGTGTCGCTGGCTGTATCCGCAGGTGAAGATGACTTTTTCTTGTTGGACAAGACCACGCCTACTGGTATCACAATTGCTAGTATGACTATAATGATGATACCAACAATACCTAGAGGAGCTGTCAGAGTCACGACATGCCCTTTTCTGCATCATACTCACCAATCTTTCGTCGTTTGCGCCTTCGTGCCTCATTTCCCTCAGACTCGGCACTACCGGCACCACCTCTCATTCGCACCCGTCGGTCGACCAGTACCACCTTCTCATCGTAAGGCTCAGCACCACGCTCCAGATAAGTGCCGCTCACGACTCGCGGTTGTTGTCCACGCTCGCGATAACGGTGTTCTCCTCCTTCTCTTTCTCGCCTCCGTCTTTCTCTTCTCTCCCTTCTTTCCCTCCTCCTTGCCTCATCCTCGATACTCTCGTATCTCTCAGTCCTCTTGACACCTCCATTGCTATTCCAAGTCGCATCCCCCACATTCAAGGCGTCCAATTGCCCGAGAGCATCCGCACTCAACCCCCGACTCGCAGAGTTACTGCTTTCCGTCCTCTCATCTTCTGTATAATGATATTTCTTTTTTCTCGGTCTCTCTTTCCTCGGACTTTGGGACTCTGAATCTCGTCTACGATGGTGTCGTGGTGACTGGGGGAGTAATTCGCTTGCACTGTCGTTGTAGCGATGCCCTTTTCGCCGTTGATGGCGTTGTGCGTCTGGATCTCGTGGATCTCGTGGATCTCGTTCGAGGTGTTCGCGGGGTGTTCGTGGCATATTGACGGGTGGGAATTATGGTTATCGGGGAATGTTTGTAAAATAACGGTTGGTTCGAGGATTGTGATGTGATGGGTGTGCATCATGTTCCCCAGACTCTGTCAACACAATGGTTGGTGGGGTGACGGATGTGGGGAAGAAAGCAGGGTCGCCATTTTCCATGGCCGTGTGTTCAATTCTGTCATAACCATTCTTCTGTAATTGAAGCAGAGAAGCAGAGCAATGACGAGCTGTAAACGTGCGCAATTTCTATCACGCTAGAGCAGGCAATCGATGGAGTTGAAGAAATCGAATATCTCGACGACATTGCTGCGAGTCAAGGGAGTGCTATGCCTCAACGCAGCTTCTGATGAGGATTGATCTGTGAACTTGAAGCAAAAATAAATGTTTGCTTATAAATGGTGCAGCGAAATTTGTCTCGAAAAGCTTTTGGGGATTATAGTTTTCATAATCAATTGCACTTCCTCGTCACGTTTACGACGCGAACGATGCTCGTGTTCAAGAAGAAGGTTCAACGAACGTGACGAGGCGTTCATCCAGACTCTCCGATCGTTGGAACTGTGATGCTGCGGAAAATCCATTCAAAGACGAATCCTTGGTATCCAGGAGCCAAGCGCTATTAGCACAAAAATCCAAAGGAGTAGAAACTTTTTGTTATTGTCTGAGGACTTGCTCAAACCAGTGAGCGATATGCTGTAAGTCCTGCGTTTGACCTAGCGACCACAGTTGTAAAGCTTCGGGCTGTCTGTGATATATTTGACGCTCAGCCAGCATATACGCGGCTTCCTTTGCCATCTCGTCTCCTTCAGCCGCGACCGTCCGGATCTCTTGCTGCACAATACTCCTCTGGATCAGTCGAGCGAATTCTTCGGCTTGATCAGATAGCGGACTAGTCACGGCAGACGAGATGCGCATCTGAGGTATTCTGAGCCCGCTCCCTGCATTGGGCCATCTCTTGTGACTCTTGCGAGGCTTTTTCGAATGTACTAAATCATCTGCCTGCTTGACCGGATTCTGCAGTCTGTATGAGAGCGAGCTCATCTTCATCTGCTGCCGGTGAAAGTCATCTCGTTCGAGCAAAGATAGCTCGGCGAATTCATCTGCAGGCGTCTTGGGCTGGGGTGATGGTACTGCAACTCCTGGCGATCGAAAGTTGAACATTGGCGATGCGAAGGTATCAAAGTAATCTTCAGGCCTTCTGAAAAGACTGTGCCTCGCTTTGAGCAATGCGCTAGCGCTGAGTACTTCGTTGTCTGCAAATGTCGAGAAACTGTTCGAGCGTAGTTTTGCTTTGGTCTTTGGTCTTCGGCCACGTTGAAGCCTTTCAACAAAGGAAGAAAACTGTTCTTCGACGGTCTCATACTCGATTTCATTCTCCTCAGGGAATACCCAGTCTAAAACGGGCTCATTGATGGCAGCAGCGGCCATGTATGGACCTTGTAGACGACATTCAGTCAAGGTGAGCATGGCAGCGAGACTACCTCCAAGGAGTTCACCACACACGCCGAGCTTGACTCGTTGGTTGAAGTCTCTACCAGGACGATAGAAAGCTTTGGTGGAAACCAGATGTTCCAAGACCCAGTCGTAGCCTGTCAAGACATCATGAACAGGTGTAGGATAACGATGTTCTTGCGAACAACGATAGTTTATCTGCACGACAGTGGCCGAAGTGACGGCTGAAAGTGCGGCGCCAACATTAACCGCAGGAAAGGCGGCAGGCAGCAAGGGGCCGGGAGGAAGGTACAAAATTATGGGCAGCGCGGGCCCCGAAGCAACAAGAGGGTGGAACAAACTTTAGGGGTAATTCGAGTCAGAAGGGAGTGTTACGCAAGCCAGCGATGGATTTAAAAATACGATGAGGGATATACGAGCGCCCCAGCGACGATGAAGACTTGCCTTAGTGTAATGTGACCATTAGATCTGCACGGAATGGTTACCTGCTCTCTACGCGAAGAAGATAGTGTCGAGTACTGGTCGTAGATAAAGCGGTGAAAGTTCAAACGTGAAGTCTGTGAGGAGCGCAACAGACAGCGATAAGACAGCAGCATGGGAATGATGATAGGTTGGAAAAGACAAGTGTAGCGACATCGAGGGGAAAATGTCACTGTGGTGGGACGTTTCGATCGAGTAAACTAGACGATTTTAGGTTGTGGTGTCTTGAGGAGATTACGGCTGGCCAGGCGTCGACGACGGCAGAGGAAGAGAATTGGCACGTGTTTGTGGGGAAGGAGCCCGTGGACCCCTTTGAGAAGAAACAAGCTTCGTCGACCGGGCGCTAATCGATGAATGCAGCACTAGCTCGACGCCGCATGTACCATTTGACAAGTCTCGTCCTCAGCCAGATGGCTGAACACCACGAACTCACGCAAGCGGTCGGCTTTCTCGCTTCTCTTGTTCCTCGTGTAATAATACTCTGAGCGCCCCACTGTCTTTACCGCAACTGTTCCTTCAATCTCTCCCAACCTCATCTCTTCAGCTCAAATTCCTAGTTCTCCTTCCGACCTTCCTCACACAAAAACAGCCTGGACCCTTAGCATTGTTATGGTTGATCGATAATTCGACATTATATTTCTTCGAACCTAAGAAAGTGCCTCTGACCTTGTCACTGATCTGGGTCGCTCACTTTATAATCAACACCTTCAATTTGTTGCACCTCACCTAATATTACCTATCCTGTGCATCATTCCTCCCTGCGTTGAGCTGCAATGCCTGACGCAGGCCGAGTCCGGGCAATCTTCTCGCTTGTCCGCAATCTTTCTCTGGCCCTCATTTTCTACGCCGCGATCTACGCCACTATCCAACTTGCACAGGATCCTTCAGCTAGACACAAAGCCCGTCAACAAATCACACACCTCACAGATGTCGACATCATCAAGCAGAGCGAGACAGAGAATGTGCAGATACCACTAGTCAGCACTTCTCGCACCGTAGTCATCAATCCTCACGCCAATGTGTTCAATCGACCCTCAAGTGCTGTTGTCCCCCGCGACGACTTCTTCGGTCCTCGGCCGCATGTCGACACAGAAGCCGACATACAAATGCTCGTAGAAGAATGCAGAGGCTCATACGAGGGTGTTGAGAAGATGCGCGATGTTTTCAGCTGCTTGGAGTTTCTCTCGAATAAGGAAGAGAAATACTATCGTTTGCCTGAGCAGGTCAATCGCGCAAGTGAACAAGACCCAAAAAAGGCAGAATATCTCAATGCAGATGGATTTGGCAACACTTTGAAGCATTACGTCTCTACAAAGGTCGTCAAACCTTCTTCGAAGACAACCCTTGGATTCTGTTCTGGCCCTATCATTCCTTATCACGTCTACTGGGCTGGCCCCGCTACATGGCGTCTTGAGGCCTTTGTCAAATCATATCTCTACACTCAAAATCTGCCTTGCAGTCGACTATGGCTATGGGCAGATACCGACAGAGCTCCAGATGCTGTAGACAAGATGCTAAATCATGACCCTCTGTTTGCTCGTTTCTTACCCCTGGTCGAACGCGGCGACATCAGAGTCCTACCATGGAAATTTCCCACAAGGATGCCCCTGCCGAAAGAGTTCGACAACACCGACGGCGTAGGCTACTACAAGACTAAGGGCCTACCTAATGCTGAGGGCGAAGTTGCCATCGCTGACGGTCTTATCGAAGATGCCAATGGTCAACAATGGATTACTCTGAGCCCAAAGCAGATGACTTTCTTCCCACAAGCAATCTCCGACACCGTGCGCTTCATCATCCTGCATCAACACGGCGGAGTGTATCTTGACATGGATGCATTGATGCTCCGTGATCTCCGGCCTTTGCTTCTGCCTCGAAACCACTCTTTCGCCGAACGCTGGGGCGCTCATAATAATCCCGGCGATTACAACACTGCAATTATGAGTCTGACAGCCAACTCTTCTCTCTCCAGTTATCTCTTACGCGGAGGTGTACGTATGGGTCTCAACTTCCACCCTAGAGTCATTGGCCGCATGATCTGGAAAGAAGGTCGCGATCAAGAATTTCCTATGCTTGAAACCGCTGCTTTCGATCCCATCTGGACAGAATTCAATTGGGATAGACAGGGCAGATGCACGATACCTTGTCTACGCGACTACGGCGCTGTATTCAAGAATACCCTCAAGAATGAGTGGGAGAGCTACGATGATGTTCAACTTTCCCGCATTAATCAGAACACTACAGCTTCCAACGATGAGGGCCTCAGAAGTCAAGTCTCTCGCTCTGCCAAATTCCGCCAGAGAGCCGTGGCAAAATCCCCTGCTTCTGCATCTACGCATATCACTATAACGCCCATGCCAGGCCCCATGAATAGTTTCCCTGCCCCTTCTGCTTCTGACATCTATGCTCTAAACCACTCTGGCGCTGTTCTGGAATACAAGCTCGAAGAAGACAAGTTCCCACCTACCAACCGCACACTGGAGCATTTCTTCAAGGGAGCATGGACATATCATATTCACAATCAATGGCTAAAGGAGCCCGAGCCGGGGAGTTGGTTAAACGTTTTGCAACAGGCGCACAATGCATTCTTCGAGGGCAAGAGAACGAATCCCTATGGAGAGACATGGTCAGGACCGGATGTAGCAGCTTACAATCTCTGGAACGATATGGTGTAGATGAAGGCAAAAGGCTAAACAGAGATGGAATTGAGCAAACGCTGCAGTTTATCACCCCAAGCCAGAAAAATAATATGATCAACGACCAAAATTCTTCCTTTTCTTTTCCGTCTTTGACTCGTCTCAACGTGGACTTTTTCCCCTTCTGAATCTTTGCCATCACAAATTTCATTCGCTGCAGACTTAAGCCACTGTATATCTTCGGAACCTGCATAGTTCACTTAACACGCAAGGTCACATACAGAAGAAAGGCATTTCAATCAAACCCCCACAAACTCTCTTTACCTCGACTCAAGAAAAACGCAACTGCCTATTTTCCAATCTCTAGCTTAATTACCTCTTAAGTCCGCCTCCAGCTCTACACACCACACAAGCTTTTCTAACCCCCCCCTAATCAAATCAAGCCTTATTTAAAGCTTTTCGCTCCTTCCCAAAGTAGCTCGAAAACGAAATCGTGCAGAGGGTTCAGTGACATATTCTCGGTGACATCTTTCGTATCATCGACCACTCATATCCTTGATGTATGTATTTACGAGTAGGACGCGCGGCAAAACGAGAGACTTTCGCGGGCTATACGATAAACGGGGTGTCAGCCACATCGAATCCTTCCACCTTTAAAGGACAAAAAAAACTTTCAAGACGAGCTTTCGACACGAACAAATGTTGTTGCCTGGAAGAAAGTACGAGAGAGGTGCAAACATCAATGCTACTGCTGCCTTGAAATACGAGAAGTCTAGCAAACAGCGGCAATGTAAAGCGTCTCTTTTTTTTTCTTTTTTCCATACTTCTATACGGGAAAAGGGGGTATCTCTGTTTCTTGTACAAGGACTGTTGGAAATGCCTTTGGAGCCGGGATACAAAAGGGAAGTAAAACGCCAATCCTGTGCCTCTTACTCCTGTCTTCCTTCAAACGTCGCTATGCCAAACACTCCATGCTGTATCCTCGTGAACCATTGTCTCAGTCTTAATTATGTAAGCTCGTCTGTCCGATCTTGTTTATGCAAACTCGTCTATCCAATCCGTTCACTTCATAGGCAAATCTTTAAACACACGCTTAAAGATGTCCTTACTCTTGTAGAGGTTGGTCAAGCGAAGACGCTCATTGTCCAGATGGGCGCTGTCAGAAGCCTGTCCACAAGGAAAGTGTGCAGCTGGGGCTCCAAACTCCTTCTCGAGGAAGCGGATGGCAGGAATCGAACCACCTTCTCTAATGTACAGAGGCTTTGTGCGCGACTTTTTGGTAGAAGGTTGCTGTATGGGCAAGTTGATGCTGTCGTTGGTAATATCCGATAGTGCAGAAGTGTTTGGTCCACCGTTCGCGAGGACTGTTGAGGTTGTGGGTGAGGGCTTGGATGCGTGCATGTTCTGTATGTCTTCCTTCTTTGGTATCGTGACCTTGAGGACGTTCTCCTTGCTGACTGCGAGCGAGGATTTTCTGCGATGCTGGGGCACTTCTGGGATGGGACCCCAGACATCCATGATTGCCTTGTCGAGAGTTTGGAAGATCTGGTTGTTGAAGTCACCCAGCCAGGGCTCGGCTTGATGGTCGATTGTGACGGTCATGCGGTTGTGCGAACCAAGCTTGTTGAACTCTGACTGCAAGTACTTGATCAACGCATCACCAACAGTGTCTGCTTCCTGGTTGGGTACCAGACGGAGTGATAGTGCTGCCTTTGCAAGTCTAGGGATGATAGTTGCGTTTGCGGGGCCCGAAGTTTGGAAGCGGTGAACCGTCAAAGAGGCTTCACGCCAGCGGCGCATCAGTGAGAGAGCGAGGTCGTGAGGATCACCAAGATCAGGATTTCTTGCAACTAGTGCTTGTGTAATGTCCTCGTATAGGATCTCCTCCTCTTTGCTCAAGTCTGGGATGGGGTCGTAGAAGCTTGGAATCTTGATCTTGCCGTGAGTACCTGTGAGGGTGGAAAGGAGCATGACAAGATCTTTTAGAGGTTCGTCAAGCTGTGAGCTTCCGTCAACACCACTGTGCAGATCAGGGTGATCACTTTCCACTTGAACAGTAGCATGAACAACACCACGAAGGCCGTAGGTGATGCAGGGTATCGAGTCGTCCAGCCAATAACTGTTAGCAAGCAGGATCCAGTCGACATCTCCAATGATATACTTGTGCTGCTTGACAGCCTTTGCAAATCCACGCGAACCACTTTCTTCCTCACCTTCGATTAAGAAGATGACATCTGAGCCCAGAGCTTGTTCAGACATGAGTTCGGCGCAGGCAAAGATGGCTGCCATAATGGGACCCTTGTTGTCTGATGTGCCTCTGCCGTAGAGGTAGCCGTCCATGCCTTCCATGACGAAAGGATCAGTGACCCATTTGCCTTGCTCGTTGTCGGCAGCGACAACGTCATAGTGACCGTAGAACAGGACTTTTTTCCTGGTGGCTGCAGTGGATGGGTTACCTCTAAAGCGAGCGAGGATGACAGGGTTTGAGCCGTCCTCGGTGGGCAACATCTCGGTAGCAGCACCGAAGCTCTTAAAGACGGAGCGGAGATAGGAAGCACCACGACGACAGTCAGCCTTGTATCTGGGGTCGGAAGAAACAGTACGATAAGAGATGAAACGCTTGAGATGGTCCAACATCTGTTCGTCGGTCGTTCTCTTGACGGCCGTGGGAGACATGATGCAGTCGCTGACATCCCAAACAGCGACAGTGTTATCGTTGGCTCCAGTAACATACATGGGTTTGCCCTTGTAGTAAGTGAAAGCTGAAGTCAAGATCTGACCCTCGTGAGCGTGAAGTCTACTCGCGCATTGATATTGACGGTCGAATTTCTGCTCCATGTTAGTCCAAGTTGAAGAAGAAGACGGTAGACTACTTACTCTGACGTAACCGGTGACGGCGGCCGAGAACATGTATCCGCCTCCTATGCAGATAGATAGGACATCGTCTCTGTGTGCCTTCAAGCTTCTGACAAGCTGTCTCGTCTCGAGGTCCCAGACGTTGACTTCACCACCAGTGCGACCAGAGTAGAGAAAGGTGCCGTCAATGGCAATGGACAGGATGGACTGGCCTTCCTCTCTACCGTCATCAAGACTGTAGAGAAGGTCAACGGCACCTCCACGGTCGGCATCCATGGTCCAGAGGTTGATCGCACCGTCTCCACCAGCAGAGATCAAGACCTGATCGCCAGGCGCGTCTGGCACGACGCCCTTTGCCAACATCATGCAGTAGACGTAGCCAAAGTGAGCAAAGTGCTTGATGTTATCCCGATCAATCTCCAAGACTTCACCTCCAGCAGCATGACGAGCAGGAAGACCGTGATCGGCAGGTCTGGGAGTCTGCACTCCACCAGGTCCGCGCGAGTCGAAGAAAGGGTCTTGTCTCAAGGAGGGGTGATCATTCTTTTTCGGCTTGGGTCTCTTATCCTTCTCTTTCAAGTCGTACCACTGGATACTGGTGTTCTGAGCTCCGAGGTAAACGGTGCGTAGGAGTGATGAGTATGCGACGCAAAAGACATCGCCGGTATCGTAGCGCGAGTATAACGAGTAGACGTGTTGATACGTCTTCAAGTCCCAGACGTTCGTGATGCGGTCTGCGGCGCTGGAGAAGAGCAAATTCTCATCTTCGCAGATGCAGAGGTCGAGGACGCTGCTCTTGTGCGCTTCGAGCAGAGCGATGCGCTCGTACGTGTCGAGAGAGTAGACGAGAATCTCACCGCGTTGTGTCCCAGCAAACACTGCGTTGTTCGACAGGGCAAGCGCGAGGATAGATGCGTCGTGGCGGAGTCGGTGCGACAAGGTGGGAAGGTTGTGCTGTTGCTGCGTCTCTTGCTGGTAACTGCCTCTTGACGGAGGAAACGATGGCCGATGGGGAAGGAGCTGCTCATCCGTTTCTGAGCCTGCATTCGATGAATTCACCGTTAGCGATGAGCTATAACGAAAGGCGGCCGCCATGATCTAGTAATGCTACACGCAGAGTTGACAATTGCTTGTGATCATGCGACACTTAGTCACAGCTCACTATCGCTACGCAGTCAATCCCCAGCGCCTAACAACAACTCACTGCAATCTTCACTTTCACTCACCAGTCCCAACTTCGTGCCCGTCTGCTGCTGTTTCGAACACCGGCCATGCTCCACCGCAGTTCATCTTATAGTCCTCAACTGAGTAACAGAAGTACCCACAGACTATCCTAATCCGAGCTACAACTTTTGGGCTGTCCCTGACACGCACGTCATACTCGCCAGACTTTGCGACATCGGCAACGCTTTCCCTCTGAATCATTGTCACTTCTTTTATTCAAATAATGCATAAATCATAACTCTCATCTCTTACTGTGCCATCTACATTTTCTGATCCAGCTTTCTCAAGAATCTTCCGACTCCTTTTTCTGTCTTCTTCAACCTCTCCTCGAAGCCTCCGGGTTTGAATGGCACCTGCTGCTGCACCTTGGATCCGTGTCCGTGTCCATGCGCCGATACCTCTTGCTCTGTGGGTCTGTACGCTTGACTATGCACTGCAAATGCCTCGGTTGGCAATGTCAACCGCGAAGATTGCGCTCCGTACGTGTAGTTTGAGAAACCACCATGAGGTGTTGAACCTAAGCCTGGTGACTGAGGGAAATGCTGCGGTGCAAATGCTGGCGACTGTAGCGGTGTGTGTATCCCGTACGCGGGCGGCTGGCTGGGCGTACCTGGAACACCTGGTGACTGCAGAGGCGTGTGCATTGAAAAGCCAGGTGACTGTGGGTACTGAGCTGACTGGTGTTGCGGGTATGATGCGTATTGAGTCTGGGCATGATGCTGCTGTTGAGGCGTGCTGCTTTGTGAAGACGTCGGAGGTCCTGCGAACGAATGCGCCGTCTGCAAGCTGGGATGAGTGGAGTGTGTGGCAAGAGGTGGTGGAGGTGGGAATGACCCGAGGCTCGTCGCCCTTTGTGGTGGCCCAGGAAAGCCACGCTGTGGTGGAACATTGTTGTATTGCGCCCCAGCTGTTGTGTAAGCACCTGGATGGTCGTGAATTGCTGTAGCAGTGAGACCAGTTCCGCTACCTGCATCAGGTGGTGGTGGCGTTTTCTCTCGATGAGCTATTGGTTCGGGTGCAGAAGGTGCTGCTGGATTGTACGGAGCCAATTGAGACGCCGACATAGGTGGTGAAGCTAGAGCTGTCTGTAGAAATACCGTCCTCTGACCTTCTGGAGTGTGGCCTTGTCGACTCTGATGCGATGCGTTCGAGACAGTACTTGCCGCACAGGCATGTGGCGGAGTGTGGATAGCCATACTCTCTAGCTGCTGCACCACTGGGCTCATGCTCCCGTCGTGCTCTGGAAGAGGTGCTGCTTCATGTATGTCGAGATTCTGCTGAGGCAGGATACGCTTCATGAGATCCAAGAACTTGATCGCGTCGTTGGTCGTCCAGAGATAGAGGTCCAGAGTGTGTATCTTGTACAGATATTTGTGTTCATGCGTCAGGCCAAAGGCTGGAAGATGCCAATGAGAGTGGTCCGCAGGTCTTGGTGAAGCGCCTCCATGTCTCAGGCTTTCCACACCTATTGTGAACAAGTTCGGATGCTTGTATGAGTTTGCGAACATGGCATGATCCAGGTCTGCGAGTATTCGTCAGTCACCAATGCATGATTTGGGAATGTCAAGGCTAGACATACAGCCATTGAAGGCATCCTGGTCAGGAGTCCCGGCCGAATTGGCGACCTCGAGACGAGCTCGCCTCTGAGTAGAATTGTAGTACAAATACAGATACGAGCCTTTGTCGAAGCGATGATGGACAGGCTTCGAGGCAGGTTGATTGAAGTAGGCATGTACATCGACGAAGCTACTACAAGTCAGTACTTGAAGAGCGAGGATATACATGCTGTCCAACGTACATGTTCAGAAGCAGTGCCTCTCCAGGTAAGGCAGGCATTCTCAAGGTCGTGTTGTTTGTGGCCTCTGAGTTCTTTCTCGATAAGGCTGATACCTCACAACATCCACAACATGAATGTAAGCCTCGATGAACTCAACAAGATGAGCAATGTAATCAGTGCAGAGGTAATTGAAGATATATTCAATGGAGAAAGCGGTCGGGAATTTGACCAAGAGGCCCAACAGCAAAAGAAAGAGCGGAGACATGTTGATGGCGGGGGAGGGGATCTAAATATATATGTGGCATGACAATCGCTTGCTTCTTGAGATGCAATTGGATGGTGGCATAGAGATGATGCTATCTTCTGCAGGTAGTCGGGCGCTTACCGTGTCGCAAAGGTGGTGGGCGCTATCACATGTTGATGATGAAGGGCGGGCTGTTCGGATGTTGATTGGCCCGCTCTCGCCTTTTGCTCCATAGCGGAACCCCGACCGCCAAGACTCGAGACAGAATGTGAGAAAGCCGACCGCGATATTCATGAATTAATTGTTCCTGCATCGCCCTATACCACACCACATCCGCTCACACGCGCGACGACTCTACGCTTGCATCCTGGGCTGTCGAACAAATCTTCCCTCCACAAATCTTTCGTCAATCACTCGCGCCGAGAGGGCGTCCTATATCAACACCATGTCTTTGGTCAACCTCGCCCACGTCTGCTCGCACATGCAGAACGCATCTCTTGCCCGCCTTGGAGTTACGTCAATCCCTCTTTCTCGCATGCACCTCTCGCTGTCTCTCCTCCTCCAAAAGCAAGGCTTCCTCTCATCCGTCACCCTCGGCGGCCCCACACCACCCGCAAAACTGCTGCCACCAGCACACGTCGACGAGAGCGCCACAACACCGTCAAAATCTGTCACTCAAGAGCTTGAGGAAGTCACACAACAAAATCGCGCAACAAGAAGGCTATGGCTTGGCATGAAGTACTGGGACGGCGAACCCGTGTTGAGAAAGATGAAGTTGTTGTCAAAGCCCACAAAGCGTATCTGGTTGAGCAGCAACGAGTTGGGAGAGATTGTTAGAGGCAAAGACTGCAAGTTCATCAGAGGGCTGAGACAGGTTGGAGAGTGCATTTTCGTCAGCACTGACAAGGGCATCATGGAGGCACGAGAGTGTGTCGAGAGAAAGATCGGCGGTCAGGTCCTTTGCCGCGTCTGGTAATGTGTTGCCTTGCTCTGTCAAGCTCAGTAAGCCACCACTGCGCTGATCGTCTGTTCTTGTGTAGAAATACCTGGCATATCTGGCGCTCCACGGTTCTCCTTTTCTTCTTCTACCATGTACAAAACACAACTTTTCAAACAACTCCAAACCGTACTTCCAAATTATGCAAGTGGGACTTCAAACATTGCGCATCAGTCAGCCGCGCATCATCTGCGGCATCATTATCCGTATCGAGTCTGGCTAAACAGTGAAAGCGAACAGGATAATCCAACTTCCCAACTACTCTACACTGTCCTCATCACTCCTTGTAGTCCATCACCAACACCTCTTCTTCAACCCCCAGCTTTGCAGCCAGTGAATCAACGAAAAGAGATTTTCGCATCAGCTCGAGATAGTGCAATACGAGCGACACCATGCCACCAGACAATAGAGACAAAGCTCCAGAGGTCATGGGCTGTATTCCAAAAACATGTTTGATAAATGAAAAAAAGATTCCAAGTGGTCAAACTAGGAAAGAACAGATACTACACTTGATCTAAGCCAGAAGGCAAGAAGACGTGAGGGAAGGAAAGGGAGAGGAGGGAAGAGGAGGGCCGTTTATATAGGGACGAGGAGGGGGGGGCGGGATTATGTAAGCGTGACTGCTGCCTGGAGCGCTGCCTAGAATGTGTCATTGAGAAGTGATGGTGATACTGGCAGTGAAGGATCCTGAGGAAGTCACGATTGCTGGACGTGTTGTTGTTGTGCCAGGCAACAGTGGCATGGTGAGATGGATCTTATCTAATCTTGGCAGATCAATGAGACGCCCAGGCATCCGAACGAAAGTTTGTTTGACACTTCGTTTACTCCTCCACGTTCAATCCTTCGATGTAAAGACCGTTTGCACATGATTCGAACAAGAGGGCCTCATCAGATTCGAAGGCTATCGACACCGAGGCAGTATGAACACTAAGTAAATAAGTACTATCATATTCCCGAGATCCTTTCGCCTCCAATCACGCAAGAGATTTCTATAGATAGTCCGGTCAGGAAAACAATGGCTGGTGATGGATCAACTTTGCGCTCCTCATATACGTCCATGAAAGGTCTAGACAGTTCCATGCATGCAACATCTCAATTTGGCAATATGATCGAGAGATTGACCACCAAGAAGATTCAACCACAGTCCACGCCAAGTGTCCGCGAACAATCTCAAAGGTCAGGAATTTCCGCGAGAGAAAGCTTTCTATGGTTCTAATCGGTCTGAGAATGTTGAAACATCAAACCCAATTTGGAGGATGAAGTTCAAATCCAACCCAAAGGGCACTATCGGCTCGAAATTCGTGCCTACCTTTCAGTTACAGATGTTCATAAACCAGGACGAGTGCTTCCAAACCATCACATCCATAGAACCATTCAAAGATCAGTCGCTAGAGCAGTTGAGGCTGATTGACTACGAAAGTTTGCATCAAAGTGACTCGTCGCTAAGCAGTGAACCTGGTCTGCCTGTCGCGCCGGGTAGTGCAGCCCCTAACGCCAACACATTGGCTGCTTCTGGTGGTTCTGACAACACCAAAATGGAGACACAATCTGCACAGCCAGCGTCTGTTCTCAAATCACAGCACTCAGTGAAAGACTCTTTCGCATCTGGTCACAACAACATGTCATCAGAACAAGTTTGTGCCTGGCTCAACGCTATCCCGCCGCGCGAACCCAAGGAAGACGTCGCTGATACGACTGAGTCGAAGTCATTCTTCGGCTTGCCAACGAAATCAAAACTAGACGGCATTTTCCAGTCAGACACTACTCCAACGTTCAGCTTTGCGCCTGTCAAGAAGAAAGCCGAAGTTTCTTCCTTGAAACACTCAAAGCAGAACGTTGACATACCAGCGCCTGATTCAATTTTCGGCTCTTTACCCAAGACAAAGGCTGTCACTACTTTCTCTTGCGACACATCAGGTCCAAACAGCGACAAGAACCAGAGTGCAGAAAAGTTGCTGAAGGATGTCTCAGTTGTCCCTGCACCACGGAGCATATATGATCCATCGACTCGCAATAAGCCAGCTTCTTCATCTAAAGTCATGGCTAACGAACTTTCCACCGACAATCCAGCATCGAAACCTGCCATGGCTGAGCAAATCAAGCCATCTGGCTACCACGATCCTTTCCGATCTATCTCTACAATGGCAGCCGATCTTCCTCAGGCTCTGAGTGCGGACAATCCGCCAGTGAAGGTTTTGCCTTCTCTCCTGTTTTCCACCGCTCCGCCTACCAACCTCTTCGGATCGCAATCCACTACGAACACGGCTTTGCCTAGCTTTGATAGAGGCTCATCACCTCCTCAAGTCAAAATCACCGCGCCAGCCTTTAAGTTTGACATTCCACCTTCTCCATTTACTTCTGCATCGAACCAGCAGCAGTCTAAGCTCGGATCGGTCTTTGGAGAGCGCGGCAAATACATGCTGCTTCACCATACTGGAGAAAACCACGCGTCTGGTGCAGATGAGCAACTTCGCACTACACCCTTGCTATCACTCACTGTCAAGGAAGCCTCGGAGGCAAGATACAAGAACGCCAAGATGTTCCCCCAATACGCCTTCCTCGGCTGTCGTATATCTGATCCTTTGCCTGCGAATGAGGAGAAGGAGGTCCATGAATCCGTATCCGAGCCCGAACCAATTCTGCTCAATACCAACACTCCCTGATCGGCATTCATCTGCGGCTCTCAGGGTAGTGGCAAGGGTTATACCCTTTCGGCAATCATAGAGAATTGTTTGTTCGCATCGTCCAAGGTTGGAGTGCTGCCCAAGCCGCTGGCTGGTGTCGTCTTCCACAACAACACTGCATCTTCGCACAACATCTGTGAAGCAGCCTATCTCGTTTCTCTGGGCGTCAGAGTCAACATTTTGGTTTCTCGCAGCAATTACCACGCTTTATCGTCTATCTACAAGACTACCATTTCCTCCTCGGCTGCACACCTTCTTGACATTCAGCCTTTAGTCCTGCAGTCTCATCATCTGACAGCCGAACGCATGCATCGCCTCATGGCTTTCCAGGAAAGTGAAACCACTGTGCCTTTGTACATGGAAGTCATCATGCGCATCCTTCGTGAGATGGCAATGTCCGGCTTGCCCTTCAATTACGCAACCTTCAAAGCAAACCTCGACAATGAGGGTCTTCAGCCTGGCCAAAAGGTCATGATGGACATGCGTCTCAACCTTCTCGAATCATTCCTCGATCCTAGCTGCATCAAGGCCACCAAAGCCTCCAAAACTGCCAAGAAGAGCGACATGTTCACCACGTCCCCAGGTACCCTCACCATCGTCGACCTCAGTGACCCTTTCCTGGATAGCAGTACCACATGCACACTCTTCGACATTTTACTCTCTCTGTTCATTTCGTCTCGTCCGGAGTCTGGCCCTCTCCTCTGCCTCGACGAAGCTCACAAATTCATGCAAGCCGCTCCTGCAGCAGAGACCTTCACCGAGAATTTACTCACGGTTATTCGTGAACAGCGCCACAATGCCTGCAGAGTAGTCATCGCGACACAAGAACCCACAATCTCGCCAAAGCTACTCGATCTCTGCTCCATCCCCCTTGTTCACCGCTTCACGTCGCCAGATTGGCTCGCCACTCTACGCGGTCATCTGGCAGGTGCATCCGACCTCGTCACTGTTGAGCAAGGTCAGGGCAAAAAGCAAGGAGCAGCTAAACTATTCGAGCAGATCATCAATCTAGATGTTGGTGAGAGCTTATTGTTTGCTCCTTCTGCTATCTTGGACGAAGACGAGGATGGTAGGGCTAAGAAGTTGGGTACGCAGTGTGTGCGCTTCAAGACTAGAGTCAGACTTGGCACTGATGGGGGAAAGAGTATTCTTGCTGTTAGAGCTTGAGTCATTACGTGGAAGTCGAGATATGTGAATGAATGGCACACTCATATCTCACAGTTAAAAGTCTGCGCTACGAAGAGAACTTTGCATTTCTGTGACCTCTCTTTCAGCAAAGTAACATGCTTACGATGCGCAGTCTAGATTATCGCCATTCGATTGTTCCAGGAATGCGACAAGCTTTTATAATAGATACTTTCGGTGTAAGTAACTGATGGAATTCCATGATGATTGCAGTCTATCTCTTCAGTCCACCAGATTCAAAGGACTGTCCAGGGTGATTCCTTTGGCAAGAAAGTCAAGCAGGTTTTTTTTTTTCTTGATCACAATCCACGTGGGCTCCCTACAAATGTTTGACAAGCGCTTGATTATGATTGAAAGATCTTACTCGATCATTCTGCATCTGTATAAGCGCATGGAAACAAGTTGTGCTGTGTGAATGAGGCGTGACTGTCTTTCGCTTCGTGCTCTATAACATGGATGGAAAACATCGGTGAGGTAACGTCACAAATTTTCAACCGAGATTGACTCGAGGCATCACGTACATACACAAGTCAGTATAGCTTTCCAGACCTGTCGAGTCAGAGTTGTGATGAAGTCTTCATGGTTCCTCGAGGTGATGATCACACCAGTGAGATTCGATGGGCTTGATGCCGCCTACGCCTTACGCCAGATGTCTATAATCATCATTTCTCCGCCAAGTTTCATCAACCAATCACAGTTGATCAGGTCTCGTGGTCTAGCGGTATGATACTCGCTTAGGGAGATTCGCTTCTGCGAACCTTGAAAACTCTAAGCCAATTGCGAGTGGTCCCGGGTTCGATTCCCGGCGAGACCCTTCTTTTGCTCGAGAGGGCATAGTTTTGTCGAGGAGATGGTGCTGGAAGTGCCATGGTGTGGTTTTGGAGAATTTCGAGCATCTTTTGGTGGGTGTGTGGGTGAGGATTCTGGAGCTTCGAGAGACAGCTTGACTGACGGCCGAGACTCCTTCTCGCTTCTATGGCGACACTGCATGAATAGGAGATTATTGCGTTCCTTCTGGGCTGTTCGAGTACGAGTGATGTACTATAAATATGCATAGATCTACGGACAATCCACCTCTTGGCTTAGAGATACGGAAGAAAATGAGTGGGGCAACAACCTCTCGCTCCGCTTAGATGCAGTAATCACCACACTTGCAAACATGCAGCCAAGCATAGTTATGACTCCTGTAGGCGAGTGTGAACAAGAGGGTATATAAGGTAGGTCAGGCTGGGTTCTCTTTCACTCCTGCTCTACTAATACCATCGCATTCCAAATCCTCTCATCATGCGTGCTTCCATTCTCCCTACTCTCACCGCTATGGCCGTGTCTACCGAAGCAGCAAAAGCCTATATTCCATACGTCTGGAACACCACCGCCCCCACCATCCACGACCAAGCAGTCCAGGCCAAAAACGGCTTCTTCACCATCGGCGGCACCGCAGACGGCATCTGCCCGTCCTACAACCCCAACTGCTCATCCGCAAACAAGACCATCATAACAGGTCCAGTATCTGGCAAATACACCGGCAACAAAACCGAAGACTTCTGGCTCGGCATCACAGACTCCAAGGGACAGCAAATCTACGTCTATGATCAGACATTGAAGTACACCCTGCCTCGTACAGATGTGGTTTCTGGTCCTGAGGAAGAAGCTATCAATGGCCCTTTCAGTGTCGACTTTGATGACCTTGCTCAAGCTACTGTGCTTAGATTCCAGGGTAACGACTGGGCGGCCTGCGCAAGCTATGATATCAGGAACGGCATTTCGACTATCGTGCAGCCATTGGTTTATGGAGGTTCGCTGTGGGAGAATGCGTATGGATGGGAATGCACGACGTTCAAGATGGTGTTGGAGGAGACGGATGCAGATGCTGTGGATCACTATAGAAGAGATTGTCCCTTCAAGTGGTTGAACTGCTGCCCGGAGCTTTGCATGGGTCAGAGTTGGGCGATTGTTGATGCGGATGGTACTTGTCTTGCACAGTAAAGAAGACGTCAAGGTAACATGCCGGAACAAGGAACATCAAGCTTATGTGGCAGAGAATCAACCAGGGAAGGCAGTGGAGAGACGATATCGTGTCGTGATTTTATAGCATGGGCTATGTAATGTTTATCGAATCTCGGGTAATCCCACTTCCTTCGATTGGATCCAAGACGATGAGCAGTGACCACGTTCATGCTCACTTACGCTTATCCGCGCTACACTTGTCAGCCTCCATGTCACCCTCAAGGTTTGCCAAATTTAGATCTCTGCCTCAGTCTAGCCCCACAGCGATGTAAAGCAAACAGCCCGAAGATACATCCAATCATCAGTCCAGCTAACAAACTACAGGCCTTGCCCATCCCCAGATACACATACATTGGTCTGCTGAACAACACCGCAGCAAACGCAAACGTGCAGCGAGTAAAGTCCGACGCTGCAAACAGACTAGCTGCATACCTGGGGTAAAGTGTGGGTAGATACATGAAGACGCATTGATAGACCACAAATACGCCTAGAGGAAAGAGTGTGACGCCTATCATGGAGACGATCCAATGCACATCAGGGCGGGATGACCAGCCGAAGATAAAGAGGCCGATAGGAGGGAAGAAGCAGGAGACTAGACCTGGCAAGAGGAGGTCTTCGGGGTTTGTCGGTGCACCGGCTTTGACTTTGGGTATCTGTGAATTTGAGTCAATTGATTGATCTATAGAAATGAACGTCTCCCTGGGCGCGGAGCTCTGTCAAGATTGTGGCTATCTCAAGGCACGCAGATTTCCTGAACCTGAAGCTGAGTCGTCGGAATACGTCTTTTCATCGACTCACTTCATCTGATTCAAGATGTTGGAAACTCATTGTGCCTTACTCCAGCGTGGAAGCAGGAAAGAGTGACGGAGCGAAGCAGAGGGTGGGACAGCAAACTTACGCGGTAAAACACCAGATATGAGTTGTACAGCATAAACGAGAGTAATGTGCCAATGGCGATGGGCAAGAAAGCCAGCCCTTGTTGTAGGAGATCAAAGCCGTACATGTCCCCATAGACCAATGGAAAGGCTTCAAAGAAGGAGTAGTATATGCCATAGATAAGGCACATATAGACGTTAGCGAATAAGACAGCTGGGTCAAGCAGTGCGATTTCCATAGGCTTGATCAGAGAGTCGACAATGATGGCTTGCAGAGTCAAATGCTGCTGCTCGATCTCAACTTCGGAGCGGATGTTGTCTGAGTTCAATGCTTTTCGTAGTCGATGGGCTCGATGATGAAGGATCGTCGCGGCGCTTGTCTCTGGAAGGAACAAGAACATTACGATAACAGGCGCAGACGCGATGAGTGTTTCCCAGATAGTGAACCGCCAGCCAAGATATGGGACCGCTGCACCGGCGATGATCTGCCCAACCACTGGTGCTGTGAAACATGCGAATGCCCATCCTGTCATGGCGCAGGGTAGATATGCCGAATCATAGACATCAGCCAGAGACGCACCACCAGTTGCCAAGATCGGAGATCCGAAGAAGCCTTGCAGGAAGCGCAAGAACATGAATGCTGGTGCATTGCGTACCAGTGCTGTAGGTATGGTCACCAGCATGTATAACGCGAAGGTAGTGATATAAGGTAGGTTCCTGCCGATACTGACAATCTCAGATAAGGGGCCGAATAGCAGGGGTCCAACGCCATAGCCAAAAACGAATAGTGCCAGTCCGAGAGCTGTGTATGCATGATTGGTGCCGAAAAATTGCATGAACTGCTGTTCACCAGATGTCCAAATGGGTGCAGACATGTAAACGACAAAGGAACAGTAGCAGATACACGCTACCACCCACAGCTTCCGGGGCGCCGACCAATTCATGGGGTTTTCGGGATCGGATTTGCTATACCAGTTGCATATAATGGTGCCATTCTTGTGTATCTCCGGTGACCACTGGTGGCCTTTTTCCGCGTCTTCGGGCTTTCCAGCTTCCATATCAGCCGAGAACCTGTTCTGTGTTGGACATGCCTCATCTGAGTCTGCTACCGCTGCGGCCTCAGATGGTGTAGGCGACGGCTCGGGCTTTTCGCCGATGATGAGATCCGCATTCCTGTACTGTTCTCGCTGTGGAAAGACCTCTTGCTCCTCAGGATATGGCAACCAGTCCGGGCTGATCAAGCGTAGAATCTGCCCTGCAGGACTATCCCGGATCGCACTTGTCAAAGTCATGATGTTTTGTTGATGTAATGCTTGAGAACGCTCAGGCTGATGAGCTGAGGGGGATTGTTAAGTAGTAGATCAGTCAGTGGGAATGACGGCTGCGTGGACATGATCGCGATATCTCTGATTCCAAACCAACGCTCAACAGAAATTCGATTTCTCCAAATTTTGGACGATGAGATGCGACCACAGTGAGAGCACCCGAAGTATCCTTCCTCCCCGTGTGCGAAAATCCTTTACATGTAGCTGTCTCAAGGCACCATCCTTTCTACATCAGAAATGATGAGACCAGGATACATTTCTCAACAACTCCCTGTGTCGGGGTTGTCGATGTGAGATATAACTGTGCATTGCTACAGCGTACAGCGCGTTGGTGCTCTGCTCTGGCTGCGGAGAAGGCATGGGTGTGACAGGACAGCGATGACGTTGGTAGACATTCTGGTCTTGGCAGCCCTGGGGCTCTCCAAAACCCCAATTGTTGGAGAAGCTTGCGAACAAGGAAGCCTTGTACCTTTGGTGGGACCTGCATCGCCTACGTGACAGAGATCTGTTCGTTTTCACATCCGGGAACATGCACGAACTGCCTGAGAATGTCAAGCAACACTTCCCTGAGAAGGACTAATCCCTCAAAACCGTTTCATTGCTCCTTTTGCAATCGCGGCTTTGCACGGCATGAGCACCTCAAGCGACACATTACTACCCGTATGACGGCCCTAGCACTATGACGCTGTCAAAGCGTGCTAATACTTGTCCGAAGATACGAATGAAAAGTCCTATGCCTGTTTTTGTGGTAAAGCTTTCGCTCGAAAGGACCTACTCAAGCGGCACGAACAGAATGGCAAGCACTTGGTCACTCCACCGTCCGACGAAACTCCACCTGCTCAGTCAATACAGACGGAGTGCAATGGCATTGAGATCGAGTCTTCGACTGCGACACCTGAACATTTGGGCAGAGGCCAGATGATGATGCTAGACGGGCACTTGCCTCAACAGTCAGCATACCCACTACCAGCATATGCCGGGGGGAGCAGAGCGCCAGACGCAACAGGTACTAATTCCACTCAAGAGTCGTTTCCTGCCCTTCTAATCTCGCTTTCTAGACCTATTTGCGCCCGATGCAGACTTTACGTATTCCAATGACTTTGGCGACTTCTTCAACTTCATCGATACCATGGGCTTAAATGCGGGACTAGATTTCTTGCACGACCCCGAATTCAACATGCACGATCCATCATTCTCGGGCGATGGATCATTGTACTCGACAGCCGAAGCGCTGCAAAAGCCGTCCCAGTCTCTAAATGCTACGGCAGCTGTACCTCCATCTCACCGAATCAGGCCTATGGAAGACGACTTTGATGAGCTGGGACCTGTTCCGTGTCCTTGGAGAGTCCATGAAGAGCAAAGGGCATCGATTGCTGCCGCATTGCTTCCGTTCCAGGATAAGCTTACAGGCTTCAAACTGCCGTCACGACTTATGCTTGGTCGCTACGTCACCGCGTTCTTCGAAGACTATCGGGATCATCTACCCATCATTCATCCTGCAACATCTACACCTTCACAATATTACAAGTATCCTGGACTGTTCTTGGCATTGACAGCTATCGGAGCCGTGTATAGATACGAGAACAAGACTGCCAGAGAGCTATTTCGAGCTGGTAAAGAGGTCGTTCTCGCGTCCTGGCAAGACGAAGACACGTCCCGGTTAGATGAACAGCATCTTTCCGATCAGTGGACCAAAAAGCTGCGCAATGTACAAGCAGCCTTGTTGCTCGACAAATTTGCGTTTTGTCAGTGCGACCTTCGCTCAGCGAAGGATACGTTGACCATACAAAGCTTACTTGCTGGCTATCTCCGCAGCAGCAGTTCCATAGCTACCTTCTCACCTGGGTTGGGTCGTGATAACTGGAATGAGTGGGTACTCCACGAGAGCTTTCGGAGAACACAGCTCGCGACCTTCTTTGTATTGAACATGCACACTGTCTTTTTCAACGCTCCGCCGATGGTCCTAAGTAGTCAGCTAGACGTCGATCTACCCTGCTCAACGGCTGAATGGATGGCACCTTCAGCGTGCGCGTGGGCCGATGTCAGATCGCGTTCGCTTGACAACGTCAGCTTCAGGGATGCTTTCCAAGCACTCTTCTCAGACTCACCCGCAGGAAAGGAGGTCAACTATTCACCATTTGCTAACCTCGTTATTGTTCATGCTCTAGTACAGCGTGTCTACCTAGCACGCCAGTTGCATAACAATCACCACGGCGCCCTTCGAGATGCCGACATGGACGAAATAGGGTAGGTTTTGATGAGAAAAGTATTTTTAGCAACACAGACTGACTCTACCAGACTAGCACTCAAACAATGGACTGCCATCTGGAAGCAGGCACCTGAATCTATACTCGACCCACTCAACCCTGACGGGTCCAATTCTCTTACTTCCACTGCATTCTTGGGACTGGCACGCATACGACTATACTCCAACTACACTTATTCGATGCGATTCGGCAGTTGGGATGCAAAGCAAATAGCAAGTAGCCTCTTCGAAGATGTGCTACCGGCACGCAGTAGCAACATGACATTGGCATTACTGCACTCAGTCCACGCTCTGAACCTTCTGGTCAAGTTTGGAATCAGGTACATCAGTCGTATCATGTTCGTTCGATGGGATAGTCAGAATCTGTTCTATTATCTCGAAGCAGCTGTCTTCTTGAGTAAGTGGCTAGAAGAACTCGCGAATACCCACCACGCAAATCACGCTGCCGGTAAGTGGTCCAATTTTTGGATCTTCTGGTTTACACTGACGATGAATTGGTGGTACAGAGGCAGAGCTCAAGGTCGTTGGGATTGTTGTACGCATCGTAGAAGAAGTGGCAGCATCTCTTGAGCCGTTCGAAAGCTTGGGCCATATCTATACGCTGAACGATCTGGACCACGGCGATCTACCTGCCATGCTGCATGTTCTCAGCTCGCAACTCGCTAGGTCCTGGGCATATGTCTTCAATACTAGCGGATCGCCTTGGCCCATCGTCCGGTTTCTCGGTAGCATTATCGACCACTACGCAGGCATGCTGGAAAAGCAGAACATGCTGCGCCGGACAGCATCGTCAACCGCCGATCAGGGCATGTATCGAGGCTCCTGATACTTCTTTTTCCAGACGCCTGCAATGGTGGTCTCTCCCACAAAGGTAGCTCTGACACCTGGAAGAGAAGAGATTCCGCCGTTTATGCAGACTCAACCGCGGGTTACCGGTGGAGAGGAAGATGCTGTTGCCGAGATAACAGCGTCTGCGTTTCCCATCGCGTTGTTGTCTGCTGCGTAAAGAATTGACGACCTGTCCTCGGAAATGCTAAGGGCAAAGCTGAGGCATACACATTGAAGGGATGATTACGCTCGCTCATCCCTAGATGGTCTTGAGGCTAGCGAATATGCCCAGGGTCGCATACGAGCGGCTGCAGATATTCCCGATGGATTGGCAGATGACTCTGAGTTCACAACAGTCTATAGTGCGCTAGTCTGGCGTTAATTTGACCGCTCCCAGTTCTGGATTCCCCTGCACGACCCGAAACTATACCGTTCAGCAGATTACCTTTTCGATAGTCTCGAACACAGCGTCTCGGCAAGGAAGAATATTCAGCTTGGAACTCAGTCACAGCAACAGTCTCTCCATCACGTTAAGGCAATCACAAAAGTCGGGGGAAATCCATGGTGTCACGTCTTGAGAGCACAGGAGCTCATGGAGGGCATCAGGTGACTTGACAAGGCAAACAATTAAGCAGATGGCTTAATGTTGCAAGACAGGGCTTTCCATTGCAGCTGCCAGCAGACACTACTTACGTATCGTGTATGACCGCGCTCCACCACGCCCTCCTAGACCATCAGTACCACATTTCTCGATTGGAGGCTATGAGGCAATCGACAGCAGCTCCTCGTGTGCGATTGTCAAAGAAGGCTTTCTTCTCTTTGTTGTTGGGAACAGGGAGACTGAGGAAGAGTGTATTATTGACAATAGCCAGGGCTCGAAACAGGGCTCTAATAACGATTCGCGAAGCTCATGCATAGAAGAATTCTTCTCGTCTCTTGACATGAATTTATCGAGGTACAAAAGTCATTGCATATCTTTACAAACCAGTTCAGTGCTTGTAAATAGCAGCTGGGCAATGAGAGTATTGATTGTATTTCCCTGGCTGCGAAATCTCGAGGGAGGTCATTGTAGAAAGCGATCGCAGTCGTATAACTCTACCGTTTCCGATAACAATATGCATTGCAGATGAGCATTTCGGTGGACCATGAACGCGCTATGTCGTCACATTTCAAGCTGAAAAACGCTAGCCACCGCCATGATCATCCTGTCAAAAAAAAAAAAAACGACTTAGAAGCAAAGCGACAATGATCTAGTGGTCAAGATACTGCAGTAACATGTCTCGCAAAAACGAGCTTGTATTGTTACCTTGCCCTGAACGGCTATACGTCCTCAGATGTCCCTAGCTCCAAGAGTATACAGAGATTGTGAATTTGGATTTCACTTGCCGCGTTCTCCCTCTACTTCTCGAGTATAGTCATTGGAGGGAACAGTGGATCTCGTCAACATTTTTGTTTCCAGGAGAGCTTGGTCACAGCCTATGATAGGCTTCGGAAATTACTCCCTTGAGTCACTTGCTGATGGCGCCACGCAAAGAGCGTATACGGATTACACAGGGGTGTTCAATATTTCTTTCGATCGCATCACTTTCTTTCCGCGTACATATTGTGTGAATGTATGTTGTGGAGATAGAGGCGAAGAGACGCGGCCGTCGAACAAGTCCTCATATCCGCTGACTAAGCAGAAATTTCCTCGGCGTTGCGCAACTTCACCTTGATGTTTTTGACACCACAACGCATCATAATTGCTCAGATTTCACCAAAATCTCACATCGTTCTCGAAACCGGAGTATCAACACTAAGCAATGCTCCGAGAAGTTCCTGGTACCCTTCCCTCTCCAACAATGTCTCCTTCACCACAACAACACACATCCGAACTCCACGACGACATTTTCGGCTCAGCACCAAACTCACCTACTCTTTCTCCTTTACAAAATGACGACGACAGCAATCTACAAATCCCATTACAAAGTCTCAACACGACGAATTCAGAACGTTCGGATATCCCTCGTCTACGTAGCACACACGTAACATCCGGCTACCGCGATGGCATATCCGTCTCAAAAGCCTCACACGTGCAATCTGGCTTCGACGAAGGCTTTTCACTGGGTGCTGTTATAGGGCAGAAAGCTGGGTTTTTGCTTGGTGTGCTTGAGGGTCTTGTGCGTGCTATCCAATCTTCTTCTGCTGTTTCTGCAGAGGTCAAGGAAGATGTTGTGGCGAAGTTTGTGGCGGCGAGAGGGGAGTTGGGGTTGCAGAGTTTGTTTGGGAGGGAGTGGTTTGGTGAGGATGGGATTTGGACGTTTGAGGTGGAGGGGGTGGAGGAGGAGGATGTGACGTTCAGGGATGTGGCGGATGCACATCCGGTGGTTGGGAAGTGGGTGGCGGAGGTTGAGGGCCTGAAGAGGAAGTTTGGGTTCGAGATCAAGGCGAGGGAGAGGGTGGAAGAGGGAGAAGACGAGGAGACAACGTCTTGAAAGGTATCGCTCTGCAATTCTTTTACAGGAGATCTCGTGGGTCTTCGTGTTTGAGTAACGAGGCTTGTGAGTACTACTGCAAGATGATACGAAACCAGAGCAACGCAAAAAGTGCCTCTTCCGGATCTTCGAGTCGGTTTTTGCTTCCACGAAGGTGCCTCTGAGCAGCTGCTACCAGAAAACAAAGATCGTCACGACATATGGCGCACGGCTCGTCCAAGCTCAACTCCGAACAGAATGGGCGTGCTACGATGACGATGCTAGATCATAGTCATGGTTGCACTAACACGCGAGTAAAGTTTGGATCTATTGCATACTTTCAGGTGCTGAAGGTTATCGCGCACAGCTGAATAGAGGCATCCAGGAGTCAATGACCGTCTCCTGCCCCTGCAAGGGCCTGAAGTGACCATGATCACGCTTCAATTGCTATAGCTACTATCCTGCGCCGTTGTTAAAATCAGACGGACTCAAGAAATAATCTTCTTAGGATCCTCGTCCACGGACTTTCGACCGTCTCTCATATACTTATGCGCATGAAGATGTTGTGTAGGTCCATGTGTTAGTGGTCATACTCTGGACGAAGAATATACTTCGATCGGACTGTGTATGCTGAATGCCCTCGTTCGCGTTCTGCTTACTTGTGCGCCTGTTCACACACTCGAGTAAAGTCTTCTAGTCTTCAAGTCGATCTTGGGTTATGATGACGATCTGGGTTGGCCCAAGTGCAGCTACCCAGCGTGACCCAATTGGGCAAGAGATTTCTATGTGGCAGCTCTTCCATTATAGCAAAACCTGGCTGTTGGTTGAGCTTGGTGTCGCGCAGGAAATACTCCCGATCGACTCTGTATCTGAACGATAAAGCAGGGTCCATCAGCTCGACACATGGTCGTCGACACTCGTTCAATAGCAGCTTGGCTTGTGACCACTCGCCTAAATTCGCAGTCTCGCTGGATATACTGGACGGTGAGCATTGCACCACATGATGAGTATCGATAAGATTGGGTGGCAACAACCAGTGGAAGTCCCATCCATGCACTTCTGCGCACCTCTCTTTGAGTTTGATACCGAAGATAGTCTGAGAAGAGCCGGCCAGAATGTCGACGAGGATCTTTGAGTCGACATCCGAGCGTAGCAGTTGCAGGTCGGAGCGATTATGCATGATGCGCTTGATCCGAAATATATACCAGGTGCGAGCCGTGACGTAGCGTACCGAGAACATGAAGAGCTCCAGCAAGTCTAGATATCATCGAGTCAGCAGAAGTACGTGCCATCACTTGGTATTATGCCAGTCGCTCAAGAGAAAGCAGAAGTCAATAATCAGTCGAGATCTCAGTAGCTTATTGCACTGAGAAAGGTCGAGACGGGGTTTCATGCTTACCAGGAGGTATACCAACTGCGATGCAGGGATCGAAAATCCAACTCTGCGCTCGAGCCCTCGCATCCTCAAGTTCGTTCGAATTCGGTCCTGTCTTGGACCAGGAGCTGAGTAGCTTGCCATGGTCTTTGCAGAGCGCCTTGAACAGACGCGCATCCCTGTCATTTGGCCTCTGCGCTTTAGGAATGTATCGGTGCAATCTCCAGTCGAATGCAATTCGCCAGATAACGTTGCGGGAAAGGAACATCGTCGCGCCCGAGGCCAATTTCGAGGAAGAATACGAGCGGGATTGTTCGGCATAAGGAGGTGGCGATATCTCAAATATCTTGTCTTTGTCGACAGCATCATTGGGGACACTCAGGGTCGGTGAATAGAGGGGTCGTTCGCGAGGTTCAGACATGCTGGTGTAGCCTTTGTTGGAAGAAATCACTGGGTGAACGAATATCGCAAGATTGTAGATGGATCGGGGTGAAGTAGGAGTGTTCGCGAATCACATGGTGAAGTTGAATGAGGCAGAAAGCGGTGACTCAAGCTTCGTAATTACCTAGCTCGGGCAGGGATCTCAGATGACGCACATCGTTGTTTCCGTCTCTAGTGGCTGACCCGCAGCCATCACAGGTGTAACAATGCGAGGCACAGTTATGTTGCATGTCATCGATACTGCTTAGCGCAGGGAGTTGAGATCGTGATGCGAATCCCAGTGTCCTTGGTGCAGATCTCACTTACATCGATGCGGACTGTAGAATGCTTGTGCCTTGTGACAGCTCGATTGTGTGGGTATCCCACACACGGAGAGATCTATCTACGACTTGCATCTCTACATTCGTACTGACAGTGCGTTTAGAGAATATCGATGCGGATCAGTTGTCCAGCATCTCTGCAACTCCAGCCCAGCATCTTCCCACAGTCTCTCTTGCTCTGCCTTGTCGAACTTGTGGCTACTGACAACATACAAGCCTTCTCCTCCCTTCAACTTCATGCCATCAATCTCCAAATCGTGCGCTGGAACAAGAAATTGATTATGACATCCTTGCTCAGCATCCCAAGTTCCTTGGACCCTCCAATCTTCGGGGCGGAATGCGTAATATCCCAGGAGTCTGTTCGCATGGTGCAAGACATTGGCGATAAAGCGATAGTTGCAGCCTTTTCGATCGTTGTAAGCGTGCCAGACTCTGTCGCTATCTTTGCAGCCATCGACTCCAACAATGAACATGGTTGTTTCGGTCGAGTCCTTCACGGCTTTGACGAATCCATTTAGGAATTTAGCAGCTTGCGACACTGGATAACTGCCGATGGTAGAACCAAGTGAGGATATACACTTCGGTCGCTCGGAGACCACGTTCAACCAGCCAAGACCGTCATCGTAGGTACCTAGCAGTCCATGACACCTCACGTACTCAAACGACGATGATGAGATATCCTTGAGTGTCCTCAGAAGTTCTGAATGGCTTAGGTCGAGAGCGTAGTAGTCGATTGGCCTGGTTTGTGCTTCTAGGGCGTCGAGTAGGATTTTGATCTTCCTGAGGCAACCACTCCCAAGTTCAAGTATGACTGATCCAGGCTTAATCTGGGTAGCGAGCTCAGTGCTATGTTTCTCCAAAAGATCAATTTCGCAGTTTGTGAGGTAGTACTCTGGCGAGTGAGTGATGGCTTCGAAGTGTTGCAAGCCCTTCTCGTCCCAAAGAAGCAGTGATGGAAACTGAGATGGCGTCGCCGCGAGGCATTGTTCGAGCTCTCTCTTTAGTGAGACGTCGTGTGTTGAGGAGCGAATGTCGATTATGTCGACATCATCCTTGTCGTGATATGAGTCTGCAGACATCTGAGGTGATAGTGATTGAGAAATATCGAAGTCGAGGCTGGCTGTTTGTTGTGCGAATACGAGGCGCGAATGTGATGTTGTTGGAAATTGGTGTTGTCAAAGCAAGAACAGAGCAAGTCGTCGAGAAAGTGAAAAAGACTCTGCTTTGCATCAAACTAGACCGCGAAGTCCAACACGGTGTGAAAGTCGGGCCAAACACGGAAAGGGTCATCTGGTGACATTTGTCGCTCGCACTTGCCATCTTCCTAATACAGTCGGAAAGACGTGAACAAAGAATTTCCGTCTGGACGAGTTCCAGATTCGGGCTCGAATGGACGCTTGATGGTGTTCCTTGCACCCTTTTTTTCACTCTCGAGCCACATCTAATGCGACTGCTGTCTTTTGCTGTCACCGATCCACTGCTAGAGCTCCCACCCAGCTTTCCAACCGCTCATGCAATGTCTAGATCCTCTTCAACAGTATCTCATGTTGACCTTCTCATAATTCGTGCTGGGCCTACAGGGTTGGCGGCTGCTGCTTGGGCAAGTCATTGCAAGCTCAATGCGAGAATCAATGACGAGAACAATGCGAGAGCAACAACAGACCGAGCGGACGGTCTACATTGTCGAATTCTCGAGATACTTGATAGCTTCGGCAGTCCGAGCATCGCCCGTGTAATCCTTGGCCAAGCATGTGTGATCAAGGAGATCAGTTCATGGGTATGCTGACAATGTATAGGGAGTCGGAGAGTCCCTGCTGACTGTCTCGTGCAGAATCCGAAACAAGGTTGCCTAAATCACATCAAGCGGTCCGAGACCATACGATCGGGCGAGGAAGATTTGCCCGGAAGTCGTTAATAATGATGCAGATGATGATGATATCTATAAAGAATATGGCATTGATAAAGACGAGCGAGCTTTGGTGGTTATGATGGACATGTCGGATACATTGGACCACTAAACGACGTTGCATCCGCAGGACGATACCTCGAAACAACCTTAGAGATCAAGACGATAAAAATTAAACAAAGTAAAAAAGACCTATACCGGAGATTCTACCCCCAACAGACTCGAAGTTTTAGGTGTGATTTAAGAAAAAATATTCTCATGTTGACTCGTAGACATCTTTATTTCGAGATGTTTGCTGCATACGAGATATCTGGGATATATCTTTGTTGACTTCCTGTGTCGGTGTCTTTGTATGAAAAATTTGGCAGTTATTGCTATTTCTATGCCAGTCGTGCTTTATTTGACTTGCTGTCAATCTGTCGTGTAACATGTGCATATAGAGACATGCACCTCCCTACGTGCAACTGACTCACGCTTGTAGCTGCAGCAAGGCACAGTCCTTTTCCAATTTCTAGCCTTGATCACCGAGATCACTGATCATAACTACTCCATGTAACAATAACTCCTCTCCACATTCAGTGCAAGGACAAAGATAAGAGCTGTAGAAAGGCAGAGTCACATTTCAGCACCATTGGCTGATGCAGGGAGAAGCTGACATCCGCCCTAAATCTTATAAAAGCAGAAGGCGTGATAGAAACCAGCCGCCTCCATTTCCTCCTTCGTACCAAGAAACCTGCCATCTCTGTCTTTTACACGCATACGTTCGCTCAACGGCCCTAATTCGTAATCGTCCTTTTCATCCTCCCATACCTCTGGAAAAGGCTTACGGTACATGAGTTCCAAGCCATACTCCTCGGCAAGCGCGCGGAAACCCTCCCACGGTACGACGAATTCGGGCACATCGACGGCTTCCTCGAGGTAGTAGAAGTATTTCCACCCGAAGGGGGGGCGGAAGACACCGTCAAAAGGCAGGGGTTGTGACTCTGGAAACTTGACCTTGTAGATTGAGTTTCCCCATTCCAAGGGTTCTTTTGGGATGGCTTTTGTGATGGGTTCTGGTTTCTCTTCTGTAGCGATTGCGTTGTCGATTGGTGCTTCCGGATTCCAGTCATCGTTATCGGCGGGTCCGTTTGCTGTAGGCTGCAAGCTCTTTTCAGGGTCCCATTCATCATCTTTGGCGTCATCGGCCACTTGGGGTGGGTCGAGAGGCTTTTCCGGATCCCAGTCTGCTTCGTCGGTTTGGAGATGAGGATCAAGACTCTGTTCGGGGTTCCATTCGTTGTCTTCAGTAGCAGCGCCTGCGGAGGGCTTCTCAGGGTCCCAATCATCATCATCGTCGTAATTTAGACCAGCTGGAGGAGAGTCTCCGTTCGTTGATTCCGAAGGCTTCACACCACCTTTCATGTGCTGTTCAATCTTCCTGCGGATAATATCCGAGTTTGGCATGACGCCGAGGAAGCGTCCACCTTTTTTCAGAGCACCAGCAACGTTCTTGAGCATTCCTCTAGCCTTTTCTTCGCTCTCGTAAGAATAATGCAAGCAGAACATCATCGAAACCACGTCGAATCCTCCTTGTGTGAAGCGAGCAGTGATAGCGCCAGTTGTGTCAGGTCCGGCATGTGGGTCGAAGCCAACCTCACGGACTATCGGGATGTGCGCTAGACTGACACCGAAGGCGTCTTGTGCGAAGAAGTGAGCCTCGAGTTGTTTTGCGTTCCTTGGTCCCCTCCTTCGTCGTTGCATCTCGAGATATCTGCCTCTTGCTTGCTCGATTGAAACATCGGCAGGGTCGACACCGACGTAAAGACGTGGAGTTTGAGGAGCTGACTGCCATTTTTGCAGATCACCACCTTTTCCACAACCCATGTCGAGAACGATAGGACGATGATCTCTATCGTCTGACGGTGAGAACTTCTGGATCATGCACGACTTGATCCAGTTGTTCAAGGAGCGCAGGCCTTGAATCTTCGACTCTGACCTCCTCCAATCTCTGCCTCTTTCTGGGACGGCATTGTAGTGAGCACTAACAATGTCTGTGGGCACAGTAGCTCTGTTTTGTTGTACCTGCTTGCGATCCTCCTCTTCACGCTGCAGTCTCTTCTGCTCAGCGGCTTGTCTGGCAGCAACGCTGATTCTAGAAGAAGCACCGGGGCGCTTTCGTGGGGGAGAGCGGGGAGGAGAGGGCGGGTCTGGGTCGTCGCGGCGGGTGCTGCTAGTGAGAGGGCTTCGTTGACGTTTTGGAGCTCTGCTCGAGGGAAGGTCGGCTTCTCTCATACGCTTGCGAGAAGGCTTCTGGTAGGAGTCCGACTCAGGAAGAGGAGATTCGGTGGGTGGACTGCGGCGTCCTCTGCTCGAGTCTTGAGGCTGACGAGGCATTGTGTCGTGTGTGAGCTCGAGGCTGTGGGCGAGTCTTGGTGTTTTGACGTGCTGTACACTTGATGAAGTGACCAGAAAGGGGAACAAGTTGTATGCAGAGGGTTATGCTATGCAGAGAGTAGGATTGGAGGGTTCGCGAAAGTGCACTCTTTAACGCTCGTTGGAAGGAAAGGGCGCCTCGTGAAATCGCCAAGATCTAGACCAGTCGAGGATCCACTTTTGGAAGGTGCAGAGAGAGCAGTATCCGTACTTCCCAAGATAGAGGGAGCTCAGGAGGTGCAACTGTAATCACTAGAATCTATCTAGATGCGATCATTCAAGAGGGAAGGCACGAGTGACGGGGCATCAACGAGTGAATTCATCGGGGCTCGGTGAAGCTGGCCGGCGTTGCTCGAACGCTCGGACCCCTTGGAGTCTGATTGGGGAGCTCCAGCATCATCATCATCGCCGTCGCCATCACCAACCATCACACCAAACACACGACCCTCTCCCAACTTCATCCACTCTCTCCGTCGTCATCATCCAATACTGCAAATATGGGTGACCCGCAGTACATGAAATTCCCCGATCTCAGACTAGCTCAGTCTGTCTTCACCCTCGCCTCGCCGTCGGCCACATCCACAGCGAAACAATCATCTCTCACAACCCTTCAAGATGCCATCCGAGAGCACAAGATGGCCCCTCTGTATCACTACCTCGCACATCCCCAGACTGGCAAGCTGAACGCTACTGGAGAATCTGGCTCGTCGCACAAGGCCTCATCATCGTCCGCACCGTCGCTCCGAAGAACCTCCAGCATCAACACGACCAGCATCATCGGCGTCCTCGGCGGTTTTAAGCAAACTGGCGGAGCTGACTTGCCATGGGACGAGAAGCTGTATGAGTCAATGAAGCGTGAGAACGAGGAAGAGTTGGCTGCTATCCAAAAGGAGGAGGACGAGGCTGCCGAGCGCGAGGGCGACACAGAGGTCAACACTGCTCGTGGCAAGCGCGCTGAGCTGTACGCTCGTATTGGCGACAAGGAGAAGGCGCTCGAAGCTTTCGAGAAGCTGTTAGAGAAGACGGGTATCCTGGCGTCCAAGATCGACATTGTTCTGGCCATTATTCGTATCGCTATGTTCTTCGACGACAAGGCTCTGGTCAAGAAGAGCGTTGATCGTTGCTCGGCTCTGGTCGAGTCTGGCGGTGATTGGGTATGGCGCAATTCATACTTCCGTCGACCATCAACCATAACTAACACGTCCCGTAGGACCGTCGCAACCGTCTGAAGGCCTACCAAGGACTCCACTTCATCACCATCCGCTCCCACGCTGCCGCTGCTCCTCTCCTCCTCGATTCCCTCAGCACCTTCACCGCTACTGAGCTCTGCTCGTATAGCAATCTGGTAGTCTACGCCGTCCTCGCTGGCAGTGTTGCTCTACCTCGTCGTGATTACAAGTCGCGTGTTGTCGATGCTCCCGAGATTCGCGCCATTGTTGGATCCGAAGACAGCAACGAGAGACTTGCCGGTCTCTCTGGCGCCGTGTCTGCACAACCCTCGGCTGGCACCGACCCCAGTGCCATGGACGTCGACACGACATCATCAGCCACACCAAAGCCCGCTGTCGTAAACCTCACCACCCTGAACTCTGGCTCCGCCGAGCAAGAAAAGGCCGAACCTGAAATCGACTTCTCTTCTCTCGCCCTCATGATTCGCTCCCTCTACTCTGGCCACTATCAAAACTTTTTCCAGTCACTCAGCACAGTCGAGACACAGTTCCTCGCACAAGACCGCTACTTGTACGAACACCGTCGCTGGTTCGTCAAGGAGATGCGTCTTCGTGCCTACGCTCAGCTTCTACAAAGTTACAAGGTTGTGGGTCTAGAGAGTATGGCTCAGAGCTTTGGTGTTAGTGTTGATTGGCTGGACCGTGACTTGGCTCCTTTCATTGCCAGTCAGCGTCTACCCTGCACCATTGATCGTGTCAAGGGCGTTATTGAGACACAACGTGCTGGCGACAAGAACAAGCAGTAAGTTCTTCTTGACCTCCGGTTTTACTATCACAATACTAACGACATATCAGATACACCGACGTGGTCAAGCAGGGCGACCAGCTCATCACAAAGTTGCAAAAGTACGGTCAAGTTGTCAGACTGCGTGGAAGCGAGAGAACTTGATTGTTGGGTCGGTCGAGGGGACGGAATCATAATGCATTGATGGAACACCATAAGGAAAGAGGGGTATGACATGTACCATATAGACAGGACTGATGATGGAAAGTCCTCTGTTATAAGGAGGCAAATGAATTAGTGCTTCTAATTCGCGACACCTCAATCAAGTGCTGATGCTTTGGTCCAATTGACCTTTCGATGCGCGAGGTACTGTGACACTTGTAGCTGACTCAAGGCACAGTCCTTTTCAGGCTTGCAGCGGTATCGTTGGGGTACGTGTTTCAATTGACTGCCTGTGCCAGTGCTACTTGAGCATATGCCGGTGGACTCATGATTGCATGCAGAAACAAATGCTGGGTAGGTGGACAGGGTGACCAGAGTGACAGCAAGCCGTGTTTCGGTCGGCGCACCTTCCCCGCAAAGACCCCCGAGGCGCGACTTCATCATTGGCGGTCACCCAAGTCAATTGCAATTACATAGCTACACACAGCATATCCAATCATGTCATCAACACAGATTGCCTCCTCCTTCGTCGAGGACGCTCCCCCAGGCGAGGTAACAGAATTGGGATGTTAAAGTGCAAGTCACACTAGCTAACTCCTGATAGCTGTCCAATGTCATCACCGGTACATACATGGCACCCTCCCGACTACCCATCAATCTCGCTCACAAACCACCATAGACATCAAGGCTCTGACCCCATCTGAGTCCAATTTGGTCTCTCAACTCTCCCCTGCCATCACCAAATACCACGAGACGCAATTCAGCACAGTCAAGCTGCCGGGCAGCAGCAGCAGCGTTCTGGTCAGCCCGTACAATAGCTTGGGCAACAACCGCTACTATGACAGCGCTAGCAACACAGCCTTCGACTTCGATCCCGTCGAGCAAAAAGCCACCAACGCACAAAGTCACTCCCTCGACAGCCAGAACGCCGATCAGATCCAGAAGCTGTACAAAGGTCTCCGTGCCCACGCCGATGAACACTACCCAGCTGCCACTGTCGGGGTCTTTCCCGCCGAGAGCGACAGCAAGATTGCCCTTGTACTCGTGAGCAACAAGTACAGCCCCAACAACTTCTGGTACGCTTCCTCCCACAATCTTACTTCTGATCAAACTAAGCTAAGATACACCACGCAGGAACGGTCGCTGGCGCGCGCACTACCTCTTCTCCCCCACAAGCTCATCTCTCTCCGGCGCCATCAACATTGACGTCCACTACTTCGAAGACGGCAATGTCCGCCTGCAAACATCCAAACCCATCTCCATCTCCAACGCCAGCGATGCCGTTCGCGACATCGCAAAGGCCGAAAAGACCTATCAGACAGAGGTCAACCAGGCTTTCACAAAACTCAACGAGGGTGCTTTCAAGGGCCTGCGAAGACAGCTTCCCGTTACTCGCCAGAAGGTCGAGTGGGAAAAGATCAGTGGCTACAGGGTAACTTGTACATTCAGGACGCGTGCATGTGACGAGATTGCTGACTTGTGCATAGCTGGGCCAAGATATCGGTGGTGGTCGCTCAAGATAGATGGGTACAAAACCATAGCCACTCAGAATTTGACATCATCATGTCTGCATGTTTTCCTGTCAGCGGGAAGCTGCGTTTGCTCAGTTCAAAGATCCCGTGCCTAAGCTCTCAGAACCTGGCGCCTTCAATGAGGCTCGATTTGAACACCCCCCCCCCCCCCCCCCAAACGTGAGGTTGCTACCACAGCAAAGCATTCAAGCAGGCAAGTCTCCTGTACCTTTTATTTGAAAGAGATGACAAAGCTAAATGACCTGCCACAATATCTTCCCGTGCATCGCCAAAAGTCTGCGATAGAATTGCTGGCGTCACAAAGTCTACGTGATTTATCACGCATCCGAGACGGCTCCAGGCGTCCTTTCCGAACCCAAACACGGCAAGAGCACGAGCTCTAGGCTGGTAGTTTCCTAACTCATAGCTTGGAGCTGTCTGTTTGCAGTCATAGCTCCCTCCTTCACAGCAGATATCCTGGTCTTTTCTGCTGCTCTTCTCCCACTTGTTCCTTCCCTTGTCCTCTTCTCCGGTCTTTGCTTCTGCTTTGTTGCTTCTCTGTTTTTGTGTTTGCTGTTAATTGCATGATGTTATTGTGAGTAGGAGTCTTTTTCTTTTGTCCTTTCCTATACTCTTTGTCTTTGAGTTTGTCTTTCCTTTTGGGTGTGCTTTTGCTTGTGATGTTCTAGCCCCTTTGTCCTTCGTTCGTATACATAGTGGGTCGCAGGTTTTTCCACAACACCAGAAGAACTCCAGCGTGTTTGTTGTCTGCTGTCTCTTTTGTCTTTTTATCTCCTCTACGTTGTGTTGTTTCCTAGATTCTTGCTGTCTCTTTTGCTTGGTATATAAGAAGCAAGAGTTTGACTTTCTGTTCCTCGTCATCCAGCCTACTCAGCCAACGGAGGCGGCCGTTGTCTCTTTCGCTTTCCATCTTCTCAAGGATCTCTGCCCGACATGTCTTCTTCTATCTATGATGACGTCCGTGCCAGCATTCTCGCAGCCTGGCCTCAGCGAAAAACGTTCTGCTATTCCAATTGTCTATATACGACTTTGCCTGGTCATCTTCTTGATGATGCTCGACACATCAAACGTCGCAACAGCCATCAATCTTGTCACGCCACAGTACCACGTCTCTCGAGGATGTCGGTCGGTATGGCAGCGTGTGCTTGGCTCGGCCAGCTGTGCTCTACAGCATCCCTTGCAGGCACAGATATGCCAGGAATTTTAGCCACGAATGGACCTTTCTTTGCCCTGTTTAGATCCAAGTCAGGAGGGAGAGAAGAAGAACACGAAGAAGGAGGCTCAGAACAAAGCGATCGAGAAGTACAAGGACAAGCATCAGGCAAACGATCTACGCAAGCGCATCATTTCCGGACTACGCGCGGTCGCTACAGACACCACTCACGCAAAGGCTAAAGGCGACTACCATGTCAGCATCGAAAATCTCGCCTACATCGACGACTCCCTGTTCGAACTCGAATCCCTCGTCTGCGGTGAAGCCTCATCCTTTTCAACAAGCTCCCGCGCCGGAAAACAACCTCACCCTGGTCATAGTGAGGAGCATCTTGCTCGCATGTGTCGAGCCAGATGCATGGTTCCTAGTCTCAACGGCGGGTTCAGACCGGGTGCCCCCAGAGCCGACTACAACAATCGAGTATGCTGCCAACCCTGCCCCTAATGTTCCCGGAGCTTTCAATGTCGAATCGTGGGCTTTCGCTCATGTCGTGAACGAGACATTATCATTGTCCTCACGCACGTGTACATTGCGTCTCCACAGACCGCTTCTTGTGCAAGTCCTCCGAGCAAGATGCCACCCAAGAAAGGCCGTCAAGTACGACTTCTACACTCCACCAACTCTGGACTTGTTGATATATTGGCTGTCTCCCTTGGTACAAAACTTTCCAGCTTGGATGTAGAGTCGGAGGCCTTTTGCTAATCGCTGCCATAATCTACCTGTGGCCGAAGCAGAGATGCCGTCGTCAGTATGAGTCGTCATCTCCATGTCACTTTGCTCTGAGCTGTTCTTTCTTTAGCGAGAATCTTTCCTTTCGCTCGTCTTGCGTTTTGTCACTTTGTGTTGCTTGACCTACATGCGCGGCATTCTGGAGTTCTGCCACTCCTCATTACGGGGTCAAGAGTCATCTGTGGCTTTACGCCGTACCTCTGGTCTCCCGCTACCTGCCTGCTACAGTCTCTCTGATCGCCTTCGCGTCTTACTTCTTGAATGAAACGCCCTGAGCGTTTTGCCAGCCCTAGAAGCCCCGCATGTTTCATCTCTGCAAGGCGTGGCTCAGATCCTCCTGGAAACCAAAATGCCATTTTTCTGGCTGTCGCTAGAGTATTGACGCGATTCCCTGGGCTCATCAGTGAATCTGACACGATCGGACGCTGGAGGCACCCTCACCCAGAGACCTCACGATTCCCCTCTGACATAAGGGAGAGTTTGAAGAAATGGCTTCTAAACAAGGCAGAACGCCTTGCTGGCCTTCCTGGATATATATGCTGGAGTGGTGAAGCTGATGAGGTCGTCAGAGCCATCGCACATGCAAGCCGTCGTCACCAGAATCTATGCCTCGCTCGTGGAGTGACTGCAGTCCATGGATCCTCTCTGAATCTCACGTTCTTCTCTTGCCACAATTTCCTACGCTCCAAAATCTGGACCCGTCCAAGGCATGAAGGGTCATCGGTAAAGCGCGCACGAAATGAAAGAGAGCGTCCATCTTACCCTCGACTGTGGCTTTGTGAAAGATTTGCTGCGGTACAATACCATGCCAGCCTACACCACTCAGACACTAGCTCGAGCGACTCTGCCAGCCTGCACGACAGTAACGATGGATGCAGGATACAGCCAGTCTCTTTTGAATCTGCAACGAGCGTGGAGACAACTCCGACCCATCTCTCCCCGCAGGCGGTCGCCGATGAGGTCCTGGGTGCCTCAACAACCATCTCAGGAAAGCGAGACATAGAAGCATTAGTTGAAAGTGGTAAACAGTCATCCGAACTGGTGCATGAGAGTCTCATGATAAGACTCAAGCAGCCACCGCAGGCTCCACAGCTATATGTCTCAGCCCAAGAAGAGCAGAGACGTCATGGTGTTCCTTATGGAAGAAGCGAAGAGTCCAACAACCACCCTGTCTACCATCGCTTCATCCTCAAACTCTACCCAACGGACGGTGGAGAGACATTAGCAGTGTCTATTTACGCGACCGAACTCGGCAAGGGTATTGAGATAATAACTACCTCTGGTCCATCCTGCTGGGGTGTTATCATTCGTCCATGTATCTGCGTGTCTTGCAGCTACAAAGCCATGTGTTTGTGGACTGGATATACCCGACGAGCTGTTGCTCATGACCTGCACTCATCTCGCTGGCAGCGACATCCGTTGCCAGCATTGCCGCGATGGCCACCGCAAGTGCTTCCCCATCCCCAATGTTCACCTCAATCTACGACTTGTTGACAAGCGCATACACTCTATCAGACGTCCAGCCCTCAGACTTGTCTACTTCTCGGAGAGAGTCATCGACGTGTCTCTTCAAGATTGTCAGCAGCTATGCTCTCTGAGTGTTGGTCCTTACGCCCACCACCTCCCACCGCTGAGATGGTCAACCAGTACCACGCCAGCATCGCGTCTGTGGTGGTATCTGAGATGTCCGCCAACTCAACCACAGAGCTGGATCCTGGAGCTACAGAATCAGCTCCGAGTAATTTCTCGATTCAGCAGAGCTCGCTGAGTATGCTGGAACAAAGGCGCGCTGTCAGCACGAGGAAGTAGACAACATCATCTATGACACGCAGACCAGATCCTGCTGCAGATCGCCCAAGACCATTCCATTGCTGGTCACTACCATCCAGGTATGCCAGCTGGCGCATCATCCGTCCTCGAAACGATCTCGAAAAGACAGGCAAAATCAGCACTATCCCTTTTGAGCGGGTTCAGTGTTCGTCGGCCAACGAGTTGCCGAGATATAAAGCCAGCAAAGTTGGTCTTCTTGTCAAAGATCGTCTGGAGAGTCACACACGTCTTGATGTGACCTGCAGCCTAAACACATCCATTGAGATGACACTCGGTAGCTATTCAGGCGCAGACATGACCTCTGGCAGCTTGATCAAGCATGTCAAGTACAGATCTAACTCCTACCAGCCTGCTTGAGGCATTCAAAGATCTGGAAGGTCTTCTCAGACTGCCTCAAACCTCAAAAGCTACACATATCTCATCCGAGCCCTACTTATGAATTTGGGCATCTGCGGCAAAAGATCGTTTCGCTTATGGTGTTAGGAAACTGACCTAGAGATCTGTATTGTCAACCGGACCAGGGACAGAGCTTTAGTCAGTCCGCTCAAGGACTTTACTGGACCGTTGCCGCGCTCTAGCCGGCAATATCCGCGAGAAGGCAGAGTTGCTCGATCATGGAGAGGCTCTGAGTGCTCGGAAACCAGTCCAACCTCTGTCGAGTCAGCCAGCGGCGACCGAATCCATGTCACTCTGGCCACAGACACTGGCACTTTCATCTTTGAAATCATCGTGATCAGCGATGCACATGTTGCTGCGCAGTCCTGTTCGCCGAATACATTTCTGTTGCTTACCCCAATCAGCTGAGAATTCGGACGGAAAGTCAAGGTTCATCCCCATTTCTTTTTCAGGGTCGAAGATTGTGGCAAAGCTGCTCTGAGAAATCTGATGTTTCCATACTGGATATTGAGAAGCCTACAAGAGGATGTCGCAGTGGCGTAATCAAGCAAGTCGCTTGCTCTGACCTCATCCTACGTTGTGCGCTTTACCCTCTTCGCTACAGGGCTAAGAAGCCTTCCGAGACTAGCTTGTCAGACTCGAACAGGGCATAGCTCAGAGAGAGACCGACAATCAGAACCCAACCAACAATGACAAAGAGCTATTGAAGTGGTGAACCATGAGTGATCATCCCGCCAACTTTGTCTCGACCGTTCGTGACCACATCGTTTGGAAGATCATCGTCTGCTATTGGGCGCTCTGCTGTAAGGGTCGCGCCGCTGCCTGGAAGGTTAACGACATTGCTGGTGTCATGTTCAACCAGCAAGAAGTTGACTCAGGCACAACATTAACATTTTCGCCATCACCAGCCTTAACATTGGGCACGCACTGGAGAACTTATTCATTCCTCGATATTTACTTAGGCGCTCCTGCAGCTCCAGTAGACCCATCGCTCTAGATGTGGTCTGCAGAGCAAGGGCCCAACTCCTCCTGGGAAGACTCAGCATCAAATCATGGTATCCAAGATCATTGTGAATGTTGGAAATCTTGCTTTTACCAACGATGGCGGCACACTTGGTGACATTCCGTTGCTTGACTTCACCAAGTGCCCAAAGTCCGCCTGCAACGCCGCCTCCGCCGAGCTAATCAACCCTGTGGCTGCTGATGGCTCCAAGACTACCACCAGTGGATCAAGAACCCAACATTCCTAACTTGACTAACAGCGTGGGCGACGCTCTTTCTAGAGCTATGTTCGAGAAAGCATATCCGCTGGCTTTGTGGATTTTTATCTTCCTGGCACTACGCTTGAGTGGTTCTCCGAGCACAGAGATACTAAGGGTTAAACTTCCGTAGCAAGACTAGTCCGAAGCTATCAACGCAAACCACGATTGGCCTCTTCTGATCTCTCATCTTTCTGTTATTTATATACCTCGCCGTATGAGAATGTGGATGGAGCTCCGATGGAATCAATAATCGACCATGTAGGTAAGGTTGTCAGTAACGAAGAGGCAGACCTTCCCGGGTCTAGATTCTACGAGCAGGACAGAGCCAATTGTTGCTTCTGCCTGGCTGGATCCGGTCTGCTGAAGTCACTCATTGGCTATCATCCGGAACATTGTCACTGCCACGGCCGATGAGGCCATCCCTGCCAGGGTACAAACAGCGATACTCTCAGTTGGGGGCCTGGGAAACTTACAGAGTTCAGACTGAGGTTTTTGGGGTGACCCCGAACTCAACTCGACCATACTTGTTTCCCTCAACAACTTAACCCTGACAAAGCTCAGCTTGGGCGTTGGTTAGGATGACGCACCTACCGAGTGCTATATATCGCCAATCACCATATATTTGATCAGAGTAGCATGGGCAGATTCTGTCTCGGATCTACCCGCTCGATTTGTTCTGAAGTCAACTCTGGTTGATCGAGCAAGCCTCCCAAGCGCCTGAATCCGCGAGTGAGCAGCCAAATCGATGTGATCTCACAACATTATACGCGGTAATACTAGCAAATGTCTGTCTGGGCCTTCAGCTCGTTGATTGTGGTTCTAATAAATCTTGGACAGACTTCTAGTCTCTTCTCCCTGATAATGGACAAGAAAATGTCGACGCCACGAGTGTCGCAAGGTGTTCGGCGCGCATGTTATCTTGGTGAAGTTTTGGTCAGATGGGTTTCTCGCCCAGCTTGGAGTAGCAAAGAGATGAAGGTAGACCAGTAAAAGGGACTGGTTACCTGTGAGGGCAAGAAATGCTCAAATTGCGCCGAGACGGGCCATAGTATCTTCGATTGCACAGCGCTCTTGGTGGTCGCCTTTGGAGAATGATTAAAGCCTAAACTAGCCTCTCTTAATGTCAAAGGCCTCTCCAATCCTGGCTGACTCTCAAGCTAACGCTGCCGTTGACATCGACAAGAAACTCTTGCGATTCCTTAGCATGCACGACGCCCCAGCTAACTTCATCACAGCTAAGTTCATGACAGACATTGAGCCCCACCTTGCTTGGAGAATCGTTCTTTGTCACTGGACCGCTGTGTGTCTCAAGTAACTACTTCGACGCAAAACATAAGCTTCAGCAAAGATGATTGATCCTCGCTGAAGAGTTCCCTCCAATTTTCACAGCTACAGAACCTCGTCTACGGCATTGTAGCCTATTAAAGTATTCAAGTTTCGAGTAGACAAGAGTATGGCGACAATTTGCCGCGCATTTCTTCTACCGTGCAGTTCACACACTTCAGAACATGGCATGTGATGTATCCATATTGAGCTAGTGATCCCGATCTGGTGTTATTCATGGGACCTTTTGTACTTAGCAGACTGGGGGGCATCAACGACAATGAGCTATAGCAAGGCATAGATGCATCTTTCAACGATCTACCTAACACAAAGAGTCGTTAGAACTCTCTATCCCCGTGCCATCATTGTAGAACTACAAACGTGACAGTATATTGCACACGGGAAGGTCGTAGTATACTCGAATCACTGGAAAGGTAGTTTGCCTTGCCGGAATAACCTGAGTTGTGTGTGTTCAAGCTCCTCGGCTCCACATCCTCCATGTGACGTCTGGTAAACTACGAGCACTTCTCGACGACTTGGTGTTGACTTTCTTGACAATACCGGAACATATCTTCTGATTACACAACCTCTAAGCACGTCAATTGATGACCGGTCTCCTAAAAGCGTAGATATTTGTAGAGACCATGCCATCCTTCCTCCTCTTTTGTATGGCCCAAATACCCTTGTCGGTGAGTAACCTGAAATTCTGAATGCCCATCATGAAACACTAGTGACTATAGCTAACTATCTCTAGACCATCAACACGTTTCTACAATTGCCAGGGCATAACTTCTTCTCTCTCGTCCGAGATACGTCTCAGTCGACTTCCGACCCCATCGCCACTTCACCGCCAGTGGATGGTTTCACTAGCGCCTTTATGAACACCGACCAGATTCGCGACTATCTCTCCAATCCTAATGCACCAATGATAGGCGACCTCGAACCCTGTCAATACGCATATCTAGACGAGCGCGGTGCTAGAGATTATACGGTCGTCTTGGCACACTCATACAAAGCTCTAGAGATGCAAGACCCAACTACCATGACCGAAGACGAGTTGGCGCAGTGGGATACTGAGCTTGAGGAGCGAGCAGATGAACCTGATGATATGTGGCGTGAGTGGCGCGTCAAGTTTAAGGATGCAGAGCGGCTATCGACTATCCTCTCTCTCGAGAGTGACTTCACTGTCAAGTTATACGATGATGATTTCTTGGCAGCTCACGTTGCTGCTGAGGGTATCTTACAGTTGGAGACTGCGTGGGCGGCGTTCGTTGCTGCCAGCTCTTCGGCTGGAGAATAATATCTGCATATGACAATGTGGGATGTTATGCGTGGGAAGAATGTGTGGCTAGAGATTGTCTTACATAAGCATAATAGGTCAAGCGATCTTTATGTATCAATGCTCAAGCTCTCACATATTGACTAAGACACATCGTCAAGATCAAGCCCCCACCAAACATGCCTCCAGGTAGCTTTGCACTGTCCTGATCGCAGATAGACGACAGAGGACACCCACGTATCCGTCAGGTCGAATGACAGCAATAGCACCTTCATCTCTAGCGATACCGTAAGTCTCGTAGGCATCTTCTTTCCTTGCCAATCCGTATGTTCGCATCTCTGCGAGTCGCTTGACATCCGATGGAAGCTGCGTCCACTCGAATCTCTCCTTGATAGGATGCAGGACCGCAAAATCGATTGAACCAGCAGGATGTTCATCCACCATGGTGGCACATGCTCTCAGCGCTTTCTGAGATAGACCGTCGCTCTTGAGAAGATTTGTACTGGTGAGTACGAGTATGCGGTAGCGACCGTTTGACGGGAGTTCTGTGGCAGTGCGAGTCAGCACAAACGATCCAATAGACAAAGCAAGCACGATACTCACCATCGTGCAGCTGACGAGTGGTGTTGTCAGCATATCGCTTGAGCTCAACATTCAAGAACCTCCGACCTGCGGTGAGTGCACCGTAGAGTGGATCTCCTTCCGCGGCTAGCATACCCTCTGATTCTTTCGCTGACTTGACAAGTTTGTTAGACTTGTATTCAAGACCACATCCACTCGTGAAACCACTTCCGTCACGGAACACCTTGAGGAACTCATCATGTGTAAGTCCTGCTTCTGAATCACCGGATCCAATCTTGCCTGAGAACATGTGAGAGAATTTCGCATCGAACTCAATGAGTTGACGAGCAGTATCCACACGCTCCAGATCGAAAGTCTCGAGAACCTGATCAGCTTGCTTTTCTGATTGTGGTGACAAGCCAAGAATGGAATGAGCAAGCTTCCAAGATAGATTGTACGAGTCCATCATCGAGACATTCATGCCTTGACCTGCTTTGGGGCTATGCGTGTGGCATGCTAATCTATGGTCAGCCATAGTCCTCCAGATAAACCCCGGGTCTTCACTTACCATCTCCGACAATGAACACTCTATCAACACCATCTGGCGTCCTCGAAGAAAATTTCGAACTCATTCTTTGACCAATCTGATATGCAGCATACCAATCAGGCGCAGTACCCTCCTTGATCTTGATGCTGTACGGTGCAAACACTGCGTTAGCTTGCTGGAAGATATAGTCCAAAGTGACCTCAGCACGCTTCTTCTTGCTTGAGTTCTTCTTTTCATCTTCGGGCGTTGTTGTGCGGTCTGCCTTGGCATCAACATCACCAGGTACCTGAACATAGAGACGTGTAAGGAATTCGCCCGTTGCAATCTGCTCTCTCGGAATGACCATGATAGAGCCAGACTCGGAATGCACAGCGGAACGTTTACGGATGTCTGGGAAATCGGTGTCGGCTACGAAATCGCAAACGCCCCAAATATGGTCAGATGTCTCTCCTTCTAAGGACAATCCCATAGACTTTCGCACTTTCGAATGTGCACCGTCGCCTCCGACTAGATATTTCGTGCGCACCGATCCTGGGACCCGACTGCCATCTTCAATCTCATGTTCATAGTTGACCAAGATGGGATAGTCCGGGTAATTGACCGTGTCGACTGTATAATCCAAGAAGTGATGTGATCTCCTGATGGTGTCCCTCGGAGCATAAACATCCAAGTTTTCCTGTAGGATCCTCTCAATACGACCCTGATGGATTGTTACCTCGAATGGAAATCTTGCCGGTACATTCACGTCGGGCACAAAAGAAGTCCGCTCGATACCACCCTTTGAATTTCCATTGGCGCCTTCAACCTGAGCTATCGGGTTCCAGAAAGCTACTTCTTCCATATGACAGCCATCCGCAATGATCTCCGAAGCGATGCCCAGGCTTTGAAACACTTCAAGAGTACGAGGCTGGAGCCCATCCGCTTGACCCGCTTTCAAAGTGCCTGGCTTAGAGTCTAGGCAGAGAAGGGATGATCCCGAGATACCATATCTGGCAAGCAGCAACGTGAGGAAGAGACCACTTGGCCCAGCCTGGAATTACTTATTGGTGATGAGCCTTCAATAACTTGGAATGGGAAACTTACTCCAATAACAACGACTTCACGTTCCTCGCCAGTGATAGACACTTTGGGTGAGAGTCGTGGTAATGGCAATGCCCGTGACGGGAGGATTCTCAAATCGCGGTGCGCTGTAGCGGTCTCTTCGAAGACAGGCATTGTGGTATTGTCGCGCGGAGATTGCCTGAGGTCAAACAGGACAGATTTGATAAGTAGATGTAAGAGTATTCAGATCACTGTATAAAGACTTTCCATAGACATACTCGACGTGTGAAACAAGAACGAGATCTTGACGACGACAACAACTGGCCAAGCTTCCGCGCCGGAAATTTTGAGTTCAAGAAGGCGGGGAAGTTTACCCATCTTCCGAGATCTCTTCCGGGCTTCTTCATTTGAGCGAATGCGAGCCAGCGCGTAGTAGCTGACACACCGATTGGGCTGGACCTGAGGATACAGGAAGACTTCAGGCGTTAGTGAATTCAACCATCTCCAGCATACCCAGGTAATTCTCTCCAGATCGGAGTGACGCAAGTGCTCGACAAGAGGCGCCAAACCCTACCTGGACCGTGCGTACATCGCCGTCGAATCTTCCGAGCAGGTTTCCTCAAGCGCGTTCACCGCTAACAATCTTAGAAGTGATGCTGGAATACGGAGTCTGTGTGGGATCAGGGCGAAGATGACCGAATACCCAGATCGCGAAATGTTGGATACGTCCCCCAAAAGTCGCACCCTGGGGCCCCGTAATCTGCCCCGGGCGTCACATGCTTGTCAGCGATGCCGGACGAAAAAGGGAAGGTGCAATCAACAACGACCTTGCTCAACTTGTGTTCGTACCAACTCAGCTTGTATTTACGGAGAGCGAAGGAAAACGAACAAGAACAGAGACGACCGCTCAAACGATGACACCCTCCAGCATGAGATAATTGAACGATCTTGGTCTTTGGTTAGTGGACAAGCCGAAACCGCGCTTGACACCAACGACAATACGTTCGACAATATTCCTAGCTCCGTAACTCCTAATGTGAACATTGATTCTGTGCGATCAGGTATGACCTCCGTCCCAGCCAGATTATGATCGCAGGCTGATTCTCAAACAGAGGAAACTTTTGCCTCGAATGATCGCGATGTAGTAGGCGAAGTTAACCAGCGAACACAAGGAACAGAATTCTACGGCACGTCGTCGAACTATGTGCTGCTCAATCAGCTCTTCTCCCATGTGCGACAGCAGAGTCAAGCCAGACATGTTTCGGCGCTAGACACCTCAAGCCGTCCAGCGACGACGATTGCAGGACAAAACCAACACGCGTCATCTGCACGAATCTCGCTTGTGAACTTGTTGGCCAATGACGACGAGCTGTTACCACCGTCCAGAGAGAAGTCACCATTGCAAAGCTCCTCTTCTGCAAATCAGTCTTCCGCCCCAATGGCTCTGACAAGTGTCTCAGGAGAACGCAGCCATACCTCGAATATTACTGTGCCTGCACTTACCCAACGTACAGCCGAAAGACGGCTAGAGGAAGCGCTCGTACGCAGCTTCATGCACAATCTTCATTATTTGCATCCCATGATCGACAATGATACGTTCAACGCCCGATACGAAGCTCATATGGCAGAGCATAATAGTCGACATGAGAGATCGCCCAGTCTCAGGCACTTTTTCGCTCTTTACAATATCATTGTTGCTGTCGGAGCACTTGTGGCCGGATCGGACTTCCACGAAGAATTTGGCCGTGAGATCAGGGCAGTGATGCAGAACAAGAACGCCACACGAGGGCTGGAAAAGGCACCGCTCCAAGGCCTCTCAAGGCATTACTTCCAGAGGTCACGGAGCTTACTCGGCGATGTGTTTGAGGCCTGTTCTCTGGAAAGTGCGCAGACACTCTTCTTAATGGTAAGTCTCCAAAAGCAACAAACCATCAGTGCTGAAGCTGACTCTCAACAGTCTCTTTATTGCCAAAATTCGTTAAAGCCACATGCGTGCTATATGTATTGTGGTATGGCTGTTCGAACAGCTCTAGCTATAGGGCTGCCGTCTCAGTCTATGTCTAACTCGCCCGATGCTTGTAAAGCCGCGCGAAGAACATGGTGGTAAGCGACAATCGCCCAGACCCCGAGGCTATATGCTCACTGATCAATCTCCAGGTGTATCTACTCCCATGAGATGTAAGTCAAACGCTGTCCTTGACCCAGTCATGATTGATTGATATGATACAGAGATATGTGCTGCTCCGCTGGGCGCTTTGATAGCCTTGGAAAACCTCGGAAGTATCCTATTCCATTACCTCGGATCAAGGTCAGTACAGTCACAACCCCGTTTTGCGTGCGATACCCTGTCATGTGTAGCTGTCTTAAAGCTTTTGAACTCAGAGCAATATCGCCGAGATGTGGCATGTCCTCAGCTCTCTGCACCAGTCTCGCTGAATTAGAATACTCTAATGCAATCATTGAGAGTGAGAGTGACGAACTTCAGCACCTCGAGAGTCTTGACGCGCACTCTGCTGACAAATCACAAGTCTTTAGACATAGATGCGTCCACGGACGCTCCAGATCTTGAGGGTCGTAGCATATCTATGATCAACGTGATGGTCGACTTCGCGGTAGTCCTTCGACGTATCTCCAAAGAAATCTACCATTGTCAGAGGGATACAACCATCTCCGAGAAATCTTCCTCTGCTCTCCATCTAGACACGCTTCTTGATGAATGGAAGCGCAATCTTCCACCATGGCACAACTTCGATGCTGTCAGTTTCAGAGAGCCCGAATGGGCCGCAAAGCAGAAGCTGGTCCTTCAGCTGCGCTATCTGAATGCTCGTGTTATTTTGCATCGTCCCTTCATGTCGGACACAGCTGCGCATGAGCTTCCGACCAGAGACAAGCATATTGGTCTATGTCTAGACGCCGCTCGCAACACAATACAAGTGCTATACGACTCATACGCAAACAAGCACTACTTCCGAACTTGGTGGTACAATTCGACTTACACGCTGTATGCTGGCATGATCCTGCTTTACATTGTCATGCTTGGAAATGATACTATGACGCACGACAGCCTACTCGAAGATGTGAAGAAGAGCCGAGACATTTTGAGGTCCATGGAAGAAGCAAGCGTTGCTCGCCGTAGTGCTGATTTACTGAGTGAAGTTTTGGAAGTCGCTACTGCGTACATGCATCTGAAGCAGGGTCAAGGGACCCATCAACCTGGTGTCAACCCTAATGAGAACAACTTTGATGGCTTACAGCAAGAAATATCATCAGTCAATGACAACGCCCAGATTGACTTCGCCCAGGATCCAGAAGCATTCATGGCATCCTTGATCGATCCGAATATCCTTCAGGACTTCACTACCGACTTCGGCGACTGGACTGATCTTGACTTTGCTTTGTCAACTTCACACGACACAGTAGGAGTTGTGGACCATCGAGACGATTTCAATCCTATCAGTTATGCTTGAAGGACATGCGGAATGTCACAGCAACAAGTCGTTATGAATAGTGTGAGCAACCTACTTGCGACTTCACAGCAGCAGCTCGCATCGGATATTCCGAGATTCGGTTGAGAGCCCTCAATTCGATTTCAGATCCTTATTTTCGGATATATCTAACACGTCAATCTTGATCTTCCAGAGGTACACATATAAATCACCCTAATTTACGCGTCACTTGAGAACACATCTCTGTCTTACTCTTCTGGATCAGAGAATACTATATCGAAACACGTCTTGTGTTTCTACAGTCCTCTGCTCCCCCCAGGTATTCTCACTCAGGAGAACCTGGCCACATTCAACAAAAGGAACTCCCCCTTCAATCCACGTCTGGTACAGGAAGATCATCAATGAAGCGTACCTTGCGCCCCTGGCTTGCCATGGCTTCCTCCGCCTTGCTGCGTCTAAGCTCTCGTGCGGCCTGGTCAGCGACCAAGACGAAGTCATAGGTCATCAAAGACGTTCCAACCTCCACCCCGTACTTCCGAGCCTGTTCCTCGCGCTCAACTTTGCCAACCTCAACTATGAGAGACTGTTTCACGCCAAAGACTGCGTCCTAAATTTTGGTCAATATCCAATTCTCTTGAGGCAAGATAAAGCATGACCTACCGTCGTTTCATACGGATCATTCTTCAGATAGAGGGCGCTACTCTATACTTAGCACCGGACATGAATCGTTCGCGCTCGACTTACGTGATCAGCGGGTCAAATCCAGCTTTGTCGAACATGAAATGCATGTGACTTGGTCTGTAGGGATGACGATTGAGCTTCCCTAGAAGTTTGCCGACTGGCCCGTCATGAGGAATCGGATAGGGCACAGGCAGAATCGCTTTGAACCAGAAATCACCCTTTTCGTCACTTGTCAGAACCGCTCTGCCGTCTGGACCAGTTCTGTCGGCATGTTGGACGTCATAGAAGCCCTTTGAATCGGTTTCCCAGACATCGATCTTGGCATCAGTGATTGGCTTGCCATCTACATCCTTCACAGTACAGACGACAAGCAAAGGCTCACCATCTGGATCTTGTGAGATGTGGCCACCATGATTGCTGTGTTCGGCCTCGTGTGTGTGGAATGGCCCAAGCACTGTACCTTCGGTGCTGTTCTCTGGCTTAGGATGATCAATCGAGTCTACCAAAAGAGACAGTCCTAAAACATCAGAAAGCAGAATAAACTCCTGCATCGAATTAGCTGGTTGTCCTTGGGATCACCGACCAGGGGTTCTTACTTGTCTGACATCCGAGCTGATCTGGCCAACTTGTGTCAAGAATTGAAGAGTAGCCATCCACTCATCCGTGGTCAATCGTGTCTCTCTTGCAAGGTCATGCAGATGCGAGACAGTTCGTTCTAGCAAGAACTTCAGCCTTCGGTCTGGACATTGCGAATTGATGGCATGGACGTTTTCGGTGATGTTCTCGATTGTAAGGTCTCTGAGATCTGGAATGGAGCTGGTCGCCATGGTGGGTGTCCTCTGAGTAATCCCGGTGAGTATGCTTCTCGGAACTGTAGAGAGAATTGGTCGAAAGATCTGGATCCATAAGGTCAAACAGCGTGCTCTTGGTATTAAGCACGACTGCAATACCTTGTCCGGGTAATGATTGACCCGGATCGTACGAAACATCCGGCCGGAAAATATAGCGCCCTTCCGGATTTTGGCTTTTGATCACTTCCGACCCCGCATCCACCGCTTACCTCACCTTCTTCCGCTCATGCAGACACATCTCAGACAGGTTCTCAAATTGAGCTGAGCTGATCGCGGTAATAACATGCTTCTGGGATATGGATTCGTTTGAGTACAACATCAACCCGAGTCGAGTCGTCTTTGGAATCGGGAGCGTTAACAAGCTGCCAGAGGAAATCAAGAAGCTCGGATGCTCATCACCCTTAGTCCTTACCTCAAAGGGACAAAATGGAATGTTGCATGGCGACCTCTTGACTGAAGTCCTGTCAAAATGCTCAATGTCTGCCGCTGCTACCTTGAATATGGCAGTGATGCATACGCCAGTGCCTGTCACTGAAGCAGCACTCCAACAACTCAAAGCGCAAGCCGCGGATTGTATCGTATCCATCGGAGGAGGTTCTGTCGTCGGTCTGGGCAAGGCCCTTTCCATTCGTACTGGATTACAACACGTCTGCATACCTACGACCTATTCTGGCAGCGAAATGACACCTATCCTTGGCGAGACGGACAAAGGCAAAAAGACTACTCGCTCGAATCCAAAAATTCTCCCGGATGTCGTGATCTACGATGCGAATCTCACAAAATCGTTGCCAGTAGCCATCTGCTCAATTTCTGGTATCAATGCGATCGCTCATGCCGTGGAAGCATTATATGCGAAAAACACAAATCCCATTACCAACTTGCTGGCTCTGGAAGGCATCAAAAAGTTAGCAGAAGCCCTGCCAGCAATCGCACGAGATCCGTCAGATCTATCTGCTCGTGAAGGAGCTCAGTACGGCGCATGGCTTTGTGGTGTTGTCCTCGGCACTTCCGCGATGGCTTTGCATCACAAACTTTGTCACACTTTAGGCGGATCGCTCAATCTGCCTCATGCTGAGACACACACTGTTGTGTTAGCACATGCACTGGCATACAATGCTCCGGCTATACCAGAACAGATGGAGAAAATTGCTTCAGTGCTTCCTGATAGTGATGGAGACGCGATCAAAGGACTCAATATTTTCCTGGACAAACTCGGTGTGTCGCGTGCGCTGAAGGACTTTGGCATGCAAGAAGAAGATATTGACAAAGCTACGGATATTGCTATGAGTATGCAGTATGCCAACCCAAGAGCGATGGAGAGAGATTCAATCAGGGAGCTGATACGCAGAGCTTGGTCTGGTGAATCTGCGAAAGCCGATGTGTAGTTCTCAATGATGGAAACACCTCGCATAATCTATCAATGAGCATACATACTCAAAGTGTCACGAGGTTTAGCATGCATAGCTGGATCAAGCCACAACGCTTTTCTATACCGCAAAACCTTTCGTTCAGATTCAAGCGTTGCGGTACTGTTTGACTTTTGAAGCTCAAGATGTGGTACTTCACGAGCGAGCATGAACAAAGGGTACGGGACTTCGGAAAATTTAGGTTTACCAGCGGTTATCACAATACAACCACTCCCAGAAGTTGGCCGGAAAGCGGAAAGCGACGTTGGGAAGGAGCGGCTGAGTGTCTATATACATTGACCCCGCACTCGGGCGGTCTTGATAAAGGCATTCCCCATTTGGTCCATATAACCTGTTGTACGACCATATCTCATAACACTAAAGCTTCCTGCCAGATATCATCATGGACCAAGAGAAGCTCGATGCCCAAGCCATGACGGTGGAAGATATACATGATGTTCATGGCTTTAAAGGATCCGAAGGCTATGTCGCCGACATCGAAGGTGCCTCACGAGACAACCTGAAGACTGCCAAAGATGGACATACGGTCTTGATCCCACAGCCATCTGATTCTTCTTTGGACACGTTGAACTGGAGTCAGACCAGAAAGCATGTCATCCTGATCATCATCAGTCTTGCTTCGTTCCTCCCAGATTATGGAAGTGCCACAGGTGCTGTGACTCTACTCCCTCAAGCAGCGTACGTCGAGTTATGTGTCATCGTATCTTCTTCAAGATGCTAATCAACCCCTAGCCAATGGAAGATATCCCCAGATACGGTCAACCATTCTCAAGTTGGCAACGTCTTCATGCTCGGAGCCGGAGGCGTGGTGGCAGTCGTTCTGTCAGCATGGGCGGGCCGTCTTCCAGTGCTCTTTTATTTCCTGATCTTCTCCACTGCTACAGCAGCATGGTGCGCAGCTGCAACAACCTTCGAGTCATTCATGGCAGCTCGTATCTTGAATGGCTTCTTCAGCACCGTAGCCCAGGGTGGTGGCCTGATGTTCATATTCGACATGTTTTTCTTTCACGAGAGAGCTCGCAAGATCAATATCTGGGCAGCTTTCATTATCTTGTCACCATACATGGGACCGCTGCTTACGGCATTCGTCATCACTACTAAGAAATGGCCTATCGCGTTTTGGGTCTTCTTCACAATGGTTGGTTTGAACTCTCACATCGTTGCTGACATCAACTAACGCAAACAGAACGCTCTCGTCCTGGTCTTGACGGTCTTGTTCGTCAGAGAAACTTACTACGATCGATCCATTGCCCCTGCCGACCAGCCTCCCAAAGGCACACGTCTCGCACAGCTGATTGGGTTATCTCAATATCGTTCTCGCCACCTCCGAAACAGTCTTCCACAAGCCTGTATGCGCACCATTCGTGTACTCATCAAGCCGACCGTACTTCTATCAGTCGTATATTACTGCCTGACCTTCGCTTGGGTAGTAGGTATCAACACAACCCTCGCCATATTCCTGACACCCCTGTACAACTTTGGCCCAAAGCAGATTGGCTTCTTCTACTTCACCCCAATTGTTGCCGCAATCCTCGGTGAAGTCTGTGGTCACTGGCTTCACGATGGAATAGCAAAGCGCTATATCAAGAAGAACAACGGACACTTTGAGCCAGAAGTCCGACTCAGAACCATTTGGCTTAGCACACCGTTCATGATCGCTGGTCTAGTCGGTCTGGGCTTTGCTCTTGAAGACGCTTATCATTATATGCTGACATCGCTGTTTTGGGGATTGTATGTGTTTGGTATCATGATCACCACTGTTGCCCTTGTAGCCTACAATCTCGACAGCTATCCTGAAGCCTCCGGGGAAGTTTCTGCATTGATCAATTTTGCTAGAAGTGAGTTCCCTTCTTCTTCTAGACTACTTGTTACCTCTTCTGACATACACTAGCGACTGGTGGATTCATTATCAGCTACTTCCAAGTCACATGGGCGCAGTCCACGGGCACCAAGGTCAGCTTTGGCACTCAAGCTGGTATCTGTGTGGGTGCTTTTGTGATTATTGTTGCTCTTCAGCTGTGTGGAAAGAATTTGAGAGCTAAGAGCGGTGGTTTGAACTTCTCTACTGCTTGATTTGGTGCCTTCATTTGTTATCCAATGCGTTGCGCCGTCCTTTAATGATCCCGAACTATATCTTCCATGTGTGCTAGATTGCGTCGCTTCCGCTTCCCTGTAATATGCGTAGAGCAGAACTGAGCCGTCAATGAGGACGTGGAATCGTACAGAGTCAGAAAGAAGCATTTTAAAATCGATGCATCGATAGGTTCCATGGAATTTGTCGAAGCACAGCACATCCCGAGTGTTGAGTAGTGATTAATGAGTCATCGCTGATCAGATGTCCGCGCAGAGTCCGACGGTTGTGAAAACGCCTGCACCTCTCTACAGCTCGTTATTGTAAGACGATGGAAGGCGACAAATTAGCACGCTGGAGCTCGTTCGTGCCTGTGGTATCTGAAGACCTGCGGATGAGGATGATTCGCATGCCGATAATACCGACCAGGTTTCGGATCGACCACATCCGGTCCTTGGGTCCGGAGTTGCAAGTGCAGAGTCTCGAAGATGGAGAGTGTGTCCAGAGACATTCATTCAGAGTCTTCCCCTGCACTGTCCGTCGCAGAAGCAGTCTGCTCTTCCGCTCTTGCTTGCATATCCTCCTGCTGTCTATCCTTGACAGTCCTCGACTTCCTCGCACTAGGTACAGAGGCATCTTCCCCGCTCTGCCCTTCGTCAGACTTTCCCTCCTCTTCCCTAGCTTTCATCTCCTTCCTCTGCCTCTCCTTTACTTTTCTCGGCTTCTTTGCACTGATAGGGCCATCAGCATTTCTATTCTTCCACTACCACTTTTAATCAGCAATGTTTTTTTTTCTTCCACCCCTTTTGCAAGGAAATTTTCCATCTCTAGAGTATGGTAAAACTTACCATGCCGCCATATCTGTAATGTGGATATTGTGCATTTAGTCCTTTTGCATCTTCGACGCCTCCGGATACTGATTTCCAGCACGTGCCTGGGCAGACGAAGTGCCATTTTGCGGTTTCGTCGACTTGACAGCGGACCAGCACATCTCTGGGAGTGGAACAGAGAGTGCAAGATTTCGTCATGATTGATTTGTTTGATTTGTTGAAAAGGGGAAGGTTGAGAGTGATGTTGTAACTGCCAAAAATCGGTGATGTTTGGCGAAAATATCAATGACATCATCGTTAAACGCTTCGGCGGTTCTTGGTTGAACATTTTGTTGCTCGTTCTGCTTGACGAACATCCTTCAGAAACGAGTTGGAAAGCACTGGAGCGTCTTGAAAAGGGCAAATGCGACTAGTCAGATACTTTACTACTCCGACTTTGGGCGCAAAGAGGCAACATTAATTCTTAGCCATCACGGTGAAACATCGATGTCTTCCCATGCTAACTTATTTCTAATGGTTAGAAACATCATGCACTAGCATCATACTTGACAGGCTCCTCGTACCCAGGTACATCTCGCAAGTCGCTTGGCCAATGGAGCGGCCAAGTCCCCATCCTCTTTGCAAAATCATGTGCATCCTTCGCCGTCGGATCTTGATCTCCGCTGCACTCTCCAATCTCGAAGAGTCGTCTCCTCCAGAATGTTTGTCTTGTGAGACTCATACCATTTCTTGACACTCCATCTGCGGTCGCCAGATCGCCTGGTGCCACACTCTCACCACAACCTGATGGTGGCTCAACGCCATCTTTGACAGCCCGTTCGATTGGTGGAAGTCTTGTCGACATGAACGAATGTGTGTGCTTGAGCCAGAGTAGAGCAGCCGGTAGCAGATCGGCGACTGACTTCTCCCCAGTATCCCCACCGTCGCCAGTCGGATATATAGGCCGTTCCTCTTCCAGAGCCTCTCGGATAGTCTCAAGTCCAAAGCGCATCAAATCCATCCCAGTAACCGCAGCCAGTCGAGACACAAAAGCATTCAAATTCGTCCAAGCATCCTTGGACAAACTCGCTCGCCCTCCCCAAGCTTCCTCCAATGCAACTTTGAAGAACGGCAAGTCCCTCCACATCACTTTTCCACCATCAGCCTCGAAGGGATCCTGCGTCGTACTCTGCACGTTCTCCCTCGCTCTAGCAGCAGCAATCCAAGCCACAAGTTTATATTGTCTTGCCTCATCATCAGCCGCAAACACTTTGGCGGCTTCTATAGTTTTGAACCACAGAAGTTTGAGTTGTTGCTCGAGTTCGTCGTCTGTCCTGATTGATCCATGTTGAAGATAGACTTGTTGTGGATACTCGAGGAAGAAGCGGATGTTCTGAAACAACCAGTCATAATTTGTGTCGCTGGCTATAGAGTCGAGCGTGGCTTGTCGACTGCGTTGGTAGAATGATTTTTTCTGTTGCTGTGGCGCTACGGCTGGACTCGAGATGTCCGACATGGTTTTCTTTGGCACTTAGTAGTCAGTAATGAGATAGGGGCTATCAGCTTTTTGAGGAATATCGTTATTGTGATGGAATGTGGGCGGTGGTTTACCTTGATATTGGACTGAGCCGGAATCCTTCTGCCTAATTGCGTCACTTTCCCAATAGGGATCGATGTGCACGACTACCTACACATCCTTCCTCCGCTGGCCGAATCTTATTTATGTTCGTGGCCTGAATCTACAACATCGTATTAATACCATCGTCTAACGATAATTGCTATTCCTAGTACTGGATCGCTTTGCTGCTTCTGCTCACTTAAGGTGCTACACCTCTGAGGAATAATATGCTTTGCAGTTTACATGAGAGATGTGCCTAGGTATAAAGAGCCTGTTAAGTTAAATGCTAGTGCATGATGTATGCAATAATTAGAACTAGTTTACTACAACACCGTCTCTTCTTAATAACTAAAGTAGGCAACAATAAGCTATAGAAAGGCACATGACAAAGAGTACATGCTACTAAGCTTTACATAATCCTATATTGCTAAAAGAGTGTAAATATAGCAAAAGGTTGACAAAAACTAATTATACAATTGTCTAGGAACTTTTCCATTCCTTGCAATTCCTAAGTATATTATCTAACAAGGTCGAAGAATTTAAAAAGCTAGATGATTACTTTCCAATTGGTTTCCCTTAAGTGTCCTCTTGGGCACTTGCTTCAGTAACGCTTGACAAATTGTGATGAACAAGGTGTGGGTGCAAGAAGGGGAAAAAGTGCAAGGGCCGGGGGCGTTATGATACCTACAAATGCGACTCTGCTTGCTCGCCTGTATGATGTATCTTTGCTTTTTGCTTGATAAATACAGCAAACTCCGACACATGTTTGCCTTTTGCTCCTTTCCCCTGTTCCTGCTCTTTGCTTTCTGCCCAATGCTCGATGGACAGTTGGATGACAACGATATCTGTGAACAATGCATTGCTCCTCTTCTTCATGCTCCTGCTTCCATTTCATCCTCCACTCTTCCTTCTCCCTCCGCCGATGCGATGATAAAATCAAGATGTGCCTTCCCTTGAGAAGGTATAGAACGCCCCCAAAACAGAAACAGAAAATCAGAATAAGCAGACAATAATCAAATAACATGGAATTCTTGTCTCGTGTCAGACTCTCACAGTCAACTCATATCTGTTGTGACTGGGTCGACTCCAGTGGTGTGGGTTAAGTATATGAATCGATACCGGTCAATGAGTGGTTGTCGTCGTGATTACACCTCTCGGTGTGTAGTGTTATGTGCGTTGTAGGTCGCCTCTTAGTGGACTTTCTTCAGAGGACGTTCCAGCTGGTTCAGCAATTCGTCCAACTGGGACCAGTTCTCCGGGGCCAATGCAAACTTGCGGTGCTTGCGTGACTGACAGTGGGCGTCAAAGTCGTCAAACTTGTCTCTGCAGTTCTCGCAGTATCCTGCCTTCATCTCACGCTCTACGATGATCTTCTTGCGGACCTGCTGAGCACGACGAGATTTTGCCGAATCCTCTTCCCCTTCTTCACGAATGTGTCCCAATGTCTCTTGTGCCTTACGCTTGGCCGCTCTAGGTGCCGGTTGACGGTCGCCATTGATGGCGGCACGCATGTCGGTGAGATATGACGACTGCAGCGGCTCGTTGGAGTTTACGCTGGCTCCTCTTTCCAAGGCTCTGCGCTTCAAGGCAGTAATCTCCTTGCTCGCACCAACGTTACGTGTTCCAGGTGCTGTGGATGAGATGGTGGACGAAACAATCTGCGAGCGAATGGCGGAGGTGATGTTCGAAGGTTGGACTCCCGATGCGACGGGCTCGCCTCCAATGAAACGAGGTACTCCTCTCATGTTGGCCTGGGTGCTACCAAACAGCGCGGGCATGCTGCCTGTCTCCATCGAGTTCTGTCTCTTGGATGGAATACCCTTTGGAGGATCCAGAGGCTTCACGTGATCATCGGCGATTTCCAGCTTTTCCTTCTCCTGACTCTTCGCTGGCTCCTTTGGTTGGGATGTGGTGGACTGAGACAGGGTAGTACCTGCAGCAGCGCGACTGCGTGTGACGGGAATACCGGCAGCCAGCTTACGTTCCTTCTCTGTATCGGCAGCCTTCTGCTCCTCTGCTAAGCGAAGCTTCTTCGTGTGGGAAGGGTCTTCGACGAATGGACATCTTCCAACAGGGGTTAGACGGAACTGTGGCCACTTGCCCTCCTCCTTATGGGTGACCTTTGGGTAATCGCGGACCATGACGGGGCGGGTTCTCTCGTCCATGTCGTGTACATAAATGTAGTATCCTCGGAACTGAACTGAATCCTGGGCAGCGACAGCCAGGTCACGGTCGGCAGGACCGATGATCTTTTCGTTTCGCAACAGAGTCTGTAGATCTGCCTTTTCTCCTCTACGCAGGGTCGAGGCGATGTGTCTTCGTTGATTAGGTTGCTCACCAGTGTCAGTGTCAAACATGGTTGTCATCATACGCTGTAGCTTTTCCAGAGCCCAAATCTTGATACCAAGCTCTCTAGCCTTGGACAAGATATCATTGCCTTGGACGCCGAGCTTACGTGGCTCGACAGTTTGGAGACTGTGATCAGGTGTGTCAATAGGCAGAACAAGAGGAGATTCGACATGAAAGACTCACGATTGCACATTGTTTGAATGGCTACGGCCCTGAAGACTAGCCTCGAGGAGGTCGGCAGTCTTCTTCTGGGCATCGGTCATGGTAGAGTCCTGAGGACGGTCGAGGAGAGAAGGGTCAATGGTCTTCAGGGAGGCGTGGTGGGAGTCGTTTTTCGAAGTGCTGTTAGCATCTTCGAAGCTAGTAGAGGCAAGCTCTGGAGGGATAGGGCGGGTCGTGACCACATGAGTGACTGAGCGAGAGAAGAACTTTTCCTCTTTCTGTCAAGCAAGTTAGTGTTGCGTGTTTGACTTGTGGGGGAGGGGTATAGAGCGTACAGCGCCAAGATATTGAATCTGTCTCGAGACCTTTGTCCGGACGTCATCGGGCACACTCTCGAAGTAGAAGACGAACTGAGGGAAAGCCTTTCTGTAGTGCCGTTGCCATTGGCGGATGCTCTCCAGACTGTCTGCAGTCCTTTGTACGGGCTTCTGTGCAGACGGAGGCTTCCTGGCGGCGGCAAGTTTTCTCTCAAAGGCCGTGGGAGGGGCATTGCCAGGCTTCTTCAGGAACAGTTGTGCATCCTTCTCTTGCTGGGCCAACGACTGACGCATCAGCGAACGCGGTTGGTGGTTCTCATCGTGGTCGTGGTCGTGGTCGAGGCCGAGGTCGAGGAGTTGCTTCTTTGTCGGGGGCAGGGCAGCATCACGCGGGTCTGGGGCTCTGGAGCGCTTGCCCGAGATGGGATTGACGGTGCGGAAAGGAGAGTTGACGGCATTGGAGTTGTTGGCCAGCGGGAGCCGCTTGCTGGACATGTTGGACAGAGCGTGGATGGTGGCAGCCATGTATTGCTGGTGCAGGCGGGCGGACTACTGCTGTTGCTGTCGCTGTTGCTGCTGCTGCTGTCTCGCCGTGGTGGAGGGCTTTGCACGCGACTCGGACGCGCTCACTGGCACATTCTCGCTGCGCTGTCAGGGTAACAAGAGAGAGAGAGAGAGAGAGAGAGAAGAGGCTGTTGTATTAGTCGAACACGCGATGTTCAAACACAAGAAAGGGCAAAGGAGCGAATGTCAACAGGCACGAGTTGCAAACGCGACGACTTGATCAACTTGTGCATGTTTTGATGTGTGCATGCTCTTTCCTGACAGAAGACATGAGGCTCCGAGCGCGTCGAATTACTCTGTATGCACAACTCCCCGCACAACTCAATCACCCTCACAACCCTCGAAATCTCTTTGTTTTCCATCTTGTCTTCTCTGCAACATTCCTATACATTCTCTGATAATAGCCTCTGACTTTCGCATCTTGTTCGTACTATTCCCGTCCTCCTGCGGTGCTGCATCGCACATATCACAACTTGTCACTCAAAAGCCTATCTGTATGCAGCCCAGACAACTACATCATATCTGCTGCACTAATCACTAATCGGGCCAGTAGCGCGTTCCACTTCTTTTATTTTGTTGGTAAACATCCCCTAACGGAGCGCCTCAATATCAACAACCTCCTTTACTGCCTCTGTTGTCAACACATAAGGATGCTCTTCTGTTATGCACACGCTGTCTTCGATTCGAATTGCCAATCCGCGGAAATGCTTGGGCCATCGTTCGTCTTCTGGAACATAGATTCCTCTGTGTCATGCGTCAGTCTGGGAAACCTTCAACCCGCCACTCTCGCCAACGTATCACTTACGGCTCAATCGTGATACACTCTCCCGCCGTCAGTCTCCCTGTCCTGGGATGTCCAGGAGCATCGTGAACATCTAGTCCAATAAAGTGGCCGACGTGATGAGGAAACAATGTCTCAAGAGCCTGTACAGATTAGCGTCAACCTCCAAGTCCTCATCCTGTCGCGACATGACTTACGTTGCCGTCCATGTTGAATCCAAGAGACTTCAATCCGTCGCGCAATCCGCTTTCAGTGATACGGTGGAGTTTGTCGAGCGAAACATCCGCACTCTCGCTACACATCGCTACTACCTCTCTCTGCACTTTGAGAATCATTTCGTACAGCTCCCTTTGCGGATCGCTAAATTTGCCATTGACCGGCCATGTGCGTGTAATGTCGGTGATGTAGCCACCATACTCACCACCGGCATCTACCAATACCAATTCGCCGTCCCTGTGTCGCTTGTCAGCATGCATGTTGGTACGCACTAGCTGCATCCTCACTTTAAAGTCTGGTCGTTGCGCGTATAATGAATGCTTAACCCGTTCTTGTGTTTGTCAGTACTTGGAATTTTAGAGTAGTGATGCTTTCATACCTTGCCGCCAGCAACAACAGGCACATAGGCGGAGCCGTCCAAACCACCAATCTTGAAACCAGTGTCGAGCATGGTCCAGAGATCTTTCTCGGTAGTCATACCTGTCTTCATGGTCTCGGTGAAAGCTCGTCCAGAAACCTGACCAGCCTTTCTCATATTCAGGATCTCGGATTCGCTCTTCTTGACACGAAGGTTGTTCATAAGGGGTCTGAGAGGTCTGACATTGTTCTCCTGCAAGAGACTGCCGAAGCCTTCTGAAGGGACCTTTTTCAGACTCGAGAAATATCTCCTAAAGGCAGACTTGGTAGCAGTACCAAGGAGATCTGTGTAGACTTCCTTTGCGCGGCCGATGATATCTGGGAGGACAGTATGGCAACGACCGATGTCACCCGCCTGATGTATGTTGGTACGGGTCGTGAATGTCGGAAAAGATGTATCGTACCTCGTCGGCGTTGAAGACGTCTAGCGCAGCCTGAATGCCACTTCGTGCACCATCCCATTGTTCGGCCTTGGGGTCTTTTGGTCGGACGAAGAGGTGAAATGTGTATTCGACGTCCGAGTCACCCTTTTCTGCAAAGCCGTGAGCCAACTTTGACTTGATACAACAGGTTTGCGACGCACGCACCAATGACAGCAAGTGCTTCTGGCTCGTTGAAGCCTGTGTAGCAATTGTTCAGTATCCTTCTCTTTGTATCAGACTAGTCGCTTGTGATTACCAGTCAGGTAGAAGAAGTTTGGCTCTTGGTGAAACTCATAGAAGACAGCACCGGAGCGGTATTTGATGTCGGAGGAGGCAAGGACGGCGATGCTGTTCTTGGGAAGGGCTTTGGCGAGGTTTGCGCGACGATGATGGTACTCGAGAGCAGATATTCCGGGTGTCACTGGATTGGAGAGGATAAGCATCTGTCTGAAGAGAAGTTTTACAGCGTGGGGGGGGTGTACAATCGCCTGGCGCAATGAGATGCGGGTGTGTCTCATGCAAAGGTTGGCCGAACTGCAAGTCTGCGGCAGAGACTACGGTGCGACGAAAGGTTTGAGGGAGACATGATGGTCGGAGAGTTGCGAAGGCTGTTCGAGGCCTCGATACGGCTCTGAGCAGGTTGCGACTACTTCTCATGCTTGATATTGTGTGTCGAGAAGGCAGTCGCGACACAGGCCATGACTTAAACTTGGCTCGGTGACCCTGGACTTCAACTCCGAAGCACAGACCCAACGGCGATCTGCAGATTGTGGGGGACGGCTTTAGCCTCCAAGATGCGACCTACGTCACAGGAATTTGTGTCCTATTCGAGTCTTATCGCCCTTCTTACCCGTAGCCTGTTCATACCATGTCTTGACCACCAATTCGACAGCGGCATCAGCTTGGAATTTTCGCCCTACATTACGTCCTGAAGTCAGCATCTATTCGCCAAAGTGTCGCTACGACGAGTCGCAAAAATGTCCTCGGACGTTGAAAGCTTCACTGCTCATCTACAGTCCTCAAAGCGCATTCTGGCCCTACTTGGAGCTGGACTTTCTGCTTCCTCTGGTCTACCGACTTTCCGTGGCGCAGGCGGACTCTGGAGAAGTCATGATGCCACCTCTTTAGCGACACCCGAGGCCTTCAATGCCGACCCGGTTTTGGTCTGGCAGTTCTACAGCTATCGCCGGCATATGGCTCTCAAGGCTCGCCCAAACAGAGCCCATCTCGCTCTGGCCGAGTTGGCAAGGAGGAACCCTGACTTCATGACTCTCAGCCAGAACGTCGACGGTAGGAGCGAACATGTCTCACGCGTGGAGTCCTGAACTAACGGCACTCTGCAGGTCTGTCGCAACGTGCGAAACATGCGCCAGAAAAGCTTCAACTGCTTCATGGTAGCCTGTTCAACGTCAAGTGCACTTCCTTCTACTGTTCGTATCAGGCCGAAAACTTTACAGATCCCATCGTACCTGCCCTGGCGATTCCGTTCGATGCATCGGATCCTACTACAAAAGACGCCGTTGAAGAACGTAGAGAAATGGACATATCAGACGTCGACATTCGACTACCATCCCTGAAGATAACAGATCTACCAAAGTGTCCGGAATGTCACCAAGGTCTTTTACGACCTGGAGTCGTCTGGTTCGGCGAGTCTCTTCCGAGTAAAGTACTCAACACTGTCGACACATTCATCAACGACTCTTCCAAGATCGATTTGATCTTGGTCATTGGCACGAGCGCTAGGGTCTACCCGGCTGCTGGCTATGTCGATGACGCGAGAGCAAAAGGCGCCAGAGTAGCAGTCATCAACGCAGACCCGGAAGACATCCCGGCTGGAGGCTTGGGAGACAAGGATTGGTTCTTCGAGGGCGACGCTGCTCAAATCGTTCCGGATATCCTCAAAAGCGTCATTGGAGAGATTGAGCAGCCGACAGAGAGGCTGCAGTAATACCTTGCTTTTATACGATTGCACGAACACCTGACGGCCGATACCCGGCATCACGAAGCATCATACCCCGTTCGGATCATTTCAGCATCTGCGCGCTCATTGATCCTTCAGATTTTGGATCGAGATATTCTGATCCTTGTGCGCTGCACTCAGACCATCACTACATATATACGTATCGAGTCTCTCAATTGGAGAGCACCTCATCTAACACCTTGACAAACTGCTTGATCTCATCCTCTGTATTGTTGTTAGTTTGAGGTCATGTCACTTGCATCGATCAAACACTTACCAGTATTGTAATGCACCAGACTGACTCTGATAACGCCATCGACCGGGTCAAGTCCCATGACCTCCTCAACCAGACGGTTAGAGTAAAATGCACCCCAGCGGAAACCAAAGTCGCTCTTTGCCTCAACCGCATCAACAACACTCTTGCTGCTGCGACCATCCACCGTCCAACTAATCACAGGAACACGCTTCGCGGCATCCTTGACAGGCTCACCCCAAATCTTGACATCCTCTCTCAAATTCAAGTAATCAATCAAAATCCCCTGCAACTTTCCCTCATGGCTAGAAATCTGCTCCCATGGAATCTTGCTCAGATACTCACAAACTTTTGGAATGGAAGCAGTGAGTTCGTAGTTTGCAGCCGCCAAGCCCAGTTTATCCTCTAGTGTCGCAGAGCCCTTGAAGTAATGTCCTAGAGTTTGCAGAGAGGCTTGACTGGCTTGTTTGGCATAGAGCATGGCGATGTGAGGACCATAGACTTTATACCATGAGAAACAGTAGAAATCAACGTCTAGATCTCGCATGTCTACTTGTCTGTGGGGAGCATATGCCACTGCATCCACGACAAGCAGTGCTCCTGGCACCGTGTGTACGAGATTGGCAATCTTCTTGATTTCACTGATCGTGCCCAAAATGTTGCTCGTGTGTGTGCAACAGACCAGCTTTGTCTTTTCAGACAGCAAGGACTCGAGGACTGAACATTCGAGTTTTGGGTTTTGCTTGTTGGGGGCATCCCACCATTTTATGGTTAGGTTTCTCCAAGAGGCCATTTGGAGCCAGGAGGCTATATTTGCTTCGTGGTCGAGTTTTGAGAGGATGATTTCGGAGCCTGGGGTTAGGTGTTCGTAGAGTGCTAGGGAGAGATTGCGGAATAGTTGAGTAGTCGAGGGTCCGAGTACTTTGTGACGAAGGGTTAGCTGTCAGTACTTTTATGTCATGCAATTTCGATGATTCCTTGGGAACGTACCGACTTCATCTGATGAGGCGTTGATGTACTTGGCCACAGCGTCTTTTCCTGCTGCGAACAAGTTGGTCGATTTCTGAGCAATCGGGTATGAAGCTCCGAGTTGCACGTTTGTACCCGACAGATAGTCGGAGACACTGAATCATCTTCAGCCCGGCTACTTCATTTCGGTCATTCAGATACTCACGAGTCAACTACTTCCTGGATGACCTGGCTACCGCCCGCATTATCAAAGTACACTTGCTTCTTATCAAGAGCAGGGAAGTGCTTGCGAAGAGCCGTGACGTCGAAAGTTTGAGCCATGGTATGTGATTTCTGATAGATGAATATATATTCTCCAAGGAGTGTGTTGTTTCAGGATGTAAGATCAAGTCTACAGCTGTTATCACGTATGTCTACTCACCAACGCCCTACGGTCGATCAATACTGTTGTCCTCCTTCCTCACCAGCGGCAAAGCCTCGGTGTCCCCACGGCATCTCGGCTACAGATGTCCCATGTTCGCGAGAGACATTAAACCATCGACGTCCAAAGTCGCCGTTTCTGCAAGACATCTTGGACACATACTGCTCCTAACATCTAGGGGCTACTGGAATGGATCTGACAGCCAGAGATGTCAAATTCCTGGCATTTGGTGCAGTGGCGTCGATAGGCGTTATAACTCTACTGACCTCATATTTACACAACAATATACATGAACCATGCCGGATCATTGACTCGCCATTACAATCGATACGAAAGACTCTGACAGAGGGGCAACAAGAAAGACTTCCGTATGATCCGGATGCTCTGGAAGGAGCAAGAGATGTTTCGACACCATTCGGCAACATACGGGTCTATGAGTGGGGACCGGAGGATGGCAAGAAGGTGTTGCTGATACACGGCATCAGTACGCCGTGTATAGCTCTTCATGGATTGGCTGATGAGTTGGTACAAAAAGGATGTCGAGTCATGATGTTTGGTGAGTTGTGCTTTTCTTCTGTCACGACCGTGGGATCCAAGGTGTGGAACGTTGAGATGAAAGATCAACGTCTCAAGGCATCAACATCCACTTCAGATGCTAAGGTTGGCTCTTTGAACCATGAACGGGTAATAAGAGCCATCAAGATCAAGTATGCATCACGTCAGGCGAGTCTTACAGTCTGCAAGTTGAGTATCAGTATTCGAGCAGGGTTATCCCGTCGACCAGCACAACTTGACAACCCTGAAGCTCACGATTCAAACCATTCTCACCGACATACCTTTTCTATACACCTGATAAGTTTACACCTGTACGTATGGGGCTGACTTTTTGAGCTTCAGATCTTTTCGGCAGAGGCTTCTCCTCCACCCCTGATCCAGCCACTCAATCCCAAGACATTCAACTCTTCACCACTCAAATCCTCCTCGTCCTCTCTTCATCTCCACTCAACTGGACAGGGAACAAGACTCGATTCGCCTTAATAGGCTACTCCCTCGGCGGCGGCATAGCAGCATCATTCACTTCCTTTTTCCCAAACCTCGTCGAGAGTCTCGTGCTCATCGCACCAGCAGGCCTCATGCGCTCTACCCGCATCCACTGGACCAGTAAATTTCTCTACGGCGGCTATCTCCCTCGCAGACTTGTCGAGTATCTGGTTTGGAGACGTCTGGGTGGAAGTTCCACTACTCCTGTCAGCAACGACGAAGATGGGAAAATCTCACCCACACAAGCAGCAGAAGAAGAGCAATCCTCCCATCCAGCACTCGCCCCCGACTCCCCAGCATCTGTCCTAGCCCGCAGACCTTCCGCCACAATCTCCGCCATCGTATCCTGGCAACTCGCCAATCATGCAGGTTTCGTACCCGCTTTTGTATCTAGTATCCAACATGCCCCCATCTCAAACCAACAGGACGCTTGGAAAGCAATCGCAGACATGCAACATCTCCCTCCATCTCAACGTCTGCTCGAAGCTAAAGTCCTGTTGCTCCTAGGCAAACACGATAATGTAGTCATTGCAGAAGAAATGCATCAAGATGCAAAGAAAGCCATGGGACATGTCGTGGATATACGCATCTTGCATGGCGGACATGAACTCCCAGTCACACATGCAGCTATCGTCGCCACCACAATTTTCGCATTTCTGGACCCCAGCAGTCCCCCCCACGAGCGATGACAAGTATATAAAATCCCACAGTTGGGGAAGAAAGAAAAATCATGCTAAAATAAAAATAAAAAAGATAAAATACAGCGCCTGTCGTGTACCTGTCATCCCCGTCCAAAACCCGCATATTGCCTGTACGTTGGGGAAGATCAGAGAAGAAAACCAGGTTACATCAAGCAAGGAGAAACATCAGGACTGCAGCGGCACTCTACATCCGATGCGCGTTTGTTGTCATGATCCATGGTCTCACAAGAAAAGAAAAAGATTTCTTCCATCGTTACAGGCAAACGGGATCAAGTCTTTTTTTTGGTAGAGAAGGTCTTTTTTGGATTATTTTAAAGAAACACGTTCTGCTTTTTTGTGTTGGGGAAAAAAGGCCTTCTTTAGCTCGTTTGCATTGTGTGGGTATGGGAGGAAATGACAGAAGAGAAACGAAAGAAAAGAAAGAAGGACAAAGTGGTATTTCCCCTTTTCCTTCCCAAAAAAAACAGAAATTGCAATTTGGTATGAGGGCCTCTTTTGTGTGTAAAGGCCAACAAAACAGAAAAACAAAGCAATGCACGAGTCGAAGCAAGACTCGGATGGTTATGCAATCATCATCGCCGAGCAACTTGTGATGGTACTTTTTTCTTCTTTCTCTGGGGATAATGTTTTGTAGTAGCAAACTTGGCTCTGCATGATTGAAATTTTGCGGCCGTCATAAGTTATGTTCGAGGGTAGTAATGTGCAGATGCTGACCATCGAATGAGGATGGACAATGAGAAAAGGAACGCTGAGAGCAAAAGGAATACGAATGGATGCGGAACGCTTGCAATGCAAAGAAAGACAAAGTGACGGATGCAACGAGGCTGGCTGATACATGTTGTTACAGCAGAGAAGCACAGAGCTTCATGGTTGTGCACGAGGCAGTGTGAGCTTATTGTGAAGGGTATGATGTCGGGTATGAGCTGTACTGGTATGACTGAAGAGCTGAGGCAGAAGGCACGTTGGAGCAAGCATGGAGGCGGTGCATCAAGTTCTGGTTTGCGTTGTAGTTCGAGTTGTCGTAGAAGTCCTTCTCTGGGGTCTCGGGAGGCGTTAGGACACCGATGGGAACTGCGTTGTAGACGGGCTTCTGGGGAGTTTGAGGCGTCATTATGGGACCGGCAACTTGCTGAACATCCAGAGCGGATTGTGCGGGCGAAGGGTATGGTTGCTGAGATGCGGTCTGCTGCTGCTGTTGTTGCTGCATGAGGTTTTGACGCTGCAAGAATTGCTCCAAAGTCGTGGCGACATTTGATAGGTGAGCGGACGAGTACTTGCGGAACAGGGCCTGCGAAGGACGAGAGAGCTGGTTTGACAGATCCATAACAACGTTCGAGTCGTATCTGGCAGCCCACTCGGGGTGGTGCACCTGAGGACGGCCAAGGACGTAACGGGCAAGAGCGAGCGACGACCTAGCCATGACCGAGGGCAGCACGGGGATAAAGTCCTTGTGGTAGAGAGCCATCTCAGAAATGTATGTAGCCATGCTCTGCACTTCAGCGTCGACGCCTGTCTGGGACAGAGCAACGTCGAGGAAACCAGTCACAGTGGGATGACCGATGATCCAGTTCAAAGTCTGCAGCACGTGCCATTCCATTTGAGTGAACATGTCGTCGTCGTAGAGAGAGCAGCACATGGACTTCAGTTCCTTGATGGTCGGCACACGCTCCTTGCGATCACCGTACTTGGCGGCAATGAGCAAGGCGGCGCAACCGACGAGCTGGTAGTGACGCTTGTACACGACACGCTTCGAGCAGTATCTGTCGAGAAGGTTGACGGCAAGGAAGAGGGTTTCCGGGAGCAGTTGGAAGGCGTGGTGTGCTTCAAGGAGGAAGTCGAGGAGGTAGGGACGCATGAACCATTGAATCTCGGTCTGGATCTCAATGGAGTTGATGTCCGGCATCGTCTCGCCCTGTTAAACATTAGCGCGTGCATTGATGACTGACGAGTCGCCGTGACTTGCCTCCATGACCTCCATGTGGTCGAGCACATCGTTCAGGTACGCGTCACTGGTCTGACGTGACAGGTCGGCAGCAATGTGCCTTTGTTGTGCCTTGGCGAGGGCACGCGTTCTTTCCCGCTCAGCGGCCGCTCTGGCAAACATGCCGTCCGTGTCCTCGTAGCTCTCGACGAAGAAGGTGTCGCAGTAGCCGTAGTTGGCTTGTGCTGTTGTGGATGCCATGCTTGAGTATGTGAAGTGGGTGCTTGAAGTTGATCAATTCTCCAGGATTGACGGATGGGGATGTATTAATGAGTGAATGGTGGGTGTATGCACACTGGTTGCTTGAATGTAGACACGGAAAAATAGACAGGGTTGGTGATAACGCAATGGAAGGACTGTGAATTAGTTGGACGACGTGTGTCGTGGATGGTCCTAGAATCACTGATCGCTCTGCCTGGGATGGCTTGAATGATGCAGGTATACGGAGCCTACAAGAGAGTCAGCATTGAAAGGTAGGAGTGGAGATGAGACGCGAGTGTCTACGTCGAATATCGCACATACCTTAGGAAATGGGTGGCAGCTGGTAGGTGAATCCCTTGCGAATGAAGGCTCGGATATCGAATGGAAATCGGAATGCCGTAGATGGTGCTTGCCCAATCTTACAGCCAGTAGAGAACGAGCTAACGACTCTACCAATTCCAATGCGAGCGCGTCGACCTGGCTGGGCTTGACAGGAAGTTCGCAGAGAGATCTGGGGAATGTCAGTCATTCCCGGCTATGATGAAAGGCACGTGCGCTGCAAGGGACCGAAATGTGATAGGTTAGAGAAAAGGACTTACCAAAGATCGTTAGTCTTCTAGCGAGAGACTTTAACAGACGAGTCGTAGAGAAGGGCGGATGCTGAAAGAGCTGTGATGTTTGGAGGTTAGTGAATGTGATTCCAAAGATGAAGTCAGTCTTGACCAACGACGCTGAGGATTAAGTGACGACGCGGAGCTGCCGCCGATGCCGGGCTGGAAGGACAGGAAAGGAGCCATTTGAAGCCATACGGGAATGAGACACGACCTCAAACCTCGTCCACGTCCACGTCCACATTCATCAAGAATGCAGGCGCTGGCCCTTCTGGAAGCGTCCATGCCTCGGCCGGCATGGAACGTAGAGACCCTGCTTTGCCGTGTCGACTCAACACTGTTGAAGTGTCGTATAGTGTGTCGGCGCTCCATTGTACAAATGGTATTGTTCCATGTGTCCATGATGCTTGTTATGCAAGAGGCAGCAGAGAGGTCGAGACGCCAAGGTATTTCGTATGGTGCCTCGCTCTCTCTTTGGGTATCCAAGGCAAGCCTCGTGGCACATCATGAACAACATGGAGGGCTTCATTGACGCGTCAACGAGCAAGAGCAGGGTCCCACCTTCCTTCTGGCGTCGAGTATGCCGATGAACCATCGAACTGTGCTTCCTTCCCGTCTTCCTTGGTATTGGATCCCAACAACGTGTCCACCTCTTATGTCCAACGTCCGTCATCTCACAACCGCCAAGTGTCACATTGACCGAAGCCACGTCCCAGGCATATCAAGAGGAGGGAAAGGGCAGGATAGGGGTCAAGGACGAATAGCTTGAGCGACGCTCACTTACCTTCTGCCGATGAAAGACTTGAGTCGAGGTCAAAGCGAGATTGAAAGCTGATGCAGTTGACGAGACGAGGTAGTAGATAGGCCGTCCACAGCTCTACGTTCAACGAAGAGGAGAGGTCCGGGCGGCGTGTGAGGTCGAGGTTGAGGGTAGGCGGCAGCGACTTGAAGGTCGTAGCTAAGAGTTTGATGGGGGCCTGATGTCGAAGGGCGGAGGTCGGATAGTGAGAGTCGACAGGCTTCAGGTCGAGGTCGAGGATGATACGACAACGACGGTTGTGGGGTTGGAGGAGGTAATAGTAGGTGTGAGAGGAAGCCGTTTGGAAGCAGTGACCGCTTATCAAAGCTCCATTGACTTGAGGGAGAGTAGGGTTTGGGAAGAGGTGGAGAGGGTAAGGAGGGAGTAGAGAGAAGAAGAATCGACAACCTCGGACGTCGTGTCCAGCTGTCGGACTGTCTTCGTACTCTGCCTCCTGGTGGATATGGTGTCGGCCTGGCTCTTGTAAATCTTGGCTAGCCGCTACCATTACTAGCGTGAGGCAGGTCAAAGCGTTGGTACGTTGCGTTCTACATAAATGCTTCTGATCAACAGTTCCATACACGCACGCTTGTCAGGTAGGATACCGGCCCGCTTCTTTGCCTTTTCGAGAGACTATCAATCCGGATCGTCTGACTTGGAAACAACGCCCTTACCATATTTCTGTCATGTACATGAACAAACGTACAGCTCGCTAGGCATCGTGGCAGCAAGCATCTCGACGTGTATCACCTGAAATTGGGGCTGCTTAGCTTCATAAAACTCGGCTTGAGCAACCGCCTAACATGCGACATGCGACATGTGCCTCTGACAAGGCCTGACGATTATCCTCAGCCAATCTTCGCATCCTTCTGCAACGGTCACGAAACACTGCTGTCGAGACTCTGCTTCCTACGCGTCCGGTAGCGCAGGCTTCGTTGGCGAGCACGAGATCGTGTATCAGCTCCGCCCGGCCTCCCGCTCACGTCCACCAATAAGCCATTGTCCATCAGCGCCAAACTGCATCATTGAACTCCTTTATACCCCAGAACCTTGAAATCCACCGCCAATCTTCCTGCACCGCAGATGCACATTCGTACCGTTTTAGAGCCCTGTCTCTCGACCCCCTGCCTGCCCGTACGGTGGCCGGTCTTGTGCCGCGGGGACCGATCATTCGGCAAGCATCCTGACCACTTTAACGCCGTTTGAAAGTCTCGTCCAAGACGCGGTTCGATCGCGTTTCGTCCGCGTCTCCAATTTCTATATCCAGATTTCACAATCTGCGTTAAATGTGCAAAGGAGTATCCCCTGAATTAGATGACTACTCTATCGCAGGCGATCATTATTCTGCTACTAATGACTTGAAGGATTGAAATCATGCCTGCTCACTCGTCTTTGCAGAGCAATCAAATGTAATATCCAATATCATCCTCCAATAACTGGTAATCTCGTTAAGAGTCGTCCGTTGGATAGATCGAGCAAAGTGTGTCACGCTCGGCGTCTCTCGGGTCTGAGGGCAGCAAACATGCCTATCTGTATTGCTGTATCCATTATTTGAACACAAAAATGCAGATTTATATGTACTATATGCAAACAGCCGACGAGAAGTTTCGATCTGTCCGAATGAAGCCAGTCCAAGTTCTCAACAATGCAGCGTCGGTGGGCTTTTTTTCCCTGTCAACGCACAGGTCCAAACTCTGCGGATCGTGTGGATGTCATGTCATGATATCTTTGCCCTTTCTGCATGTTTTTCCATCCACCGTGTCGTGCCAATGCACGGTGGCTGTCGATAAACTCGGGCGGACACGACGAGGGCTCGCAAGTGATAACCACCAGCCCGCAGCTTGCATGTCGAAGATGACATATCGCGCCGCCGAGTACGGTGACTTGCCCAGTCAGGCTGTCCTTGCTCTGAACTTTGATAGACGATCGTTCCACCATTGCAAAGCCTGCTGCTGGTATGCATACGTGAGGGATGACTGTTTCTTTTCTTCTCTTCACATGCACTTACGACTGCATATGCCGTCATACAAAGTCGCTGGCCGCACCACTTTGAGTGGAAGTTTTGGCCGACAGCTTTCTCCCTTGTCCACCAGTTTCTTGAGCAACCAGCTGCCGGCATCCCGTCTCAGCAAACCCACATTGAACAAAGCCTCCACGAAAAGTATGATCCACAAGCGAAAAAGAAGAAGGAACCAGAACTCACGAAAAGCCACGAGGCCAACAACAAACATTTGTTGTTGCACCTGTCTATCTCTCCATATCTCGTACCTGTACACAACATTATTCCCATTAATTTCTCCACAAAACGCTAATCTAGATATGCTTACATTAGATCGGCATCATTTGAACAAGCCTCGATCATATTTATTAATACACCCCATATTCGAATTGAGCCTCCACTATCCCGTTTCACCAGTTATCCATCGTCTCATGAATTCAACTTTTGGAGCCCTTCGGTTTCACGTCTTCACAGACGGATTGATTTGCTTTTTCGTCTCGCTCTCCATTCAGCCCCTACTACCACATACCACTCTTCCATCTTCCTGCCCTGATCTTGCCGTCAGAGACATCATCGTCGACCACGGCAACCAAGTCTCGGGTCGCTTGGCAAGACTTATGGACGCTGGCTGACTCCACATCACCGATCAACATGGATACCCGCCATCCGGGCAGAGGCTTTTCCAATAGTTCGAAGACATGCAAGAGAGACTTTCGATGAGCAACAATGGTAAGTTCTGTCGCCATGCTTGCCCCGGATATTCGGTCTGCGTCTGGGCTTCGCGCGTAGCGACGTATCGCTGACTTGTGTGCGGTATGTGTCGTGTCCATATCACACCTCCATCCACCTTTGTTTCTTTTTGGTCTCGTGGCCAACGCAACTAACGGCAGTCTCCCAACCTTTCGCAACACACACACGACTATTGCACCTCCCCTTCAACTCCATGAACCTGGCTTGACAAGGGATCCCACGGCAAGAGTCCTTGCACAAAGTTTACTCTTCTCCACCAAAAGGATCAGACCTGCCCTCCGTTTCGCAGCCTCAACGGCACAAAGACTCCCGCCATGCAACTTATGATTCGCACATGATATAATCCACAAACGCGATACATACACGGGTAGACGCGATGAGACGCGGCTCCACTTTCAGCCAACCTTGGTAATCCTCGTCCGATCTCATCTCCTGACTCCTGTTCTAGCTTTCTAGCCCCAAGCCTTCCCCTGTTTTTTTGTGAGAAGCTGCGGCAACGTTTGGAGGGGATCTCTTTGTCGGCCGAGAGGCGTTGCGTCTCACTCGCAAGAGACGCGGCTGATCGCGATGGGTTCGCGTTTTCCCGCGACCGGAGCTCATTACATTTCCTCTTTTGGGCAGGTGGTCACAAAATGCACCAGTGCAGCATATTTGCATTCCGGTTTCATGAGCATGACCATGGTTCCACTGATATGGAAGGTACAATATAGCATCACGCGGCTGAACGGAGAGTCACTGTTGTGCAATTGATTACTATCGACAGGTATGTGAGGCTTTTGACACGACCGCTCAACGCAAAAGAAATGGCTTTCGCGGCCTCGCCTAGCCTCTCCTCTCTTTCAGCCAGCCAGCGACATCGCGAGCGTGGAGAATTGCCTTCCCACAAGGAATAATGCCCTGTTGCCATTGAATTTTCACCAAGTAAAGTGTTGCGTGCATTCAAGCAGCCTTGTCTTCTTGTCTCAGAGTCTAGCAGGCAGAAAGGAAGGATCTTGAAATTCACAAAGAACAAATACATAGTCAGCTTGCTGAGAAAAGATCATAAAAGACCAGGAAATTATTATCCTTTGGGCAATTGCTCGCCATTACGCACCCAAATTATCATAGACTGCTGTCTCTGCGCCGAACCAAGCGCCCATTACATTGGGGTCTCCGAAGGGCATGACTTGACTGGCAATCATACCAGCGACGCCCTTCTCTCTGTCTACCCACCAGAACAAGTTTGCAATGCCCGCCCAGAACGCGGTGTTCTTGCCACGTCCTGTCATGCCCGGTTCAACCGTCAACATGGCGCTGAGGCACCAACCCTGTTCTCATTGTCAGTGTATGGTCAATGATATGCGATGATGGATGGGGACATACCTGTGCAACATCACCTTGCGGGTACAAGTCACCCAACACATTGGTATGCTCTGGCTTCGCATCCGGAATACCTCTTCTTCCAAACTCTGGGAACTGAGTAATCTGGTTCTCAAACATGTGCTTGACAGTATCCGCCTTGAGAATCTGCTTGTTCGTCTTTGGGCAAGTGCCCTCGTTCAGCAGCACAGCAAGAACCTTGATATACTCGGTCGGACGAGAGAAAAGACCAGCACCACCACTACACAGGATGGCAGCTTTTTGTTCCTCAGACTCTGCAGCTAAAGGACGACGGTATACATGATCTCTTTCTTCAGCCTTTGAGCCACCAGGCCAGCGTTGATGCATAGAAGCCAAATTCGACTTCATCTCTTTGGTCGGGAACATGTTTGTGTTGTTGAGACCGAGGGGTTGGAAGATGTTTTGCTGCATGTATTCGTTGAGGGTCAGGCCGGTTTGACGCTCGAGTGCTATGCCGGCCCAGTCGATGTTGATGCCGTACTCCCATCTACTGCCTGGTTGGTTGACCAAGGGCATATTGAGCACTTCGTTCTTGTCGCCGCTGAAGACGTCGAAGCCGACGGGACGGCCGTAGTCTCTGAGCTTGGTGTTGAAGAATTCGTATCCGAAACCTGCGGTCTGTGTTGCTTGTCAGGTCATGAGATGATAGAGGCGAGACGTGAGACTTACATGCGACAACAACATTCTCAGAGTGATCTCCGCCTCCTTGTCCTCCAACTTGCCATCATCAGTCAACACCTTGACTTTCTCCAGTTCAGGACACAGCTTATACAACTGCTTATGATCGTCAAGGTCAAGCTTGCCCTGCTCAACCAACTGCATGACAGCAATGGCAGTGATCATCTTGGTGCAACTCGCAATCCAGAATGTAGTCTCCAGAGTCATGGGTTGCTTGGTGTTCAATCCACGGTTGCCAGAGGCATTTGCAGTGATAATGTCGCCATCTTTGTTGATTGCTGCAAAGACTAGACCTGCTACTCCTGTCTCGGCGTTCGAGGTCACGCTGTCGAGGGTGGACTGTACCGCCTTGGAAGTTGCTTCAGACTTGCCTCCCATCTTGAAGTGTGGAACAGAGCTCAATGATCGTGATTTCGAATAGTAGATAGATAGTCGATTGGCAGGTTCAAGCTAGATCCTAGCAACGTATATAAATTACAGTGGGAATCGACTCGAGCGCACGCTTCACCTTAACGTCAGGTCTGCATCCCAATGACCTGCTACCCCTCTTCCATCCTTAGACCCCGTTTCCTCCGGCCGAGGGTTCTCATGTTGCATGCTGACAGAGAGCTAGAGCTTCTGGCTTCTGTACCCCGCTTCCCCGCATGATCAGGGCTGATCTGCGCGCACGAGCCAACAGATCTCCGGCTTCCGTTGTCCTTTGATCCGAGTATCTGGTTGGCCTCGATCAGACTTGAGGCTCTTTAATATATCTTCGCAACGAGGGACTCTTTAGATATATTGATGCATGGAGTTCCAAGAAGGATAAGATGTTGCATTCGTGTATACATCTATCTCGCATGACGGACAAGGCGTCCGTCTTCGCGGGACAATGCGGCGTGTACCAAGGTCTGTCGTTTCAGATGAAGCGCTTCATGCACCATGCATGACTTCTTTGAAGGACAGCCAGCCCCATATGGTCCAGACCTTACGAGGCCGGTCTATGGCATTCACGACTTCGAGTGCGATCATTGCAATCTCCAGCCGTCAAAACTTACACCTCGACAACATCCCTGTGTCAACACGACCGTTGTGCTTGATGTAGTGCGAGTTTTGCCTGGAGGATGTCTTGTTGACCTGACGGGGGAGTGGAACTTTGCAATTGGCCGAAGTTGATTACACAACTTTTCAAGCAGTTTTCGCCCGAGCTTGCTTGAACTTCTTGATCTCTTTCAAGGCAGCCATCACCAGTGGTACTGCCATAGGACCGAGCAGTGGAACATATACCGCTACTTTGTGTTCATCCGGAAAGTAGACCTGCCCAACCATGGAGGGTTCGAAGAAGGCTTGTTCAGCATGGGCTTCAGCAATTCGTGCATGTTCCAGCGCAGAGTCGTAGTGGCCATCGTGGATGTGAGAGCATGCAGTCTCCAGGTGATGTATAGTCTTCTGCACCGAATCGGCGACGTTGTGCGGAATGGCGATACTGGTCAACTTGAGCGTGAGCCTTGACAATGCACCGAGAGTCGATGAGGCCGACAGAATGAGCGATGCTGCTCTTTCGCGTGTCAAACTGGATAGGCGAAGAGGTAGCGAAGGCGGAGACTGAGGCAAGCCGATGAGAGACTCCAATTGCTCTGCGAAGATACGTACAACCGGCTCGAGATCATGCTTAGTAAGAACAGTGTTGTTTTCCTGGCCCGCGGAAGGATTGAGTATCTGGACTCCACCCCATTGAGGAATCAGCCAACTGGTACCGCCCGATTCTTCAATCAGCATTGGAGCCTGCTTTGGCGAGGGCACGTATGCGACAAAGTTAATGGTGGGGCCAACACCAATGCTCGGACTGAGAGGCCACTCTGCCGCATTGATAAATGCACTCAGATCAGAGCGCAAAAGTGTCCATTGCTCCGATGTCTCGTCGTATTGAGGGCCGTGAAGTGAAGACGAGAGCGAAGCGTATAGCTGAACTTGAGTATCGACGCTAAACTTGCTGACGGATGAGAAAGAAGCCAAGAAGGGGCCCAGATAATCATCGAGTGCTGCTTTGATATCCCAGGCGGATGGCGCAGCCGCTCCCGTAAACAGCGAGAATGTCAGATGGTAAGTCGATGCGTACTTGAAAGCGCGATTAGACCTCTTTCTGTACCCCTCTATAATTGACGAAGAATCTATGTCTGTCGTCGACTCATGATGTGTAGTCTGTCCAGTCAAGAGATAGTCAAGAGTGACTTGCTCCTCGGCAAACAGCTTCAAGAGCTCAGTCGTGATGAAGCCAGCGAGGTCAGATACACCGGAAGGCTGAGAGGAAGACAATGAGCCATGGAAGATGCTGAGAGTGGGGTCGAAGGGCTGGACCTTGGCCACTGGGTGAGAGTAAGATGGGTCAAGGACGAGATTGACATTTGCAGCGGCCTGACTGCTTACAGCCGAGGAGGTGGATGGGTCAATATATTGCGCATCTGACTGATCTGCAGTACCGTGCCTCGAAGTAATTACTCGCAAGCGGTATATGGGAGACTTGTTCTGTCTGTCCAAACCCTGCTGGACTTGTTGAGCCAGTTCTGTGGTGGTTGCAAAATCGAGATGACCAGCAGCGAGGGCAACGTGCACAGGGAACTCGAGTTTACATGTCTTTTCATTGTTTAGTAAAAGATATAAGATGGGGTAAGAGAGCGAGGCATACCTGACCTGAGGCCCATGCATCCATAGACTCCAAGGGCAGTGCAGCGCGGGGCACTGTGGTCGTGGCGTACCAAATAGGCAGGCCGAGCAGACCGACAATGGCCCAGAAGCAAAAGATGATCCATCTACGTGTCTTTATGCCGTGGTTGGATTCTGGCGGTGGTTGTTTAGTGGCCAAAACAGCATGGACGACACCCTCAGCAGGAGCGTCTTTGGTGACACTTTCAGCCTGTTGAGCGTCCATTCTACTTCTTGAAAGCACCGAACACTGGACGAGTGCCAGTCGAAAGGAGAACTTGAGGCCGGAGCTCGGTGAGCAGCGGCTAGGGGAAGATCTTGGCGATGGGAGCCTCGGAGGCCGGATAGCAGATTATGATTGGCGCGCCGGTAAGCCACACTTTCCAACAGGATGGGGCTGAGGCAGGCGCAAGTAGAACAGGTACGAGTTCGCCAACCAAGCCGCGTGTTCCGCTTGATCTGGTCTATTCTGGGTCCCTTTTCATATGTGTGCCGTTTGGCCTCAGTCCGAAGCTGTCTTTTGTTTACTCTTCCACCGTTCATCGATATTTCTTGACAAAAAACCATATAGTATTTGGCACGAGTCGCGTGTCTCATAGTTGCAAGATTCCGCGGCCGTTGCGACTCTTCAGCCATTCGTCATCGGTTGTCCAAAAGTCGTTCCTGAGGTCCGTGCGGTGTTGGGGTTGGTTCTCGACGAGAGTCTGCACATATCTTATAATACATGCTTGCCAGCCATTCCGGCGTGCTGCATTCAGTATCAGATATGGTCGTCATGATCAAACGTGCCCTCCAGACGAGCGACAGGTCTGGGAAGACCAAGGCTGCTATCGTAAGACGACATCCGAATTAGACTGATAATGCCTCATAGCAAGCTGACATGTTCAACAGATTGTAGGTAGTGTTGGTGCTGCTCTTCTTTTCGCCATTATTCTCTTCTTCGTCCTAAGGAGTATCCGACTACCGAAGAATATACGACGAGCGCAGGCCGAAGCGCGCGCTCGTGCTCGCGCTCAAACACCACACCGACCATGGAGCGAACGCATCTTGTCGCCTTTCCGTCGCAAGCACAATGCGTCTACCACTACTCCTGCTCGCGAGATGACCCTGGACCCCGAAGCTGCTGTCAATAGGCACACGAGCATCCGTAGCATCGCCACTCTTCCCGCCTATTCCGCTGTACCACATGAGAATGAGGGTGTCCTTGGTCGTGAGGGCGAACGAGCAGGCATGGATACCGTAGTCGAGTTCCCCGAGACAAACGAGGAGGAAGAAGGCAGAAGAGAGGCCGAGATGGAGTCTCTTTGGCAGATTCGCCAACAGCGAAGACAAGAGGCAGCTGAAAGAGAAGACCGTCGACGTCGTCGTCGTGAGGCACGTGCTAGAGGTGACATGGAAGCTCTCAACGCTCTGCGGCATGAGACTGCTCTACGAGTGACTCTGGAGCGTGCCAACGGCTCGAGCAACATGGTGGCCGAACATAATGCCAGGCCGAGGGAAAGAAGAATTAGTGCTGTCTCGTATGGCGACCTTGGTGTTGCCCGTCATGACGGCACACGAGTGCGCGCAAACTCGACAGAGTCGGACAGCAGACCCCTGCTTAACGATGCTTCCAACGCAGGTACTGCTGCTCCCCTACGACCCTGGCTGTCTCGCGCTTCCTTCTCTACTCATCATCGCATGGCTTCTGCTACCTCGGTCCTTACCACCGATAGTCTTGACCAGGATGATAGCGATTACGAGGTCATTTCTCTTCAACAGACTTCCTCTCGCCCTCGCTCTTCTCGTATCCATTCTCGAGCCCACTCCATCAACCTGAGTCTTAGGAGAACCTCGACCTCACAGATTCCTCAGCTTCCTCGACCGGATGGCGACCTGGGTGAAAGTCGTATTCCTCTTCCCGAGCTGCCGCGTTACGACGCTATGGGCTTTGACGAGGCCCCGCCCTACGAGGAAATTCACTCCTCGCGTCCCTCTCTTTCCAGGGCGAACAGCCAGTCGCGCCCTTCACTCTCCAGAACTGACAGTCAAACACGAGGAAGCGAGAACAGCAGCCCGTTGTCATCTCTGCCCGAGATCGTCCGCCTCCCAAGCATCCGCATCAACGAGGCATCACCAACAGAGTCTCCACGTCATTCCACATTTCCAGCAAATCTGAGACCGACGACCGCCTCAACCATTGATGAAGAAACGACCTAAACACCATATCACGACCTCTCCACTTATGCTTATCATGTTTCCTTATATCTTGTTTTGATCTACGACTTGCATGACTCTTTTCCTTTCGGTCTCTTTCTTATTTACCTAGACTGTCGAGGCATTGCATTCATCGCATTCGCTTAGCGCCGGCGTTAGGTGAGGGAGCTCAAAAGGCATCCTTCAAAGTTGATACCAAAGCATAAACTACTATTTTTTCTCTCTCGGATACTGATATATGCAACCACATCTTTGGCATTTTCAGTTGTCTCCTCTTGGTATTCACATTGTGCCCTCATTTCAATTGCCTTTACCGCATATGCAGGTGGTTAAGAACAAGAACCCTAAAACAACAATCAGTGTGGTCTGTGCCCACGCACGTGTTGGCATCCCTCGATGATACTTGACTACACTCACCCGAGTCCATATCGCAAACCTCGCAATTATATGCCGTGCTGATATGCCTCGGAGATCTTTACTTGCTCATGGGTGTCAAGCGAGCGATTTCGGTATCGGTAAGGCCTAGCTTTGCCCTACAGACATGGCGAACGAAATCGCCCACGTGCTCCCCAGGTGGGTGGAGCGGCAGGCATATAAAGAGCAAGATGGGTGCACAGAGAAGACTGGAAGAAGGTGTTTCACACGTCTTTTGATCTACAGTATGGCTTTTACTGCTGCGAGTCTGTTTGCTCTGGGTGTTATTGGAAGGTAAATACGTTCCTTGTGTCTCGCATTTGTTTACTCTTCCCTCAACTCTATGCCTCACCTCTCCGTACAGATTATTGGCACCTCTCCGTACAGATTATTGGAAACACAAATGCTATCCTATGTCTTCACAATGCACAAAATGTGATGAACGGCTTTGACTGAAGTAATCGCTAATACCAAGTCAGCTCTTCGGGCACCTTCATCCCTAAACCTCAAGCATGCGATAATATTCAAGCTGGCTACCAATGCCAACCACAGATCAGCCACTTCTGGGGGCAATATTCGCCATTCTTCTCTGTCCCATCAGAGATTCCTAACAACATCCCTTTGACCTGCTCCGTCACGTTCGCACAGATCCTGTCAAGGCACGGAGCTAGAGATCCCACAGCCTCAAAGACTGCAAAGTACAATGCGACGATCACAAAGATCAAGAAGAATGTCTCCAGTTTCAGCGGCAAATATGCTTTCCTCGCCGACTACGAGTACACGCTTGGAGCCGACCAATTGACAGATTTCGGAAGACAGCAAATGGAGTATTCGGGAGAAAAATACTATCAGCGCTATGCCGGCCTTGCTCGCAAATCTGTTCCATTCATCCGCTCCTCCAGCGAAGACCGCGTAGTCGAGTCTGCAGAAAAATGGATCGACGGATTCACAGAAGCCAAATCTGGAGATTGGTGGTCTGATAAGAGATATCCTTCTGTGGATGTTGTCATCAGTGAGGCTACTGGTAGCAACAACACACTCAACCATGATCTCTGCACCACTTTTGAAAACGGACCGGACTCGACGATTGCAGATTCTGCACAGAAGACTTGGGTTTCTGTGTTTGTTCCTGCTATTCAGCAGAGGATCAACAATGATTTACGCGGTGTCAATCTCACTCAGACGGAAATCATCTATCTGATGGATTTGTGTCCTTTCAACACTGTTGCTTCACCTACTGGTGCCATCTCACCATTCTGCTCCTTGTTCACAGAGACTGAATGGCAAGACTATGGATACTACGAATCTCTCAACAAATACTACGGCTACGGTGCTGGAAACCCTCTTGGACCTACACAAGGTGTTGGCTTCACTAATGAACTCATTGCTCGCCTTACCAAAAAGCAGGTGCAAGACCACACTTCTACAAACCGTACTCTGGATAGCAATTCTGCTACTTTCCCTCTCGATCGCGCGCTGTATGCGGATTTCAGCCATGATAATGATATGACTGCTATTTTCTTTGCGCTTGGCCTTTACAATGGTACCGCCCCTCTGTCTAATACTACTGCACAGACAACGCAGCAGACCAATGGTTACTCGGCTGCTTACACTGTTCCCTTTGGAGCCAGAGCGTACGTGGAGAAGTTGCAATGTCTGGGACATGCAGAGGAGCTGGTCAGAGTCATTGTCAATGATCGGGTCATCCCTTTGAAGAGCTGTGGCGCTGATTGGTTGGGAAGATGTTCGCTGCCCGCTTTTGTGGATAGTCTTTCCTTTGCAAAGAGTGGCGGTGCTTGGGGAAGCTGTTTTGCTTGAATCAACATGGCGAGAAAAAAAATGTCTCTAGAAAAGCTTTCTCGTAACGCGATAAAAATTATACTACAAACTTTCAGCAAGACATTACCATGAAGAGTTTAGCTTCCAGAGTTCAGCTTGACGATAGCCTCGTACAGGGGGACAAACAAAGCACAATTGCCATCCACAGTACTCTGAGGCAAGACAGTGACGCCACTTCCCTTGACCCCTCCCACATCACCCAAAATACCAAGATCCCAAGCTCCTTGTTCCACACTAGCATACGAATCCGTCAATACTCCACCCAACAAGCCATCAGATGCCGTGGACAGAATGACTCCAGCAGCACCAGTACCCACAGCATTCCACCCGGGTCCATTAGCCGGATTCTTTGCAAAAGTAGCCCAAGCACTACGCATATACCGGCTCAAGGCGTATTCTTGGGTAGTGATGTTGTAGGTTGGGTATGTTGAGAACACAAGCGGTATCTCAGAAGAGTGATAGACGCCTAGATTAGGGAAGAGCTGAGTGTTTGCGAATGAGGCATTGAAGTAGTATCGCCAGGTAGGTATGCCACTTGCAGCTGATGCATTGGCCCAAAGAGCTTGTGACTGGAGAAGGGAGTAAGCAGGATGTTTGATCACCCCAGATGTAGAAGATTGACTTACACATTGGAAGTAATAGTCGGTGAAGATCTGAGAGGCTACATCGTAAGGCGTTTGCGAACTATTAGCAGCTAGTGGGTATGCCTTCTCAACCAAAGGAATGATACTTGGAACGCTGCCGAAGAAGCCATTGAGAAAGGTTGTGAGGTTTGTGGTACCGACTTCGAATACACGTCCCTCCTGTGCATTCGTACCACCCAAAACAGGTATCTTGGCAATCTCACCCAAGACACGTCTTTGAGCAGGATTCGACACGAGCGTAACGTTGTCAGGAATCGGGCTGAACACGAGACTATTGACCTCGATGATGCGTTGGATAGTAGTTGCGTTGGCTGCTCTGACACAGCTCAGATTGCTCGAGAAACTTCCGGGACATCCAAGTTCGCCAGAAAGATTGTACCATGCAGGTTTGTTGTCAACCATTAGCTGAGGTCTATAGCTATATTGACCACTCTGTAAGATTGCGCCTCGGAACGGTGGTGTCGAGTTCTTTGGGAAACTGGTGAGCAGGGAGTCCACAGAGAATGCTCCAGCCGACTCTCCAAATATGGTAACTTTGTCAGGGTCACCGCCAAAGGCATAGATGTTACGCTGCACCCATTCTAGAGCGAAACGTTGATCTAAGAAGCCCAAATTGTGTCCAGTCAAAGGTAACTCCGGCGAGCTTGGGAAGCCAAACACATTCGTTCTGTAGTTCGTAGTCACGACCACCACATCTTCGTAGCCGGCCAAGTGGCTTCCATCATAGGCAGGCTGTCCAGCGTTTCCGAATTCAAGAGAACCTCCGTAGATCCAGAACATTACTGTCCTGCCTTTGCGACTGTCAGGCTCTGTAGCAGGGGCGTAGACATTCAGGTAGAGACAATCTTCCGACTCTTGAGGCGGCGGGTTGTTGAACACCAGCTCGGTAAACTGCTGTGCGACCAAAGGATCTAAAATGGTCAATTACGCTATACGTAAATGTGTTCAGTGAATAATCTTACAATTGAACTGCTGAATACAGGCCGGCTTCCAAGCTGTTGCGTTGATAGTGGATACTTGACATGCAGGTCTTGGTGGTGAGAATCTTTCAGGCGGTGACTGAGCAAATGGTATGCCGAGGAATTTGTTGACAATCGCAGTTGCAGCTGGCAGACTAGTCGTTGTACCTATAACCAGTCCATTCTCAATGCGTGCCGTCGGGCCATTGTAGCTAGAGCCCGAGGCATGAGCGCTCGCCAGACCAACAATGGAAGTCCAGAGGAAAAATTGACGCATCGTAAGTATTGCAAGGAATCACACTATGAAAAGCAAGCTGGATGTCTGAAGGTCATCTGGCAACTTATATATGTCTACCTGGACAAGGTTCTGAGACATATTCCGACCGAGGAAGTCTGCAAGAATGGAAGCACTAAGCGGACTAGGCGGCAGGAGCGCGTGTGAAAAACAACCAAGCGCGGCACAGATCGATGGTATATTGAAAAATGTATTCATTAGTAGTATTGTATGCATAGCGGAAATTAGATTTACTTGGCCGCATACCTAGTTTTACTATTATAATTGTTCTCGAAGGTGAAGTCAATGAGGCTGACAGACTGACTCTGTGTCCTGCCATTCAGGTACAGAGTATATCACACCTTCATCGGACAAGGGCGTCATACAAAGCCAGAGAGTAGATCGTCCGCAATATTACTGTGACGTGCAGATGGGATATTGCGGGGTAATGCAATGCAAGCTTCCGTGATCTCCTTGCATAGCACCTCAGACCTGGTTACGAAAATGCCGAGGCACAAAATCATTGTTCGGGTACAATCCAGACGCAAGCGTACGAGGCCGCACGGAACTTATTCGGGACTCGCATATGTGTTTGGAGGGCATTAAACAGCGACTTACAAGACTATGAGGTCCTCGGCCAGCTCAGCCCAGTAATAGAGATCGCGAAATGATCATTTCTTGGAAACCCATCAAGACCACAACAATGCCATTGAGACATGGACAATCATGATTGTGAGCCTCGAAAGTGCCCAACGGTCGTGCCGTGGTTTCATCGAATCGAGCGCTTTCTCCTGGACCCGAGAGCCGACTTGAAAGCGATGCCAGGAGACAGACTGGAAAGGGCGTAAAGAGTGATCAGTAGAGCAAAGGTCGACGTTTGACGACATTTTCCAAGGACAGCGGGTACAACCAATCAAAAGCATTGAATTGTCAGCTTGCTTGCTTCTAGAAAACACTGACGGCAAAACCAGGACCGTGCCTCCTCGCAGATGAAAGAATTTGTTTCTGGAAGTCAAAGCATGTCATGGCGATGGCGCCTGCTTGGACTCGAATGGTTAGCATCGACGACTGTCCAATGAGATGTTAAAAGACTGTAAGCAAGTGGCTGTCCAAAAGACTCGGATGGCTTGCTCTCCGGCGGCGGCTGTCGCCGTTCGTGGGGATGCAGTTTCGTGAGCCAATCAAATTGTCTGCAAATAAGCATCCAAAAGAATGCTCCACGCGTTGGTCAACGGCTTTCTCTAAACACATCCAAGCTTGATTCTGCTTCAAGTCGCGATCTTGGAATACAAGGAGAAATTCTTGAGACAGTGCTCGGCGGAAGGTGCTATGAAGCAACAAAAAGTGCTCGATGCCTTTACCAAGATGCTAAGAACCGCTTTCGAGTTTCACAGTATAACAAGCTCCGGTTTGTACACCGCGGAAGCTCCATGGTGTAGGTAAATGGCTTGCGGGGGAGGCACATGAGTAGCGCGTGGAAAAAACTGGTCAGGGCTGCTCTTGACGCATTACCAACGTCTCGTACAGGTATTTATATTATCAGAGTCCTCCTCCTGTCGACGTACAATCATCTCTTCCACAACCTCATCGCTTGCCCATCCTCTTCTCATCTCTATCCATCTCCAGAGCAAGCATTCAGCAAACCTCTCGTCCATACCATCACACTGTCTTTTCTACATCATGGCACTGCTCTATATCAAGAACATTATCTTTCCGGCAAAGAAACAAACTGCCTTGTTACCATCTTTCAAACAGCAACAACAATACGGCTCTTGTGACTCGGCATCAGAGATATCTCAAGCTGGTTCTGACACCTCGACATTGAGAAGCGAGGCTGGGAGCTCTTCATCTTCGTTCCGTGTAGACCCCCGTATCATCTCAGATGCTACTATCGGTCTATCAGACGGCCTCACAGTACCATTTGCCCTCACAGCCGGCCTCTCGGCACTCGGAGACACAAAACTCGTTATCTATGGCGGACTCGCAGAACTCATAGCTGGTGCGATAAGCATGGGACTCGGAGGATATCTAGGCGGCGTTAGCGAGGCGTGAGTCAATCTACAATCCTACCTTCCTACTCAAAAACCCTAACCACTAACAAGCAAGCAGACAATCTTACGCAGCCACACTAGCGGAAACACAAAAGACCGTAACTCAAGACCCGAAAGAAGCAAACCAGATCATAAAATCGACATTCCACTCCTACGGTCTCTCCGAAGATGTTCTCGACGCTTTCGCTACACAAATCAGCTCTTGTCCAAAGAAATCGGAAAACTTCATTATGCGTTTCCATCACGATCTTCCAGAGTCGCAGGCAGATATGTCACGAGCCTATATTTCAGCATTGACGATTGCTCTTGGCTATTTTTTGGGTGGTCTGGTACCTCTTACACCTTACTTTTTCGTAAGCGACAACCAGACCGCTTTATGCTGGAGTATTGGTGTAATGGCTTTTGCTCTGTTCGTCTTTGGCTATGTCAAGACTTTCTTGGTTGGCGAGGAGAAGCGGTTACTCTGTGTAAAAGCGGGTGTTCAGATGATGGTCCTGGGTGGTGTTGCTGCTGCTGCGGCCATGGGCTGTGTCAAGGCGATAGGATCGTAAGGGCTGACACATCTATTCCGATTGCCAGCCACGCCCCATGCTATAACGAACTTTATGACATTTCTGTTTTTGTACTACCATGTAAAAGATACCCATTCTATTTTGCAAAATAAGCATTACAAATTATTCGTCTTCCTCTTATCCGTGTCACATTCCATTCTACCATCGCAGCCAGAACGTTTCGCGCGGAAGCTTCGGAGCCTCTTCCAAGCCTTCTCCCAACCAAAAGTATAAAAGAGACCATCACATCGCTTGGACACGCTCAACAAAAAACAAAAATGTATGCTCTCCATCAGGGAATCGAACCCTGGTCTCCCGCGCTTGACGAGATCTTACTCCTGACAAGCGGAAATCATGACCACTAGACCAATGAAGATAAGCCAGCTTTGCTGGTATTGGTTTATGGATGACCGGGAGAAAGTATGATATATATCGCTGCAATCGCTCAAACATCGCGTGGATCTCAATCAGTGCATATGGCTCTATAGAAGTCGGAGACCCATCATGTGTGAGCCTCCTCTACCCAAGTCTAAGCTAAGTAAGTCATTCAGTGTTCCTAGTGTCGATCTAAATTGCTTTTGCTCGATCGATCTGGTGCTGGATTAATCACTCTCCGGGACCTGTTTTACTTAGGAGTGAGTCACGAACAAATAACGACCCAGAGTACATATTCGTGTATTAGTCAACCACAACACATCCCAAGAGATCCAGTTCGTGATCGGATCTATATACAGCATTATAAGAGGCGTATAATCTTAAGGAATACCTTCAATGACCATGGGGAAGCTCATTGTGATCTCGTTGATAGCTAGAAAGCTTGTCGAACGTATCACCCTGTCTATTCACTCTCGGTGGCTGAGACTGTTTGAAAATGGCTGGAAATCTAGACCTCAAGATCGTCATCGAAACGATGATGGGAGGTTGGGAACGAGCACCAGAGATCTGAATGACGTGTCAGGAAGTCTCGACACTCAAGATTCTCAAAAGCTGTGATACTTGTACAGATAGTGAAGCCCAGCCCAACCTGTCAACAGACCATGACATGAACCGAGCTGTAAAGTGCGTGCATGAAGAGGAAAAGAACCCACAATTTCCAACTGACGATATTTCACTCATCAGATAAACTCAAGCAATCAACCGCCGCCTGTATCTGATCCCTCATCCCACCCAATGCCTCGAAAGCAATAGAGTAATTATCCAGTGCTGCGAGTATAGCCCTCAACCCTCCCTCACATCTCTCCAGAAGCTGTCCTGCTTTGACTCTTCCATCTCCAACCTGTTGTTGCGCAAGTACCCAAGTTCGATGATATACCATAAGTAAAGCGTACGCAGATTGCATAGCACAACAAGCAAATGAAGGCATAGTACGCGGTTGCAATGGCGATATCGTGTGGGGGAAAGGTAAACTCTCAAATGCTGCAGCGATGGCCAGAGCAGAGTTCAGGCATAAGCGCGAAGAGTCGTGGCTGCTGAAGGGGAAAGGATGGAAGTAGTCGGTAGTGGTAGAGGATGATGTTGTCGAATTTGGAGGGGAGACGGAGGTCGTGAGACTGGGCACTTGAGTCGGTAGAGCAGAGCTGCAGCCACAGGACGGTGACGAGTCGACAGACATTTGATCCAATGGGTCGCCATTTGTGGGAAGTAGTGGTTCGGACTTTTTGAGATCGCAGTGCTTTTCTGAAAATACCGGAATGTCGAAAAAGGCACAGTAGCGATGGAGCTTTATCCTTGCACTGTTGTTTCACAATGTTGATCAGTCGATGGCTCCTTCCTTCTCCTTGTTCACCATCACTTACCTATTAAGTTTGATCTTGGACATTTGCTTCAAAGAGTACGCGGTCATGGCTTCGGGGTCATCAGAAGCTGGGTTTGAGTCTGTCCAACTGCAAGCTTGTGCAATCAGAGGTTCGATGGTGTTGTGGAGCTCTTGCATGCGTGCAGAGATGTCTGTCCAGTCTTCTCGTCCATCTACCGCACGACCTACCGCGGAGACGAACTGAGTCGCTAGAAGGATAGTCTGTTGTGACTTGATGAAGAAAGGCCATGCCTGGTAGAGATGTCAGTCGCGACCTTATACTCATACCGATGTGTCTTCATACCTCTGGATCTGATGCTTGTGGAAAGCTTGTTGTAAACCGAGAGTCGAACAGCGGTATTGCTGGAGGCTGTCGAAAGGATTAGCACACCCAAGCATATATATCGTAGCTCGAGAACGTACCGCAGAGCTAACGATCGAAGCCTGGCAGATGCAAATGTACTGTAATTCAAGTAAGCCCACTGGGTACTGCTTGTTTCAATGTTGTAAACTCACGGTCATCCACCAGACTCTCCTCCTCGACTCGGCATAAAGATCAAGTTCAGTGCCGCGATCATGCAATGACAAATTCATTGCCATAATCAGTGCTTGGCTAGCCCGATCTCTCATCTTCGTGATGTTTCCACGCTGTGCATACTCGTACACGCTAAGTATACTTAGCGCAACAACACTTTCAAGCTCTATCGGTACGCGCACATGAAAAGCAGGCCGTGAGATGTGCGAACGTTCGTCCAGCAGGGCTTGTGCTGGTGAGATGGATGAATTGGGTATTTCCGAGTCGCTTTCCATCCTTTCCAGTGTGCGTTTCACGAAGACTTGAGCAGCTTCTCTGCGAGCTCTAATGCTTTCTTCCTCAAAGGGTGCTCCTTCTTCTGGGTGAGGGATCAAGGCCAGTATTGCAGAGATGGCAAGACCAGTTGGTGAGAGAGAGTCATATGTAGTACCTGACGATCCTGGATACCAGAACTGCGGGTTGTCCTTAGGATGACCATTTACTGATGCAGGGAGAATTGGGAAGTACGGGTGTAACCATATGTAGTAGGCGTCCAGACTGAACCATCCTATGAGACTTTGTACAGAAGCAAAGATGGGAAGAGGAACTCACATGTCACTATCCGATCGATATCTTCGTACAGATCCAGTCTTTCGTGGAATGTCATCTTGCTGATCAATAGCTCGAGGTAATGGTGCTGCTGTAAATATACTGTCAAACAGCGTATCTGTGTTGTCGAAGTTCAAGTCCAGTTGCGTCAACCCAGCACCAGGTTTGACCATAGTTGGCACAGATTCGTCGAAACCTAGACATTGTCAATCGACCATTGCTAGTTGGCTGACACACAAGAGGCCTGACATTCTTGTGCAATCTTCACATAGTCTGCTTTCTCAGAGTCTTGATTCTTACTGCGTGGCACACGAGCACCACCTCGTCGACTCTGGACATAGATGCATTCTTTCCTGCGGTGATTACACTTTCGAACGTCAACTACAGTCCGCGGAGCGAGAAAAAATCGCCCTGACTTACTCCAGAACATGGATCCTTTCCATCACATCTGATACGAGATGAACGACTTTACAGGGCATCATCAGCAAATGCCATGCCATCCGCTTCAGTTCTTCATACACACCAAGATAAGCAGGCTACTTTGACCGGAGGGACTGCGAACGGCTTTTTACGAATGCCAGTGCTACTCTTCTGACGCGTTTGGGTCTCTGTGCTCATAGTGAATTGTGATTGTTTGATGTTGAAAAATTCATGTAATGATGTAGCGAGGAAGCATACGAGGTCAGGGAATACCAATCACGTACTCGAGTAGTGGCAATTAATCTCGACTCATTGGACGCTTAGAAGAGGAAGTCGGGACGAGCCTGAGGGCAAGGGTTTCTCGGCCGTTTCGGACTCTAGATCCTGAATTTGGTGTTCGATCGCGATTTTTTACTCGGGTCACGTGGTGGCCTGATTCGTCATGTAACAGTTCCTATTCTCCCATAGCAACAATGTAGTAATTGAAAAGGAGCTATCTAAAAAAGTTTCTACAAGTTCAACAATGCTTCACCTAGCAAAGAGCAAATTTTTAATGTCCCCCAATCATAAAATTCATTCGTAAAAAAAGAGGTTTTTTTTTTTGAAAATGCCAGCATTCTTAGCGCCAAGAAAAGAAGATTTCGAACAAAGACATTATCCCAAACCCATGATCATGATATTTACTTGAGAAGGGGCAACAGAAAGAGGGAGAGTAGAATTGTAGTATCAGACTGCCACTGCCTTGGGCTGCGCACCAGGCGGAAGCTTGGGAAGTGGGAGTGATGGAGGCGGTGCGGGTGGTGCTAGACCGAGGATTGGCATGCCTAGATCAAGTGGTGGCAGCGGCGACGAGGAGGGCTTTTGGACCATAGGAGCCCTGGGTAGACTAGCTACACCACGGAGGCACGGTACAGATTCAGCCTTGGTAAGATGAGGGCGATTTCCGGCAGTCTTGGGTCGGACTGAAGAGAGGAACGGGGCATGGTTGGTACGAATTTGGATGCTGGCTGGTCTACGAAGAGGACGATCTTGAGATCGTACCATGTCATCTACTGGTGAGGGTGGAAGGGCTTTGGCGTGAGAAGGAGCCGATGTTGGCGCGGCCACATTATCAGCATTGGGGAAGAGTGAGAGCTTGATCGAAGGCGTTCGTTGAGGCTTGCGAGAGAAATTCTCAACAGATCTATCGACCGGCCTCGAGGGCATTGTTGGTATGGCTGGTAGCGCTCTTGTCGGCGGAGGCGCCGGCTTATGAGGCGATTGTGAAGGTCTTTGTCGAGGTAGGGATGTGCCGTTCGAGGACGGGTTGACTTTCAAAGGCAAGCGCTTCATAGGCGGCGAAGGTGTTTGCTGAGTGGTTGACGCTGACAACCCATCAGACACCTTACGTGCTGGCCAGAGTAGGGGGAAGTCGGCGACAAATGAGTCAGGACGGGGTCTGCCAATGATGGGGTTTGGCTTTGGGCGTTGGAGCTGGCCAGTCGTCGCAGATCTTGGAAGAACTGGACTATCAGTATCAAATTCGTCATGCAAAGACCCTATCGAGGACTTTTGGGATGCATTCTTATCACGAAGCATGCGCTTCCCAGCACTCATGCCGAAACTGACAGCTGAATCGTGAGTAGTGACAGAAAGAGGCGAGTCATTTGTGTCGAAAGACGCCATCTTCCTAAGTCTATCAATACCGTCACGCTCTGGTAAGGGCTTGCGAGAAATCGTCGCGTTCGAGTTCCTCCTTTGGTAGGAGTGCATTTCAGTCACCTCGGGCTGGATAAACGGCGCAACCCCAGCACTGGAATCACGTCTCAGTCCACCTGCGGATCCTATTTCAGGACTGGCCTTTGGAAACGAGAAATTCGTGAAAGCTGGCTGGTCTTGTTGACTGATGGAGACACGTTGCTTGATGCGCAACTTTGGTGCTATCGTGCTTAGCTTCTCAAGAGCTTCAGGCTTCACGCCATCTCCCAAGACTGCACCCAAGATGACGATCTGCTTCCTCACGGCGTTCATCCAAGAGGTGAGCTCTTCGGCAGTGCCCAGGATAATGAGTATACTGTGTTCGCCCACACGAGGGAGGTTTTCTTTGAGTCCGATCTTTGTGAGGAGTGATGTCTGCGAGTGAAGCATGTGATGCTCTGAAACAGCACTCGGCTTTTGATCTACTTGCAAAACATAAGGCCTTCCAGGGACCAGGTCACATGCGAAGGCGACAGACTCTTGTCCTAGCTGTAAAGCTCGTTCGGGTAGTCTTTCACCTCCACCCTTCTCAGGATACTGGAGAATGAGACCATCGTTGGAGAGAGCGAAGATCTTTCTCTGGAAAGGTCCTTGACTGAGAGAGTTCCTGCCACTCCTGCTTTGTGCCTTGTGATCGCCTTTGATGCTGTCGACACTGCCTCTTCTTTCCTCGTGGATATGTACTGGTATGATGTGTGATGCGTTTGATTTCCGAGGTCTGGTCAAGCGAGATGTACCAGACTCGTCAATGGCCTGCGCAATGGTCACTTTACTCGAGTCTGAGTAGATGTCGAACAGCGTCGGTAAGGATGGCGTCTCGTCCTCTTCCTTGACATCCTCAGAAGTGGGGGTGCGGCTCCGGGCAAGTTTTCGAGGGTCCTCACGAACGGACAATGAAGTGCTAGGTCGACGGTGTACTGTTTGCGGTCCGTTGTTGGCACGAGGGGATGGTTCGCGCGCAATCAAATCTGGACTTGGTGTAGCCCGCCCGGGGTCAATGATTGGAGTGACGGCATAACCAGACTCGTTGAAACCTCTTTGCTTTTCCACCTTTGGTCTGCTGAAAAGGTTGAATATGCTAGATTTCGGGTTCAGTCGTCGGTATCCTCGTCCTGTCCGGTTCGAGCTTGGCGTGTCTCTCCCGTTATCCTTTGGGGGTTCCCTTATAGCCGGTAAAGGTTTATCTTTAAACGAAGTTTGGATCGGAGGCAGATCCTTGAACTTGCTCGTGTTGATTGCGTCAAAAGCGTCATTCTGATCGGCCGCCATCTGGCCTTTCAGTTCATCCAAAAAGCCGAGTCTCTGATGAAACGAGATGGACGGGTCGAGAAGAACAGTGGAAGGAACAGAGGAAGATGAGCGAACAGCTAAGAAAAGAAGCAAAGGAGCCGTGAAAGCGGCATTTGGGTTATGACAGGAGCGGACGTGGGATAGGAAGAAAGAAAATGAAGGAACAACAGAATTAGATTAGCCATGTTGTATTGGGATGTCGAGGGCTTAGTCGGCCCAAAGTTCTATCTGAAGCAAACGAGACAGTGGAGGCGGACCATGCGGACCGCGCACGCAAGCGGATTTAGCAGGACCCATTTGGAGGTCGTGCTGTAGGTGGCGTGCAAGCAAGCAATAAAAGGTCGAGTCGAGGAGAGTCGCAGTAGCACCGAGCAGACGGTCCTCGGACACGCATTACAGCACAAAAGAAAAATTAGGAAAACGATGGATTGAGAAATCTGCACGCAGCACTGTGACAGGCAAGGGCAAGTGTGCAGGCGGGATGATGGAATCGACACCGGTGCAGTGGGTTGCAGATGAAACTCGGCTGGAGGAGGGGACGAGCGTGGACGATGGGAGTCGGGCATGCTGAAACGAAGGTAATTTGCATAGCCGGCGTGCACGCCCAGACGCCAAAAAACCAAGCGGGTCGATAGCATGGAGCGGAAGGCGCGCCAGATCTCCCGTCTACGATGCAAGCATGGACTGTAGAGAGAGTCGAGGTTGGAGGTTATCGGGAGCGTACCAAAGATGAGCATGAGGGGGGGAAGACGGAAAGTGGATTGCTCGAGAGAAGGTCAAAGCATCTTGATTGTAAAAGTGGCCATGTGCATGTGGTATTGGCGAAGCTTTTCATATTTAGGACAGCTACATGCATGGCACCATGGATTGGTTCAAACCTTGTTGTAGAGTATAGGGGTTCACAGAAGAGCAAGTAGTTGGCTAGAGTAACGCTGTACGAGGCCGCAAGAAAAGGATGAAGGCTTCGGAGGTGAGTGGAAGCAAATGGCAGGGACAAACGGCGCGACCGCGGGCAGTCGAGGGCAGCGTCGCGGTTGTCGAGAACAAGACAAACGCAGCAGCTTCGGCATGCAGGAACTCCAAACGGGAGAACAGGAGCACAGAAGTGGCCGCGAACACAGCAAAAAGTCTCTGAAGCAAAGTCAACCAAACCTTGTGAAGAAGATTGAGGGTTTGGCCGTTCACGTGGTGTGTCTTCGGACGACAGGCGTGATGTAGGGATCAGGGTCTGTCGAGGCTGAACAAAGCCCTCGGAGGCCTGACGTATGAGAAGGCTCAAGCGACCCGACACAATACATTGTTATCCCGAGTGAAGCGATGCACGGATATCTGATGCATTGTTGACTTGGCTAGACAATGGAGTCAACGGCCGACACGAGATACGATGGTCACAGGGTGAGAGATGGGTAGGTACGAGTGAGGGTGGTGGAGTGACAGTGAGTCGAGGTGAGGTGAGCGGGGCAGCTTTTGGCAGCAGCGGTCAAGCAACAAAGTCATGCATATGAAGAAGGCGCCTGAAATAAAAACATGGCTCCAGATCTCAACTCGCTCCCTCCATCACCAACCCTAGGACGCACGCCAGACACCATGACTGCCGCCGAGAACCAGCCGTCGCCGCATTCGCCGTCGCTTTCGTCGCTCCAAGCAGCTGCAGCCATCAATGCCGGCATGCGCAACTCGCACTCTCCACGCGCCAGCGCCACCCAGCGCAGACGATCCAGTCTAATGACCAACCTGCATCTGAACGATGCCCAAATGCCTGGTCCTGGAGAGATGCAAGACTCACATCACCACCGCGCCCCTAGCCTGGGCCAGATGCACCAAGAGCTGGAGAACGAACAAGAGGCCCAAGTCAATAGACTGCTGCAAATGATCCGAGCACAACAAGACCAGATCGACGAACTGCACGCCGATCAGCCTGCCACTGCCACTGCCACTGCTGGCACCCCCTCGGACTCCGACACCAGGCCGCGCACTCTGTCAAGCTCGAGCAGACATCAACCGCTGCCTCAGCGTCCCGTTTCGTTATCGCGACACTCTTCGCAAGCCGTATCCGTCACCAGTGGCCCCCGAAGCAGCAGCAGATCTCCCGCCCTGCGTCCCGTCGTCTCACCACACGACCCGATGCGCGAGGACTGGCTGCTTGGTGCAAACCGCGACGAGAGTGCCTTCTACCAAGCAGAGACGCAGATGCTGACGCGCGAGAACCAAATGCTCAAGGCCCGTATTCGCGAACTTGGTCAGTCATATCACACACCTTATGCCAATCTCTCAACCAACACACACTGACCAACCACCGCAGAGCGCCAGCTGGCCCATCCCGACCCATCACCTACTCATCACCAACCACCCGCATCTCACAGTCCCGCTGTCATCTCTCCTCTGACAAGCCCTCCGGTCATCTCCGAGCCCACTCGGCAACAACCTTCATGATCTCCTTCGCCGTCTGACGTGTCACGATTCGCATCTCATCTCAAGCAGGAAAATGGCGTTATCAAGGAGATTCTCGGCCTAGGTACACCACGCCCGACTATTGCTTCCATATACTCTTCTTTGACGTTTTCGAATTCCGTCATCATCTTCTCGAACCTGTGCGTTTCATCGTTCTTGCCATGACCCTTGCTTCATCGCTTGGTCTATAGCCCGATTACTTCTCTCACTTAGGGCCAGCATGTGCCCTCGCTATATTCTACTATGTCGTCTTGTTGAGCTATTCATTGAGCCCTCACGAGTCCCACAGGTGGTCGAGCAATACAACGACGGCCCCACAACCTGTCAGTGGGATTTGAGACATGGACGCGGCTCACAACGTCTTGTATAGGTAAATCCTCCCGCTCCAGACGGCAATATAGGGCTCTAGACGATTACATGTAAGCCCTACACGTGTTTCGCTGCCGAACTCTCATCTATCATAGACTGCCGGCGTTTGTATTCTGCCAAGCACTAACCGTTTCCAATTTGCCCACGCCCAATTGCGTGGACTTTTGATATGGCCGTTTCGATACACAACTGATAGGCTTAACGTCCATAACGGCTCCGGCCAGATGGACTTTTTTCACTGGTCAATTGCCATCTACACAGCTTTTCGACCCTGCATCTCTAATCTTGTACGAGGCGAACAACGTGCCTGGGCTTGTCTTGATTCAGCGACATCTTCAACGTCTACCAGCGTCCAGCTCCTGGACACTCAACATGTGTGGTGTTATTTCTTTTATGCTTTATCTGTTGTGATTGCTATATAACCATGGAGGTCTTCTACTACTCTTTCCTCTTCTTAGGTCCTTCACCAATTAATAGCCCATCTCAAAAAAGCCTCGCCTGGTGCGTTGCTGTCGTCGCCAAATTCTGAATTATTCTTAATCTTTATTTCTCGATCTAATCCTTAATCATGAAGCTTACTGCCTCTGCTATCTTTGCTTCTGCAATCTTACTGCAAGATGTCGCCGGCCGTGGTAAGCCCATCTCTCCCATACATCACCCTGTGTCCAATATTGATAATCTCTCAGTCGTCGAACGTGCTACCGCCACACCTGTCAAGAACGCCGGCAAGCGTGGCCTTTCTTACAACAATGCCGCCTACACCATGCCCTTCTCGTTGTCTGGTCAGAACTCTCAGGTCTCCTGGGCATACAACTGGTACTCAGCAGCCGGTAGCGGCTTGAACCCTGCAATTGAATATGTCCCTATGTTGTGGAGCAATGCTTCCGATCTTACTAGGGACTGGCCTGGCAACGCTCAAGCTGCTATCAATGCCGGTAGCAAAGCCTTGCTAGGCTTCAACGAGCCCGACCTTTGTCTCGCTGGTGCCGGATCTTCCTGTATGGAAATGCCATCAGCCGTCAAGGCATGGAAGCAATACATGGAGCCTTTTGCCGGTAAGGCTCTTCTTGGTTCTCCTGCCGTGACGAATGGAGGCTCGCCTATGGGCTTGACGTGGCTTCAAAACTTCATGGGCAACTGCACTGGCTGCCACATTGACTTCATCAACATCCACTGGTACTCCAACCATTGGGCCGGTGCAAACTACTTCAAGCAGCAAGTTCAGGCAGCTCATGACATGTCTGGTGGCCGTCCCGTCTGGGTCACCGAATTTGGTCTTGACGGCAGCCAAGGCCAAACAACTGCTGATCTCACATCTTTCTTGGAGGAAGTCATGGAATGGATGGACGCGCAGGATTACGTTCACCGCTACGCCTACTTCATGGACACCACTGGCATGTTGATGACCTCTGACGGATCTGGCATGAGCGACTTAGGCTCCATGTACAACTCCTACCCCGAGGTGAGTGCTGCTTCTTCCGCTTCTCCCTCTTCGACAGCTGTGCTGTCCTCTTCCTCGTCTTTGACGGCTGCGCCGTCGATTTCGTCATCATCTTCCGTAACCTCAATCGCTGGTTCGACATCGACTTACGTTTCTTCAAGGACTACGAGTGTGACGACTAGATCGTTAACAACTGGTTCTTCCAATAGCCAAAGTTCTGCCGCCGTATCGACTACACAGAGCTCTTCCTCTTCTACCAAACCTGCCGTCTCGACGACCATATCTAAAATTGGTACTTCGAGTGCGTCGGCCGCTGCAACCGCTCCTGCCGGCATACAAGTTCTCAGCGCCTACTTTGCCGACAAAGACGTTACTGCTGCAGCTCACACTGCTTTTGTGCAGAACGGTAACTTGGTTGTCAATACGTACACACTGGCTTCGGTATTGTCTGTATCAGACCCTTGGTATGGCACCGTCAAGACCATTTCGGTTCTGTACACCTATAACGGCGCCACATACATCTTCGCATCTGCCGAGCAGACCGGCACTTACACAATTACTCCCTCCACCATCCCCGCTTCTGCCATGACACCTTCTGTTGCAGCGACCCATGGCGCAAGTATCACGATCATCGGTATGGTCTGGGGCGCGCAGCAAATCAAGACTGCCAGTGTTTTCGACCGCGTCGACTACCAGCAAGCCACAAACTGGGGCTTCCAGATCAACACCAGTCTGTTCGGCGTCGATGGCTTCTGGGGCCACGCCAAGGTTGGCATAATCTGGTACAGGGATGCTCAGGGTGTGTTGAAGTCACTTTTCAGCAGAGAAGGTGGGTGGGTCAAGTTCTAGAACTGAATTGGACCGTAATCGTACAAAAGTACGTACTCGTACTCTAATAAAGTAATGTTTATCTGATCCTTCTTTCTTAGTGCACACTAGAAGGAAATAGTATTTGCAATAGATTTAGTAGAAGCTTTCTAGACACATCCACTTTGTCTACCTCTGATTCATGGTGAATTTGTTCTAGTCGAGTCAAGGGGGAGAGATTGAGTCATTGGTATTCTAAATTAGAGCGGAGTGGATGTAACCCAAGCGACTCGACTTCGGAGACTCAGGCCGTTGGAGGATACCCCTGAGGGAGCTTGCATGTGAAAGGGCAGGATTGCTCTGAGCCGTTTGCAGAATTGGACTTGAGCGGAATTAGTCCGCGAAGAGACAATCAATGACGCGATTGCCAGTCGCGTCGTCTGGCGAAAGTGGGAAGCACCTGTGCCATCTTGAGCATGATCTAGGACTGTTTTCTGTGTTTGGCAGAGCAGACATTGCAATCACACAGCATCCTCACGTCACAGACTCATATCTCACATTCCAAGATGCGCATCACCACCGCTCTACCACTGCTGCCACTCGTAGCCGCCCTACCGACCACCCACCCCGACGCGAAACCCCTCCCTCTAATCATCTGGCACGGCCTAGGCGACCGCTACGACGCCGACGGAATCGCAGATGTCGCCGCCCTAGCCAACGAACTTCATCCAGGCACCACAGTCTACCCAATCCACCTCGACGCCGACGGCAGCGCAGACTCACGCGCCACCTTCTTCGGCAATCTAACCACCCAACTCAGCTCCGTCTGCGCAACCCTCTCCTCCAATACCACTTTTTCCTCCAACAATACCAGAATAGACGCTTTGGGCTTTTCTCAAGGCGGACAGTTTCTCCGTGGCTTGATTGAGAGATGTCCGGGTATCGAGGTTAGGAGTCTTGTTACTTTTGGCTCGCAACATAATGGTATTGCCAAGTTTCAGAACTGCGGTACTTGGGACTTTGTGTGTAAAGGTGCTATGGCTGCCATGAAGGGAAATGCATTTGGAGAGTGGGTTCAGGGCAATGTGGTTCCTGCTCAATATTACAAGGAGACGAACGAAACTACTGGAGAGCCTACGCAGAGTTATCTGGACAACAGCAATTTCATCGCCGATATCAATAATGAGAGAATTAACAAGACGAGGGAATACAAGCAAAGGCTGGCAAAGCTGGACAAGTTTGCCATGTATGTGTTTGAAGAGGACAAGACTGTTATTCCAAAGGAGAGTGGATGGTTTGCCCATGTCGATTTGACGAGTCTGGAAGTCACTGGCTTGAGGGAAAGAGACATCTACAAGCAAGATTGGATAGGACTGAAAGAGTTGGATAAGAAGGGAGCTTTGGTTTTCAGAAACGCTAGTGGTGGACACATGGATCTCTCCGAGAAGATCTTGACGGAAGCATTCATGGACTTCTTTGGTCCTGAGAGAAAGACGAGGAAGTCTGAGATTGAGGCTGTGGAGCAGGTTGTTTTTGAGGAGCTTTGAATGGTAACCCAATGACACGAATTTTCCTCAACTCAATTTTACCATGCATTGATACTGCTTGTGCCGCCATGATGCACGTGCTGGGGATCAGAGAGATTGCAGGCTAATGTCCAAGGGCTCCATACTCGGAATGACAGAGGTCAACGTCGTCCCAATTCCTCTTCACCATCGTTCATCAGTGTACGAGTGCTGTCATGGCTGCTACAAACTCGTCAGCAACAATCTAGCAATCAATCTTGTACACAGGTCAACACACACATACGCATGCACCTAAATCGACTATCACCCGTGTCATTCACCCCATTCCGAAAACACCCTTGACAGCAGGTCACTGAGGCTTAGGAGTGCCATCCGGATATAGCAGAGCCACTCGCTGTGGCTTCTGCTTATTCTTTCTTTTCTCCTGTCACAGAGTCAGTGTTGTGGTTTTGAATGGGGACTGAAGAGGGCTTACAGCACGGCTGAACAGGGGAAGCTCGTAGTCTGGGCTTGAGGGGGGAGGGCGACTGAAGAGACGGTTGTAGAGGGTCTTGAGGGGGAGACACATGGTGAGATCTTTTGCTCCTGTTATAAGGTGGTGTGGAGAGGAGTGTGGAGAGGGGCAGAAGGGACAGAGAGTGGTATAGCTGCAGAGGATCGGCCGATTGCTCTCGCATGTCAATTCAGGAGGATCGTTTGTTGTGACTCGACGCATTACAATGAGTCTGTTCGCTTATGTCGTCGTGCCGGAACGTTCTGTGCTCCACAAGGTTGTTGACCTCCATTCACAGTCTCTTCGTCTTCGGGCAGCGATCGAGCTGGAGCATTGAGGAAACTTCCACAGATGCTTGAAAGCTTGCGTTTCATGTCTGAGGTGAAAAGAGATGTTGATTGGTTAGGCAAGCATGAGCATACTCATGTCCTTGAGAGGTACTGAATGTACGAAGCTTGATCTACTTACATATGAGATTGGTAGGGGAAAGAAAGCGACCTTCATTTTGATGGCATGGCTTTTTACGATGGACCAATTTTGGAAGCATGTGTTTGCTTGTCCTATCTTTTTAGAAAATCACTACAATGGAGCGAAGTCCTTGACAAGAGTGCTTACGGAGTTGTTATTAATCACATAATTGCTTATCCCGGTACATCCTTCCAGCTGAAAGACAAAGTCAAACTTGAGCATGTATTGACGGCGTCGACTTTTCTTACAAGCAATGTCTTCAGTCCATTGGACATCATAGCTAATTTGATCAACCAAACAGTCATATAAAAACAGAACTTCTCTGAATCATCTCTTCTCTTCTCAACCGAGACCCATCTCCCGGTCCATCTTCCAGAACACCGAAATGTTCAAAGTGTCCTGCGGTGCTTCGTTCAGTCCTCGGCCTATCCTACGCAGCACACCAAACGCAGCAGCACGAACGGCGTCAGTGGATCTTAAGTGTCTATGGGCGATCTCGGTAGCGTACAGACATTCGCTCGACCACTGTCGGACAGCAGCGCATGGTGCGACGATGTGACTCCTGGCTGCAATAGTGGAGCGAACGGTTCGACGTCGGGTACACGGCTTACTCCTGACGTCTACTCTAGTACCTACAGTACTCCTGATTGGCTTGATCCGCCGTTTGTCTTGTCTTTATGAAAGGAGATCGTTCTTGTCAGTTTCTTTGTTGGATGGCTCCTGCTGCAATGGGAAGTGCCTATGCGACAATCCCGAAGTTTTGCCGGCCAAAAGGTCTTCTAATGCTCTGCCAAGCTGAGCGACTTCAACTCCTTTGTCATCATCCATGGGAATTGTTTTAACAAGTAGAGACAAAGACGCTGGTCACAACACTTTCCAGAAACTCCGGTATATAAGAAACTCCTGGACCGTTCGGATGAAAGGACCAAATAGTGAGTTCTGAGATCCGCTGAAAGCACGGCGAGAACGGCAAGTATATATCTTTTCTTATAAATTTCTCCACTTTCCGTATTCACGACAAGCAAGAGCAGGAAAAGAAGGAGTGGAAGAGCCAGGAGTCGTAGAGAGATGTTGCTAGAGCTGTCTTTGTCGAGAATCGGATGGACAACCGTAACTTGGATCTGGAGCCCTAGTCAGTACAGCGACTCATGACGATGACGACGATACTCTAAGATCATACATATATGTCTCCAAGCTCGTCGGATAGGGGTTTTTGTGACCTAGCTCTGCTGGAGTCATGGCAAACCACAGCCGGCTCATTCTAGCTTGTCTCCAGACCGGCTCAAAGCCTCAGGTCATAGAATATACCAGCGGCATCCTGGACCAGGGCTCTCTAGGCAGACTCTGGAACACAGAACCAGATGCTTCAAACACTGCTGAGATATCAGGGGCTGGCTACGCTCAGCATTGAAAGATCAAATGTCTCTTATCTGGTGTTAGACTTGTCTTGGTCTGTCGCACCTCTCAGGGGATTGTCTCATCGCCGCTGCAGACGAGATTTACATATACCGAACATCCTCGTCCAGGAAATGACAAGCTCTGCTCGCTCGAGCTCTTGGCAAGCTCTCGGTGTGATGACAGAGAATTGGTCGTCGTCGTCAGGGGGATTTACTCTTCCAACACATTGAGCACAGACCAACCGCACAATTGGCCATTACGCTCGCACAGGTTAAAACTCCGGCCTCGCACTCAGTTGCTTCTCCTCCGCGACACACCGTGCAAATTCTTGCTGCGCCTTCTGACCTGTCGTCGATTATCACCTTCGTTCTCGTACACCGCTACAACCCTATCTCACCCCTGTGTGCAGCCCCTGCCATCACGACCAGTACTTTCTGCTCACCATGGCCGGAATCATCTTGCACCATGAGTTGGAGCATGGTTCTGCTACAGCTGGTCAAATCCACAACAACAGCACCAACATTCAGACTAGCAGCTCTCTTACCCTGGTCAAGCCCATGTTCCATCGCAAGTACTACACCACACACACGTTCCACGACTTCGTAACTCCCGACCTCAACTCTATCATTCACATCATGGGACCGTGGCAGGCCTTGGACGCATTGGAACGCACTCTAACATCAACTGGAGACATCCATGCACTCCGTTACGATGAAACACCCAAGCTCTCGCCATGGCTGCCATTTCTCATCTCCTTGAACACTGTCTGCACTCAGATCGGACTGCCGATCATGACCGAAGACGATCTCCAGCAATTCCTTTGTACTCCATGGTTTCTGGATTTCGCCAAACACTCTGTCAAGCACAACAAGCTCGAGAATAAGCTCGACCTTGGCAAGTTGGCTTCCACTTCGGCTGTCACAGAAGACCATATGAGTGTAGTTCTAGAAGCTTTCGCGGCTTGCCATAGCATCGACAAGATCGAGCTTGGAATCGTGCACCTCTGCAAGAACGGTATCGAGGCTCAACTTTACCCTTGGACCGCAAATGGAGACAAACACACTGTCTGGATAGTCGTCAATGATCTCTGCAAGCCCATCGTCTTCTATGGCCTGGGCCGCCGCAACTTCTCGAAGCAAATCGCCGCGGTTGATCAGAGTAGTGATGACGATGATAGCGATCACGAGGATAGCGATGACGAGGATAGCGCCCAAGAGGAGGAGGAGGACGAGGAAAACACCGACGCACACCTGCCTGAGGTATCCACCACTACACTCAGCAACTTCATCACCAAGCCTCGTGAGACTGCCAGTCGTATCGTGGCACAAAGAACTCCCCTAAACGCTGGTCTGACTGTCGATACAATTTTGCAGAACCACATCGATCGACTTCATTACAACAATGTTCTCAAGGTTGGTCTCAATTACAGCAACGCCCAGATCGCCAAGAAGGTCAATGAGGCAGATGCCGCGGTAAAAAAATCGACCAAGGAATCGACCAAGAACTCAAGATTCGAGACAGGTGCTAGCGGTGTGGTCAAGCGCATCAACACTGCGATCAAGTATATTGAAGACCAGCTCAACATCAAGAGTGGTGCCTTTCGCACCGAGTACGATCGCACACGCAAGGCAAACGGTGTCCCCATCCGTGGCAAGGACGAGGTTAGCGAGGCTGACCTCGCTACCTTCGCTACCCAGATCAGAGGTGCCATGGAGTGGATCGAGGCAGGCGGCCCTCGCCCTCTCACCCTCGTTCCTTACGGTACTGCTGGACTCACTGGTTCGGCTTCTACCTCTACCGCCCCTTCGACCACTGCCGCTATCGCCCCCGTTCCTCACATATTCAACCAGTACCCTGGTATGATCCCAGCTCCAGTCTCACAAACCGTTGCCCCCACGTCGAACTCCTGGATCCCCGCAGGCTATGATCCCGCGTCCAGTGTCCCCATCGGTCGCGGTCCCCCTCCTGATGCTTCTCCCCAATGATCCGATCTTTGCTTCATTACCTTTTACCCACACAGCGATAACGAGAGAGAGAAGAATTATTACTTTTGCTTGATGACCTGGTGCCTACGTTTGTGCTCTGTGCGATCTGTGTTGTGCTCAGCTTTGTTGAGCGAAAGTAGTTGTCGTAATGCGAAGCAAATTATATAGCGCTTAGTATTCGTAGGTCCGGCTCCTGTTTTGATGGCTGCCAACGCCACTCAGATCGCTGCCGCCATGAACTGGATCCAGACTGGTGGTCCTTGCCCTCTCGTCAACACTGCTGTTAACGCTACCATTCACCCACCCTGCTCCTAGTTCCAACTTAGCACCCTAAGTTTCTGGAGCTCTTACTACTGGTTGTGTACCTACCTTTCTCCGCACTGCCTATAATTGCGAGAGAAAGGCTTAGGGCATCCCTATCCGTGTAAAGAACGGTGTGAGCGAGGCCGTGCTCGCAACCTACGCCCTCCAGATCAATAGAGCTATGGCTTAGATCAAGAATAGAGGCCCTCACCCTACCACTCTTGTGCCTTATGTCGCTGGCGGTTGCCCGACTACTGCTAATGCTACCGCTTCAACCGCTGCCGCCGCTCCTGCCACCGTTTCTGGCCCTCAACCAGTCAACTCATACTCTGGCACGATCTCGACCCCTGCCTCATATGCCGCTGCCCCCTGCTCCGTCTCTTGGCCTCCTTCCGGTTGGGCACCCGCCTCCAGAACTCCCCTCGGCCGTGACCTCGGCGCCACTGGTAACAGTCCCACTCAGGTCGATGACGGCGACTACGAGATGGATGACGAGGACGTTTAGTCGACCTCTGACAACTTCATGCAGAACCAGCAGCGTTTATGACGAGCGACTGAGATACTCACAACAGCGACGAGGAGAAAACAATAATTATTTTTGCCCGATGATCTGGTGCCTGTGATCGTATTCTATAAAATCTGATTTGTGCTCAGCTTCGTTGAGTGAAAATAGTTGTCGTAACGCAAAGTGAACTTTCCAGCTCTTGGTATTGTCGAAGAGATGTTATTGTCAACAAGAGGCCAGTGCTCGAGTGAGAGCCAGGAGCAAAATATATACAGTTCCCAAAGGAGCCAAAAACTCCTTCTCCGCGACACAACACTGCCCATCATGTCAGATATGAACTTCAGTCACGCGCACGGTACTCCTCAGGGTGATCATGTAAGTCAAGGCAATAACGACCATCATTACAATCGTTCTCTGACCCACACTCAGCACCACCACAGCCAATACACCACTCAGGTCTTTCGTGACTTCATCACCCCCGGATGGGGCGCGATCGTCAACATCAACGGTACCAAGCAGTCACTAGATTCCCTGAATCAGGCTCTCTCCCCCAATGTCATCGCTAGACAATTCCGTCAAAACCCTGGTTCCTCGCCTTGGACAGCCTTCCTCATCGCGCTGAACAGAATTCTCACCACGGCTGGTCTGAACCTCATCTCCGAGCCTGAATTGATGCACCTTTTGCGCATGCCCTGGTTTGTTGTTCTCGCAAAGCAGTCTGCCAAGCAGCATCGCGTCAAGAACTACCTCAATCTCGACAACCTGGTCTCACTCAGCACGATCTCCGAAGATCACATGGTTGTGGTTTTGGAGGCATTCGTAAAGGCTTTCCAGCTTGACAAGATCGAGCTCGGGTTCGTTTGCATCAGAAAGAGCGTGAAGGCCTTCCACTACCCCTTCACCGACCCCTCAAACAGACCTACTGCTTGGATTGTGGCCGATCTCCGCTCCAACCCTACTGTCTATCATGGCATTGGTCATATGATCATGAAAAACTCAGCCCCTGCCGTCGATCAAGACAGTGACGAAGAAGACGAGGATCATGACGAGAGCGATGGCGATCAGAACGTCCCCAGTGGTCCGACCAACACACCTGCCTCCGCCCTCCCCGTGACTACTCCTCGAAAGACGAACCCGGCTGTACTGGCTCAACAGGTTCCTCTCCCTTCGAATCTTTCCGCTGACGATATCCTACGTGACCACAAGAGCAGATTGCAGTACATGAACATCCTCAAGGTCGGCCTCAACTTTAGCAACCAGGAGATCATGGCTGCATGCAATGACGAAGCTTTGCCCAAGAACGAACAGATCAACGGAGGTACTGCTGTCGTCAAGCGTATAAACACCGGAATTGATTGGCTCGAGGGTCAATTTGGTATCAGCGGTGGTGCTTTGCGCACCGCCTATGATCGCCAGAGAAGAGACAACAATGTCCCTATCCGAGCTAAGGACGAGGTGGATGCCACTGTGATGGCTACAAACGCCGTTCCAGTTCGCTGAAACCGGCGGTCGGCGTCCTCCTCCACCGGCACTAACCCTGTCCTTGCCTCTGGTCACAATGCAGTCAACCATCTGCCTGCTACAGCCTCAGCTCTCAACGGTCCCACCGCTGGTCATGTACCTGGTTCTTCAGCCCCATCTGGTAACACCTCTTTCGGTCACGCCCCTTCTGGTCATGCATCTTTCGGTCAAGGCCTTACCGTTTACGCCCCTTCTGGTCACGTACCTCCTGGCTATGTCCCTGCCTCTGCCAATCCCTGATATACATGCGGAAGACTGAACTGCTCAAACAGCTCAGGTATTCAAATGGAGTGGAAAGGTCAGCAACCTAGCAGGCATATCACGACGCATTCACCCACGCAAGTGCAGGCCGGAGCCTTGATTCTTCCGCGCAGTCGGACACACCCCTTTACTTTTTCTTTGTTAATCTCTTTGCTCAAAGGGGAGTGCTACGCAACAAGAAACCATACCGCTATCACTCTGATCGAAGGGCACACATTTGACCAATCTGACCAAGAGCGGCGCATACGGCTGAACTTCAGGAGGCTGGGCAAAGCTGGAGGAAGATGGATGGTTAATCCGAGGGCACGAGGCCATTCTGAGGGGTTGAAAGGCGGTAGTAATTAGATCATAGCTATTCCGCATAAGTGGCATACGCCGCTGGGATGGGATGGGATAGTGAATTAATCAATCGATCAATCAACCAATTAATCTTCCATTCTCTATGGTTATGCTCCGGCTTCCACTATCCCCATGAACGTTCAGGGAACTGCTGCTCCCTAAACCTTTGCTTCAAGAACCCCGGTATCGTGCTCGTGCTCTGTATGATCTGTTCAGTGCTTCATGGCTGTTGATTGGTAGAATGGACTGGAGCAAAAACGTGTAGAGGGACGGTGAAGACGGCGAGAAGGGAGTAGAGTGCCGTCATAGTCCAGCGGGCTTGGAGGTAGATGAGCCAGGCGTTTAGGAGAGCCAAGGGGAGGGGTTGGGTGGAGAGTTGGGCGAGTGGAGGGGAAGTTATGGGGCTGTTGTGGCGGAGATGGTGGTGTGCTAGGTCCACGAGGAGGAGATTGAAGACGGCGGAGGCGAGGTTTCGTATGGCAAAAGGGATGCGTGGGGAAGAGGCTGGAGGTGCTGGGGGGAGGTTGCGGAGTTGATGGGTCCTGGATGGGTGGCATGGTCAGTATATCCCATATCTTTGTCAGAGTTACTGTAGATATCCTGATCGTGGTTGAGAGGGAACAGGTGTAGGAAAACAAGAGACAGACGACTCGAAAGACCTGCTGTCAACTTGCGTATGAAGACCACGGTCGAGGGAAAGAGCCATGGAGAATCCGACGTGACAGGAAAACGATAGCATCCATGGTTATCACCTCAGGGAAAGAAGAGATTGGCAAGAGCGAACGACAAGATGGATAAGCCAACAATCGGAAGAACAAAACAAAGCAAAAAAGCAGCAAGAAACACAAAAGAAGAAAAACTCACCATCCAATACCCCTAGCACCCATACACCCAACCTCCACCGCATCCCAAACCCTCTGCAACAACCCCCTCTTCTGGTTTCCCTCCTTTCCCACCTCTTTCCCTTTGTCCTCTTCCCCGTCATCTTTCTTCTTCCTCTCAAACCCCCTTTCCCCCAGCACACCCACGGCCAGAATCCTCACCACAACACTAAACATCGTACACCCAGTAATATAAACATCCAAATAAGCTCCTGCATACTTATACACCGCTATACTATATATCCAATAGATACCCCATGTAGACGAGAAGAGGAAGAGGAGTGTAGAGTTAGAGGTCGCGGTGAGACCAAAGAGGAATTGTGTCAAGAGGGTAAGGTAGGGAGGGATGGTTGGTGAAGGGATTGAAGGTGGGGTGTCGAGGGTTGCCATGGTGGGGAGGATGGCCCGAGTTGGCTGTTTTCGTGATTGTTGTCTTGTGTTTTGGGAAAGAGAAAGGGAAGAGGAGGTGAAAGGGTGTCGAAGAAGGTTGAATAGGATCTTAGTGGCTTATATCTAAAAGAGGCTGAAGGGCAGGGTACCGATGGAAAGGTGCATCAGTCTTTGACCGGTGTCTCGAATGTTGGACCTCGCGTAGAAATAGGCATCGTCTCTATCTCTGTAAGCGATGCCACAAAGACGATCGTCGGACTCTGTTGGGTGGTGGGCGGTGGGCGGTGGGCGGTGGGCGGTGGGCGGTGGGCGGTGGGCGGTGGGCGGCCTAGGGTACATGCATGCAGGTGCATATTGGCGCTACTTGGCTACAGATCAAGGTCAGTGCTTTTCCAGGACAATCACCTTCAAGCCATGCAGGGACAGAAGCATCAAGTCGTGAGGAAAACAAGTCTTTTGCAAAAAACATAAAAAAAATCTAGCCTATTCAGCTGCTATAATGCTTGAATGCTGCTGCACGCGATAAACAACAGGCGGTCTAAGACGTCCGGGTGCCAAATGTCCAATTCGTCCCATGTCATCCCAAATACCCTTCTTCTTTCTTCTTCCGACCTCGCCAGCGCAGGTCTTCTAAAGCTTGGCCTTGGTCTCGATGGTAGGAAGCATGAGCTCCTTCATCTCTTCGGCGGCCTCGTTGATGTAGTGGCTCATGCGTTCAGACCCAAGCTTCTTGGACACAATGTTGAACTGCAAGCTGTTCTCGTTGATCATGTAGGCGATACCCCAGCCCTCGTCGATGACTTGACTCCAACCGTAGCCATTGAAGTACTCGGAAGACAGTTGCGAGGAGGAGATGAACCAGGAAGACGAGTATGAGAAGGCAGGGTCGCTGAAGATGGAGGGGAGTTGCTCTCCTTCCTTGAGCAGCTTCTTGAGCCCGAAGAGGTGACGGTCAACACCCTTGCCGTCGGAGGCATCACTAATGTAGCCGACGTGCTGCTTGATGGCGGCTTGCAGCTTTTGTCTGCACTCGTCGGGTGTCGCGTCGGGGGAGGCCATGGCATCGGTGAAGGCAACGGACTCTTCGCTGACGGTGCGGCAGGTCTCGGTACGTCCTTGTTGGAAGCGGCGGGTGGCGGCTGATTCGTAGGTAGGTCTGTTCTTGCCGTAGAACTTGTGGTAGGCGAGCTGGATGATCATCTGAACGTAGGCGTCGGGACTGCACTTGAACTTCTTGATCAAGCCCTTGCCGTAACCTTGGTATGCCTGAACCTTGAGCTCGTGCTCACCGATGACCTTTGTGAAGTGTGCTTGGGCAGTCTTGATGTCCTCGAGGTTTGCAGGGGAGAGGTCGAACTTGATGGGGGTGGGGTCGGGGAGGTTGCTGCGAACTGAAGGGTTCTCGTAGTCGAGCTTGTCGTTGAAGATGAGCATGTTGATGTAGTCGTTCAGGCGGTGGGTGGGGGTGCCGTCCATCATGCTGTGCTCGCCCATGAAGCCTGAAGTTCCGTTGTCGTTAACGATGAACTGGAGCGGCTTGTCGAAAAAGCGGTTTGCACCATTGCCGTGCCAGTATTGATGAGCGCGCTCTTCGAGTGTGACGGGCTTTGCTTCGTCCAGGCAGATGACGAAGGAGGAGGCCTCGATTGTCTGGAGAGCGGCCTCGTTGGATGGGTTTTGGGCAATTAGAGCCTCGCGCATCTGCAATTGTTAGTATACCATGTCGAGAGTCCTCTCACTGGCCTGACGTACCTCGGTCCAAGTGTCTCTGTTCTCGCTAGTCATGATACCGATCGAGGGGACGTCCTCTGCCAATTGGTAGATGCGCAGGAACTGCTGCTCCAATTCCTTTGTGGTCAACTCCTTACCACCAACCTCGTGGAGCACCTTGAAGAACTGGTTCTTGCGAACGACAGTAATGTACTTGTGCTCATTGGGAGTGTAATTCTTGGGGTAGTCGGCAGGCTTGGCAGGAATACGGCAGCAGTTGAACATGTACTCATAACTGCTCATGGCGATGGGCAGCTTCTTCATGTACTCGGGCTCGAGAGTGCCCTCCACGACTTGCTTGCGGAAGTCGAGAACCGACGAGGCAATAGCAGCAGCTCTCTTTGCTGGGTTTCTTCTCTTACGGTCATCGCGGTGACTGTAGAAGTATGAGACGTAGGGGACGACGGGATCACGGTAGGCGAGGTACGCGGCCTCGTTCCACCACTCGTAGATCCAGTTCTTGTGCTTGGGGTCCTCTCTTCTGGCGACCAGACGCTTCTGCAGCTCCTGGCCGAGACTGTTGGGTGCGAGGAAGTCGTTGACAGCCTTTTCGGTCTGCTCGTACTCTTGCTTGCTAAGAAGAGGGTGCACCGATCTCAGGTAGCGCTTGGCTGTCTCTTCCAATGTGGGAACTGGCAGACGTGGCAGCGACTCCTCGAAGCGAAGCATGGGTCCCTTGGACGCGTCCTCCTTGTAGCCTGTGAGACTGTCAATTTGCCGTTCGCCAGATCTGTGGACACATTTGAATACACACCTTGCGGCAGCGAACTGGTCTTGCGGACAGGCGCCATTCCGATCTTCGCAATGTTCGAGGGGGTGGTGATGCGTGGGCGGCTTAGCGGAGAGGAGAGAATGCGGGCACGAAGACCAAACATTCCAGTGATGTGTATGAGGAGTAATAGGGAAGTAGAAAGGAAGGTAGATCTGCAGAGGAAGCAGAAAATAAAATAAAGGCTTAGCGATGAGACTCTTTCCGTCACACCTGAGAAATAGCCTGCTACGTAGTTGTTGTCTGCGCAAGGCCGAGAGTTCCTCGGTCGACTGAGCTACCCCAGATCAGCGCGAACCGAGGTTCACTGACAAGCCGCTTCACTCACCTCCGCGTCTGTAGCGGTGGAGCCCCATAGCCGCTCCAGCCTAGAGAACAATTGATAGAGACCGTGTGCTTCATTTCATACTCTTCACATGCTTCTCGACATCTGTCATAGATATCTGCGAGTCACAGGATGTCTGACCATGAGATCAGCTTGCCTCAGCGTGAGAAGAGATGCAAATGGCAGCATTCCTGCCAAGAGCCGAAGATACAGCAAGCTCGCTTTCTATGCGAGCTATCACATGTTCACTATACTTTCAACATTCGTTCTTTACTCTACCATCGGCCCATGCACAGCCGAGTCCGGGCCAAGATGGGCCACCGGATATATTTTCGGCCTTCTGACAAGCACCATGTGATGAACGATTGAAGCAGAAGTGTATGGCGTGCAACATAGATTTTAGCCATGTATATACCAATTGCTAATAGTACACATCATCAAAGAAGAGTCTAGCTCATAATTTAAGGGTTCTCCTTGGCGAACTTGACACCCTTCTCAATGTTACCCTTAAGGTCCTTGAGACAGGCGTCGAGGAGCTTTTGCTCGTAATCAGTGATCTGGCCGACGGGGTGGATCTTCTCGACACCCTCGGGGCCGAGCTCGACCTGCGAGGCGAAGAAGTCAACACCCTGGTCCTTGTAAAGGGGAGAGTCGACAAAGGTGGGCTCAATGACACCCTTCTCGCCCTGGGCAGCCTTGAGGAGAGACTCGGCGAAACGGGCACCAGCCATGGCCATGGAGAGAGTGGCAGAGCCAGCACCGCCCTTGGCCTGAACGACCTCGTCACCACCGAACTGGACGCGCTTGACGTAGGCGTCGAGCTGCTCGCCCTCGAGGTTGTAGCCAGACTGGGAGAGGAGAGGGACGATGGTAGCACCGGAGTGACCACCAACGACGACGATGTTCTCAGAGGCAGGGTCGGTGCTCTTGAGCTGGGAGATGAAGCGCGAGGCACGGACAACATCGAGGGTGGTGACACCGAACATGCGCTTGGGGTCGTAGACACCGGCAGCCTTGAAAACCTCGGCGGCGATGGGGACGGTCGAGTTGACGGGGTTGGAGATGATCAGGATGTGTGCCTTGGGGCAGTGCTCAGCAGCGGCCTTGGCCAAGTCGCGGACGATCGAGGCGTTGGTGTTGAAGAGATCTGGGAAACATCAGTATGTGTATCCGTCTCTTCAATTATGAGATGAGCATACCATCACGGGTCATGCCAGGCTTGCGGGGGACACCAGCGGGGATGAGGACAATCTCGGAGCCCTTGAGGGCGGCGGCGACATCGGCCTGCTCGTAGCCCTTGACCTGTATATGTTGTGAGCAATTATGCTCCAGATGGATTGAGATTGTATGATACTTACAACAGACTTGGTGTTAACGTGGGAGCAGTCGGCAGCGACACCTAGATTGACATTCACGTCAGCGCTGCGGAGGAGGAATTGGTTGGAGGCGACGACATACCGGGAGCACCACGGACATCGTAGAGAGCGAGCTCAGTGACTCTGGGGTTGAGCTTCAGGAGAAGCGACAGAGGCTGGCCAATACCACCACCGGCACCGAGGACGGCGACCTTGGAGGCCTGCGCGCATACATGTCAGTGTCTTGATTGACAATACGCCAAAATGGAGCTGTCCGAGACATTGACAGCTACAATGGATGCAAACTTACATCGCGGGCAGAGACCGAGAAGGCTCTGCGCTGAACAGTACTAATGACTTGACGAGCGGCAAACATCTTGATAGTAGCAACGAGGGTTTGTTGGACAGGAAGTGTAGAGATGGACTCTGGGAACTCAAAGATGTTGGTGCGAGAAGCTCGTGCACGAGCCAATCGATTGAATCAAGGATTGTTTCACCTCCGATCGTGGCCGCGTGCTTGGCAAGTGCAGTGAAACCCCTCTACCACCGACTCTTGCTCCGATACCTCCTCTTTCTGCAGGTACTGCTACGTCGGATCAGAGGATATCAAGCTGTGAACCGGGCTTGACTTGGATCAGCCCGTGAGGGGTGTAAACGACAGCTACCTTGGTTCAGGCCTATACCTCTGGACTTAAGAGCTTCCAAGCCATCTTCTCGAAGTTGCATAGTTCCTCACCTGCCTTGAATCTCAAAATCTCTTCTGGAACGATACGCATTGATCTGAATAAGTCAGGTGCTCGTAGAATCTGTATGTAAGACGGGCTTTGTTGCAAGCCCGAAGCCGAGTAAGCTGATCCTCAATGACGTCGAGCGGACGACCCATAATATATCATTCCAAGCTAAGGAGGTAGGTATGCTTCCATCTTCTTCAACCGTCTCTCACTCCAAAGACAATCACAGAATGCCAGACTTCGAAAACTATCTCATCCTCATAACCTGCGCTTCAGGAAAGCAGTCTGCAGCCCTGATCCCCCATATCCTGAACATGTACAAGAACATCCGTCTTCAATGCAACAGCTCTGCCTCAAAGCAAGAGCCCACCGATTATGAGACATGGGTGAAGATGAAGGTCGAGGAGATCAAGAGTAAGCAGGCGTGAATGTTTAAAGAAACAGAAAAGGGACGATGTATTGGGGAAAGAAAGCTGGCCTAAGAAATAGTTGAAAGACCATACCAAGCATAAAACAACGCTGTCGTAACCTCATGCGCGCTCAAGAACCCGATCGTATCATTCTGCTTTCGCATCAGTAAACTTGTGTTCAGGGCCTGGGAGATCACGACTGGTCGGCAACGGACCGCTTTTCCTCTCGACTTGGATCTCTTTCTCGTGCTGCACTTGCTTGTGCCCTTTGACTTCGCCATCGACATAGCTTTGTACGCCTTCAGTATCGCTCCCAATTCCGTCTTCTTCCCTTGTACTGCTGGCCTGGCTAACGTCTCTGCTGGCAGGAGTCTCGCTTCTCAGACCTAGATTTCTGCCTTGTCCAGGTGAAGGGTTGTTGTAGTGGTGGCCTCTCCAGTCTGCGGGACCTGTCTCCGGTACGTCTGAGCCTGGTGGTGGTTCTGTAATGACGCTGGCCCTTCTACCACGAGCGGGCTCATCAACAGCTTTCCAGACGACAGCGAGTTTGTCGAAACCCTTTGTGCCCTTCTTCAAACTTCCCTTGATACCATCCATAGCTTCCCAGTCAATCTCAAAGACGCCAGAGGAGGCTGGCGGTTTGTCAGTAGACGCATTCTCGGGGCCTTGGCCTTCGAAGAAGCAGTTAAACCAGACGTGAGCGACAGCTGTTACCATGCTCATGCCGTAGCCTGCCTTGTTTCTTCGCTCGAAGTCGATGTTGACGTCGCTTGTAGGGAGGATTATAGGTTGCGAGGGTCTGAAGACGACGTCTCCTGTCGCGTTGTGTAGCTTCTCGTTGGTGAGAGTGTTTTTGGTAGCCTTTGCCTTCTCTTCCTTTTCCAGGTTCTCGGCCTCCTTGAGGTGGAGGTTCTTCTCGGCACTGTTAATGCCCATGACGGCAGTGACGGCGTCTGCAAAGCCTCCAGACTTTTTGATCTCTCCACGCACAATCTCGCGCTCGTTTTTACTAAAAGTGTGGAAGTTCTTGATGACGCGACCTTCATCGACGAAACCTTCGACACTGACCTTGACACCATCTCTCAGACCCCAGACGTGAACCTCCAAGACCTGCACCTCGCGCTCGACGTAGACTTTTTTGTGTTGTGTCCAGCGATCGACGTAGCTGATCCAGCGCAACTGACTAGGAATGCTGACACCAGCGCCAAAGCCCGGCCTCATTCTGCGTTCTGTGAATCTGCGTATGGCGTCCTCGGCCTTCCAGCCCTCTTCTGAGATCAAGTAGCTGCAACTCATGGAGCCACTGCGTCCTTTGCCAGCTTTGCAGTGTACGACAGCAACCCTCTCTTCATTTTCCATCAACCAGTTGCGCATGCTAGCCATGATCAAGGGAATCATGTTGAATGGTGGAGGATGGTGGTCAGGCCAAGGGTAATGCTTGACGCGACCATAGACTTCAGAGTCAGGGTACCCAGTTCCCTCGGCGCGGAACTCCCAGATGGCCCAGTTGTCTCCATGTTTCTTGTCGAGGAAGGCGACGAGCTGAGATAGAGGGTTGCGGTAGGCGAGTTGAGGATAGGTGCCGCTGGGGCCGGAGGTTGCGATGATGTTGTCGGTCACGTAGCAGAGATCCAGTCCAGCTTCTGGATGTTTGGCGCGAGGGCCTGCCACTATCTGGCGTAAAATCGACGCCATTATTGTGTGAGTTATGTTTGGAAAGGAGGTTGGTGCTAAACGTTCATTGTTTGGACTGTTTCGCAGCGCATGACGGGTCGCGAAACTTGGTCCATCACAGCTGCCGCGACGTCATAGCCTCAAGCCGAGGAGCCTTGCACCTACAACCAATTGACTCGGCTTTGACCCCAATCAACGACTAGAACTGATGTCGGTGCCATCTAACGTTCGAGACGACGAGCCGTGAGACGAGTTATGCGTTGGTCTTCAGACAAGATACTGATTAAAGTTAGAGCGTGCATATCGACGCATGCCGAGGAGGTTTGTGTCAATTGACTTGGCCGCTTGCGCCCCTCGTCCGATAAGTCCGATGTCGTCTGTCTTATCGTCTTGTACCTGTACATCAATGTCCTTTTACTCCGAGGCTCGATAACAATTGACTCTATCCTTGTTGCTACCTATTTCATGTTGACAAGCCATGACATCCCTACTCACTCTTCCTGCTGAGCTACGGAACCAGATCTATGATCATCTATTCATTGAGACATCTCCGTACACCTGCCCTACTGATGCCGCCTCTGATTCAAGCCATAGCCTCAATGACTTTGGCAAATCAAGCAACCTAGACGAGACGACCTCGACACCATGCCAGTCGCTCCTCCTCACATGTCGTCAAATGCATGAAGAGACCCAACTCTTACATCTCCAACGCACCTCCTTCGTACTCGGCGGCAACTACGCAGACCCGGAAGCTTTTGCTCGTCTATGCAACGTCAATCTACCTCCACCACGTATCTCAGACATCAAACACATCACCCTCGTCGGTCGCATCAATCGTCTACGCGCCTTGAACGAAGCATGGAACGGCCTGCCATTCGGCAACTCCCATCTCCGCCTTACAACTCTAGTCATTGTACCGCGACGCCCTGCGCGGTATGACCTCCATTACGCAGAGATAGCAGACCTGGATTCGGCGCATACCCTGTCTTACACCTTGTCCGAAACATTGAAGAACTTGCACAACGTCAAAAGAGTAATAGTCAGAAATGAAGACGATTGCTTCAACGACATAGTATGGAGGGTCATCTACAGAAGCATGATAAGCCGTTTGCTGAGGTGGGGTGGGAAATTGTGTAGTTGTCGATTCAGAGAGGGCAACGGCTGGTTCGAGATCCTTGTCGATGGTCGAGATGCAGATCCGCAGGTTTATAGCGATGCCGACAAGGAGTTTCGACGCGTAGTCGGTGAAGTTCACTAGAATCCAGATTTCCTCCTGGGCTTCTTGCTCCGAGATCGTGTAATACGCGCTGCTTCTGGTGCCGCTTCTACCATGGGTCCAGCTCCAGTTCCTTGGTCGAGTTTTTGGTCTTGGGTAGAAGTCTCTTGTTCCTTTGGCTTCTCTTGGCCCAACGTATCATCTTGTGCTTCAGTTTCCCCTGCCACATCTGGCTCCGTTGCTTTGCGCTTCCTCCCTTCGATTTCTGGCTCCTTCGACTTCTTTGGCTTTTCTTGCTTTGCCCTCTGTTTCTCCTCTTTCGCAAGTCGCTTGCTCTCTCGCTCTTCTTGTCGTTCCTGCTTTAATTTCTCCATCTTTTTCTTTTCTCGCATCTTCCTGTTTTTCTCCTCTTTCCTTTGTTGCATGACTGCCCGCTTCTCTTCCTCGGATAACGCTTTGAAAGCCATCCTTGCCTTTCGTTGCTCCTCCTCGGCTTGACGTTTCTCTTCTGCGAGTCTTACTTCCGCTTCTCGCTCTTCTTGAGCCTTTTTCAGACCCTCCTCAATCTGCTGGCTTTGCTTGCGCGTTGTGAGCCTATTCGCTAGATTGAAATTCTTTGGGTTTGAAGACTCGCTGATAGAAGTGTCGTGGGAACCTGCGCGGACGGAAGAGGCCCTGCTCTGAACCCTGCTTAGAATTGGGTTGGGATGGGTATGCTTTCTTCGCGGTACTCCATCATCGAAGCTCTGGATGGGAGCGGCAAGTGGCTCCTCAGTCGGAGCGTCGTCCATTTTGATATCAACATCAGTCGGCTTGATCTTCCTCCTGATCACGGTGACTTCAGGTGTCTGTTGGGGGAGTGTGACGAGACCCTCTTGCTCAAGATAATCGTACGCGAGCCGTCTCCTTTTCCTTGCCTGCTCGCCTCGATTTTGCATGTTGGCAAAGGTCTCTGGTTGCACAGCATTGAATCCTCTCTCCCATAGTGGCTGATACTCGAGGCCATCTCTCCAGTCTTCAGCATCTGATAATCGTCGTCGGATGACGGGTTGACGGGGTATCTCGACTTCCTCGTCCTTGACTTCGCTTGGTGGCGGCACACCAAGAGTGTCCCATATCTCAACTTCCTGCGCTCTGCTAATTTCTTGATCGACAGCTTCGAGATACGCGTCGTGAGCTTTCCGGTAGTTTTGCTCCAGTCGTCCTTTTCTAAGGCGTTTCTTCTTAGCGGCATCTTGAGCTTCTTCGTCATCCGTAGGTTGATATGCAGCAGCGTCTCCGTCGTCAGAGGCGTCTGAAAGATGGTCATCAGATATGGTGATGGGCCTCTCATCCTCGTTATCGGATGCCTCGGTCCAAAGTTCGGGATCCTCGTAGTATTGATCGGGGCCTAGAACGTCTTCCTCCGCCTCATCCTCGACTGTATTCATCACATTGTCGCTCGCTTGCGTGTTCACTGAGGACGTATGACCAACGCCCAATCTCTCCTCGGCTTCTTCAAGACTAAGCTCGACTCCAGCCCTAGATTGACCTTTTGTAAACTTGGAACCGCGTTCGTAGACCCGCAGGCCATGTCTCCTTGGCACGCTGCCCCAGAACTTGCGCATGTTCGGTTGTAAATCCAACACCTCGACAGCTGTACGGACATCGGATGTTGTCACTGCCGCGCTAGGCTGGTCTTTGTCGCGTGCCCGCAGACGAGTCATGGTTTGGAAGATGGTAGTCTGTACGAGACGCCGAGTCAAGCTGACTGTTACATTATGGAAATCCTGGAAAGAAGTCTGATACATCGAAGGGGTTTCCTCACGAGAGGTGATGAAGTCCGTCCAACTATTTCCCAGGTCGGGTGACTGATGCATAAAGAGCTGAGACAAGCGCAGCCACATCGGTAGGTCGAGAAGTTCGGCTGCTGGAACCATGAGTTCATCAGCCGGCTCTGAAGATTGCTCATTGAATTCCTGATGTGGTGCAGTCGTTTCCAGGGTATCTTCGTCAGCTTCAGGGCCTGTTTTGGGATCAAGATCATCTGTTTTGGCTTCTTCGGAGGCTTCGATGAGAGCGTCTTCTTCGGCTCTGGCATCGTCGACGACTTCTTCGTCCTGTTCCTCGTGGTCTAGCTTTGACATCACGTACGATCCATCATGCGATCTCACCTGTGCCTCGACCTCCTGAGCAAGCTCCTGCGTCAGAAGCCAGTAATCGCCATGTCGTTTTTTCTCCCGCTTTGCATCGCTCTTGGTCTGATATTTGGCAAGACCATCTGCGTACTCCTCGAGCACTGCTTCAGACTGCTTGCTCACCTCAAAAGCACCTGGCACATCCGCAGCAGAGAACACAGGCAAAGCTTTTGTCACATTGCCCTCGGCCGTACCTTGATCGAGTAATGAGAGATACTGGCGAACTTCTGGCTCTGATTTGGTCCTTAGTGCGTCGGATATGGCCTTGATGTTATCCTTCCCAAGGACAGATATTCTTTGGAACAAAATCTCTTTTTCGAGAGGTGTCCACATAGCCACACCGATCTCAGATGGTGGTAGAGCATGAGTAACAGATTGAAAAGGTCGTGCAAGCTCCTCGACGTGTTCATTATAAATGTCTCGGTAAGCCTCGCTGTAGGTCGCCTTTGTTGATTTGGTGACATGAGGCAATACTGGCTTTCTAGCAATTGTCTTCTTGCCAGATTCGGATTTCTGTGACCGATCACTTCTTTCGCTACGTCCACTGCGTGTCGAGCGTACTTCATCGTCGCTGGAGTTTTCTTCGCTCTGGTATTCAGATCCAGAATCTTGCTGTAGATCGTCGTTTTCGATTTTATCATCGTTGACCGACTCACGGTCGGTGCCGTTGTCGCTCATCCCATAGTCTGTTCCTCGAAGAAGAGTTCTCCGATGCAAATGAAATAATTGTTCATCGTGCATCAAAACATTGCATGTGAAGAAAGCGCCGATCAGCGAAGTCTTGGCACGCTTACATAATGATCGCATGACTGGATTTCTCCAAACACTTACCCAAAAGTGAACACCATTTTCGAGCCGCATCACATCCCATACCACGAATGCTGAAGTTTGTCCGGCTTACTAGAAGCTGGCGTATACGTTGTACAGGCCGCCATACTGGCAGTGTCTCGCTTTATCATGAGCGACTACCATTTCGCCAATATGCCACTGTTGTCCAGCCAGTGGCGGCGTCGATCCACAGACCACAAATCCAATTGAGATCGTATCAAGAGGAATGTATCGAAGCAGTATTACGACATCTTGAACTTGGCGGTAAACGCCTTGGAATATCGCTGGCCACAGGCAGTGGTAAGACAGTCATTTTCAGTCACTTGATTGAACGCGTCCCTGAGCCAACCCAGGAGGCCACCCAGACTCTTATCCTGGTGCATCGCCGAGAGTTGGTGGAACAAGCGGCTCGCCATTGTCAGAACATTTACCCAGACAAGATCATCGAAATCGAAATGGGATCAAGGCACGCTACGGGCGTGGCTGACATTACAGTCGCTTCAATCCAGAGCATTATGTCTGGAGACCGAATTGTCAAATTTGATCCCAGCCGCTTCAAGCTTCTGCTTGTGGATGAGGCTCACCATATTGTGGCCACAAGATATCTGGACGTTCTCAAGCACTTTGGCCTTGATGAGGAATCGCAAAAGGTCCCTGACAACCAATGTCCAGCTCTGGTTGGTGTTTCTGCCACATTCTCACGTCACGACGGTCTCAGGCTAGGTGCCGCTATTGACCAGATTGTTTATCACAAGGACTATCTGGACATGATTGAGGGCGAGTGGCTTTCCACCGCTTCCTTCACAACTGTACAGTCTGGAGCAGATCTCAGCAAAGTAAGGTCGCTGGGTAAGCAAGGAGACTTCCAAACGGGTGACTTGTCTAAAGCTGTCAACAACGATGAGACGAACCAAATCACGGTGCAAGCGTGGCTTGCTCAAGCTCAAGACAGGAATGCCACTCTAGTCTTCTGTGTAGACCTGGCGCACGTCTCGAGTCTCACGGCAATGTTTCGTCGTTTTGGTGTCGATGCTAGGTTCATTACTAGTGATACGCCAAAGCAAATAAGAAGCGAGCGATTAGAAGCTTTCAAGAATGGGAAATTTCCTATTTTGCTGAATTGCGGCATCTTCACCGAAGGCACCGATATTCCGAACATTGACTGTGTGCTACTCGCTCGCCCGACAAAGTCTCGCAATCTACTTGTACAAATGATCGGTCGAGGTTTGAGATTGCACCCTGGCAAGCAAGGTTGCCATGTCGTTGATATGGTGGCATCTCTGGAAACAGGAATTGTAACTACGCCAACTCTGTTCGGGCTTGATCCTTCTGAATTGGTCGATCATGCAGATGTTGCATCTATGGCTTCTACGAAAGAAAAGCGCGAGAGAGAAAAGCAACGTGAAGAGGAGGCTGCACTGGGCTTGGAATCACCTCCTGTTGACGTGGGTGATTTGAAGAACTTGGCCGGCAACATTACATTCACCCACTACGACTCTGTCAACGACTTGGTAGAAGACACTCGAGGTGACGTCTACATCAGGCAAGTCAGCCAGTTTGCCTGGGTACAGATTGATACAGATCGATATATGCTGTCGAGCGGTGGCGGTGATACCCTGAAGATCCACCGAGATGATCCTGGTGATGAACGGCCGTGGATCGTCACCAGTGTCGCGAAGCTACCGGAAATTTACGGCTCTAAGAGTCCCTACGCAAGACCTAGGGAGCTGGCTAGAGTGAACGAATTTGACGAGGCTATTCACGCCGCTGATAGCTACGCAGGCAAGCACTACCCTTTCAGAAACATTGCTACAAGGGCACCATGGCGCAAGTATCCTGCCACGGAAGCACAGCTGGCCCGATTGAACAAGTCGCGTCCTGAAGATCAACAACTGACGCAAGAGAATACTACCAAAGGACAAGCAGCGGATATGATAACAAGAATGATCCACGGTGCCAAAGGACGTTTCGACAAGCTCAAACAGATTCGACGCAAGACTGAACAGGAGAAGCAAAAGCGACAGGAGCTGCAAGAGAAAATGTCGAGACATCAGATACAAGTCGGTCCTGTGCGATGATAGGCGCGTTTGCCGCTGTCCAGATGAGTGAAGCTGCCTGTCATGAGGTCAAGCGAAGGCACGCTCATGATCGACTGCACGTCTGAAGCAAGCCTGTCGTGCGACCTTGGTCTTGTTTGCACCTGGTCTGTGTATCAACCAATGTGGGGAAAGACACATCGAACATAATACTGGCCGCCACATGAGAGCCATCTTCACCTATACATGCAAGGAACATCGCAAACGTAGGACTGATGGGATTGGACTACTCTCGTAGCTCTACAGCTCTTTGTCACGGGTAGCTGTCAAAGCAATATATAAACTCTGGTCGACATCGCAGTCTGCCTTCACATCCACAATCCAAACTCGAGCAAAACTCGCACTCAGCTACAGCAATGACTTCTGCCATAATTTTGTTTGCTGCCTTGTCGACCGCAGTCGCTGCTCAGGTCGGTAGCCGCCACCCATACGGCATCTATCCTAGCCCCAGCGTCACATCTTCGAGCTCGGTAGATGAAAATAAAGCTTGATGGAAGCGCAATTACTGACTACCTAGATAGAGCACTGTCGTAACATCTTATGGCGGGTACCCAACCTCTGTGATACCCGTCAACACTACCTTGTCTAGCACGTCGTCGCTGCCGTCGTCGTCGTCTTCGTCTGCGTCGTCTATCGATACCACATCATTGAGCATGTCGTCCATCAACGCTACCTCGTCTAGCATGTCGTCTACCGATACCTCGACCATTATTCCCAGCACGACCACTTCAGCAGTCTCCTTGACGTCTGTCACATCCGACCGTCCACTCAGCTGGACCACCAACAGCAACGGAACTGTCGTTTTGGGTACGTCGACTACTTCGACTGCGGAAACCACATCTGATGCGGCTGCAACAACTACGACAGGCGCAACCTCTTCTAGAGCAACCTGCGTTTCGGTCACGATTGGAGATGTCTCAGCTCGAGGTATATGTGGCTGCGACTACAACATCCACACCTGTCTGGAACGTCTTTCCAATCTGAGCGAATGGTCTAACTCGCAAACAACCGAATCGTTCAATGGCTGCATGAAAGCGTGCGATTCCGAGCCAAACTGTTTTAGCTTCTCGTGGCAGATAAGCAATGGGGTGTGCAAAATGTTTGGCGGCATGCTGAATGGAGGGGCTGGAGTTGTGTCTGACGCGGATTTCATCTCGGGAGAGGTTGTCAAGGGATCATGCACTGGAAACTGCAGCGGACAGTGAGAGAGCTGGATGGCTTGCGGACCAGCCGCGCACGTGTGGGGGTTTCTTTGTGGAGTTCCTTGTTTTCAGACAGAAGTTACCTGACGCCTTTATGATAGTCTAGCTCAATACATGATATTCAACGCTGATATTGTTGAAGAGCCGTGATATGAGCGGCTCAATGCGGGGAAGGCTTGGTTGTCCAACGATTCGTCCGGTCAGAGTTTCCCGAGGCGTCTGGAGACGTGACGCCCCTGGTGCGTCCGACGGGCGACCGCGCGTCCCGTGTGTCGCGGAGGATGAAGATTTACGACACAGGACTTGAAATGTCGAGGGGTAGGGACAGTGGGTGGAGCATGGAGTTAGGGGAGCCGTTGACTCACAGCGGAAGGGCGCGGGCTGCGAACAAGCAATTGTAGCTACATCATTAAGTGAGGGCGCCAAGCATAGGACCGCGCAATGCGCAATGGAGGATGCAGAAAGGTGGTGGCAGGTGGATAGTCACTAGTATGGCCGACGAGTGACGAGTCTACCTAGGTTCCAGGAGGTGGCTGGAAGGTTTGCCCTCATGTTAAGCAGTGAACAGAGCGTTTTAATGACGAGGGGAGCCTGTGCGTTTGTGCTTTTTTCGTAACCAGTTGAACCTGAGGAAGGCGCGCGGGTCCGCAGCAGCATTGAGCATTGAGATTCGAGGGTCTCTGACTACTGCATCGTTCGCATCCGTGCCTCGATCTTTCCCTCTGCTCAACCAGCCCCTCTGTCGCTTCTGTAAACGTGTGAAATCCTGAGAAAGTCGAGGACGGACTTCTCGGTGACTGGTCTGGACGTGGAAGTTGCTCATGCGAAGACGGGCCTCTCTCGCGGGCGCCGACGAAGATGTCGGGTTGAAGGATAATATGCGAAGCAATGTTGAAGAGGTGGATAGCGACGACAACAAAGACGATCCATCGACGCAATCTCTGCTTGAACCTTCAGTATCTCGGAAAAAGGACAGCGCCGACGATATAGACTCTCAATCGACGCCTGCACGCACAGCGCCGCCTTCGGCCGACTCCAAGATGGAGGACTTCTATCGCAAACAGCGCCAACGCGCGAGACTCCGTAGCCCCTGGCACTGCTCCCTTGTGACAATGCTGTGCACTGCTCTGTCGCTGCTGCTATTGGCGACGATAGCGCAATCGTTCCTCGGACGCCAACTGGACACCAAAGGATGCAAGATGTCGTACATGCTGTCGGCCTTTGCCAAATACACAGACTTCGATACCGAGCATACGAGGTTCGCGACAAAGTACTCGCTCTACCTGTATCGGGAGGCTGGTATTGATCAGGACACGCGCGTGCGTACAAGAGCTCGACAATGGGACATGGTCGAAGAGGCTGACACAAGACACAGGTCAAGGGTATCCCGGTGCTGTTCATCCCAGGCAACGCAGGCAGCTACAAACAGGTGCGTTCTCTAGCAGCAGAGGCAGCCAACTACTACCACGATGTGCTGCAACACGACCAGCAGGCTCAGCAAGACGGCAAGCGCCCCTTTGACTTCTTCTCGGTCGACTTCAACGAAGACATCACCGCTTTCCATGGCCAGACACTACTCGACCAGGCCGAATATTTGAACGAAGCCGTCGCATACATCCTCTCGCTCTACCACAATCCACACCGAAGCCTTCGCGACGAATCGCTACCAGATCCCACCTCCGTCATGCTCGTCGGTCACTCCATGGGCGGCATTGTTGCCCGTACAATGTTCACAATACACAACTATCAACCTAATACCATCAACACTATAATTACCCTATCGGCTCCTCATGCTCGTGCTCCAGTATCCTTTGATCAAGACATTGTCGACACCTATCAGAACATCAACGAGTACTGGCGCAACTCCTACTCACTAGACCAGAGTCCACTGGATCATGTCACTCTGGTCTCGATCGTTGGTGGTGGTCTGGATACTGTCGTGCCTTCGGACTATGCCAGTCTGACCTCTCTAATGCCAGAATCACATGGCTTTACAGTCTTCACCTCGACCATGCCCCATGTCTGGACTGGAATGGATCATCTGGCTATCATATGGTGCGATCAACTTCGCAAAGCAGTTATCAAGGCTCTGTTCGATGTTGCTGATGTCAAGCAACCCACACAAACAATTCCGCACGAGGAGCGCATGCGCCACTTCCGAAGACGTTTCCTGACAGGCTTAGAACCCACTGTGCAGAAGGAGCTACCACACCAGGAAGCCAAGATGCTTCTTTCTTTGGACGATCAGTCTTCGGCCATTCTCACCGAGGGCGAACGCCTAAGCCTAAGACAGCTGGGTTCTTCCGCCAAAACCGAAGCTCATGTTCTGCCTGTTCCATCTTTGTTGGAGAACGACTCTAGAAAGCTGTCTGTCTTGACCAACCAGCGACTCGACGAGCATGGACCTGTCCAGGTCTTCCTTTGTTCGTCCCACATTCCCCAAGCTGGTGCTGGCGGCAATGCCTATGCCATCAATCTTGACCTTTCTGGTGGCTCTTCGGGCTTCATGCGCTTGTCTTGTAAGGATACCGCAGCTGACGCCATTGCGTTGCCTGCCTCGACTTCGGAGTCCAACTTCGCTTTCGACGATGCCTTGCCATTCACGTACATCGAGTATGCGCTCAAGGACTTGGCCGAGTATCAGTTTGTGGCTATCATCGACCAAGCCAGTGAACTCACAGACGGCTGGGTAATCGCCGAGTTCAACGACTCTGTCAAGTCAAGAGTCACTGTGAGGAGATCGTTACGCAGCTTGATGCTGAGTGGCATGCACCGCGTCCTGCCAGCTGCTCGTGCTATGGTCAACGAGATCTGCATCCCTCGTGTACACTCAAGCTTACTGGCTTACACTTTGCGCGTTCATCAGAAATGCAAGTCCGAACCTTTATTCCAGCCTCTGTTGAGACAGTACATCTCCGAGCCGTATGAATCGAAGTTCTTCCCCAACGTACGTGGGGATGTAAACATTAACCTGCATGGTGTTTCGCCCTATGTGCCTCCACCAGCAAACTCAGCCCATACCAAGGACGGACTTTCGTTGCAAATCTGGTCGGACCCGACATGTAATGCAGAAATAGAAGTGACTCTGGACATCGACATTCTGGGCAGTTTCGGCAAACTCTATATGCGTTATAGGACTGTCTTTGCCGCGTTCCCTCTGGTCGTTGTTGCTTTAGTGTTGAGGAAACAATTCAAGATCTACGACGCCACTGGTAAGTTTACTCATTCCGTCGCGTTGAGACATTCCTCTGACAACATGCTAGGCATTTTCATGAGCTTTACCGAAAGCATGGACCAGTGCATCAGAACCTCTCTTCCTGTTCTCTTCATAGCATTGTCCTTCTTGTCACTCGCCCTTGCCAACCACGCCACCGCTTCGATTGGTGAAGAAATCCTTGGACCGCAGCACGAAGCGACAGAATCATTCTTACAGTTTACCAAGAACGACCTTTTACTTGGCTCCAATGACCCATTTTTCTTCTGGTTGGTACCGCTTTTTGGTGTAATCAGTGTGGGAGTTTGCATTGTGCTTAATTACATCACATTGGCGTTGACACAAGTCTTCGCTTTCTGCTATTCAAAGTTAAGGAACGTGCGATTGAGGAACGACGACGGAAGGTGAGTTTTGCATTCACAATGGACTTGAAGCGAACAGAAAAGACTGACAATACGGGGTCAGACGAAGGACAACAGCATTCGCAGTCACCAGCCCTCTACAGCGTGTCATTACAACCAGCATCTTGCTCATCATGGTCGCGACCATCATACCCTATCAATTCGCCTACCTAGTACTTTGCCTAGTCCAACTCGCAACCTCAGTCCGGGCATTGCGATTGGCGCAAGAAACAGTAAGCTCTCACCACTTCTGTTACCTCTTTGTAATCAACGTCACTAACACGGCATCTCTTTCTCCAGAAATCCGGCAACAACTACAATTTTTACAACTACGTACACAGTCTTCTCATCCTCATGCTCTGGATCCTCCCCATCAACCTCCCCGTCCTCGTCGTTTGGGTCCACAACCTCGCCGTCCACTGGCTCACACCCTTTTCCTCCCACCACAACATCCTCTCCATCATGCCCTACATTCTCATTGTCGAAACAATGTCTACCGGCCACATCATCCCTCGCTTAATCTCTCCATGGCGTCTGGTCAACAACATCATGTTGTTCGCCCTCGCACTATACGCAGCAGTCTATGGCGTCAGCTATGCATATGTATTGCATCATTTAGTCAATGGGATGGCTGCATGGTTTGTAATAGTGCATTTCGCACCTGTATTGATGAGGAGAGGGGGGTTGGGGGATGAGCAGAGGGGCGCGGGAAGTCCTGCTCCTCCTACTCCACCGGGAGATGGACATATGAAGAAGATACCTTAGACGAAACACACACACACACTCACACACATGATTTGGAGTAGGGTAGGAGTAGAAGGATTGTTGTATATAGATGTTTTTTTCTGGTTTCGGATGTTTTTTTTTGTTTTCTTCTTGTCTCCCCTGGTACTCTTTTTCTTTTTCTTTTTTTCGGGTCCTCTTTCCCACTTGTTGCAGTGGGATTATTATAATGATTAATCTTTACCTTTCTCTGAAGTTTAGAGTGTCCAACGTTGTTGCTTTTTTGAGGGATGCTGAAGGGGCGTTATCTTGGAGGCAAAGTGCTGGTTAAAGCACCTTCCACTTGATGTTTAAACTCAACGCTCGACATGACCAGATTCATTGTGCATGCTCATTCAGAAAGAACTGATTCCAAAGAAATGGATAGAGAGTGGACAAAAAAAAGAATAAAAGACCAAAAGGAGCAAAAGAGTGGAGATATAATGCCGCAATAACACACTTGAAAGAGTAGAAAAACAATCCAACCAATCCGACTTTTTTCCAAACCACATCCCTATTTCTTGTCCTGCTCAGCAAGAGTAGGATTTCCATCACCCTTCTTCGCAATAGGCAAATCCTTAAACGGTACACTCAATCCAACACGATCAATGGTCTTTTCGACAACAAATTTACCACTACCATCAACCCTGTTGATCAAACTCTTACGATCGGTATCAACCACAAGACGCAAAAGGTCTGGACGCATATAATGACCTCCCTATCCAATTACATCAGTAACCCATGTATTCTAAAGAGCAGAGAGAGAGAGAGGGAGAGAGAGAGAGAGGGGAGGGAGAAAGAAGGGCGAGTGGTGTGGGGAGAGATCCTACAAAGTCATTCAGTGCTTTACTGAGATGTGTCTCGTCAAGATCAATGTCGACGTAAACCAAGCCTTCGAATTCTTCGGTGGGCTTTGTGATTAAGCTCTGTCCATCAGGACCGTAGATTCTAGTGTTGCCGTTGTAGATTCTGTGGTCTTCGCATTCTTTACCGGGGGGTGTTTGCAGAGCTACTCCTTCCTTTGAAATCATTTGGAAAGGAGCAAGAGTGAATGAAGCAGTCTCTATAGCATAAGCAGGGGTGACGATATCGGCGTTTGCGTCCGAGATGTTGGTGTAAGGATCTGGGTACTTGAGAGTGGTGGCGTGGGGATAAAGAGGCCAGCCTGCAATATGTACTTGTTCGCCGCGGGAGACGGCATAGGCTTTTAGGAATGGGTTCATGTTTTCCCAGCAGTTTAGGTGGCCGATGCGGCCGATTTCTGTGTCGACGACTGATTCGGTGGTGTCGCCTGTACCTGTTTTGGATCTTGATCAGTAAACATGGTCTTTTGTGTGATGAGACGATGAATTAGATCTGGATGCTCACGTACCATCTCCAAAGACAAGTCTCTCGACGTGGGTGGCGCGGATCTTGCGACGGTGGTTCAGGACGTCACCGGTGGGAGAGATCAAGACCTGAGTGGTGTAGAGAGAGTTCAAGTCGACTTCCGAGTAGCCCAAGGATACAAAGATACCGTTTTCCTTTGCAGCAGCACGGATACGGTGCATATCAGGGCTATCACTAGGTAGACTGTTCTCGCGGTACTTCTTTAGGAGCGGGAGAGACTCCTGGTAGTTTACACGCCACATCCAGTATGGGTAACCGGGGATCCCTGTGTAGTAGCCACGTCAGCGTCGTAAATGCTTGTGAGACGATAGATGGAGGACAAACAGAGTTCAGGGAAGGCAATGAGCTTGCAGCCGTTCTGACCAGCCTCGTCGATCCAGTGGATGGTCTTCTGGACAGAGAGCTCAAGGTTGAGCCATCCGGGCTCGGCATTGACGGCAGCAGCCTTGTACTTCTTGATAGTAGCGACCATATTGAAGACGGAATTGGCAGGCGAGAGAGTGCTTGAGTGCAGTGTTCGAGAGTGAGATGATTGAATGTGATGTCTTTCTCGATTGCCCTGACCGGAGGGGTTTATATATTTATCTTACCACGAGAGTTACCTGTACCTGAATCTTCCGATACCGCTCACTATTCGGTGGTCCATCACTCAATGCAGTGGCGATATGGTCAGGCCAATCTTGTCGTCGTGACATTCTCGTTTGCAGATGCCTGATAGTCAGGAAGTCGTATGATATGCTGCGTTTGACTCCGAGCACAGCATACATATCAGACCCCGAGATAGCGCTGATACATTCCGTCCGACGTTGTTTCGAGTGTGCGTTGCACAGATCGACTCGGGCTTTGGTTGCTGTGCTGGCAGTATCCCGGGATTTGCTTGACATCTCCGGCCAATCTTCTTCGTCTACGCACGCGCAGTAGGCAGGATAGACGAAGTCATGAGATATCGGGCATTGTAGCTACAGTTCATCCAGACGTCCAAGATGTCGCAATCGGACGGCTGTAAGAGATGATTCGGTATGCAGAACTATGGAGGACAGGCCACTTGTGGCTCGACGTCAGGTCGAAGGCTATAGCATGTCATATTGTAAAAAGTGTTTTCATAATTGACAGCCAGTTTTCGCCAGGTCACACTTGTTGATGGCATGGATATACATGATCATGTCGAGAGGGGTATATTCGAGGAAGGTATTCACGGAGTCATTGACAGAGGAAGCCACGATGACGACCTGGTGCTCAGACCTTGCCCTCAACGCCCGCTGTTGGGATGACCCTGCTTCACACCTCCATGGAACAATCACACCGCAATATCGAGCACTCCGGTCGCCAATACTTGCTTCCAAGACCACGGAGTCATGCATGTTGACACAGAGCATGATACTCGTTCATGATCTGCTTTTATGCTGAGATGTCATGGATAAAAAACGCCATGAAAGCTGTGAACGAAATTCACTGACGTCTGCGTAGGGAGATAGCATGTTCACTACAAATTCATCTACATACAGCTCAGCAGCTTGATTGAATCCACTCATGAACGACACCAGCAATTTGAGGGCTATTCAACTCGAGATATCCAAAGTGACCGTTACCAACGATGCCTTTGTCAGCTAGCTTGATCCATTCGGCGTTAACGCCAGCTTGCTGCAAGAAGTCGATTACACAATGCTCGTAGGTGATATGCGGACTAGCACTACCAGTAAGAGCGACATACTTGACTTTGGCAACCTCAGTGAGCTTGTGAATGGTTCCAGTCTGCATGTAGCAGCTACGATTGGCAGGTGTGTCGTCGCCCACGAGTTTGTAGGCGAGTTCGGAGGAGTTGGCAATCGGAGGATCGTAAGTGACATGAGTGTTCGTCATGCCCCAAGGACGAGCGGACGTACGACCAACAGAGGACGTGGCATTTCCGACGTACGACTGGAAGGGAATGTTTCCCGGCTCAAGATTGATGTTGCCAGCGACCAAAGAAGGGCAGTCATTAGAGAGGAGCAGGGGATGTAAGGCTCCAATGGAGTGGGAAACCAAGAATGAGGGACCGATGAGAGACAGCAACTGGCATCCCGAGGATCTCATAGACAGCTCCTGAACAGTCAGGTTGCTGGTCAAAGGAATGAATGTCGACTCAAAGGCATCGAAGATGGGATCACCCTTCAACCCTGAGCCAGGCCACTGAGTGTGCTGTTGCGACTGTGGGTAGGCGTTGGTAATCTCAGGTGCAGTAAATCCTTTCTCACTGATCTCAGCAGTGGAGCCAATGCGCATAACGTAGTCATTAAGGTTCTCCGCACTGCCTCTACCGACACTAGTTTGATCGACAATGTAGACTTGATAGCCGTAGTCCAGAAGATGAGAGGCAAAACCCTTGCGATTGTCGGGCGTGTTAAGCCATGTCTTCTCACATCAGCCACAAACAATCTAGAACAAATACTTTTAGATGCAACTCACCACACCAGAAGTGCCTCCACCATGGAACAAGACTACTGGTCTGCTCTGATTGACTCCACGCGCTGGAGTCAACTTCTCGACATAGAGCTGGTCATAAGTGAGATTACCAGCAGCTCCAGCTACGTAATGTCCTCCGACGTAGAAGAAGTCGCGATGGTGCAGTGCTTCTTTCGATGCGCATTTGGGTGAAATCGCGTTGATGCCAGTACAATTAGCAGCGGCGAGAGCAGCGCTCGCAAGTGAGGCGAGACCGAACAGGGTTGAAGAGATCATTTCCTGCTGAGAATAGAGGTCACGATATTTGAAACAAGCCAAGGAGAAAAGGTTGTCGGCAGGGTTGTTGCGGGAGTCGGTCGCTTTTGTATTCCTCGCCTGGCTTGCTGCCCGGGAAGTCGCCTATTCAGAGTAGTGCAATCGTCTCCTTCATATCGCTAAGATCCACCATCGTGACCGGCAAGACATAGCACAACCTACAATTTCGGCTTCGCCCAGCGAGTATGGAGGGCAATCTGGACGGCGCGGTCTGCCTGATGACAACCGATGGAGCCATTACGACTGCCGGACCGCATCAGCACGTTCTTGTCGCTGGCAATGCCCTGACAGCGACTCCGTCAATCATGTGTGTAATGATCAGCATCGTGTCGAGCGGTGTAAGGGTTAAAATTGAGTGCTCAATCACACCAAGGGTCAGTTAAGCGACGCGCCGACGCGCGTGAACAGATGGCTTGGCAAACGTGATAACTTTGAGAATGCATTCTCACCATGCTCCTTCCAGTAGCTCCATCAGCTCGGAAGTCTAAAGCTCCAGCAGTGTTGGATCCTTATCACCACTTGGCTGATGCGTCTTAGGTCACTTTCACTCTCAAACAATGTTCATCTCCATTGATGCTAGTGATGCTGGGTCTGTGCGAAGCTACCCTTGTCAATGAACGGGCCATCGTTTGGCGACCCTGGGTCACTTGGGCCTTCAGGAGGCTCAGGCGGGTGCTTCAGATCATGGACATCCTCAGATTTCCCATATGCACACGAGAATGGAGCGCCCACGACATTCTAGACGTCTGAGACATCCTACCACAGACGAGCTCCTGCAGCTGGTGAGTCCATCCGGAAGGATGAGGCTGCTTGGTTGGACCAGTCGCAGATCATGGAGGTCTAGAAATGAGCTCAGTCCTTAAAGGACGTTTGCCATCAGGAAGTTTGGCCCTAGGATAAAGGTAGGTTACTTCCGCTTAGGATGCAACAAACGAGTCCAATGTGTCGGCAGAACTCGAGATCCGTGAACGATCTGCATAAACATATGGCCTGAGTCCTCTTGTGCTTGTGAGACACTTTGGTCTCTGACCCTCCTCCACTCTTTGTGAGTCGCTGTGCCCTTGAATCGCGCCAGCAGGAATGTCGCGCTCAGCCTACCTGGGGCAACCACCGGCCACTCAAGATGACTTCTGGATCATCAAGGGGATGTACAGAGCAGCCTACTCTTTCAACAAAGACCCAAGCAAAGGATACCTTTTTGTCCCGAAGAAACCTGACCACTATGAGTACAACGACAAGCAAGCCGGCATCATTCTCGGTATGGCAGTGGCGATAGCCATCATGTTCCTCACCACAGCTCTGCGACTCGCTCTCCGGCAGTTCAAGACAGGAGTGAGATTTGGAGCAGATGACTGGATATTGATGCCAGCAGTGGTATGGGGCAATGTCTTACTACCCCAGTCGATCCTCTAGTTGCTGACGTGCGACCGCAGATCATGGCCATACTATACCCGATCCTACAAATAGCCATGGTGACTCGTGGAGGCGGCGGGAAGCATACCTGGGACGTCACTTATGCTGAGTATTACATATTCAACAAGGTGGGTACCTGTCCGTTAAACGAAGACATGACTGCTGACTGAACTTGTTTTAGCTTGCAATCGTCTGCAAAATCATCTTCTTCACAACCGTCGGCATAATCAAGATATCGATCTGTCTCTTCCTTCGTCGTATCTCGGAAGCCTCATCGAAATACCCTCGCATCGCCAATGACGTCTTCCTGTTCTTGCTCATAAGCTATACGTTACTCGCACTGTTCTGGTCCTGCTTCCAGTGCTCGCCGGCACCTGCTATGTGGGACAAGATATACTCCGGACAACTTGCACAGCCTGCCAAATGTTGGTCAACGCTCGTGGTGGCGAACGCCCTCAGCGTGATACACGTTGTCATGGACTTTGTCCTGCTTCTGACGCCGATAGTTGTTCTATGGAAAGTACGACTGAACAAAAAGACGAAGATCAGATTGTTCATTGTCTTTTCGATGGGATCATTGTCATGCGTGGCGAGCGTCCTACGTGAACTTGCACAGAAGAGTATTAGCAAGGACATTACTTGTAAGCACTTATTTACAATATCAACATACAGCATTTAACGTCATACAGATGGCTACACAAGTCTATTGGCATGGACCGTGGTCGATTTGACCCTTGCAGTAGTTGTCGCATCACTACCTGTAATCAGTGCACTCATCCCCAAAGCTTGGGGTGAAATAACCCATTCATCAAGAGTCCGCAGGACCACTCTCGGACAGGATACTACTAGAGGAACTCAAAGACAGTCTGTTACTGGAAGAGCTCGTCGAAGTAGTATTGACTCAGAAGAAGACGGCATATTGCGTGAGGACCGTATCGAGTTGTCTTTTGCCAGGAACTCGAAACAAGTCGAACCGCGAGGTCATTCTCAGGCTTCGTCGTTCGAGAATCGGCAGACTGTGCAAGCAGTTTGACGACGCAATTGCTCGTTTTGTGCTGACCCTTGGTCTGAGTCTAAAATGCCGAGCGGTAGGCTGGATATGCTGGGCGTGGGGGCTTGGGGAGGACAAATTCCTGCTGGCTCAGGAAACCCCTGTTACGAGACGCTCCTTCGTTGGACGTGTAGTCTTGCGTACTTTGAATGACAATAGCGGTGACGCTATCCTGGGAAGCGGTACAGAGAGACGAAATAATGATTTTAAAGAGTCTATCAAGGTCTACAGTCCCATGTCGAATAACAAGAACTCAGCAGGCTTATCACCAACGCTCTCAACCTCAATCTTACCAGGTCCAGTAGCGTTGGTGATGTAGGCACCATCGCCCTCACCCAACTCGACATCGCCAACTCTGATCTTGGCACCTCCAGACTTAGGCTGGGTCCTGCCACCCATGACAAGATGGACGAAAATGTTCCTCTTGCCCTCAGCCACAATATCATGAACAACCTTCTTCCCCGGCGACAAGATACTAGCATCCATGTTAAGATCCGCATGCAAAGGAATAGGCTGATCCTCTGCATCCCTTCCAGAATGCCTCTTCTGATCCTCCATAATCCTAACCAATTTATTCTCCTTCATCTCATCCGTAAACTTTCTCGTCACATAACTAGGCTTCAATCCCCTGGTATAAGGCTTTGCCCAAATCTGCAAGAAATGCACATCTTCGTCTCTCTTGCGGTTATACTCTGAATGCCTTATTCCAGTTCCTGCCGACGTAAATTGAACTTCTCCACGTTTGAGGTTTTCGAGGTTTCCCATGCTGTCTTTGTGCTCGAGTTCGCCGCGGACTATGTACGACCAGATGAGGAATTCGGCGTGGGAGTGCGTGCCAAATCCTGTGCCTTTTTCTACGCGGTCTTCGTTTATTACGCGTAGAGGGCCGAAGGATTCGTGACTGGGGTCGTAGTAGGAGGCAAAGGAGAAAGTGTGGAAAGTGTAGAGCCAGCCGTGGTCAGCATGACCGCGGGCATTCCAGGGTCGCTTGACAATTTTGAGAGAAGAGTTTGCTGAAGAGGACATTGTGCGTTGAACTGACGGGGGTGTTCTTGAGAATAAAGATGGGAGGTTGTTACGGAGTGGTGTGAGGAAAGCCACGGTGATTGCGGTTATACCGATGAGAATGGCGATGGCCTTGAGATTGAGCGTCGATGTAGTGGATTGTGTGTTGTTGCTTTCAGATGGTTGAGAAGACATGCGAGATGGCAGGATGTTGGAATTGGAAGATTCTTATATCACGTTGTGACGGGACGTTGATTATGATATTTATTCTATGGCATGCCAAAGGTTTGTCATGCCGGCCGGCGTCGAGCTCGGAAATCCAACTTAATTATGGTCAAAAAGCTGCGAGATGACCATCCAGTAATGTGATGTTCAATTGGTCAGATAAAGCAGGCTATGCCAAGTCGTGACGATGAGACCCGCAAACGAACGTTTTGACCCACTTCCCAGCATCATCGCAACGCTCTAGGCAAGAAGGGCCTGAGCCGTCCTTCATCAAACATCAACAATCGATTGATTTGACATTACTTTCTGTTCGTTCACTGAACCTGTGACTCTATATACTTGACTCCGAGGTCTTTACACTTCCGTGGCCGTCTGTCTGACAGAGTACTTCTTCTTGTCCTCCTGAGAGGGAAGCTCATCAGACATCTCAGTTGCATCGTCATACTTCTTAGGCCCCTCGATAGGGGTGTGCTCTTGCAGTGCGATCCAGGTAGGGACAACAGCAAGACCAAGTAAAACAGTGTTGACTGCAAGAGGAACTCTTCCACCCTTCCAGTTCTTGGTATTAATACCGAATGACACGGCCTGAGAGAAGCTCTCCTGACCGCGAAGAATACCAGAAAACCGTGCTAGAACCTCAGTCAGCATGTTGTGAATCGGAGCAATTAGAAAAAACGTACAGAGCTCAGAGATGTTGTCCGTCTTGGTAGACAAGAAGTAGTAGAGGAAGTTCTGAAGAGACTGCTGGGCAAAGCCCCAGAATACCAGTACGAAGAAACCTTCAACGAAACCAGGGTCGGTCCAATCCCAGACGGGTTCGTTCTTGGTGTACTTCTCCTGGATCGCCCAGCCGTACGACCACGCAAGTAGGTGCCAGAAAAGCACATAGAAGAAGCTATGCCATATCAGCTATACTGTGAGCTCACAGAATAGAAGCTGCTTACCAGATGTTCAATCTCTTCTTCACAGGCCATGGCTTGTAATCAAGCAGAGTACTGACAATGAATGAGGATATAATACCACTAAAATTGGTCAGGAAACCGATCAGACATCTTGCACGAAGGCCGAAGTAATAGGTCTGAAAGTCTGAGGTAGGATGTTAGCACTGCGGCTATAACGATTCGAGAATTACAAACTCACTTCCTGAGTACTGGTTGAAGTAGGCGGCCCAGAAAACTGGGAGCAAGAGAAGGATGTCACGTCTCTTGGAGGCTGCAATGAGAGCACGCATCTCAGCAGCGAATGATTTCTCTTGCACGATCTTGACTTTGCTGCCATCAGAGCGTTGTACCTGTTCTAGTCAGCGGTGTTGTCGCAAACGCGTTTTATGCATGGCTTACCTTCTCGGGCGGTGACAGTAACAGGCCAACGGGTACAGCAAGACATTGCAAAGCGATGAAAACAAGGTAGGTCTGATAGCCAACTTTGCCTTTGGTCTTCTGATCGGGAGAGCTAGATGGTGGTCAACGAGACGATGAGCGGATGCATGCTTGCAGAGACATACTGGTTGAGGCCGAGAAGGATAGCACCTCCCAAGATGGGACCTCCTGTTCTAAACACAAGCCAAATATTCATATATTGACCACGCTTGGCCGGTGGCGGATAACCCAGAGCAACAGCTCCTTCCGAAGCCCAGAAGAGACCAGCTGAGACACCACATGCAACAGCGCCAACCAATACAAACCATACGTTTCCCTAAAGAACCAGATCAGTCATCGAAAAGGCACACTGCATGCCAGACAGAGCGTACATATCTATTGTTCGTATACAGACCAGCGCTGTAGACTGGATAGCCCACTGCACCAAGGACTAGTGTCCACTTGAGGCCTATACGATTGGCGATTGGACCACCAAACAAGCAGAAGAAACCCATCAGTCCGAAGACCAAGGCATTTGCGGCGTTGACCAAGAAAGGTGATTGTTGACCGCCAGCGCCGAGCGAGTTCATGGCGTTCCATAGACCTGGAGCCATGAATCCAACCATACCAATGACACAGGCATTGAACATGCTTGAGCGATACCATCTCTTGTTCTCGATGATGGGATGCTCCTCATGGCTCTCGGCCACTTCGGAGTTGGTCGAACTAGACATTTTGGGAAAGGTCGATAGCCGCGATAATAGAGGAGCTACAGAGACCTACTCTTTGGACAAGAACCTATATACGTAGCTGTTTGGTGAGGTTACATTGAGTGCGACATGGAAAAAATTCTCGTTGCAGGTCGATTGTGCGATATGGCGCGAACGCAAGTACCCACTCGGTATGACAGCAAACAATATGAAGCGGGCGTAGGCGACAGTGAGAATACATGAGAAATGAAAACGTTCAGGCAATTGCATCGTATGGACGGGCGTTGGACGGCGCGATCGGCAAGTTCATGGTCAAATAGGGATGAATTTCCTGTGAAGAGCGATGGTGTGATTTTGCCCAGAGAATCCTTCCTGCCTCTTTCGACAATTACAGAGATGGGAGTGGATACCGCGGGGCGGGAACTGCTGTTCGATCTGCACGAAGGGTAGCCTGGCCCAGATGAAGGTCCTAGGGCTTTTTGGAGGTACTCAGAACATTCTCTTGAGGTGGCAGAAGATGGCATGCTGAAGTCGGTACCGGTATGCTGGAGCTCCACGGAATAGGACTGGTGGGCTGTCAGACGTCATGCCAAGGCGACATTCACATGCGAGAGCGAGCGGTAGAGTGGCATGCTCAACCATCGACACAAATACAGTAGCAAGGTCGGATCAAGATGCCTGCCATTCCTGATAGAGCGCAGACGGAGGACTCGTCCAGCTTCAGTCCGGATGCTTACTTCGAGGCATGGGAGAAGGGCGAAATCACAGCACCATACGATAACGACTTCCGGAAATTCATCCTGACCACTTTCGGCCTGCCTGAAGACGACACATATACCTACGCCGCCGTCGCCGAGGTCACGCTTCTGCAGGCTCAGACATACGTCGAGTATGGCGGCCAAGGAGGATTACATGCCTGGTACAGAGACGACGAAGGCAAGCCAGTAAGCCTGCCAACTCACACCAACACAAGAGAGCCATGAGCCATGAGCCAACATCACGTTCCGTCCAGAGATCGCCTCCGCCCGCCGTCGATATCGCTGCCTACACCAACGTATTCAAAAGCACCACAGCTACACAGAAGGCCCTGGTCGGTCTAGCTTCGAATGCGAAAAAGGACTCGATTCGTGCCTCTGTTGGCCAACACTTGCAGTCCTTGTACCAGCCGCCATCACCCGACCACAAGATTGTCATATCGAAGCTGAAGAAAGAGCACACAAATCCCTACTTTGATGTCTGGGCTTGGTCTTGCCAAAATCTGGAATGGGCTGGTCCCGAACATGCCACCAGCAAGGTCCGCTTCTCGCACGCAATCCTCCCAATTCTATACCACCACTTTGGCTGCGTCTGTCCATCGTACGAGTCATTATCTATCATCTACCAGCTTGCCAAGGGACGCACAGTCATCGATCTGGGAAGCGGAAATGGCTACTGGTCATATATGCTGAGGGTCTTCAACAAACAGAAGCCGCTGACTGTCGTGCCTGTAGACAATGGCATCAGCGAGTGGAGAACTGTCTGGGTGGGCGATACCAACCAGATCGATGGTGTCGACTATCTGAAGAAGAACGCCGATGGCAAGGATCAGGTACTATTACTTGTCTACCCTCAAGTCGGCCTTGAGTTCACCTCCAGGATTCTCAAAGCTTACAGTACGTGTCCAACAAGATTCTCAATCTGATAAAATAGCTTACTAACTTCTTCACAGAGGGTGACACCATCGTCTGCGCAGGCACCCAGAACTCTAACGGCTACACCGCCTTCGCCAAGGAGACCATCGCTGATTGGATCGCCAGAGAGATGCCTGTGTTTGAGAAGGTCTGTCAGATCCCCTTGCCTAGCTTTGCTGCCAAAGACGAGGCACTTTTCGTGTTTCAGAGAAAAGCTTGATGGGGTTTGAGCAAAATAGCCTCCACCATCTCAAAGCTACAAATACCCCACAATAAACATACCTCTCAACATGAAGGTGGTATCACACCTCAGCACGAACGCGCGATATCTAGCCCTCTTCCTTGTCACTGATCTTCACTACTTTTTCCTGAATCGTAACATGCATTCGAGGTTGTACTTTCGCTGGATTTGGTCACAATTACTCTTTGACCCGAGTCTGTTGAGAGATCCTAATACCCACCACAGATGGAACCTCACGCTTCCTTTATTGTAACTTGAGGCAAGCAGCTTGTTCTCAGCTACAAAATCGTATTGCTCCTCCATCCATCTTTTGTTTCTACACGCCACTGTTACGTGATATTTTCCATCATGAAGGACATCTACTTCATCCTGTTGCTCTCCATCCTGAGCGGTATTGGTGTTCTTGCCGCTCCGATCGAGCAAATGACAACAGGAACTGGGTCTCATACCGACGCAGTTAGTCTATCCTGGTGGCGCCGATTTGACAGTAACTGAGCCCCCACAGAGCAGATCTAGTAGGACATCTACTCGTTCCTTAGATCCTCACACCGAGACAGAATCATCGACCTCGCAGACAACGAAGAAGTCGGAAACTACCATGAGCAGCAGCCTTGAGATCAAATCCCATAAGAGCATGATCAAGACCAAGACTGGCACGGAGAAGTGCAGTAACAATGAGGGAGGCTCGACGATCATCATGATACTACCTTCCAAGTCCTCGCATGAGACCAAGCATACCAAACATCACTTGTCCGCCCCCATCGAATCAGGGTCTTCGACATCTCACAAGGACCCCTACGCTCCCACTGACACGCCTTCTCGAAACGTCTCTAGATCCTCTACTAAGCGTCATTACACCGAGACCCACGAACATCCTCCCGAGTCCAGCACCGAGACAAGTTCTACTAAACCTCCGAAATCGACATCTCATGCTTCTTCCAAGTTCGGCACCGAAGAGGTTGTTCTTATCACGAGCACGGTAGTCGAGATCTTCACAACACCAAAAGCTTCTCTATATTCTAAAAGGGATGTGGATGCCGTCAAATCTAACAAAGTGCGAGATTCTGCAGTTCTTACGACGGTTCGCACGACCAACACCTTGCCATGGCCCCCCAACAAGACGAAGACCAGTGACAAGACAGCTAAGCATGACAATGAAGAGGATGATGAGACACCAGCATCTACTGCAGCTTCTTCTCCTGATGGTCTTGCTGCTGCTCTTATCGCGAGACAAGATGATGGCGTACCGATCCCTACATCAAAATCCAGCTGGACACGCTCACCGGCGTTTTTGTTCACCGAATGGCATCCGGCTACATGGAAACCGATTCTGACCGCAGTTCCAACTGACGCTACCGTTATTAATGAAACGGAGACAGCGTCACTCTCCTCGAGCTATAGGACTACCTCGGAGGAAAGGGTACTGGAATCTACCAGCTGGAGAGAGGTCGAGCAGGAGTCAGTGCCCACGAGTTGGAGGACTATAGAGGTGATCGAGCCAATCCCTACGAGCTACAGGGAAGTTACCGAGCAAGAAGAGTCAATGCCTACAAGCTACAGGGAAGTCACAGAGCGAGAACAGCCAATGTCCACGAGTTACAGGACAATCGTGAAGCATGAAGAGTCGATGCCTACAAGCTACAGGACAATCTCGGAATATGAAGAATCGACGCCAACAAGCTGGGAGGTCATCCACGAGGACGTCCCTCATCAGACAGTCACTGTCACAGAAGAGGCTGAAGCGTCCACAGTCACCAGAGGACCTCACAGAATCACAGTCACTAAAGACGCCAAAACTGTCACGCAAACCATCGAGATGTCGACAACCTCCAAACCCAAAACTAAGCCAATCTCCACAAGCTTCAGAACTATTGTCGACCGCGTATCCACCAAGACCGTCACCAAGCTCGAGAAGCCGACTCAGGAAGTCATTCAGACTATTCAAACCATCGAACCTTCGACCACGAGCTCTCGCGGATTCCTCGTGACCATTGGAACTTCTGTCCAGACTATGGAATTGGTAACTGAGGTCGTTACTGATCTTGTCACTGAGCCGATCAAGACAAGCTGTCAGCCCTCTACTGTTATCATCCCGCCATCTACCGTTACTCTCCTTCCATCCTTCTCGAAGCCGGTCACACGATCATCGATACCCAAGCGAACATGGACGACTAGGCCAACTTCCAAGACATCGACCCTCTCCCTTCCAACCACGTCTGGGGGACCCATGGAGGAATCGATCTTGACAGCTTTGAAAAGCTCAGAAGGTGAGCAGCTGTTGACTGCTTTTGAGACCGGTAGCAAAAAAGGACCCAAGTCGTCTAGAGTCCACAAAACGTCCTTGGCACCAGTTCAGTCCGATGTGTTCAAGGAAGAGGACATTATACGTGCATTGAGGAGTTCTGAAGACGAAGCTCTGTTGACGGCATTCGAGACTGGTGCACACAAGGCCAGGAAGACTGCGACTACTCAAAGTTCTCTTGTACACACGCCACAAACAACACCAGGGGCTACCAGAGAAAAGGATGGCTCGAGCACTTTCGAGAAGATTGTCTCGAAGACGCAGGAGCCGGAACGATTGTCGAGTCTAGTCGTCAGGGAAGTTTCTACGATGAGCCACGGTGCCGCCGACGACACGTCTGCTCATGATGTCACAACCGTCAAGGCCGAACTACCTGCCATGCAGACCGGAAACGCAAGGTCAGATGACAACAACGAAGAAGCATACTCCACCACCTTCAGAACAATCACCTCCAACGAAGCTACCAGCACCACATCAGTAGAAAGAAAACCAAGTATCACCAGCAACTTCTTCAGCCTCTGGGCCAATTACGCCTCTTATCGCATCAGCAGACATTACGCGACCAACTCTGCCTCTCCAACACTATTGCTCCACGCTATCTCTACTCAAGAGGTAAAGGGCGGTTGCGATGGTGGACAATGTCTTCATCGTCATCCTGATTCTGAAGTCGAGGCTTCTGGTTCGATGGTCTTTACAGGTGTGTATACTACGGCTGTTGTGCAGGGTACCAAAAGGCATAGGAAACCTGTTTCAAGTCGCACAGATGTGGCTGATTGGCAGGTCGCAGGTGGACCTACTCCAACGGTCTAGGTCATTTGAGGGTGAAATTCGAGTTTGTTGGTATTTGTAGTGGCTGTGACTGAATTCTTGCAGATCTCCTGGAGTACTACCATCCCAAAAACGATGGGTTCAGCGAGAAAAGGAGAAAAAACGAAACAATGTATTCAGAGGGGATATGTAATGTATCTAGATTGTGGTGGTGTTTTTTGTTATTTCTGTTTTCTTCTTGTTACCTTGTTCTAATCTCCACTCTCTCTCTATATAGTGTGATAGTTGAAGAAAAAAAATGCTTGAGAATCTCTTCGTGTGTCAGATTTCATCGCTTCTGCTCTCTGCGATGGTTAAAGCAGAGTAGCCATGGGCTGCAAAAAGGCACAGTCATATCTCGTGTCAAGAGATACATTGCTGAGAGCCGCTGAGAAGACATATCTCGACGACCGTGCTGCAAGACTAGAAAGGATTTGTGGATTGAGAGGGCTACATATATGATAGGGTGCATACAGGGAGGAAGGAACAGCCTGCTTCGGTTCGCTGACCTGGTAGGGAGAGGTCAATCGACCTGTGTCACATCTTCTCTAACTTCTACAGTTGCTCAAGCAGTCATACAGAACATGTCTGTAGTCACGAGATCCAACAATGGTTCAACTATGGGGACCGAAGGTACATTGATATGATAGCACACGCCGAAAAGTAGACTTGATTAACTCTCACGTCTAAGCTATACCACTCAAAGTAGAGCAGTAGTACGTGGGAGCTTTCTCTCGGCGCTTAGTCGTGCGTAACGGCAGGGAATAGATTACGGATAGAGACGACGGTCGTGGAGAAGTGCACAATCACGGACAGGTCAGCACGAGGCAAAGGTCCATGCCAACAATAACAATGGGTCCCTTCAGTGGCTTGTCCTAGCCAGCTCTCCAGTTTGGGTGGTGTAGAATAGAACAGGGCTGTAGAAATGCACAATGCTTTTCAGATGATGCTAACATGTTCATGGAGAGATTGAGAAACCTGCTCTCCGATGAGCATGTAGCTGCTGTCGAAATAGTTTGTACATTGCCACAGCTAGTACTCAGGTCAATCTTCACGACGGAGAGATGGAAATATTGCTGATCGTCCAGAATCGTTTATGGGTAGGCATGCGGCTGTGAAATTGTCACATGATTCAGAGAGATGCCATCGAGGTTATTGAGAGATTGGAACATGTGAAGGCGAGGTTTTGATAAAGTCCCTTTGGAAAAGTAGACTAGGCTATGTAGAAAGAGCACAATCATGCAAAGACAGATCTGCTGTTGGGACTGCCCTTGCCTCTCTCATACAGCCACTTGCTGTTCAGTGAGACGCTTGCTTTTCCGGTAGCCAAACCCGACGAACTACTTCCCAAGCTGTTGTCCAGAGGCGAAGAAGTTCTTGCGGCCGAAGCACCTCCCACAGCCTTCTGCATCAGAGGACTGACAGAAAAGGGACTGCCGGAAGGGCCCTTGCTCAGACCGAGAGTACTTTGGTCGAAAGATGATGGACTTCCCTTTCGCGACATGGGAGAGCCTGAGGCGTGTCTTTGGGCGCTGGAGCGGGGTGTTGAGGAACGCGAGTATCTCGGGGGAGTAACGTAGCCTGGGGAGCCAGCAGGTAGAGGGACGTCTTGCGGAGTCAGACCGAGAAGTTGTCGTTGTTCTCTGGTGAGGGCAATATCCTGCATCTCATCGGTGGCGCGGAAGAGCGGCATGAGGGCGAGGGAGATGTTCAGGACAGGGATGCAGCGGACGACGAGGGAGACCCAGAAGGCGTATGGATCCATTGAGTGGTAGAAGGCGGAGAAAGCTGTGGGGGTGCTATGAAAGGGTAAGCGTTGGGCAAAGGTGGTCTTGTAGTTGGTTGGCGGCTTACTAGCTTGAGAACATGCTTGGAGCGAGCAGGAAGGCCAGCAAAGCAGAGGCATTGATGATGATGCTGTGAACATTGTCCGAGGTAAAGGTTGAAGCGTTCTTGCGACGGTTGATCTCGTCCATGTTTGGGTGACGCCAGGTTCCTGGAGTGTCGACCTTGATCGGTGACTTTTGTGGTGTTGAAGGGGCCGACGAAGGTCGCAGAGGCGTTGTTGGAGCGATAAAGCGCGAAGCTGCCGGACTTGGCTTGAGAATTGCTGTCGAAGACATGGTGTGTTGGTAGATGTGTGTTGGCGGTGTTGAGTCTTTTATCGTTGTGTTGTCGAATGCTGCAGGGGTTAGTATCTCTTCCGGCTTGTCGCTTTAGCACACAAAGCGCATGACTAGACAATGAACTTTATCAAGAGAGACCTATTGTCGCTATTACTGCAGTCTGTATCGTTAGTATGAAAGTGACTTGATCTTGTTTAGAGCAAGCACCAGCGACAGCGAATAGTCCATCGCAGTGTTGATTTCTCGAGCTTGGCGCTGTTTCCACGGCGGCGCCTGCAAGAGCCTGTGGCTGTGCTCCACCACCCCGCCATCCGTCTTCTGCCAGCACCACTGCTGACAATCGACCCCATTCACTCTTTTCCAAGAAGTCTTTCTTCTGGGTTTTCTTTCGAGATTCGATCTGGCGGGACAAGCCTTTAATACTGGAAAAATGGGAAACTTGATCGAGCAGTTAGATGCTCTCATCGCCGACACCTTTTCCGCGTGGAACCTCTATACCACCCTGATTGCTTTGGCCTTGTTTGCTTTTGTAGCATATCCTCTCATCTTCTGGCTTGAACCTGACACACATCCTCTGCTTCTCGCTCGTCAAGCTGCTGCGTCTCCCGTTCGTCAACCTCACGAGTCTGCCGTCTACCGCTCCACAGAGGTACCTCATGGTTACGGACTGAAGACAGGTCTCTCGGTCCGAGCCCCTGGTGCTCCCAAGTGGACGGCCGGCAAGGATGGCGACCTCAGAGATATCTGGCGTGAGGCTGCCAACTCTTCGTCTAGCGGTGCCACGGCAAAGATCTTGTCTGTCCGTGGAAAAGATGCCCCCATCGAGCATGACTTTGCAACTCTCTCCAAACTCATCAACATCGTTGGTTCCCATTTGCAGAAGTCTGGCCTGCAGAGAGTTGCTATCTACACTCCAAACTCCATCGAGTACCTTGTCACCATTTTCGGTAAGACTTTCCATGTTCCGGCTCTGCCTTGTCACTAATCACTTGTATAGCATGCTCCTTTTACGGCTTGACCCCTATCCTCATTCCTTACAACCAGGACCATGATACTGCTTGCAAGCTACTCGAGGACACTCAGACTCAATGCTTGGTCGCTACCGCTGGAGCACTGCCTCTTGTTGCTCTTACCAAGAGCGTTCCGTCTCTGCGTCAGGTTCTCTGGGTCACAGATCCTGCCAACAAGCATATGGACTGGCAAGGTGCTCCTGAGAACGAGACTAACGGTAAGCTTGCTGTTTCTGTCTGGGACAACATCGTCCAGGAGTCTTCCTCCACTAGTAGCGAGCTGCCCAAGGGCGACGATAGCCTTGTGCCTGGCAACCTGATTTTCCTGTGGCAGAAGAGCCCTAATTCTCCTGCCAAGTCAGTGGAGTTCACTCAAAAGGTACAACTTTCTTACATAATTCTTTGTAGCCATCTACTAACCCAAAACAGAACATGGTCGCTGCGATTGCCGCTCTGATCTCGGCATTGCCCCTTCGCCAGCGTCTGGGTCCTTCGGACCTAGTACTGCCTGCCGACTCATTCAGCCATTCATACGTCCTCTCTTTGACTATGGCTGCCTTGTTCAGTCACAGCTCCCTAGCCATCAACTCTGTTGCAGGTGCCGGCGTAGACATAGCTCTCGCATCTCGAGGCGTGGCGCCCACCATCATCATTGCCTCATCTGAAACACTCTCAAAGTTGCATCAAACCCACACGTCGGGAGCGTCTTCTGCTATCCACAGATTTGTGCACTCTCATCATGGGCGCGCTCTCGACGCAGGCCGTATGCCTGGAGAAGATCTACTGTCCCGACTCTTCGCGCCTAAGGGCAGTGCTATTGGCACATCCCCTGAAAAGCTGCGTCTCATTCTAGCCTCGGAGAGAGCAAACACCGGTGCTCAGACCTTGAGTAGTGCTGCTCTTCGTGATCTTCGCATAATCACTCGTTCCAGAATTTGCTATGCTTTGACTGCTTCGTCGGTAGCAGGTGCTGTGGCGCAAACTAACATCTACGACTACAGACACAACGATCGTCCCGGCCACAGCCACTTCGGCGCACCTCTGAGCAGCGTCGAGATCAAGCTTGTAGACAAGGATGACAACAAGGTTGACGGCAGCACACCAACAGGCGAAGTAAGCTTTTTTTTTTTCTCCCACGACTCATCTTGCCAGACGTCGAGGCTAACGTGTTTCCCATAGATCGTTGTATCTGGTCCTGCAGTTGCTGGAGGTGATAGCAACCTTGGTGTTAGGGGCATCTTCCGCGAAGACTGCACTCTGGGTTATGCTTGATCGTAGATACACAACAAAAGCATTGGTCATCAACACTCCATTTTCCAGGTCCTCAAGTGTAAACATATTACCTATCAGAGGAATCGAATGCAGAAGATCGTGTCCAATCGGAAGGGAAATGGTTGAGGACCCGAGCATGGCCAACGTAATGTGGGGGGAGGGGAACGATCACTGCAGTGATCAGCGATGGCAGCGGTGACATCGCCAAGGCTTGAATATATCCCGCAGCGAAAAAATAACAGCGAACGTGTTTGTGTGTGCTTCCCAGCGACAGCACGCTACCTCTTCCCTGCGAATTCATTGCTCCTGAGGCTTGTTGTCTCGCTCGTATACCAGACCCGGTACTTTGACAGGGTATCCGGGCTTACCTATCGTCGTCAAAATTCCACGGCAAAAGTCCTCTTTTATTCCTCTCTCGGCCAGGCCACCATAAGATCCCTTCAAGGCACCTCGTAACTCCCGCTTGTTGCTGGCGTAAGCCAGCCTCCCCTGAAAAGAAGTCATGGTCAACATCGATATCCCTAATGACTACACTGTCTCGCCCTCGTCGGCCACTCCTCACTTGACCATCAACCGCGATGTCACCATTGACCTGGACTCGACCAATGCCTTTGAAGGTCAGCTACTGTGGAGATAATATACCGAGTGCATATCTGACTGTAGTACAGGTCCCGAGAAGCTCCTCGAAGTATGGTTCAGCCCTTCTGCCTCGTCCCTTCCTGAAGGAGCCAAGCCTTACGGTCTGAAGGCCGTCTCGACAGACACATGGAAAGAGATGCTCGACCTTGTCAACTGCAAGGTTCTCTCCATTATTGGACATGGACATATGGACGCATACCTTCTCTCCGAGTCGAGCATGTTTGTCTTCCCACACAAGCTTGTGCTCAAGACCTGCGGCACTACCACTCTGCTGTACGGTCTGCCAAGAATGCTCGAGATTGCTGCCCTTGAGGCAGGCTTCCCTGGCATGAGGGCCGATCTTTCCGCCGCTGTTCCCGCTGCTGCCACGCCTCACCGTGTCTTCTACAGCCGCAAGAACTTCTTGTACCCTGACCAGCAGCGCGGTCCCCACCGGAGCTGGCGCGATGAGGTCAAGTACCTCGACCAGAGATTCCTTGGAGGTAGCGCCTATATGATTGGAAAGATGAACGGCGAGCATTGGTACTTGTATATCACTGGTCCCAACACTCAGCTGACTCCCCCTGCTACACCCGAGAGAGAGACTCCTACCAAGATCCTCGACTACCCTGAGCAGCTCGCAGCTGATCTTGCAAATGCTCAGATCGATGAATCTCAGGATGAGACCCTTGAGATCCTCATGACCGATCTTGACGAGCAGAACGCCCGCCAGTTCTACCTCGAGGACGCAAGTGCGATCGCAGAGGGCAAGTACCTCGAGCAGTCCCAGAAGGCTCGCAAGGATGCTATCGCACACTTGGGTAACATCAATGGCGCTGACGATGTTGACGTCTTTGCACAGACTACCTCGGATCCTTCTGAGAAGTTGACCTTCCCTGAGGAGCTGACCACCGAAGGCCATACTTTGGGCTCCGTGGTTTCCGAAGCCTGTGGATTGGCTGATGTCTACCCTGTGTCCAAGTACCCCGAGGCCAAGATAGACTCTTACCTCTTCACTCCTTGCGGATACTCTGCCAATGGTGTTGTGCCTTCCACCGGAGAATCTGGATCAGCTCACTACTTCACTGTCCACGTCACTCCTGAGCCCCAATGCTCCTACGCCTCGTTCGAGACCAACGTCCCTGCCAGCCAGACCGGGCGCGAGACCCGCGACATCGTCATGCAGGTCGTCAACATCTTCAAGCCTGGCCGCTTCAGCGTTACCATCTTCGAAGCCAAGACTGATGAGGATGGCTATGGTAGAGCAAGAGTCAAGAAGGACAAGAACATGGACAACATTGCCGGCTACAGACGTGTCGACCGCATCGTCCACGACCTCGAGGGCTACGAGTTGGTCTTCAGATACTTTGAGCGTCTTGACTGGAAGGGCGGCGCCCCTAGATTGGGCGAATACATGCTGTAAGCAAACGCAATCCTGTGAATCGGCGATGCACTGCGAACTGCGTTGTTTACATTGAACAGCAAAAGTCTCCCTGACCTCACCACTAGCCAGTCTACTCTGGGATGATATCGACACATCTACGCCGGATCTGCGAATGCGCTTGTGTACATTGATGCATTTGAATATTGACGGGATGGAAGAATGAAGCAACATATCGATGTTGTGTGTTTTGCGGCTGAAGAAGAAGAAAAATATCCTGTCGTTTCCTCTAGTCTATCGAGCGTTGCGTTATCGTTAAGCTGTATCTAAACATCACCACCAATTTCAAGCAGTTCGCATGCTGATCACAAACTGGCATATCGTTGATCGTGTACAAGTGCATTCACATCACATTCTACGTGAGCTCATACTGAGCCCATAAGCCTCAAATTGCTTTAAGTCAGGAGGCAAACAGAGTTATACCGTCTCGTAAACATGTGGTTCGATGTCGACATGTGAATCAGGCAACACAACTTTGACCATGTTGCTCAAGTTCGAGAACACGCAAAAGAATCTTGCTCGGATGATTCGGTATTGGCAGCATGACCTTTGTCCTTTGCGCTGCCGTGTGAGCAGTATTATTGCCGTAGATCATCTCGAGTTTTGACAAAGAAACCTCACCACTCATGTTCCAGCCTCCACACTCGGACGTTGATGGTCCAATTCTCAGACAGGCACACACCACCGTCCCGAGCCACCATGTCTTACATCATTCGCCAAAGCATCCCAGATCATCTGAGACCAGAATGTCTTTGCGGAAACAACTTTACCTCTTGAACCTGACATCATTGGCCTCCGAATTTAATGTTTCAACTCGAGGCGACACAGTTGCAGCAGTCCAATTTCGATTTGCTACTATTTTTTTTACGAAGATGCGCTCATGTAGGAGAGACTGTTGTGCGTTTTGATAGGGGGGGTATCGATGGCAACAGTAAAAGCCGTTTCGTCGCGTGCATGCCGCTGGCAAGGAGATTGCAGAGCGTTCGGGGGCAGGAGAAAGAGAAAAGCAGGCTGGCATAAGGAGGACACGAAACGGCGGAAAGAACACCCGAAGGTAGGAAAACGAGACCCTCGTGAACTTGCGAGACCGAAGTAAGAAGTGAGATGTTTCAGAGATGACCAGGTATTGAAGATGTCTAGATGATGCTGCCTCTTGTCGCAAGAAACAGTGGTTCGCTGTCTCGGCTGATTAGAGTGAACAGGGCGGCATCCAGAGCCATCTCTCTTCCAAATCTCAACTCTACTTCGAGTCAAGCGGTGGATGCCGTGCATGACGCCTGACGGTTGCGTTCACTGCGCCGGCTTGACGTGCACTCCTCGGCGAGAAGAACACATAGGCAGGAGCAGGGAGGAAACCGATTCAGAACTCTTCTCGAAGCCTCAATCGATAGCAATCACAAATGACAGCTGATGGAAAACATGGCGGCGCTCGGCCGTTTGATAAGGATACACGCAACTCGAGCAGGGATGCTGAGTCCTGACAGAGCTCATGCACGGCAGAAATTTTCCTATGTGCTGCTTGCTTGTGGAGTCAAGATGTATCGTCGCTTTGGGGACCTGAGTACCCTTGCAAACAACGAGATAAACTCGAGGAAGGCGCGTAGAAATGCCTCGGGCACCACCAATCGGAGTCGAGGTGTGCCTTTCGATACCCAATTCTTTGGGACGATGCAAAGCGCGATCGACTTTCCCACGCAACTTCCCCGATTAAGCTCGGCTTCCCGCTGAAACCGTTGATGCAGACGCGTTAGCGTCAACGACATTGTGCACTCTGTGAGTCTGTAGGAGGCTCCTACACGCTGATTGCTTGTCGGAAGATTCGTGGTTGCGGGACAGACTCGTAGTGTATGGGTGGATCAGAAGTCGTTGGGTTCTACGTACGTTTGTACCGTTTTCGACAAACGCATGGTACCTTCAAAAGAGGTCGCGTAGCCGCATCTCACGACAGCAAACAAGGCCGTCTCATTCATCTCGTGTGCACCGATCGAACGCGCACCACCTCAAGCCATTCGCTACCTGCCAACTGTTGACCGTCTTTTGATTGCTATAACGTCTTCCGACCTTGCCATTCTTTCGGACAAGCTGTTTCCGTAGTTTATTCATATTCACGCGCTCCTGCCGCTACATCTGCAAACCAACCAACCCAACCCCACCCAATACTAGGACCCTCCGACAGGCGAACAACCCGAGATCTCCAACTAAGAGACAAGCCACCGCTTGCACTGCAGGATCCATACTCACAACAATCCGATTAACGTTTCAGGACCCCTTTGCTGGGCACTGCTCCTCCACCCATTCTATTCAAGTGTGCCCTCTCCCCTTCACCAACATTCGCCCATCCTTTCGCTGTTGGTCAGCACCAGTAAGCGTGGTCACACTGCCAACGAAAACATGTCAGCCGAGCCTGTGATATCCACTGGGGATGTGGAGCGACTGCTACACGCAACGTGCGTCAGGGGCGTCGATAAATCTGGACCCGCACCTGCACCCCTTCAGGAGAGGACAATTGACTTCAGAATCCTCGTCGAGCCTCCTCTTCTATCAGCCAACATCACTGATCTCTGCAACGAACCTCTATTTTTCTCAGGATACCTATCAGAAGAAGAACCAATGTCGTCCGACGATTCCAGCCTGTCATCAATGTCCATCAGCACCGTTGCCGATGAGTTTCTTGACGAGCTCGAAACAAACTTTCCGGAACTGCTGGCCGAGGATTGCACTTTCGTTGAACAAGCCCAATGTAATCAGGCTGAAGCAGTAACTCTCGTCTCGCCAGGCAAGGCCAGAATGGTTCGAGTATCTCGAGTCGATCTGAGTGCCTCGTCGTCGCCGATCATCATACGTCCTACGACCTCATCAGATCTGAGGCCAAATGGAAGCACATCACGTTTAAGCATCATCTCAATCCGGGCGCACAGCCACGATGGCTCCGTCTCCTCTTCAAAGACGACATCTCCCAAGGTTCCGTCGACACCGGAACTTGAGCCTGGACTTCAGACTCCGGCATCGAGCCACGGGCCAGCCACTCCGGACTCACCGGCCTCTGCCTACTTTGATGCCCTTACCAGTCCGACATATCCATGCCCTCCTAAGCATCGCATGTCCCGCAACGGCTATCACCTCAAGCTTCCGAGCATGAACAAGCAACGTCCGGGATCTTCACAGTCTATGATGGCACCACCACTATCTGCTCCTCTCACAGCACCATCCTCATTCTTCAAGCCCAAGATGACACCCCGCGGCGCTGCCGAGCGTATGACACCCCGTGGTGCCAGTGAACGTATGCCTTCCCTGGATCTGCCACCCTATCCTCGCGACTTTATCCAGCAACCCCCGCAGAGCCGCTGGACTGTCCGCAAGGACTCGTTCAGCTCCGTATCCTCAAAGGATATGCCTAGATTCAGGCTCAAGCGGGCCGAAAGCGGCATCCTACCGACCTGGCAATGATGGTCCAACCTCATAACCCAAATAATGTTCTCACGAATTTGCTGCATATCATGAATGGAAAACTTAGCGTTGCTTTTTGCCTTTTGGCTCCCGGCTCAGCCTCTCCGGAATGGTTGTTTTACGATATCATATCGTCCTGCTTCTGGAGAGTATTCGGCTCTTTACTGTACCTTTCGATACACCTCACATATACATGCCTTATCCTCTCTGGCTTTGGGTAATTTTGGCTTTTGCACGATGGACAGACAACTTTCTTCTTCACGAGTAGCTAGAGAAACCAGATCTCGGAGAAAATGTATTCTTAGCAAACAAACACCTCGTTCCTTTGCATCGTATCCTGTGTTGGTTGATCCTTTCCCTTCGTTGGCTGATCCTCCATCTTCTCGAATAGGCATCGGATTCGTTTAGGCTTCCCCGCCTCCGTAGCCGAGGGATATCAATAGATCGATAGCCGAGCAGCCACGCCTCCCCAACTTGTCGAGACATGTGAAAGGAAACCTATCAAGAACTTCCTATCTGTTGAGTCGAATTGTCCGGTCTTGGAGTGTCGTACCAACTTGAACACATTTTGGGATCATCTCGTACCTTTTGTCTGACTGATAGCTTGGATTCGGCAGTCGCACCTCCAACATGGCTTCCGCATCTGTCATGCCCCGCAAATTGTGGGAGCATCCTAATCCGGATGCTACCAACATGGCTCAGTTCATGAGAGATGTCAACAAGAAAAGAGGACTGAAGCTCAAGGTAACATACATTCCCAATAATCAGACACCTCTCAGAGACACAATTGACACTTTTCGTGCTGCAGACATTCCAGGATCTTCATCAGTTCTCCGTCAATCAACGTACTGACTTCTGGTCTGATCTCTTTCAATTGCATCCTCTAATCCATTATGGCAACTATGATCAAGTCGTGGATCTAAAAGCTAGAATGGACTCTGTGCCTTCCTGGTTCTCTGGCGTCAAGCTCAACTTTGCAGAGAATATTTTGTATAGTGCCGATTCAAAGAACCCCTCCCTCCGCACAACTGCCGGCAAGGAAAGCGATAAAGTAGCTCTAACAGAAGTTCGTGAAGGATGTACCGAGATTAAGCACTATACCTGGAAAGAACTTCGAGCCAAGGTGGGCTTGCTTGCTCAAGCTATGAAAGCTCATGGCATCATGAAAGGCGACAGAGTTGCAGTTGTCTCGTCTAACTCTACGGATACATTGGCTGTCTTCTTGGCTGTGACGACTCTGGGCGGTATCTTCAGTTCGAGCTCGACTGATATGGGAAGTCAGGGCGTGCTGCAGCGACTTACGCAAATCGAGCCGAAGTGGATCTTTGTGGACGACTGGGCTGTTTACAATGGCAAGACTCTCGATCTCAGGCCGAAGATGAAGGAAATCGTGGCTGGTATGCAAAAGAGTAAGGCTAAAGGCTTCAAGGGCCTTGTAAGTATGCCCAGGTTCCAAGAGAAGCCTGCGGATGTCAGTGGTGTTGATCAGACTATGGGTCTGGCTTCGTATCTGGCAAAAGCTGGCGGTAATTCCGACTTGCCGTTTGAAAAGGTCGATTTCAAGGATCCTTTCTTGATCGTTTACTCTTCTGGTAAGCCGGCTTACTCATGGCCGTGGACTTGTTCTAACAAATTCTAGGCACTACTGGTGTACCGAAATGTATCGTGCATGGCTGCGGCCCAGTTCTGATCAGTTCGATGAAGGAGGGTAAACTGCATCTGGACTCTGGACCGACGACTGTCAACTTACAATACACAACCACTGGCTGGATCATGTATCTCATGTCAACGATGGCTCTCCAACATGGGGCACGATCAATATTATACGATGGTTCGCCATTCATACCAGACCTGACAACTTTCATCCGCCTCGTCGGAGAGCAGAAAGTCACTGATCTGGGTATCTCGCCCAGGTATCTCCAAACACTTGCCTCTGCATCTCCTCCGGTCATTCCCAAGCAGGTCACCGATCTGTCAAGTCTGCGTCGTGTTTCGAGCACAGGTATGGTCTTGCCAGAATCTCTCTTCCATTGGTTCTACGACTCTGGTTTCCCTGCTTCTGTTCATCTCAACAATATCAGTGGAGGTACTGATGTAGCTTCATCATTTGCCATGGGTAACTTGCTCACGCCACTATATGCTGGTGGCTGTCAAGGTCCAGGTTTGGCTATGAATCTCCAAGTCTACGACCAGACTATCGAAGGTGGAAAAGGTGTCAAGGGTAAACAGCTACCCGTTGGCGAAGCAGGAGAGCTGGTCGTAACCTCTGCCTTCCCTAACCAACCGGTCAAGTTCTGGGGCGACACTTCTGGCCAAAAGTATTTCGATGCTTACTATGCTCGATTCGATAGTAAGTCGTCGTGCAAATTGTGAAGAACATCAAAATCTAACAAAGCCATGCACAGACGTCTGGACCCATGGTGACTATATTTTCGTCCACCGAAAAACCGGCGGCGTCTACTTCCTCGGCCGCGCCGACGGCGTCCTGAACCCCTCAGGTGTCCGCTTTGGCTCGGCAGAAATTTACAATGTCATTGAATCCTTCTTTGGCGATGAAATCCAAGACAGCATCTGTGTAGGTCAACGCCGACCTTCGGACAATGACGAAGCAGTCATTCTCTTCCTTTTAATGAAGCCGGGCCAGAAGTTCTCGGAACAGTTGGTCAAAGCTGTCAAGCAGAGAATTGGCAAAGAATGCTCGCCTAGACATGTTCCGAAATATGTCTTTGAGACACCTGAGATACCTGTAAGTGTCGAATTGAGAGAGATGGGAGGTTTCGAGATCAGATGACTAATGAACATGAAACAGACGACTGTCAACCTCAAAAAGGTCGAATTACCAGTCAAGAGAATTGTTTCTGGCGAAAAGGTTACGCCGTCGGGAACTTTACTCAATCCACAGAGTCTGGAGTACTATTACAAATTCGCTCAAGTGGAGGAATTGGTGGGTGTCAAGAGTAAGCTGTAGATGGAATATTTGTTAGAACATAAGCTAGACGAGACCCCTACATACAGAGAGAAGAAAAAAATCTTGCAACAGTTTTCTCTTTTCTAGCCATTCAATCCACTTTCTTGAGCTTCCAAGTAGAAAATTCGTGTGCTGACATGGGGTTGCCATCATTGCCAATCTCTTTGTCTTGTGGGTTTTCCTACACATTGCGAGTATATTCAAGGGACATACGAGTAAGATGCCATGATAGCCGAGAAAGGTAAACACAACGAAAAGCTGTCATTAAATAGCCAAGGAAGAAAGCACACATGTATACATTAGAAGCTACAATGAGTCAACAAATAGCAGCCACGATCAGCCCAGACACAAAAGGAAGGAGCAAAAGTCCAGATCGAATCGCTCCTTCTCTCCTCAAGAGAACGTCTCTAAGTGCACACAGGGAAAGGAGCGGTTCGGATAAAGTTGAAAAAGGCACGATCACTAGAACCGCCCTTTTCCTCATCTAGATTTTATAGAGGTCGCTGGAGCAAAAACTGGTTTTTGATGTTAGATGATCGGGAAAAAGACGCAGTTCAAGTATCGCACCCTCCAATCTCTGAGCTGTATTTCTTACTTGCTACGTGCCTTGTAGTCATTGCATCGAAACTGCATGTTGAGTAACCCTGCCCAAGGTCCTCGTCTTGTAGAGTCATTTCGAAACAAAAGAGGCAGAAAGGGAAGATACAGATGCCACAGATCACCAAGGACGCAAGCAGTAGAACATGAGAAAAACAAGGTTGGAACAAATGAAATAATCTGAATTCGAGTAAATAGTCTGAAGAAAATGATTGACAGAAGTGGAAAATGGAAAATGGCAATCCAGAAGAAAGAAGTAACCCCTGCAGTATCGCTCGGATCGTCTTTTTGATCAGCGTGTGAAGATACTCCAAATGCAAAACGCCTTGGCTGTAGTATATAGTCAAAAGAGATGTTCTCATCCCAGTATATCCACAAAAGGTTCCTCCTTGTTTCATATCACATCATCGTGCAAGGAGTATCACTCATCTTTCTTGCTCGTGCCCGCCTCTTCAGCATCTCGCTTCTCCAAAGCTTCTCTCTCCCAGTCTTGGATCTGGAGACCGTAGTTGGAAGGTTTACGTTGAGCACCTGCTTCGGTGGCTTCTTCGTTGGTCTCCTCATTCTCCTGGTCCTTGAGAAGTTGTCTTGCGCGGATGCTCTTGGCACCATCACTAATGCTTCTCAGACTCGCTTTGTCCACATCGGCATTGACGACGCGGAGACGAGCTTTTGGCACTGTAAACATGACTTGGACGTCGCGATTAGCGGCTGCTTCTTCAATGTCCCAGTCTTCGCGCTCGTCATCCTCTGGGTTTTTAACTTCGTCTTTGGAAGCCGAGGTTTCGGGCACATCGCCCCAGTCACCGGTATCTGGGTCGTCTTGATAGGGCTTCCAACGAGGGTCGTTTTCATTGCCTTCCCAGTCGCGCTTGCCACGTCTGGTGCCGAGGAATTGGGAACTGTCGCTGGCTGCACGGCGAGGAGCAGATGTTGACATGGAGGAGTCGGTGCGTGCATGGCCTTTGACAGGACTATTGCTGCGATCGCGGTATTGTGGAGTGGGAAGCGGTACCATGGGGGCACCTACGCGTCTTTGAGCATGTGAGGCACTCATGCTGCGATCACCACTGAAGACTTGACGAATACTGCCCATCCAGCCACGACGTCTTGGAGGAAGCGGGGGCGTCTTTCCGATGGCGGCTGCGATGATTTCCGCCGATGTTGGTCGTACTTTGTAGTTCAACGGTGCTGAAGGCTGACTCGTCGGCGCAGTTCCCAGAAGAGCTTCACTCTCAGCGATCAATTGACCAAATGTTGTGCACTGAGTTGAAGAAGAATCGGCCGCTCTGTCCAGTCCAGGACGCAAACTTGGTGGATGCAAGCTGCTCGTATGCTTGGGCCTGTTCTCCCAGTATGCAGGAGATATACTGCGTGACATGACAGACGCGCTAGGTGCTTGCGAAGGTGTGATTGATGGATGACCCGACAAGCCAAAGAACAGGCCTGAGCGAGTTGATGACGTCCGGGCCACAGAGCGGCCTTCGTTTGACAAGCCTGATCTCTCCGAGTTCTCGCTCAGCCCAGAAGATGTTCTCTCATCTGCTTTATCAGGAGAGCTGGATCTGCTGGCAGGATAGGGAGACACCGTACGCCTCAAGGATGCAGCGTAAGAGTTGGTCCAGTGGTTGATCCAGGTGCTGACTTGATCTGTGCCATTCGTTGTACTCGTCATGACACTAGTATTTGTCGCCTGTCTGTGGATTGAAGAGCCTTGAGAGTCTTCTGCTGTGGATCCAAGCTCTGGAGTAACAGGGTGGCTTCTGAGAGGATTGGGTAGGGGATTATTGAAAGGGTCTTGCTCACTGCCTTTCAAGCCGATCATGTTTCCAAGACCTTTGAAAGACCGGTTACTATGTCTAGACGACAGTCTTTCTTCTTCTTCGTCTCTCTCTTGGATGGGATGGATGTTGCCACTTGCTCGACTTACTCTTCCGTCGTCGTAGCGAGGAGCAGCATGGTACTGATATTGGCTGCGAGACAAGCCGTTCTTCCTGAGACCTCTTGTCGGACTCGGTGCGTTGATGGACAATCCAGATCTCTCAACCTCCCGATTCCCTTCTTTCATCTGAGCAGGGCTACTCTCAACGCCATGAGGAGTCCAAGTGGTAAAACCATCATGCATGTCTTCATCCTTCTCTTGCCAATTGCCTCCATTGGCATAGTCGCTGTGGTAAGGCTCGTAAGTAGTGCTGCTGCGATAAGGCTCATAATTCGTGTTGCCGAACCAAGCTTGCTCAGTGTTGTTGCCTCCATTTTTGTACAGACGTTCCCTATCAGTTTCACGAGCTTCGCGTCGTTTTTCGAGATGACGCTTATACCAAAAGTAGAAGACTATCAGAAGACCAACGACAATTGCGCCGATGGTCAAGCCAACACCGAGACCTGCTTTTTGCGAAGTCGTGGTAAGCGCTCCTTTGTTCTGGTCCTGTGCGTACGTGCCACTGCTCGACGTCATTGCAGGCGGCGGACTGTACGACTTTATCCAAGATCTCGAGGTAGTGTTGTAGAAGAGAGTTTGTGAGTTTGATGTGGATGTTGAACGGCGCAGGAAACGCTTGAGTGATGTCGTAGGAATGTTGTAACCACCCATGATCATCATGACTCCACCAGGAAGCATGGCGGCGCCGTGTCCGTAGATACCTGCTCCAGACAGACCAGAAGCTGTTTGTAGAGGTGTTGACCATTCCCAGTCGCCATGACCTCCATAGCCAGAACCAAGTTCGAGAATTGCCAACTGTGGCGAAGCAGCGTTTGTGACATCTCCCACCCACCCACCAAACACCACCAAGCTCTTGCCATCTTCGGTGAGAACTGCTGTATGCCCTGATCTAGGCTCGACAGAAGTCGAAGGCTGATCCACAGGTTGATATGTCCAGGTCTCTTCAGGAAGAGAGAATAAAGCTACCGAAGACATGTTGATGAATGCGGCTCCGGTGTGTCCTCCTACCAGTACAAAGCTCTGGCGTGCGCTTTGCGTGCTACTCGAGTTGTCTGAGAATGCAGGTGCCAATGGGGTCATACTAAAGCCAGCCTCAGCGACAGGTGGACCTTTACTCGACAGAAACGCAGAAGTGTAGGCCACTTGTTTTGAGCTGTCCAATTCAGGAGAAAATGTCATCATCTGATTTGTGTAATTCGCTGCCGACATCCAGGTTTCATCGGTGGAATTCGTCAGTGGACACATTCCTCCAAAGACATATAAACTTGTCGTTGAAGCATTGCCCTTGGCCAGGTCAGAGAATGCGATACCCGAGCTCAAGAAGTCAGGTCCTAGGATCTTGTTCTTCGCCGCTGCAGCGGGTGTGCTTTGTAACCAGGTTCCGTTTCCATTCTTACTGTGAGCAGCGGGGATGAATGTCCATACTTCCGGAGCGTCGCCATCTGTGGAGCAGTCGCCAGCGACGACAGTGATGTTCTGTGTACTTCCTTTCAGAGGTGTATATGCTCTTGTTGATGTTGTCGCCAAGAATGGCAGAGAGTCGTAAAGCGTTGTCAATGAGAGTTTTGAAGCCTCGAGAGATTCAGTAAGGTCGAGCGATTGTAAGCTGGCTTGGCCATTTGTCTTTGGTTGTAGGATATATGCATAGGATATCGTCTGATCGTTCTCGTCGTTTTGCTCGGGTATCACGATATGTGTTGGGTTGTATGGTAAATCCGATGCTGAGACTTTCGCAGCCGTGAGCGCGAGAAGTCCTAGTACGTGTCTCGGGACGGCCGGTCTCGACATATTTTCGGAGATCGTATGTCACAGTCCAAGACCCTCAATCCATATACATGGCTAATTTTCTGACCGTCGCGTGTCTCGATCGATTTGTCGCGGGTGCAATAGTTCACAGAAAGAGCGGACTCAGGATTGCGAGATAGTCGTGTCGTGGTGAGACAGAAAGTGGCTAGGTAGGTACCTTCGAGGTAAATAGATGGCGGGGAACGAACAAAGGCAAGAAGCCGATCAATCGAGGACTACAGTGCTCTTCTGCAGCTGGACAAGGGCCTCGCACATGCGACCGCCCGATCATTCCGGTCCTCAGAGTAAACAAAGCTCGTCACGCAAGATACCCACCATGACCGGCACCAGCCACCGTTCGATACCCCGATACCAACGTCTAGGCCCTGCTCATGGTGACCAGTCGCCGACCAGCAGTGAAAAGGCATGCTTGGATAAATTGGCAGCCACAGCTCCTTCTCGCGACTGTGGCATCTTTTCGTTCCCTGAACAAAGTTTACCAACCAAGGTTGCTGCAGCAACCCTCCAAATCCGAACCCTTCTTTCGCTAGCTTATGCCCCTCCAACTCGGGCCAGCACTTGATTTTATTCTTCCGTCTCTGCCTTGACATGATCCTTGAATCGCGACAATCATGCTATAAAGCCAAGATTCGTAGGGAAAGGCTATATCAGAGTACGAGGATATCCACCCTTGTTCATGACGATAAGAACCAGGGTTCTGACGCTTGCTTGCAGTCGACCAGCCACCTCTCAGACGCGTCAGTGGTCATTGAATATCTCGAGTCTAGATCAGCGGTAAGCATCCCAATCTCTCGTCATTACTTCTCGCAACTGTAGGACCGAACTGTTACATAGCAGTCGGTTGCTATGTTTCGCCAAGTGGTGATAAACAATAGACGGTCACTCAACTACGAGGCAAACGAGCCGTTGTAGACATTTCTGGCACGCCGCAATCTTACAGCTGTAGCAACCACCGTTGAGATATCTAGAGATCACGAGCAACGAACGGTCAAGCAACATGTTGAGATGAGTTTGTCTTTGATTTTCTCCATCTGTGAAAAAGAGAGCAGTGCCTACCATTCAGCGATAGTGATGCTTTCTCATATCTAGCAATTTCCCTGCCACGATACAGCTCGTGTCCTCTGAATAACGCCCTTCTGGAGAAGCCAGAATGTGTACCAAATGCCGCCGCCAAAACTCCTTCCATGCAGGTTCATGCGCAGTCGTTTATGCGTAAATCAATAATCCCTCCCAGACGACGCCTCGCTACACATGTACATTCCCAGAAACTCAATTATACCTCTCCCGTGTTACTAATGCGCTTCTTGATCTGCTCGAATGAGGAGAAGAAGATCATGTTGATAAGTGCGGAGCGCATGACACTGACTCCAAGACCTGCACATCGTCAGTAGATGTCTCGGCGGAACCAATTCTCATCTCGTGTACCTCTGTAGGATCCAGGTTGGAAGAATTTGATGTTCGGACGCGTTACTTGCGCACGTCCTGTCTCCAGCTGGCGTTTCTGGAACTGTGTCTTTACGACATCGATAGGATAAATCTGCGCAATGATTAGCGATGAAGACATGTTTTTGAGACAGCGATAAACCTACCATCACCCAACTGACGATACCACAAGTCGCTCCAGCAAGGGCGACCGCTGCCGGTTCGGCGGGTTCGTTGCCTCGACCGTTCGAAAGAATCTGTTTCACGGTCTCGTAGGTACCGAAATATATAGCGGTACCGATAGTGTCGCGGACTGCAAGACAATTTTTTAGCCATCGCTCATGGGGACTGGAATACTGAGTATCTGAGACTTACCAAGATGTAGCCGATAGCCACAGTACAAGCCACGGATGCCGCGGTCTCGGATAAGTTGCTGAGCAGTCCGGAAGGCACCAGTGCGAAGATCGCTGATAGGTTGAGGCCGGTCTGAGGGATTCGCCTCTCTCTTCATCTTGCCAGCGAGTTGAGCATTGAGCTTGATGAGCTCGAAAGGACCTTCGTGCGGGTCAGCATACGGTCCATATCAACCTAGAAATGGACATACAAGAGATGAAAGTTATGGCGGCACCCGCAGTGGCTCCGGCACTACTAAAACAGGCGATGGTGGATAGAGTAGGGTACTGCCCTCTCTGATTCGCCAAATCAAGAGGTGATTGACCAGTCATCTGAGTCATGTAGCGATCAATGGCATGCTTGGAGCGTTGGTAGAGGCCGAATGAAATGGTGCGAACTAGGGTGACGCTGGCCATAGGAGTGCCCACACCTGCAAGTGTGGTGAGCAAATGGTAGTAATTTTTCAGTGAGCGCTATGCATACCTCTCCAGAAGCCACGGAGGCCTTCGACTTGATATGCATCTTTGACCGTTGCAAGGAAACGAGTATCGTAGCTATGTTCTGTCAGCAGTGGCGTAAGAGGAGTCATGACGCCTACTCACGATTGCATGCGTGTTTTAGCAAAGTCGAGCGGGAACTGCACCGATGTGTCAGCTTTGATGTGAAATCAGAGGCAGACTATGCGACACAACATACCGCTACAAAGGTCGAGAGCACACTCGACGACATGGAAGCCAACTCTGTTTTGTACTTTCTCGCCCACCTCTTGACATCATCACTAACTTCGTACTCCAGGACTCCGAATCTGGGTGGTTGTGTGGGCCGTTGTTGCTCATTGTGTGACTTGTCTGGATCAGAGTTGGGATCTCTCATGCTGATGGTGCGCGATCCGAGTGGTTCGTGGGAGAAATGTTGCTGAAGACAAGAGAGTCTTTCAGTTCACGCGCTGTTAAACTAGCGGCGAGCTTCGCTCCATTGGCTCTCGGCAGAATCGACGACCGAATAAGGCAGCGAGGTATGGGTGACTCGACGTGCGTCCAAGGCTTCACGGGTCGCCAGTAGTTCGAGGGATATGCTCCGTTTGCTCGTGAGCGATTTTAGATATGCGGGGACCAGGCGCGGGTCGAATTATGAATGACGATTCTGGCGGGCACGCCGTCGCCTGTCGAGGTTGGATCTTTGGTACGACTATTCGGCAGGGAGCAAGTTGAATGATGTTTCGACAAATTCAGCCACGGCGGCGTGGACAGAGGAGCTGCGTTGAGGACGACTTTTGTAACGAGCAGCGATGAGCAGCGATGAGCAGCATGAAAGTCACTCTTACTGCACTGACGTTTGATTGGCCGCTACAATCACTTCCCCGCGCCGCACCTTCTCCCAAGCCACCCGCTTAGACTTACATCGATATACCTTTTTGCTGTAGACATCACGCGGCTACTATTTCCTGACAGTGGTCGACATGTGAAGACGCGTGATATTCTGCTCCTCATTGTCATTCATGCCAATTCCTGAATCATATATACTACGTTTCTGCATAATCCCCGAACTTCTGAGAGAGCTCGCTTATGTTGCTTGGTCGGAATATTCGAGTACAAAGCGACCCTTCCCCGTCACATGCATGATGCTGGCAGATCAAAGAAAAATCATCCCGGCTCCTGACAATGTAGCCAAGCTCAGAAGCACCCATCCGCACCTTTTTGCATAGGATGCTTCGCTAGGCGCTCCCTTGCCAATGTTGCTCTCCCCACTAGTCATAGCTGTGCAACTGGCTCCACATCCATAGCCAGACGGGCAGCATCCTCCACCAACACTGGCTGCGCAACTAAACCAGCCATTAGCACAGTTGCCGGTCAGGACTGCAGAGCTCGCACCGCTAGGTGCTATCACTGTCAGTCCAGAATTGGTGATGACAGCCGTGCTTGCAGATGTAGGACAACTCGTCGTGTCACAATTCCTTCCAACTTGACAACATCCACCGAGATAGTATGCACTGCACATATAGAATCCAGTGGGACAGCCAGAGTAGATGATGGTGCTCGATGTCGAAGTGGGAGTACGTGACTCGATGCTTGACAACGACATCGGAATTGAGGCTGAGACCGATCCAGACCCACTTGTTGGCAAGACTGGTGGAGCTGCAGTAGATAAAGGTGGACATGTTAGTGAACCACAGGCTCGATCAGTGTGACAGCAACCACCTCCAAGGCTAGCTGGGCATGTTCGGAAACCAGAGCTGCAAGTCAACGGTCCCTGACCGGAAGATGATGGACTGATCGGTGTCGAGGGCACTGATGATGTTGTCGGTTCGCTTGAAGCAGGGAGTATTGTCGTCGTTAGGACAACTGTCGTCGTCTCGGTAGTTCCAGATGTCGCTAACACCAGCGTGGTGGTAATGGTCCGGACTGAAGCTATCTGGGAGGTAGAACTTGCTGGGATGATGAAAGTTTGAGTGGTAGTGCTTTCAGACAATGTTGACCATGAAGCTCCGGTGGTCACAGTGACTACTGGCAGTGTAGTAGTGGTTGTAGCTGTTGATGCATACACGCCTAGACATCGCGTTAGTTAGTTCTTGTTGAATCATCGTTTCGACATTCAGCTCACATCCAGAACCTTGGCACGCATAACCGGGTATGCAGCAACCGCCATTGTCGTTTTCACAAGTCATGTATCCAGCAGCAGTATCGCAAGAGCCAATCTTGCCTCCACAACTCGCACCATTTGGACAGCAGCCTATCGTTGCACCGTCACTCTCCGGAAGAGACATGCACGTTTCATCGGTAGCACAACAGCTGTTGGGGTACCCAATTGAGTCGCAGCTGTTGGTGCCAATTGGGCATTGATACGTCCGGTCGTGTAAGCTGCGGCCAAAGAATCTGTGAGGAAAAACAGACTGTTGTGAATCTGCATGTAAGAGTAGCGGTGGCAGCAATTCCTCAACGGTGGACATATTTGCAAACAGTATTGCAGGACTGATCGAGCGTCGGAGCTGCGCAGGCTTATCTCTATCCATGTCGAGGGGACCGAACTGCCAGTAATCCAGAAAGAACTTCTCGCCTTGGTCTCCGCTCATTTTTCTCACGCCAAACGGAGAAACATCATTGAGCCGCTGCTGTATCTCGAAATTTCGCCTGATGTGGTGTTCATGCTCAGGATAATACTTTTCACCTGGCGGTAAGTTGTAGGGCCAGTCTTGACTGTAGGTAGGAGTCGCGAAGATGATAGCAATCAAGGTAACAGGCAAAGCAAACAGTCCGGTCGCTGACGCACGCATCATTCTTGAAGCGTCGTAAAAGCAAAGGTGGGGACACGCTGGGAAAGAGATGACAACAATGTCAAGTATAGAAGATATCAGCTAACGTTGTGAGTGCTGGCTTGGTCATGATGCAGGTCTCGCAATATGAGATAGAAGGCAAAATAGATTGCCATCATAGTAGTACTTAGCGTTGCCTAGCTACAGTGCAGCAAGTAGGATGATGGCGCATCTTGAGCGACGAGTGAGAAGTCACAGAAATCTGGAGATGGACAGGCCGACGCGATCTTGTTACTTGCTTGATGTGGCTAGAGAAAGTGGCTGAAAGCGAAAGCTTGGCGTAGACGAAAATGTCGACGAGCTCGCTTGTGCGCACGGATATCTCCGCTTGGGACACAGAATTCGACGCCGTCAGCCAGCTTCTTTTGAATCTCTCGTCCGCGACCTGTGATATCGACATCAACCGACATCGACAACCGGTACGTTCATATTCCACATCCTCTCCAAGAGCCCTGTCAGGAGCACTACCGCCAGCCTCCTTTTCGCCGCATCGCCAACACCTCGCATCGACCCGCGCGCGCCGCCGCCTCCTCAATACTTCAAGCCTTCTCGAAACCATCAACTAACACCTTTCGCCTGCAGCAATTATGGGTAAAGGAAAGCCAAGAGGTCTCAACGCCGCCCGCAAGCTCCAGAACACCCGCCGTGAGGGTCGTTGGGCCGATCTCAACTACAAGAAGCGTCTTCTCGGTACCGCCTACAAGTCCTCTCCCTTCGGTGGTTCGTCGCACGCCAAGGGTATCGTCCTCGAGAAGGTCGGTGTCGAGGCCAAGCAGCCCAACTCGGCCATTCGCAAGTGTGTCCGTGTCCAGCTCATCAAGAACGGCAAGAAGGTCACCGCTTTCGGTACGTAAAAAGACGCAGAGCCCGTGGGGCGCGCATCACAAAAGACGACCAGGACAATTCTAACAACTCACCCAACAGTCCCCAACGATGGTTGTTTGAACTTCGTTGACGAGAACGACGAGGTCCTCCTCGCCGGTTTCGGTCGTAAGGGCAAGGCCAAGGGTGATATTCCCGGTGTCCGCTTCAAGGTCGTCAAGGTCTCCGGTGTCGGTCTCTCCGCTCTGTGGAAGGAGAAGAAGGAGAAGCCCAGATCGTAAACAACTCGTCTCTGCGTTGTACGACTCTTACGCTTTCTTCTCATCGCGGGCGCGGAAACAAGCAACAACAAAAGATTCTCTTTTCACATCACCTGGTGTCAACATCTATCATGCTTGCGGGTTGAATCGGCTGGCGAAAATGGGACTTTGCGAACAAAAATGAAAAACAGTTTCCAAAAACACCCAAAACAACTTTCGTCCGTCTTGCTTCTGCCCGCTGCACGGAGCAATCTTCTTTCCGCCCCTGCTCTCTGCTTTCTCTGTTTTTGGCATCAGATCTTTAACCCAGCGTCTTGTGACATAGCTTACGGAATGCACTTGTCCAGCTCTGGCTGATGAACGAAAGATACCCGCATTCTCTCTACTGTCCACACCTGCCACTTCTTGATTGACCATCAATGTGCAATTCTTCTGACTGACAACAGGCTAACACAGGTTCAAGCTATCCCCTCTTCTCTCTCCTTCTCTTGTTTCTAGTCTTTCTCCCTGGTTATCCTCCTTCTTTCTATCATTTCACTTTGCCACACTCTGGACTTCGCCCATCTCCCTGTGGCCTTGTCCAATTTTAAGTGCAAAGAAGATCATCTCTTCTGTCCTACTACTCACCGGAATGTCTCCTCTTCGGAGCGTGGGCATATCGGTCCATGTTTAAGGTCAACATCTTCTCTAGCTGTCCGTATCGCTTCAATGCAAACATATCACATCAACAACCAAATCCTTCGTCCCAGGTTTCTTACTTCGTCCTCGCGCTTGAATACTGTCTTGCTCAGACTTGAAGCCTTGATCATTGCACGGAATCGGATGATGTCATACTATAGCAACAACAATTATCTAGATATCTTACAAACTGATCTATTTCCAGAGCACATCTACTTTGCCTCCTTCTTCCTATCCTTTAATCCCTCAACACCTTGTCCCCACGCACCAGCCTTCTTTCCCCACTTCATCGTGCCCCAAATATGCGTCCATGAGAACTTTGGCGGCGGCTCCTCACTCCTCCTAAAAGGACTAGCTCCATGTCTAAACATGACTTCATCCTGCACCTCATCCACCCCTCTCGATGCACCCATTCTCGCATCCCGCCCTCCTTCTGTAAACACCCCAGATGTTTGAGCAGGAGATGGCAGAGGTTGAGAAACTTCCCATGAGCGAATGGAGGACGGGAGGGGTTTATGCCATCCTTCCTCCACTCTGGCCCACCATTTCTTACCACACATTTCCCAAAGACGGGATTGTGCTCGGCGGTAGGCGAAGCGTTCGTCTTCTCCGGTAAAGGAGCGGGTGTTGCTGAAATCAGGACCGGAGTTTCCTTGTCGTAGGCCTCGCATTCTCATATCGTCGTCTGGGTCGATGGGGCCACGCTCGTTTTGCTCCGAGAGTCTGCGGATGCGGTTTGGAGGGTCGTCTTCGAGGCTGTCTGCTGCTAGCATGCCTTGAAGGCGCGAGTGTGTGTAGTCGGGTTCTGAATAGTCGGGGTTGCTGGAGGATATGTTGGGGCGGAAGGGTGCGGTGGCGTCTTGATAGGCTTCGGCAAAGGTTTCGGCGTATACGGCATCTTGGGTTACTCCTTCGGCGGTGCTCTTCTCGGGGAAGAAGAGGTCGTCGGGGCCGGCGGAGGCGGTGATGAGGAGCTTACAGCGGGCTTCGTAGAGAGCATCGAGGAGAGTTATGAAGCGACGGGCTTCGTTCTTTTGGAGCAGCGAGAGAATTGGTACGTCGTTTAGGATTATGGTGTGATAGGTTGAGGCGAGGGTGATGTAGTCGGCGGGTCCGAGGGCAGAGGCGCAGAGTTCGGCAAAGGTCCAGGAGGAGATGCCATTCCAGCTTCGAGGTACGGGGACTGTGCGGCCATAGACACGCATGGTCGCAGGAGTCCATTCAATCTTGGAGGCTTCCGCGCCCAGTAGTGTCTGTTCGGCATCCAAGACTTGGATAGCAAAAGCTGCTTGCTCCTCCTTTGGAGCTGTGGATCCGGGATTGATCAGGAAGTATGTAGGTGCTTTTACGGCATCGGCCGGTGTTTCTGAAGTATCCTTGCCGATTTCTTCTGTAGTATCAGAGACCGCCGTCTCACTTTCGAAAGCTTCCATATCCGTGACATCGACAAAGCGATCTTCTTCGGCGATTGGAGGTGGTGCTTGAGAGTCGGCTTCGTATCTTCTGTAGTCCTTACCGCTGCTCATCTCCCAGACTTCACAACGGGCTTTGAGTACCTCGAGGAAGCCAGCGAATTCACCCTGTCCAGCAAACATGTTCTCGCTCCTACCCTTGGTCGCTCGTCCTATCCCTAGCTTCTGTGTTATGCTCTGCAATCGTGAAGGTGGTGAAAAAGCCATGCCGGCTGCTTTGTGTAGTTCTTCAGGCATGCGATTACTCGTTGCTATCAGCACACCACCTAGTTGGAAAAAAGAGGTCATCAGATTGGTCATGATCTTAGACGCCGCTCTATCCGGTAGTTGAAATTCGTCGAGGAAGAGTATTGGCGAGTTGTTGATCATGTCACGAGCAAGCCAGAGCAATGAATGTTCTTCCACGTCTGCACCAGCAGTATGTGGTAGCCTTGATAGACGGTTCCTCCTTAATTGCTCAAGTTTTGCAAAAGTATCCAGCATAAAGGTATTGAAGTGCCAGCGAGCCTTCTTCCGGTTTGGTAGACAGTCGGCGAATAGATCGATGAGCATACTCTTGCCTGTGCCTACTTCGCCATGCAGCATGAGGCCGCGAGGTGAATCCAGATTCATTGCGGCTTCGTGACTGGTGAGGACTTTGGTCAAAGCTACACTGTCCCGCTTCTCTCTTTGAGCGAGAATGGTCTGCCATACTCCTCGTTTTGAACCATCAGCATCTAAGTTGGTATTTACTGAAGGACCCACAGCGCGAGTTATCTGATCGAGTCTGTGCTTGTACTCGACTGTTGGTTCATAGTCTTTTAATCGGTCATATAGCTTTTGTAGATGTATTGCTACGAGATGTTGGTATGTGATCTTGCGCAGATGATATAAGATGACTTACCTAGTCTGTGCTGGGCAGGATCCTGAGTTATGCGATTGGTCACGACCAAAGCGCGGTACAGGACGAGCGGATTGGTGATGGCAACACCAGTATTGGGGATTGAAGACAACGACATTACAACAAATGCAGGACAGAAAAAAAAGGGGCTCCACCCGCGACTGACGAGATGTCACAATTGAAAGAAGACAAGGAGTTGTCGTCTCATGTTGCACGATCTCGAAAGTGAATCGAAGCGAGAGACGATCGACGTCACGGTCAAGCGTGGAGAAGACGGCGTCGCGCGAGCATCGGCAGAGCCTCAATCTCGTCCACAGCATCGACATGTCCACGTCGCAGATGGACTAGAGACGACCATGGAAAAGGAGCAGTTCACGCCGGCGCGACTGTCCTTCTTCTCCATCTACAGCCCGCCGCTGGGACCGACGGACGAGACGTTTGGCGATCAAGTGGTATTCTACTATTCGCGGTCAGCGCAGGAAGCGCGTGCAAAGGGCAAAGCAACAGCAGACGAAGACCGACTGTCGGAGAATGAAAAGCTGCTACAGATCGGCCTTGCCCAAGGCATGGCAGGCTTCGCCAGGTACAGCCAACTGCCACTCGACCGAGAGGTTTGCATGTTAAATATGGTCAAGGAACTTTTCCGATGGGGAGCCCATTGAAGCCGTCGAGACCGAGAAGTCGCGTATCTTGATGCACGAACTGGAAAAGGACTGGTGGGTGCTGGCCGTATGTCTGATCCCAACCCTGACCGTCAACTCGTCCATAACTCACGTGTACCCTGCAGTCCATCGATCTCACTCGTCTCCCGTCGTCCAACAAAGAGCACGAGTACGAATACTCGTCACGCGAAGTCAGCCCGGCACCGCTGCTCCTACAACAGATCCTGACAGCCTTCCGTGTCTTCACCCTCCACCATGGCCCGTCACTCAGCGACCTCTATGTCAGACTTACGAAAGACAAGTTCTCTGCTACCCTCGATCGCTTCTGGACTCGCTTCTGTCGCAACTGGGAGGTTCTACTACACGGCAACCCTGCTGTCGACATCTTCGGAGGCCTGAAACTCGCATCAGGTGGTGAATTGGGCTATGGCGTTGGCGAGGAAGATTGGGGCAGTGGAGACCGAGAAGTGCTGGAAGACCTGGTACACCGCACCGAAGGTCTTGTCGACCTGCTGGTCCACCGTTTTGGTGAAGCCGCCCCACAAGAATCTGACCACAACAACGACCAATACACTCAGGACACTCTGGAAGACTCGAGGAAAGGGCTCCCATGGCTGGGCTGCGGTCATGAGCCCCAGGCTCAAGACGGTCTTGTTTTCAGCGGTGTCGGTGCCATCACTCGTCCTTCGATTCGCGACATCTCCACATGGGTCCGTGATATCTACGCCTATGGCGAGCACGCTTATGGTGTAAAGGACAACCCACATCGCCAACGTCGTAAGAGACGTAGGCGCCAACCCGCGGGCAGTCCAGATGTCGAACTTGAGACCCCTCCCGCTACCGAAGAGGATCTCAAGAAAAAAGCTACCCATACCTTGAAGGATATCAAGCTCCCTCACGACCCTCGCCCACAGATGCATGACAGAGTAGCTTCTCAAGATCATGCGACGGGTGATCAAGGCACTCAAGTCGCTTCGCATCCTGGTATCCCACCTCCTATAGTGAGCGCTGTTGAAGCCTCGCTTGACCGAGCAAGTGCTTCGGCCGACGCTCATGCTTCTGACCAGCCACCGATGCCCTCTAAACAATCGTCAGGCTGGGGACTTGGAAGCTCTGACAAATGGGTCAAATATCTCACATTCGGTCTAGCATCTGGAGGCAAGCGCGCAGAGTCACCAAAGCGACAACGACCAGAATGCCCGCGTCGAACCTCCACATCTAGCCCAAAGACTGTCAAGGGTGTTCCATTTCCCAAATCGAAAGACGACAAGGACGAAGCCCCTATGCAGCATCTCGACCCCAGTCCGGACGGCTCCCAAGCAATGGCTGCCGTCCAGCGTCAACGCCGACAAGAAAACATAGGTCACTTTCTCATCGGCTATCGCGGGGACCTTGAACGCGAACCAGCAGAAGACGACGACAGCGATACCACTATCGGCGGTTCCGAGACTCCCGAGGCCGAAACCAACCTCTTACGTACCATCAGGGTCGAACTGGCCGATAGGGAAACCCAAGACGAGGACCTAGATTCGCGCGACAGTTTCGTGAACAACGACACCTCATCACGATTGCGCGTATTGGTCTACGTGCATCGACCATTCATCCACGTCTTTCTTTTTGAGCAAAGGACACCTTCCCTCAGTATCATGGCATTTTACCGCGAACTGCACAAACACCTACGCCCCTTGCACAAAAGCCTTCTCAACAGCACATCTGCGCAAAATGTTGCAGACAGGATAGCAGCAGCACACACCTCGCCCCCCGAACCCAACTCTGTAAACCCACAAGCAGCGCCTTTCGCTCCACCCCGCAACAGCCCTGTCTTCGACCTCGTCTACGACCCCGTAAATCTCAGCTGCCACACTTCCCTCCCCAACATTCCCGAACCCGGACAAGTAATTCCGATCGGAGGCAGTGTAAGCACAGCCAGTAGTGGCAAAGATGGACCACCCCAATGGACTCGCTTAGAAGCCCTAAACGTCCACTCCCATATCCTCTTCACCCTGCACCATTCGGCCAGAAACGCCCAAGAAACCGAACGTACCTCCAAGACCTCCCGACATTGGTGGGTCGTATGGCTACGCATCCCCCAACCCGGCGAGGAAGACGGAAAACACCCTCGTCCTGAACACTGTCGTACCGCGTTCTTGGTAAGGAAAGCTAGGGATCACGTTGTGGAGAGGAAGGGTCTGGGAGGTGGTGCAAAGGGTATGGCTAGTAGGGTTAGTAGTGGCATGTATAATCTCGTTGGTGCGAGGGGAGGTGGTAGTGTGGAGCAGACAGAGGAGAACTCGGGTAATGGATGGGGTAGTGCGGCTGCTTTGGCTGGGGGTATTGGGATTGATGCGAGGAAGTATGTGGAGAATTTGCTGAGTTTGAATCGCTAAGGATGATATACTGGCCAGCATTAGTACACGAAACTGAAATCTCTTCTTGCCAATTGATGCCTTTATCTGTTGCTTCTCGGGCTTTTCAAGCCGTGATTAGAGTGGCAGAGCTGCTGTTTAGTCTTTTCTTCTATTGCTCTCGACGATATCTTGGAATTTCTCTCAAGAAGCAAAAAAAGAAAAAAGAAATAAAAAGCGTGGCTTTCTGGCTGGGGGTAGAACCCTGACACTAGATATATCGCCCATTCACACCACCTTAACAGCGGTCATCCGACCTCAATACCATATGATTGTCTCTCTATAGTAGTCACATACATACACCCGTTAGCTGTGTAGTCATATATCGCATGATATGTTCAATATACCACATCTAAACTCGTCCTCGAATGTTTTCCAAAGCTTCAACTACAAACTGTCGCACCACCCACACATTCCCATTAACCAGTTGACTAATTCCTCCAACATCCATACTACCCATCGACTGAGTATTCTCTACTCAATCACATGTGAGTCACAAAAGAAGTCATTTTTCCATATATATATGTGTCTAATTTCGTGCAGTAAACTCTATAATAGAAAAGAGAGAAATCTCATAAAAGCAGATCAGCCTGGGCAAAAGTCTCGAAAAAGGTCACGCAACCTTTGAATCAAAGTGATAGACGTACAGTAGGACGAAAAACGAAACTGGGGGTTTCTTTAAATTAGGTGCCTGCTACTCATTATATGCTTGTTTGCTGTTGCTGTTCTGCTTCTGCTTCTGCTTCTGCTTCTGCCTCATCTCACAGTCTGCTTATACTTCAGCAGTATCTGTGTTTTTTCGGCGTAAAATATAATATGCCACAAAAACAAACCAATTGTCTAACCCAAAACACCTGAAAAAGGGACAAAGCGTTCATCAAACAAAACAAAAAACAACTGAAACCGAAATAAGAATGAGTATCAAAAAAAATGTTCCCAACCAAGAACACACATCTCATCTATAACTACGCGTTTCCAGGCTTCTCATCAGTATCAATATGCCACACGATGTAATTCGGCAACCCATAAACCCCGTATCCAGCTCTCTTTGCCATCTTGGCAAATCCTTCCGTCTCTGCTTGGTTTTCAAACGAGTACGAAGGAAAGTTGATGCCGCTGCGGTGGACGTCGGCTTTGACGAGGATGTTCACGCCGCCAATGCCGTCCAGTGGGATCTCGACGTCCTTGTCTTCGCGCCAGTCGCCCATTTTTGCCATATAGGTGCGCCCGGTGTCGTATTCTTTGTAACCTGCGAGGAGAGCATGTTAGTTGATGGATGTGGGAATAGGGGAGAGGACTGCGTACCTTCGGCCAGCACGGTGTCTTTGTCGAGGGTAGCGGCTAGCTTGAGGGCTTTTTCGGATTCTTGCCACGAGTTGTAGTCGAAGCGACCTTCAATGTCGCGACCATTCTCGTAACGGTGGAACCAGACGTCTACAATCGTCGTTAGTAAACTTATATCGGCTCAAGCTCAAGAGAGCCAACGTACTGGGAACAAGGACATCGCGGTCATGTGCGATAAAGTCCTCGATAATCTTAGAAGGACTGTCCTTGATGTCGACGTCGCGCCAGTAGACCCAGCTGTGCTCAGGCTTCATGGCAGCACTAAGAAGGTAGTTTCTGGCCTTGCCCATGGCCTTTCTGCGAGGGCCCTGAGCAGCGAAACCGTGTCTGTCCTCGACACTCTGGCTCAAGTGAACACCGAAATCTTTCTGAACAATGGTAGCACTGCGGAAGGGAATCGAGTCGGGGCGAGATTGAATGCGCTCGAGTTCCTTGGAGAGGACGGCAAGCGTGTCGTCGGTGCTGTCGCCAACGAGGAAAGCGAGATCGATCAGCTCGTGGGGGTAGGTCATCTGAGAGATGAGATCAAAGTAGTCGTTGATGTAGGGAGCGGCATCTCGCAGGGGGGTGAGGAGAAGCACGCGCTCCTTGTTGTCAATGGCTTGTCTAGTGCTCTTTATAGGGTTGAGGTCGACACTGGTGATGGTGGTGTGGTTGACTTCGACGGGAGCGTGGTGGTTGAAGATGACGGGAGTTTGCAGGCTGCCTGTCCAGAGCATCTGCTCATTGGGTGTCATTTGCATGGGCGACTTTGCAGGACCGAAGCAGTAGAACCTGGCGGGTCAGCATGGTACAATGGTACAATGGGTAACCAGACGGAGACGGTCGAGGCAGTCTGTCGCAATCCGCGCCGACGGATGGAAAAGAGCTTACTTTTGCAGGTCTTCTGCCGTGCCTGTGACACCCCTCCATAGCAAGACGACAAGGCCAACTATGGCGACGACCAGCAGGAAGCGGGTGCGCGTGAGAAAAGTCCATACGGCTCTGGTTGGGGGCAGCCTGGCCTTTGCCGCCTTCCATGATACGCCGCTCTTGGGCATCAGCATGGCGATATGCAACTATGACCACGTGAAACCAGGCGGCCCGGAAGCAATCGTTCGTCGCGGGAAACTCGAAATGACAGCAACCTCCTCGGCGCTGGCTGGCGCTTCGTTCTGATTCCGGAGAGCGTTGGTTGGGAGTCCACTGCTCAATACGACAGATGTCTGCTTGGCTTGCCAAGACTCGGGGTTTGTTTCGTGGGAGGGGACGATTGTTGTTGCTCTTTTTGCAAAGCTCTTTCCTGCTGTATTCAAGGGAAATGCGAGTTTGAGGGCGCGGTTTCTGTTGCGACGGCTGGCCTCTCGTCTCTGCCACACAGTCGTGCTTTCCCCATCGGGAAATGATTTGCTACCAACCCCAGCATCCTGAAAGCCACCTAATTATTGTGAACTTCTCCAGTCCGTGAGCCCCTGAGTCAGACAAGTACATAAGCCAGACACGTACATCTCACCTGCTTTCTGATGGCACTCTGGAGACATGTTATTGCTTTGATATACTGTTCATTAATTAGAATACAATATATGCTGTAGAGCTGCTAAATATGCTGCCGGAACAGTTCTCGCCTCTCATTCTCTTCGTAGATTAAAACAACTTTTGAAACGCTGCATGACCGTCCATAACAAAACAAAGGGTATTCGTCAAAAATCATAAATCCATCCCTCGAAACAATGTGCCGTCCTTCTCACTCACATCCTGGCCCGAGCCTCTCCAGGCTTGGGAAACGCCTGTTGCAAGAATGCCTTGCCGAGAGGATTGGCCAGGGGAAGCAGCCTCTGCCTGACAATGCCGTTGAGCTGCTCCTCGCTGTGAATGTGTTTCAGACCTAGCGGGTCTCCTGCCTCTGCAATGACCTCAATTCTCGCCGCCTGTTGCTTGAACTCATAGGTCTTGTCGTCGTCAAGCGTGCTTCTCAACACCTCTGCCGGCTGGACATCGTCTGGCTCGAACAAGTCAAGGAGGGCACCTAGCTGACGCATACCCTCTGGTCCGAACAGCTTCTGCATCACAATGGTGTTGAGCGCATTGTACTGGGTGTCGGCTTGAAGAAGCTCCTTTTCCTCGTACAGCATGCCGCTACTCCTGGCGTTGACCTTTGTCTGAAGCTTCTTACCTCTCCAGCCAATGCCATTGACCAGAAGACGCTGAAGCTTCATCTTGGAGTCTCCCTTCTCAGCTCGTAGATGTGTCTGGGCTAAGTTGTGCCTGTTGTTACCATCGCTGCTGCCAGTCTGAATCTTGACCCGTTCGTTCTCACGTGTTGCGCGGGCGTGATCGAAACGTGGGAAGATTTGAGTCTTACCGGCATCAGCCGGAACAGCGCCGCTGATAAGAGGAACCTGAGTACCATCTCTGAAAGCGCGCTGGATCTCATCGAGGCGTTGGTTGTTAGCCTGGTCCTGCGCCTCGGCTTTCAGAGTCCAGCCCTGTCGCTTCGTACATTTGCTCCTCTTCTCTACCATACGGGGCGGACTTTGTCTCTTGGCAGCTTTGTTGCTTGGTAGAGTAGCTTTGCGTATTGCTGGTGAGATGGACGCCGAGGGCGTAGGCGAAGCTATTGATTCGGGAGGCGAGACATACATGGACTCAGTCTTGATCAGAGGGACCGGAATATAGTCAAATCCGATCGAGGGAGCACGCGTGTACTGCAGAGTTGACCGATCGGCAGTCTCAGCAAGATGCTTGAATGAGGGCAGAGTTACAGTCATGGGAGCAGGACTCTGCCATGGTGTGGAGGTAGGTCTTGCAGGCAGCTGATCTTGACGGTGAGGTCTGAGAGTAGTACTGGCCGTTGGGCGTGCTTGAGACAGGCTCATATGCTGTCGAGCTTGCACATCACGGGCCATGAAATGGTCGTTGACCTGCCCAGCGCGATCGGTTGCTCTGCGCCTGACATTTGTGTGGTTGTGTCTATAATACATTAGCTCTGTTTGGCAAGCGTCGTCCGAGTCAAATACCCACAGTTGCACGACCATGCTGATGACTTCCGTGGGAGAGATGTTCTTAGGGGTTCCAAGATCAAGATAGTGGTGGAGAGGGCTCTTGTGTGATGTGTATATGATAGGTACGATACTTGACACTGGCTCTTGCCGATTCGATAGGAAGAACTTCCGAACCAACAAAGCACAAGTCAAAGAAAAAGCCCAACCCGAACAGAACAAGAACGATAAATGATCGACAAAAGTACCAAGCCGATGGACGCACTGCCGTTGTGGATTGAGATAGTGAGGGAATGAAGATGAAGGGAAGGTTTTCGCCGACCTGATATACTCACAGCATGCCAGGACATAGTCAGTATCGCATCTGTGATCATGACTGACAATGTCTCCGTTACACAACGCAGCACTAGTGCTAGTACGCATTGGTTGCCGCTCAGGGCAGTTACAGGTTGTGTCCAACAGGAGTGAATTATTGGTGCGAGCGACAGACGCTTGAGCCTCCTCTGCAGGGACATGGTTCGCAAACCTGGTCAGCTCTTGTCCAGATCTTCTTCCAGTCACGCAACCGCTCATAACTTTCTACTTTGGGGCGTGCAAGCATGCGTCATAATCCTTCACCGCTGCTTTTTGGGCAATCTACTCTCATTCACATACGTATAGGCTCTGCAGAAAAAGACATGAAGATCGATGTGAGGCGCCTTTGTGCATGTCAGTCCGAATGCAAAGTGTCAAGGGGTATGTCGTGTTGAAAGCTGTGACTAGTATCGGAAGAAATAACCGGCATACGGCGGTAGATATAGCGGGTCCGAAGCGATGCCATGAGCAGAAGAGCCTCTGTGATTCGTCTGACTTGCGCGGCACAGCCGACGGATTCAAGAACGCTGACCGGGCACGAGCGGCTGCCAGGGAAAAATGATATATCAGAGACCCGAAGGATCGAAGAAGCCTGAGGTAGGCGATTAGTTGGTGGCTTGCAAAATAAACGAGCGCCATCCCGAGATGTCTGACCAGATCCATTCGATTTCGTGCCGTACAACTTCGCTTGGCAGTTGATGTGAAGGTCCGGCATCCAGGTTCTGAGTCCCTTGCTGGCGCGGAGCGGATCCGAAAGCCGCTACTGTTGATGCTGAGTGGAGAGTTCTGCGCCGCATCGGAAAAACTACCGTGACTTATTGACAGATTGTAGACGTCTGCAACTGTATGCACATGCGATTTATCCCTTGTCTGGCAGGTGTCATATTAGGCAGAAAGTGTATACCGCTCTTTCGAAGGCCGTCATGATGTCTGATGGGTAGCTGCTTACAATTTCAGTCTGCCATGCGAACGGCAGGCGGAAACGCGCATCAGAGTTAGGACGTCGTACAACGGGAGCGTGCATCTTCTAGAGCACCCCATGAGCATGATTCGAGGCATGATTCGAGCGGATGAAGGAATAGTGCCCACAGAGCGCTCCATGTTGGTAGAGATAGAGGCAAGAAAGAGGTTGAGATGAGTCAGGAGATTTGCAGCAGCTGCCTGACCGAATTTTGGGGACTTGATTAAATGAGTCGTGTTCTGAGAGGACAATGACCACAACTCTGATCCCCCGATGTAAGATGCTTACGCTTTGGGGCATTCAGATTTGGCTGCTCCAGTCGTGGACGGGCATTGATCAGTTGATGCGCGGGAAACCCAACTGCCGGGAGTCTTTAATTGGTCTGTGAGAGCGGCTGTTGAATGATGGGCATCAAGTTGGCTGTTGTGCAATGTCTACTGACTCTTTACAATCGGCTCTTGCAGTCCGGTTGCCCCGATTGGTTGGCAGCCGCTGCCTTGCAGAGAGGCGTCCCGCGTACTCCACTGTAATAGACAAGCTCATGCGCAAAGTGCTGAAAGAGTGACACAAAGTCTTGAAGAGCAGGCGCGATGGTAGTGCCAGAACAGTGGTCGTGCAAAAAGTTGAAGACTGATGAAACGGGTTCCGCGCGGTACGCCATCTCATACATGCTGTTGTGAGTGAGATGAAGGATCGTCCGCTGCTTTTGCTATATCGAGACAGCGCGATCACAGCAGGACGCCGACCTCATGTCAAAGGTCGCCGGCTATGTGCAGAGGTCATGGCATCGGATCGCCAAGATCCAAGGTTGTGTGCAAGTTGAGTTGGCTCTGGAAACATGATTTGTTCCTTCTTCATGATACGGCGTGATGTCTAGAGAAGCTCAAGTGTGGTTCGCCCTGTGTCAAAGTCAAGGTTCCTCGCATGAGACATTTTCGGTTGATCATGCATTGAGCGTTTCAAATCTAGACATCAGCCAATCAGGAGGCAGCACGCGAGTTTGCCAGAAATATGGTAAACAACCAAATTGTTTGAAGTATGAACAAGAAGAATCTCATACGATAAGAGTTATTACAATAAACCCCATCCGCCTAACTCGTTAGAAGCCATTAGAAGAAGAAAGGAAATAAACTTTGTGAGTAAAAGGACCATTCGATGCACGCTATCCTGTATTTTAAAAGAATGCTTTCGCTCAAGTCAAACCCGGAGCCGGTATGTGGGTAGAAAAAACCTTCGGGCATTGAAATAGATTGAGAATGTCCCGTCGATTAGTCTACGCAAGACAAAGAAAACAGAATTGAACGCCATGCAATTTGATCAACACCAAGTCAATAATGACCCGTTTAAAGAAGACCGAACATGGCAGCAACGACACCCATGACACCAGCGGCGGCAGTGGGAATGTACATTGCGTTGGCAGCACCGGTGTTGGTAGACTTGGAACCACTGCTGCCGCTGGCAGAGCTGGGGTTCGAGCCGACACCGGAAGGTTTGGAGACAGTGCCGTTGCAGACGTACTTGCCACGGATCTCGCCACCAGACTTCAGCTTGGAGAAGGCATCGCAGCCACCGAGGGTGCTGGAAGACTGGATGTTGAAAGCACCATCGACCTCCTTAAGAGCGGGCATGGTAACGCTAGAAGATATTAGTGCTGGTTCAGTGATTTGCAAGGAGCAAATGAAACTTACTTGGTGAAGTCGCCGTACAGGTCGAAAGCGCCGGTAATAACAGCGAGCTTGGGGAAGCCGTTGACCATCATGAGTTCGGTGTTGTTCTGGATGGAGAAACCACCACCAACCTTGGTGAGCGAGGGGAAGGAAACGTTGTTAAGGTTGGAGTTGGAGACGATGGTCAAGTCACCCTTGTTGGTACCGACGTTGGTAAGGTTGGCGCACTGCAGAGACTCGAACTCGTTGGAGTAGAAACCGAGGGAACCGTTAACGGTAACGAGAGAGTTAAGGGCAATGGTGGAGACGTTGCGGAAGGTCATGTTGTTGGCCCAGATCAAGTTGGGGAAGATGGCGGAAACGTTGGCACCGTTGGACTCGATTCTCAGCGAGGTGGTGATGTTACCGAGCTGCATGGAGATATCGTTCAGGTAGTTGTTGTTTGTGATGAAGACAGTGTCGACAACAGCAAGGTTGATACCATCAAGAGTCTGGAGCTGAGTGTTCTGGATGCTGAGGGTGTTGGCTTGCTCGACGCCGCTGGTGAAAGCGAGTTGCTGGAGACCAGCGAGGGCGTTCCACTCGATAGAATCGACCTGGGAGAGCTGGGGGAACGAGAGGGTCGAAAGAACCTGGAGCTCGGTGAGGGTGAAAGCACCGCCAATGACCTGGAGGCTGTCGGCCGAGATGGAAGGAATCAGGGAGTTGTTGGTTGCGGTAAGGTCACCCGTGATTCTTCTAACACCAGGGATCGAGACGGCCTCACCGAGACCGGTAGCAATGGCGATGGAACCGGAGAAGGTGGAGCAGCCAGAGAGGGCCGAGGCATCAGCGGCGGCGTTGATGGTAGTGGTACCAGAAACGCTGCAAGAGCTCTGGGCGTATGCGCCACCGATGGCAGCAAGTGCCGGGACGACGTACTTCATCGACATTGTGAGAGGGTATTAACTGAGAGGCCGCGCGTCAGTATTGATGATACAAAAATCGTTCGTGCAAGAGAGGGGTAAATGTGCGACAAACGATCTGGCCAGCTCCTGGGAATGAGAAGACCTCCAATGCGCAAGACAGATTGTGCGGACAAGCAAGATGTGTGCGGAAAAATCAGATGGATAATCTTGGACGTACCTTGAAAGTGTATAAACTGTTGCAGGTGAGAAATCGCTGGGATAAGTGTAGTGCAAGTGGAAAGGTCCAAGTGCAACAGTAATGGAGAGCGAGTGTGAGAAAGGTGAAGCGGCCTTTTGCGGTATAAAAACACTCGTAATAGAAACAACGAGAGGAAGGTGCGAAGGTGCTTGCGAAAAGAGAGGGCCGGGCAGGGGGTTGTTTTGAAAGATGTCCGCCCTGGGTTGAGCTTTAGCCAAGTCCTTAGTGCCCTCTTAGTGGCAAACATCGTTACGCGGCTATTTCCTGCGCAAACACCACCACCAAACATCAGGTTTCCCCAGGCTCTGGCCGCAAGAGACCGCCGCGGAATGGAAACTCTTCTCTTTCTTTAGCAACCAGCATGCGTGGCGATCGTGTCTTGGTCGCAACACTGCTCCACCTCACTCCGAGGACCCAAGCCTTCAACACAACTCTGATGTGAATATCTCGAAATGTTCTGCCTCCAGTCTCATCCACAACCCGTCATAAAAGTGGTTGGTCGATCTCTTGCTTTGGCTCCCTCGTTGACCAGGCGCTTTGACATATTTCGGTGCTCGCACTGTTTCGGCTGGATGTTATCCTGCAGCCACCGCAATCTCGCATCGTCCATTTGGTCAATTACATGTCCGTTATCAGCAACGATTTGATTGCTCAACTTGACCTCTCCAAATTGCTCTCGTACTTTCTCCCAATCTTGGTAGATACCTATTTCTTCTCGATCAGGAGGAGATTCTATCATTCTATCTCTCTCTTTCTCCGTCGTGGCCCAGAGCAACGGCCGGGATGCCCTTCCCGTCCCCAGTCAAACAGAATTTGCCCTAAACTGGACTTCGTGCTTGGTTGTGGTGGCGAGTTCACGAATGTGTGGAGCACACCAGCCATTCCCAGCTTGCTGTAAGATATTGTCCTCTCGACCAATCTTGCACGTCTTTTTCAGCAAGAAATGCTGACACTCAGCCTCAACCGCCAGACGTCGCGTCAAGGTTTCGGTAACACGAATTTGCATCGTAAGAGGTTGCTCGCTTTGCTATCATGCTTTCAACTCCTGGCGGGTCCCGCGATACCCGTTGTCAGAACCTTTGGAAACACGCATGATCGTCGTGAAAATGTGGCTGCACTTGCTGCTTCCTCGGTCGCTCGATCGAACCCTCCGACTTGGCACCTCTTTCCGGCCGTGTCGAGAAAAGATCAACCCCGGCTTCCGTGGCAGGTAACAGTACTGCATCCATACGAAAAGCCAAATAGCAACTGCCCGGTGTATTTGTCTGTTGGGAGTTATGTTTCAGAAGGTGCGAAAATATCTTCGTTGCCTCTTTGACATCGACAGAGATCAATTTGCGTTTGGCGGTGATCAACATGTTATCGCCGAGTTGATTGTCCGGCGTTTTCAGCAGATTCGGTGCATGAGTGCCTCTCGTGCAGAAACGTTAGCCGCTCATCGCAATTCATGTCGGAATATTGGATGGCCGATGTGCTCCAAAGTCCTTGCTTACGAGTAGAAGACGATCTTGCGACTTCACGTTTCCCAGCCGACAAGATGTCGTGCGACACTGCTGAGCGCCAGCAGATTTATATCGTGCCTTGCATTTCGTCGTGGCCCTGTCGAAGCGGCAATATTCTGCTGGCGAAGCATTGAATATCTTGCCGTGACTTACTCCGCACTTCTCCGACATGTTAGCACCGGACTTGTTACAAGTATACACCTGGAAGACTTCATTGTAGCAACCATCACGCGAGTCAGCTGGTCATTAATTTGGCTCTCCTGATGATCATCCGCAGCCCATCTCCATGATCACCAAACCTTTGTGGGCTTTCCCTCCCACAGAGTCATGGCGTGCATGCAACAAGATCTTGGTATCATCATCAGCCAAGCAGTATGACAATTGATAAAAAGCATTGCAAGGAGTCAAGTTTTGCGGGTGGTTATCCTTGGCTGCCGCTGTCCTGATTCATTCGAGCCGAGCTGATGACTTCAAGCGTTGTTTCATGTTGAGATCGATTTAAAAATACGCCAGCCGAAGAGCCAAAAGCATTCATGGTGCTCGGTTCACCATGACACGTTCTTAAATTGCGACTCCTCATCTCGAATAGGTCAAAGATATAAACATGGCCAAAGCCACAAGGTAACTAATCCTGGGACGACAGGTTTCTCTTCTGGACGAGCTTGTGTCTACAGATGAAAATTTGGCCACCTCACAAAACAAGATGTTAGAAACAACAAGTGTAACCAACTATAGTGCAGAAGAGAGCCACCCCGTCAGCAGACTAGTAAGACTTTTCAAGATTTCCTGTCGATTTCTGTATAGACCAATACGATCGGGCCCGATGAATATAAGCTATGCTCAGCGGAGGAAGATATTTCTCAGTCTACGCCTTTGTGCTTGAACGACCACAAGTCGGGCAGACTCGAGCATATACAGTCCCTGGCTTCTCTGCTAGGCACCGACACTCAATGCTTAGGTACACTAAGCCTCCCTAATATCGATATTTGGATCCATTCGATATCGGATATCCAGTTACTTATATGTTTCTTTCGCAAGTTCGACTACCCTTGTCCGCATATCTTTCCTTCGACGGACCAAAGTCTACGTGGAAGATTCTTAAGACGAAGACCGGTCTATATATTGAACTTTCATAGCTATCATACTACTTTGGAGCATCGCGACTGCTATATCCAATGAATATGGATTTAGGCTACGTACAATTCTTGCCAACGAAACAAACAATAAGACTCTGCTTTCTAGTGGATTGACCGGCGTACGGAAATCTACCGACCTTAAAGACAACGCTGGAGATGCTCCTATGCCCTCTGGAGGAACCATCAATCTCAGGTCTATAGACTCAACAAAAGTATCGGACATCAGCGGCTATATTGATCATCTTTGGGTCAAGTCTCCTGTACAATCGACTCTCGCAATAACTCTTCTATACCGCCTGCTTGGGTACAGAGCTACTGCTGGCGTCTTATGCTAATATTGATGCCCGTCAATAGTCTCATCTCACGGACAGCTTCTTCACTTCAACGGCAAACCACAGGAGCCATAGATGAACGTGTTGAACGACGAGTGAAACCCTCACCAATATTCATATCATCGATTTATTTGCTTAGGAAGGTTAATTTCCCGCAGAAAGATTTCCATTGAACTACGGCCTTTATGGCGATTGCGGCATTTCCACCTTTTGCTCTTATGAAGAGACCCTCGGATCGACTCATTATCACGATATCACAAGTCAAAAATTGCAAAGTTTCGCAACTATTAGGTCCAGGATCTAGATTCTCCTTATGGATGAAACAATAGCATCTATCGATAACACAAGCGAAGCACACATCCAAAAAAACAAAACTATACGAATGTTCAAATATACCATACAAGAGCAAGATTCATCGTACCAAAAGGTGGAATTAAGAAGGGCAAGTCTAGGGACGTGAGCAGAGCATCAAATGACTGGAAGATCTTGTATGAGGTAGTGATTAGAGAAAGGTCGTGTTGATTGTAAGCTCGACGTAGTGATTGCTAGGATATCTTATAGAGAGTAGACTCCTGTCGTGTCTTTGATGCACACCGATTGATGACTCAGAAACGCGGCTGTCAGTGCTTGATGGCATACTGACCGAAAGAACTGATCAATATAGTGATATCTCTTTCAGACACAAGCACGTACGGCCATAGTCAGCTGAAAACTGGGCATCCCGTCCGCTCTGCCATACATAAGCAGTTGAACGGCAGATTAGTACTACGGTGGGTGACCACGTGGGAATTCCTGCTGCTGTACGTTTTGTGTCTGCTAACTCTTTTGTTTCCCAATCTTGCCCTCCATGTGTCTCTCTTTTGTCATGCATATCAGCAGTGTGAAATTTTAGGCACTTTCAATTGGAGCAACGTTGCTTGGATTTTAATACATGTAATGCATAGTCTGGTGTCTGATTGAGTTGTTGCTTGACGCCGGTGCCATGCAGAGCTACCAAATGGCTAGCCATGTGAGAAACAACTCCCCACCCCGCCCTGTTGCATTAGGGGAAAAAGCACACCAACGCCGTGGTAATAATCCATCCTCAGGCCTAACGCCCTATCAAAACACCTGCTGCAATGCAAACTCCTTGATCGCCTGCGTTTTCCATAGTCTGACCTTAGGACAGATGGAAAGCTCCTTGTCCTTCCTTGATGGCAAGGCTCAGCTTAGCCTTCAGCATCTCTTGGGAGCTGTAGTTGGGCATCTTCAGGTAGTTGACACAAGTCATCACACTTGGTAGGTAGTCGTCCGGCATCAACGGTGGCTCGTTGGGCTTGCACACCACGGTGAACATGGGTGTTAATGACTTGAAACCTGTCAAATGGTTAGCATGATCGTAATACCCAGGGTCAGTTACTAGTGACTTACCTCCAATAGGAAGCTTGGGGCTACCGGTGACGAATTGTAAGAAATCACGTCTCTCTGACATGGTAAGTTCCGACATGGTCTGCAGAAGGTTCTTGACGCTTGCGCTGTCGAGATTGAAACCGTGATCGGCCTTGATCGAATCCATAAGTGTCTCAAGGGACCAGTCTTCATCGGCGCGGCCAAAGAGCATCACCAGCTCGTCGGGTGTGAATGCTTTGAGTGCCGAGTATGGGAAGACCTGGGAGAAGCCGGCACTGAATGCATCGACTTGTTTCTGGACTCCGCGGCCCAAGGTGAAGTCGATGACCTTTTCGACATACAGTTCGACGTTGTCAATGGTAACGTCGATCTCAGCTCCCTTAGGCTGGAGCTCGATAGCGGGGTAACCAGGCAACGTGAAGTCAAGACCAAGGTCTTCGATGGAGGCATCCTTGATTCTGATGTTGCTGATAGCTTGCACCTTTTGCTCTGGAGTAAGGCTTGGATCTTCCTGAATCTCCTGCTTTGCTCTGGCACAACGTACAAGTGGCTTCAGGGAGTTGGCAAGATCCTTGTCCACAGAAGCAACGGCCCCTAGGGAAGGCTTGACTGCTGAGTTGCCAGCACCGATGCGGAAAAAGGTTGGGCTGAAAGAGACATCGATGATGCGGGAATCCAGCATCGATCGAGCGACAAACTTGCCCAGCATCTTGAATAGATGCAGCACCTTCTTTCCGTACTCATCGTTCGCCTGCTCATCGCTCATCGGCGCAGGGAACAAGCCACCCAGGCCAAACGCATAATCGTCGCCAGCAATTGACTCATTCTCACGCCAAAGCTTGATCTTCTTCTTTGAGAACTCCTTTGACACGGTCGAGTAGAATTCGAGGGTAGGACCAAGACCAGTGCCAACCTCTTCGAAGTACTCAACTTCCAGGATGCTTGGAGACGATCCATAAAGCTCCATGACCTTGACGGCAGATTCGAGAATTCTACTGCGAGAGATGCGAACTTTTTGTCTCTGCAGACGGCCCAAGAAAGGTCTCTCGTCACGATGGCGTCTGGACTCGTTCTCTGATTGGGCATTCTGCCATCTGGTCATCGATCTCGAGTAGCCGAATGACGTTGACTGAAGGAAGAAGTGTCTGGTTTCGAATGGGAACAAGAAGGGATAAAGACGAGCAAGATCCTCACTCCAAGTAGGAAGGCAGTTACTAGCCACGATCAAAGGTTCCTCAAGCTGGCGGTTGAGCTTGGCTGTCAACTTGGTGTTGACAAACTGGGTCAGAGGTTCCGAACTCAATTTGACGTCGTTAGTCTTCTCTTCAGCAATAATGTCCTCGAGATTAGCATTCATGTCGTGCAGAGTGCTCATCAGACGAAGGATAGCGGCGGTGGCAGGATGCTGGCTGAGAGAAGGTGGGAGCTCGGACGTGGACGCTGCAGATGCGTCTGACGAGGAGTGGAGCGTGCTAGGTTCGGCGGGAGGTGGTCCAGGAGCACGTCTGAAAGATATCTTGTGTAGCGTCGACCAGATGTTGCGGCTGGAGACCTCATCAGGGTTTGCCTGATTGAAGTGAACGGCGCGGTAGATAGTAGTATCGTTTGACAAAGGCTGACCATCAACACTGAACTCAATGTGCCAGTCCTGGGAGGCAGGCTGGGCTGCGGGAACCTGGGAAGCAGGTCTTTGCGTAGTAGGCGTGGAGAGCAACTCTCGCGCCGCAGCGAGCCTTGCAGAAGCGGAAGTGCGCGAGGTGGCTGAATGTTGCGAACCTTGCAGCGGAGTGCTAATGCGCGTGCCGTCTTCCTTACGAGCAGTCACCTTGCCACTGTTAGCGACCTCTAGGTTGACTGCTGAGGTATCTTGATCGGCATCTTCCATGTTCTGGTCTTCGTCATCGAAGTCGTTGACAATAGCATCAAGGTCCTCTTCATTGTCTTCATCCTCGTCCGAGAGAGCAGCTTCGTCAGCGCATTCGAGTTGCTGTTGGCTGTCTTCTGCCGCGTCTGTAGGGTCCTCTCGCGATGTCTCGCGCTCAGAGGAGTCCTGCTGCAGAACCTTGCGCGAAGCTCTACCTAAATGCCTGGTAGCATCACCACTGTTCTGTGGGGTGCTCTCGGGTTTAGACGATCTCGTATGAGCACGTTGAGTAGATGACTCTTTCTGATCGCTGCTACCAGGAGGAGTTGAAGCCCCCTCAATAGCATTTCCGCTTTCACGACTGACGACTTGAGCGAGACTGCTGGCCAGTGCGTCGCGGCTACGTACAGCCCTCTCTGCGAGACTGATGCGAGGACGAAGGTAGTCGTCAAGAGCTCTGAAAGTTGCGATGGCGTGTATTGAGACCATGATATTTCTGTAAGGACGCGGAATACCAGACTCCTCGTCGGCAGATAGCTTGATGCGCAACTGCTTGGCGAGCATCGAAGCTGCGCCGCTTCGGCTGCTGTCGGAGGCATTCTGGTGAACGGTGATTACCTCGAAATGCTCGGTGCGGCTGAGTAAGTCCTGGAGCTTGTGGACCATGGCGCTGAATGCAGTGGCAGGTAAGACCGAGCCACTTGGCATCGTCTTGGCCTGTCCTCCTTGTGACATGAATGCGTCCAGGAATGCTGACCTCGCAGCACGACCGGTGTGACTGTCGGAAGACTGGAAGATTTCGAGCAGAGTAGAGACGATATCGGAAGTTAACAATTCGTAGCTCGTGATGGTCTCAGGAGTATCGCCATCGAAGTGCTGAGCGAGGCGCTGGAAGAGAGCGGGTCCGTTGAACATGTTGTTAGAGGCGTAACACTTGCGAAGGTCTTCAGCCAATTCTTTTAGCTCGGTCAATGCTCTTGAAGCCTCGCCGAGTCCGCCATCGTTCTGGTAAGCCTCAACAAACTTGCGAGCACGCGACGTGACAACATCCTGAGAACTACCAGCAGGGTGTGTTTGCGACTTTCGAAGTCCCGATTCAGACTCCGAGTCCTCCTCGTCCTCCTCGTCATGATCTTCGTTGTCGTCATCATGCTCTCCGCCAGACTCCTCTTCAGGATAATCGGGTCCATCGGGTTCCTCATGATCTTCTTCAGCAGGCTCAGATCTCACAGGGAGCTCAGCGGAGAAAGAAGGCGCATCGACATGTGCTGCCGGATCAGACTCGGTCTCAGTCAACTTCACGGGAGCCAAGTCTCTCTGCGCAAGCTTAGTGATCTCGGCCATAACACCCTCGCGGTAGAATTGGGGCCTATAAGTCGATTCCAGACGCTTGAGAAGGAGCTCGGCAACTTGCAACGCAAAGGTAACGAGCGTCGGATCCTCTTCCTGTGTGAGAATTGATGCTAGGTGGGAAGCATAAGCAACTCCTGACAGTGCTTCCTCGAGTACACTAGTATCAAAGTTGGAAAGCATCTTGAGCTGTGCAGTAAGGACCTTGTGTCTGACACTAGAGTTAACGGTGCTGGTGTATGCATGCATCAGAGTCGGGAAAAGAATCACAGCAAAGCGTCGAACTTCGGGCTGGCAACCTTGCAAGAGTTCTAGACGATTGTCGTTTGGCGACTTTCGAGCACGAGTACCCATGGAGACGACACCCGGGCCAGTGTTGCCGGCATCTGTAAGGTCGTTGATAAACATAAGGTTGTCAGGCGAGACGCTGGGAAGGATCTCGCAGATGACGTTCAAAGTTTCGAAGATCTGGTCGCGTGGCGTACGGATGAGAGCTTGCATGATGATGTTCTTATCGATCTTCATGGCAACGCCATCGCTGCTTGCAGGGGGAGAAACTCCAGTGAGGATCTGGTAGAGAGTGTCGACAACATTCATGCGCAGCAGTTCAACGGCTAAGCGAGGGCTTGCTCTTGCGGTGTATGATAGGACGCGTAAGAATTGGGCGTGGATATTGGGGCCGATCATAGTGGTTGTACCGGGTAGCAGCAGTCTAAGGACAGCCTTGAGCAGATCAGGACTGACCAGCTCCTCGAGTTTGGTCTCTTGAAATCTGAAGCTCTCCACGATTCTGGATACACAAAGCGAGCCTTGTTCCACGACCCGCTGATCACTACTCGAGAGGACGTTGAGAAGAATAGGCATGACATCGCGAACGGTGGGGAACGACTCTTCGGAGAGGTTTCTGCAGCAGTTTGCGGCAGTAGTGACAGCGCTTCTCTGAGTGCTAGTAGCGAAGAAATCGAGGTAGGTCAGGCACGCGCTCAGGCCACCCTCGCGAACGATAGAACCAGGGAACTCGATCGAGATCTTCTCCAAAGTGCTGAGTGCTTGCTCGGCGAGGTCGATGTAGTGGATCTCCAACAGCTTCTGGCACAGGACAGGAACAGCACCTCCGTAAACGACACTCGCAGTAGCCTGAGGAAGAGCCTCCATCAAGTTTGCGATACATCTGCAAGCCAATAGCATCATCTCGGGGTTCTCTTCGCCGGTGAAGTCGTTGGGCTGCATGAGTGCAACCAGCTCTTTCACAAACTGATCAGGTGAGAAGTGACCAGCAAGGTTGTCTTCGTTGGAGACTAGCAGGATATCCGAGAGCTCACTGAGAGCAACCATCTGGATGGAGGGATCGTCTTTTGCGCGAAGGTTCTCGAGAAGAGCTCGCAGACGAGTGGTCATACCAGACATCATGCCACTCAAAGCGCGCAGGGTACTTGATAGACCTGCGGGCATGCCCGAGCGATTGAGGAAAGCGCCCGAGAAGGGATCATCATCGTCACCATCTCCATGATGTCTGTATGCAGCAGCGGCGGCAGCGTCGTCTTCATCTCCTTCTTCTTCATCTTCATCATCGTTGTCATCATGATCATCCTCTTCGTCGTGATCCTCGGCAGGCAGACGTGGTGGATCAGGTTCGGGGCGACTCGACGAAGCGTCGGGGACCTTTTTGTGGGATGACTTCTTGGAGGCCTTGCGCGAGGACGAGGGTTGAGCAGATTGAGGAGCTGTGAGCGAGGGGTCAGTGTTTGATGAAGGGGCGAAAGGTGGGTCTGGCGGACCTTGATTGCTCTTTCTGCGAGACGACCTGGGTTTGCTGGCGGAGGCATGGTCGTCAGGAGATGTGGGGGCGTGCTTGGATCTGGGCATGTTTGAACGAGAGAGATCTTGTTCATCATGGCTGGACGAAGACATGTTCTTGGGACGCTTTGATGGCTGAGTCGGGCCTGGGGTGGGATCGGACAGGCGAGCTCTCTTAGATCTGCGGGGTTGAGCGGTGTCCGATGGAGCAGGCGGAGGTGGGTCGTCCTGGGCCTGCTTGCGCTTGCGAGTAGTGGGGGCGACGGCGGTCGAAGGCTGACGAGGCAGAGAAGGGTTGGTAGATGGGTCGGATGTGGTAGGATTGGTAGGATCTTGGGTCGGGGCAAGTCTCGCTGAAGAGCGAGTGACTCTATTCGACATGAGCGCTGGTCGGACCAGAGGTCGGTGTCATGAGTGTGCTTGATGGGTCAAGCGAAGTGAAGTAAAGCAGGAAGATTCGGTAGATCTTGTGATGGTGGAGGAAGGAAGGTGGTGGATGAGAGTCGGGCATGGGTGGGTTGGCTGACCTTAAGGCGGTTGCACTTGATGAATGTTCGAATGGTGGCTCTGGCTCTGGCTCATCCATGGAGCTTTCTTTCACAGCTCCATAAGCGAAGGAAAGGAGCAAACGTCGTCTGGCACCGTATGGCTGCCTGTTCACACACAAGCCTTTCACTGCGTCAACACTTGGGATAGGAGGGTATTGGTATAGCTGGATTCAGAGAGTTACGGTTGACCGAAGACCACGACCACTGCCAGATATCAGCCCCGTTGACGGACGTGCCGAGCCATCGACAAGGCCAACTCCGAGACAGCCAGCAGCCATCCTCCAACCAACGCCCCTTCTACAAGCTGTACCTCTTTTATTTCATGTTTCATAGTACACGGGACATGTCGCATCCATATTCCACTTGTTTCTTTCCAGTATCCCTCCTCCTCTCGCTGCCTATTCGGCTGTCTCTTTCTTTCCTGCTATCAGATGCATTGTCCCCGGTGTCGTCACAGGTCCAACGGCTCGGGCGCCAACCGAAAGTCTGATCGCGTCTGATCGCGCCGGCGCTGGTCATGGACAGACAAATCCAACACACATGCGACTCGCTTTTATTCTCTTTCTGCCTCCCCTTGATTCCACTTCTAGGCTATCCTTGATTATGCGATTTGTTATAAAACTCGAATCTTGTCCCACATATCGAAAACCAGAAGATGGATGATCTCTTCCAACAACTCGAGGTGTGTCGCGATCAAGCTACTATGACGACAACTTCCACTAACTTTCGACAGGCAGAATACTGTCCGCCCATTGACTCGGCTCTTTTCTTCGCTATTGTCTCCGACTATGATCTGACAAACTCCGAAGCCACGACTGAGGTCAGAGCTACGCTAGATGCTCTCAAGGCCACCGCAACAGAAGAAGAGGCCACTGGCTTTGATGCCTCTGGGAGCGGCGCACAACATGACGACTATAGTCCCGGACATCCCACATCCATGCCAGACACTTCTGGCTCAGTCTCGAGGGAGACCGACATGACGAGTCTGTCCATCGGCGTGTCAAGCGTCGACCTCAATTCAGAAGGTTCCCCCGACCGCGGCGAATACGACTTCGAGGCTTGCGACCAAGGGACAAAGGTCTCTATCCTGAGAGACATATTCCCCTCACTCTCCGAGTACACCATCTCTCACACACTGGCTCACCACGATTCAAAATGGAAGCCTGCATTTGACGATCTGTTGAACCAAGTCTATTTCGAAGAAGGCGGCACTACGGATGGCAGGGACAAGGTATCGGCTAAGGGCATCGATGCCTTCAGCGAGGAGAACGTGGTGAAGAGGGGTCGTAAGGGCAAGAAGCGTGGTAAGAATCTCAAGACCATGGACGCCCTACGATCCTCTTCGCTACCAACAGAATCGCGACCGTCTGCCAACCAATGGCAAACTGCCAAGGGTGATGTGGACTTTATATCGGATCGCGCCAACATTCCTGCCCAGGTCGTACTTTCGCTGTACAACCAGGAAGATCGCTCCGTTGCGCGGACCATTTCGGCTATTTTAAAAACTTTTCTGCCAGAAGACAGCAGATCAGAGGAACCTGAGATACAGGTGGAGGCTTCTACACTAGGTCAAGACTTCCCTGGTCTCGCGCCCAAATACTTGATAGCTCTGATCAAAGTAACCGAGCCATCACTTACGGCAGCTCGAGAATTGGCCAAAGCATTGACGACCAAGCCACTCACACCAGAAACCGGCAGCCGCGTCATAATTCCACAATACGCCCCTGTACGCATTTCCGATGGCGACGACTTCTCCCAAAGCGGATTCGACACCGACACATCAGCCGTAGACTTCGGGACAGCTTCCACTTCCACAGCCAAACTCAGAGCAGCGCGACAAGCAGCAATGGACCAAGCGCGCGCCGCATACCGTAAATCGCGCTCCGACCGCCTCATGGGCGGCGCCGCCGGATATTATTCGCAGGTCGGCCGCGACCATGGAGCCGCACTGCACCAATCCCAAGCCGCCGTCGCAAACGCCATTGTAGCCGCTCAATCTTCAGCCTTCGAGATTGATTTGCACGGTGTGACTGTGGAGAATGCGGTGAGGATTGCGCGGCAGAGAACGAATGCCTGGTGGAGTGGATTGGGGGAGAACAAGGTTAATGGACGGGTGGGCGCTGCTGAGCGTGCCAGTGGCTTCCGCATCATAACGGGTGTGGGTAGGCATAGTGCTGGTGGTAAGGGTGTCCTTGGTCCAGCGGTCAAAAAGGGTCTTGAACAAGATGGTTGGAGGGTGGAGGTGAACAGCGGAGCTATCACAGTCAAGGGCAAGAGCAGGATGTGAAGGGACTGAAGCCTGTACTTGGATAATGCGAGTATATTGGATATCTCGATCCTTGGACGAGTCACGATCATGCATATACTCCATGTTGGCGTCCTAGATAATGTTTTAATGTAATAGAGCGCCTTTTCTGGGTCGCACAATTATCAACCCTACCATCATCGTCCACAGACTCCCCCATTGGTTGTGAATACTACTGCTTACATACTACGTCTGCAGTTCTTAAGTGACTGACCAGGAAAAGGACGGCCATAGCTTCGTCAAACATGGCGCGATGTCAACCAAATTCAAAGAGAAAGAGTGGAAGCACTACATTCGGGGGTATCGCAAGGAACAAGAACAAACCAACAATGACACACCACCCCCAAGCCCAGTCTCTCAACCATTCTTAAACCCAAACTCCTCACCATCCCTCCCAAACGTCTCATGATCGACCCCCGTCCTAGCCCCCGGCGCCACAATCTGAAACCTCAAGCCAGAAAACCCAATAATGCAATTAAAAGCTTTATCCCTCTGCTTTACATGCTCCAAATTCACCGTCATTCCATCTGTAAAGGCAAGATGTAAGCCATCAGACTTTATGCCGACAGTTTTAGGGTCGATTTTCTCGAGCTCGACGAGTTCGGACCAGAGACGTCGCCAGATTTCTTTAGGAGTAGATGAGAGGGGAGATTTTGCCTGGAAGCGGAGGCCGTCGGAGAAGATTATTAGGCGGCCGGGGGTGGAGGATGTGGTGCAGCTGAAGGAGAGGATGTCGAGGCTTCCGAGGATGCTTGTGGAGGAGTCTGTGGTGTGGAAGCTTGCTGCATCGTCATCATCGTCGCTGTCTGACATGTAGCCGTCAAGCCCTATAGATGTGGTTTTAGTGGCCTCTGGGATATGGGGACTACCAGCTGCCACGGGTTTTGGCGGGTGGCTGAGGTCTTTGTCCCATTTTTCTTGCACTTTATTTTCGATCAGCTGTGCTCTAGTCTCTTGAGCTTTCTCCCTGAGATACATCATTGACCAGTCCGCGTCATTTGGAATGCCCCAGAAGATGTAGTTGAAACTATTGACAACATGTCGGTACTCAGGGTGGTTGTGCGCAACATAGCGAGAGCCAAAGAACATGACGATGCAGCACATGCTACAAATTTTGATGGAGTACTCGCTAGGTGTAAACATACCAAGTAAGATGGCAGTTAGGAACCAGAAAAGAGTAGCCCATGTGAGTTTGGGGTCGCGCCAGTCATAGAAGTTGTTTAGTGATTCTAAAGTGTCTGCAATATCACTCAACTGCAACTGTATCTTGGGTCCTGCGCTTTCAAGAACAGGGTCGATCCAGTCCGAGCCGTGCTCCTGGAGGAGAGCACTAAACTTGTAAGCAGAACTGCCTTTTTGGAGTGTAGCTTTATAAGCCTCGCGCATTTCTTCCACTTGTTTGCGCTGGAACCTGTTTTGCAAGACCGTGACAGCACAGTATGCCAAGATAAAAGTCACGCAGTAGTCCATGTACCAGACAAACAGCCAGATAGCCAGCCATTTTTTGGTGCGTGCCGGATTCTCCCAGAGGTACAGACTGCGGAGCGAGAGAAAGAAAGTCTGCCATGGCGAAGAGGCTATAAGAATGCGCTCTACAAAGCGTGATGTAGTCTCTCTGTCGAACGGAGGCTGGCCGGTAAAATCAACTTGACCCATGCGATTCGTAGCAAAGCTTTGCATGGCATTTAACTGGCGCGCATTCAGCCAATCCAAGTATCGCACACGACGTTCGCCAGTCTTGTTGTCGACATGTGTAAAGTCGTCCTTTGCAGGCGTAGGGAAATCGCGTTTGGGGAAGACGATGGCGCGTCTGAAGTGACGGCTAGAGGTCCAAGCCACCTTTCTGCTCTGACGGAGAGCTTCTATTCTCTGAACACGCTCGATCTGATCATCGACAGCTTCATGGTCACCGGATGTGTTCGTACGCGAAGCGGATGTTCTGGCTCGGGAGAGACTCTCGTGGGCATCGAGAAACTCTTTGTCGGCTTCCTCGGAGAGGTATGGACGGTCTCTTATGGCTGCTTTGGAGGCGGCGATCTGCTTAGCAGCATCCTTAGGATGGACGATAATCTTCACGCCGTTCGTGAAGCCACCAGCAATGCGACTGGAGAGACTGGGCTTCTGAGAGACCAACTGAGATGGGTCGAAAGCCGGGTCTCGACGGATGTCTTTATACGGGTCATCGTCGTGGCCGTCAAGGTGCTCTGTGGCTTCTTCCTCAGGAGTGAGGGTATGCTTGTTGAGGTGTAGAAGATTCTTGGTCTTTGCTTTCGTTTCACGTCCCAGGCTCTTGACTCTTTCCCTCGTAGAGTTTGCGCGCTGTGGAGGCGAGCCGTTCGTAGTCTCAATCATCATGAATCGTGTAGTAGAGCGCGTCGTAGTCGCGCATACTCATGTTGTAATGATCGGACCGCGGCAATGTTGTGTCGAGAATTTCGTAGGCAAATCTGCGCCTGGCTGTGCAGTCAGCAGTCATGATGTGCGTACGATAGCGGCAGTTCGTCTCTTTGTTCCTCGTAAGGCTGGTGGCTATCAACTTGTCTGCTTCACGTCACCAGCCCCACACCTCTAGCTGTCGAATTCCTCTTTGGGCACTGCACTTCGGAGGTGCTCCCGTGTTTTGCAGAAAATAAGCACTGACGCTCGTCATGACAATCATCGTCCTTTACTACCACCCTGTGAGTCCCTTGAACTACGGATTGCTTGAACAACGACAACATGACACTTTTTACCATCGTTTTGATTCACTCGGAATCACACGTCAAGTCTGAGCTTTGGTCTTCGAAGACTCTGAAACTTCGAGAAGGGTTGGAAGCCTGCTGGCCGCCTCATCTTGAGCACTGACGCACTCTGGTCGAATGAAATCGACCACAGCAGGATTCCGACATCTCCCTGCCCTGCTGTTATCAAAATCATGTCGCAGGGCTGGAATAAAGTTCCGTTTCACTTATGCACCAACGATAGCCGAAGCCGATCGACTGCACTCGTCATGCTCTGCTTATATACCTGAGATAACACACCGACCTCTCCTTACCTCACCGCTGTCTGTCTAGACAAGAAAAAAAATCTCTTCCTACTAATCTCGTAAGCAGGAGCCTAGTCACCTGTCAAACATGGGACTGACCGCAGGTTTGTGCTCTGCTGATGACTTCATTCCCGTACAATTGTTGCTGCCCAAATTTCCTCAAGACGCGGTTAGCCATGGCGGCCCGATGCCATGGCGGTTTTAGAACCATGTGACTGACCAAGAATCTACCATGTTGAACGGTGGAACAATCTCCGGCTAAACACTAGACAAATCAAGGAACAAGATAGCAACAGTTATCGAGATCTATCTGTCCATGGCTGGCTGGCATTACCTTGATGTCTGCCGGACGAGTCAAGAATGGCTCGTGACGGTGAACAAAGGAGGCTACTATGATCCTGCAACGTCTTGTAGGACAGGAGCTGTTGATAATGTCTAGATTCTGGTCCCGTGGCCGTGACACACGGGCTGTATAGACCCTGTCTGGACGAGGCCATGGAGCGGTCAAAGGCACGCTCTGTGAGTGGTGGCCTGATAGGGTATCGACCGAGTGACTACAGACCAGATGCCGATGGTCAAGGCTGTCGTGTTGTTTTGAGAACAGCAGAGAGCGTCAACACACGGACACGTCGAGCAGTGACTGCCGCTGTCACGGAAACATGCAAAGGCAGAAGCGACGCCGGGAAACACTGGCCGAACGATGGTCATACGGTCAATGAGCTAGAGTCAAGGTAGGCCTGGGGGAAGAGTTGGTGTGTAGGGTTGAACCGGTAGCGAGTAATGTGCCTAGCATGCTCGTGACGGCAGCTGGCGGGTAGGTTTACGATTGAACCAATACAGGGCACCGTAGCGGTGGACAAGCAGTCTAACGGGTACGGCGACAGTAAGATTGCTGCGGTGACGGTTGAAGAGTCTCGAGTTGAGCCTCTCTTTGACTCATTGACCTTTTGGCGGTCGTGCTGGTACCATGGTTAGTAGACAATCGTCATAGAAGAAGCTCCTTGGCTGCGACGTTAGATTAGCTATCAGTGCGTAGGCGGTAGTCGGCATTGATGGAGGCCCAAAGACGTGTGGACTGTGAGCACACAAAGCTGATTGAAAACGCAAGGAAGATGGCAACGAGTGCGGTCGAAGTATGCTCGCTGCAGGTAAGCGGCTCATAGCAGATCAAATAAATTAGAGCGGCAAGGCTTCTGGAAAGGCACAAGTCGCATAAGATACGGAAGGAGGGCCAAATCTGGCAAGCGCCATGTTGCCTGGCCGACTTTGTGATTGCGCACGTGCCACCCGAGCGCGCATCAGCCATCGACCTCCAAGTTTACCTACGAGAGTGTCCTAAGCTCTCTTCCACTAGTCAAGCAATGCATCTTGATACAAAAGCCCGGCTACTCGCTCAGTCTGCTGCAACGCCTACACCAGACTAGACCTTTACCATGATTTCCACCGAGAAAATGGCTGATGACTATCACATGCTCGAGGAATTGGGTTCGGGGTCCTTCGGTGTTGTCTACAAGGCTGTCGAGAAGGCCACTGGAGATCTGGTCGCCATCAAACACGTACGCTTGGATTCGCCTGCTACCCAATGTCCATCTGCTAACCTCCGTCTGAACAGATCGATCTCGAAGGCAGCGACGACGATATCCAAGAAATACAACAAGAGATCGCTCTTCTGAGCACATGCTCCAGCGAACATGTTACAAGATACAAGGCCAGCTTCGTGCGAGGCGTCAAACTATGGATTGTAATGGAATATCTTGGTGGAGGCTCGTGTCTAGATCTCGTAGGTCAACAGATGCGCACGATACACGAAACACTCTCTGACACACGCTTAGCTCAAGTCCGGTCCCATTAACGAGGCTCAGATCGCCATCATTATGCGCGAGTTGCTGCTTGGTCTTGACTACCTTCATAATACAGGGAAAATTCACAGAGACATTAAAGCAGCCAATGTCCTTTTGTCTAGCTCTGGCAGAGTCAAGATTGCTGACTTTGGAGTCGCTGCACAACTGACCAACATTCAATCTCAGCGCCTGACCTTTGTCGGTACCCCATTCTGGATGGCGCCCGAGGTTATTCAGGAGTCAGGCTACGACTTCAAGGCCGACATCTGGAGTTTGGGTATCACCGCTATGGAATTGGCCAATGGCGAGCCTCCTCACAGCCAAGTTCATCCCATGAAGGTCTTGTTCCTAATCCCGAAAGAAAGAGCTCCTAGGTTGGAAGGCGGCACCTGGTCCAAGGAATTCCGCGATTTTGTTGCCTTGTGTCTGAACAAAGACGCCGACACGCGACCTACGGCCAAGAATCTCCTCAAGCACAAGTTCATTCAACGCGCAGGGAGAGTCGACTCCCTCAAGCTGCTTGTCGACAGAGCTCGCAATCGCATCGTGAACGACAAGAAGGATCGCCTCAGATATTACGAACAGACTCTACACGAGCTCCATGCACCAACAGAGGAGGACGATTGGGTCTTCGACACAGTCAGACCAACGAAAACATACAACTCTCAGACCGTCAAACCACGCGAGCCTGCACACATGATCGCCTGGGATAGCGACGCCGAAGATGCATTCGCGGCGATGGAGAACCTGGATCCTTCGCTGGGAGAATCGCCTTCATACGACCCGGCTGCCACTATCCGCACTTCAAAGCACACCTCAAGCTCTCCATCGCACCAGATCGACCCCTCTGCGACAACCCGCAAGGTCTCTGGATCCACTCCTACTGCGCGTCGTGTGAGCAGACAAAGCTCAACTTCGAACCGCACTACTCGCCGGCACTCTGTGCAGCAAAAGCAACCTCTAGGACTCGACATGTCATTTGGAAACGGAGCTTCGACAGTACGCCAGTTCAAGCGCGTCCCATCTGGCGGCAGACCGTCGAGCTCCGATTCATCACAAACAGCTGTTGACGACAGTGAGAACCAACATCCTGCTGCTGCCGCCGTCATGATGCCTGATACCAAAGAAGCCATACTTGGGAGACGGGCCTATGTCAAGTGTATCGACCCAGCACTGCAAGAGCTATACGCCTCCACGGCACCTGGTCCGAAGCAAATAGCTCTTGCCCGAATGGCAGAAGCCTGGAATGTCTTGGATGAAACAGATCCTGAAGGCGAACTTCTACTACTCAAGGCCATCTTCGAGCGAGTTCAGAGAGACCCTAGACTTGCCGCCCAAATCATGCCAGCCTCACAACTCGCCTCTCTCCGCAGTAGTGCCTCAGCGAAGAAAACCCCCACCGTCACTGAGAAAGAGATCACACCTCCTACCTCGCCCCACAAGTTGGAGCCGGCTCCCCATACTCGTTCGATTCGTCGACAAAGTGCTTTTGTGGACAGCGAACGCGAAAAAGTCCTTCGCACTGCGATTCTTGAGGACAAGATGCCTGGCAAAGTCGAGACCGGTCTCGAACACATTGGCATGTTGGCAGATGCCTTGTATGGTCGATGGAGCGAAGGCTTGCGTATGCGATGGCCCAACGCATAAGTCCTCTCTAGGCATCCCATCACCAGATTCCCCCCTCTACGAACCCTTTTCTCGTTTTCGCATAATGTCTGTTTTCTAATACCTTATATAGCATAGCGTGTGTGTGTGTTTCTACGATCTGCGGATCTGGGCGTTTTGCTTTTGAGCGAGGGAGGCCGACACCTTTTTTTGTTTCGCTTTCTTGCCTGTTTCTTCATCTGCTTGCTTTCTTGTGGTTTTAACTTGATACCCCCTTTTATCTTGAGGGAACTGCTTTGCTGGAGGAGTCGAAATCTGTAGGAGTTTGGTTGATTGTTGTTTTTTTCTATCATGCCTGGTCTAAGGGCTTTTTCTTTCTTGTCGATAGAAACATGTAACGAATGGAGCATTAGTGCTTTTCTCTACGTTTCTTCACTTTCGAGTGTTGACTTTTCTTTTACGCTTTCTTATGATATCTTACATCATTCAGGTAGCTTGGACTGTCAGAATGATTCGATTTTCTCTGGTTATGGATGTTGAAATATTGGAACCAAGCTTGCGTTCGCTTCTACGCCGGCGGTCGTAGTCTGTATGAGCAAAAGTCCGCCTGACACAAAATTTTGAAGCGAGTCCAAAAAGCGAGAGAATCAGCAGCCGGAGAAAAAGGCCATTTAGATTACATGGTTATGAGAACTGGTTGAAACGTTAGAAGGTACATTTTGACAGGTAGATGGGACGTCAAAAGGTACATGCTGGCAAGTAGAAGGTGCTTTGCGCCTATCCGATATCTGTCGGCCAATAGTAAAGACCGCTAGACTATGAAAACAGGCGGATGACGATGAAATTATATGTGGGTGTGAGTGTGAGTGTGTATTTTCCGGAGTAAACGATTCTCTGTGCTGTGTAAAACGCCGATATGCTTGCTATTGTTTTTCGATTGCTACCGAATCCGCCTGATAACACCGTGTTGCAAATGCACTTTTTCTTAGATTGATCTTGCATGAAGGAGATAGCCCCCGGCGGCACAAAACTCCTCGTATTCGCGTCATGAAAGAATTGCGGAGTTGCCTAAATTTTCTGCGCCGCAAGCGAGAAAAAGGATTGCGGAGAAATAGATGGATAAGATGGAGGGGGGACAGAGTTAACAGCTTCCTACGAAGAAATTGAGGGCGTCTGCTTCTGGGTGGTTGAATGGTGTTCGCATGCCAGGTGTCCAAGAAGGCGTGGGATATGTGGTGCTGCCCACACTGCTTTCGTCTCGGTCCTCATCAGGATCTTCATTGCTCTCGGCGTATTCGGGGAATTCTTTATCGTCATCCATCCATGTTAGTCCGTTGGCGGCTTCCTCATCTGGAAAGACTTCACGCGCGTATTCTTCGAGTGAACGGTAGCCTTCCCATAGACTTCTGGCTTCCTGGGGGTACTCTAGTGGTCCGAAGTAGGGTGCTCTCTTTTCGCCGAGGGTTTCCTGGAGAGATTGGAGGTGTTCTCGATAGCCGCTGGGGAGGGAGACTTCGATGTCTACCGGCCCATGGACATATTTGACTGGTCTACCTACACCGCGTGAAAATTTGACGCAGGCTTGAGTCGGACTCAGTCTCTCGAAGGCAAGTGTGACTCTGTCGGAAGCGTTAGTTCATAATGTACAGGAACAGGTGTAGGCTAAGTTCACGGCTTACCTTTGGCCTTTCCAGGCATTCGGACCCATTTTGAAGATTTGCAAAAGGGCAGGGCCAACATCATGCTCAGCATCCAACCAAGGTAACGGATCGTGAGGGTGGAATGGTGCTTGCCAGATGAAACTGCCATCTTCTTGGAGCTCCATACGGAATAGTGGATAAGGTAGTGAGGTGAAGTTGTTGTTGTAGATTCCAGTATAGGTGAAGGTAGCCGGAATTCCAAGTTGACGGACGTAGTTCTCTATCGTGAATTTTTGCGACCATAGCGGAAGTGGTCTCCAGTCCGGGTTATAGACAGAATGATCCGGCATGGAGGAGTAGATGTAATGTGTCACGCCTGCTCTCTTTGCAGCGTCCGCACAGGCTTTGCCGATCGCAACTTCATCACCCCAGTGAGTAGTATTGATGAATGCCAACTTGGCACCTTCGAAAAGGTGATTTAGGAAGGGAATCAAATCAGCTTTTGGTTGACACAAATCTCCTTCCACGATTTCGACATTGGGTAGAGCGGCCAGTTCCTCGGCGACTAGTCCATCGCATGATCGGACCTGGGCTCTCACGCGCCAGCCCACGGCGGAGGCGACGCGAACAAAGGAGGCCGTCTGACGACCAGTCGAGTTGATTGTTACTACAGTCTTCGTAGGCATCATCAATGGCATTGTACCAGGAGTGTCGGGCAAGCCACCACGTGATATGGCGACCGTGCCCAGATTAGAAGAAACCGTTTTTTTTTCTTTTGAAGAAAAGTGAGGGGCGAGGTATGCGACTTAGAAGAGTGAGTCGCGGTGTCGAGAAAAGCTTGCAAAAGGTCCAGGGGCGTGAGTCGTTGTGTGAGACTTGTTTGCTGGAATGATCGTGTGCGGAAGGAAATAATTTTAGACGATCAACCAAACAGATCTAAAGAAGCTTCTGCAAACTGACGCGCGACGGACGCTGAAGGGGGAACGCTCGGATGATTGGCCGGCTTCGTTCACCGCAGGGGAGCAAGGTTTCGATCTGAGGCAGGGCGAGGAGACGTAATTTTGTACTTTGAGCGGCAGCTCCTCACAGAACAAGACCCTCTCTAGTGCAAGGTACGAATTTGTGGGAAAACGTGCGGGGCAGGAGGTAGCGGAACAGTCAAGTCGGGACGCAAGGAGACGGAAGGATGGAACGACTCTGCCAACAGACCGACCGACACGTTGCTGCTGATGCTGACTACACCGGCTCTTGTTGACGTTACAGGAAGAAGATTTTTCAGCGGTAGATGAGAAACCGTGGCTGCGCAAAAAGGATGAAGATGAAGCCGTGCATCTTGGGTACGACCTCATACGCCCGGTGAGATTTCGACCTCGTGCTGATTTCCTGCACCCTCTGTCGAGCACATTTTCATCTTTTTCGGACTAGGCTTTGCGACTTTACATAATCGTTCCTGAAGGCACTTTTCTGGTAGGCCCGGGATCGGACACGATCGATAGCGCTACGAGGCACTCTTCGGCTCTTCCATCAAATGAGCCTTTGGAGAAATTGCACGCCTTTGCGGTCAGAGTGGGCTGCCGCGTAGCTTTCACGGTGGCCAAGGGACACCCGCGTGCCCAACAGGCACAGCGAAAACGTGAGTTTTCGCTCGAGTAACAGACCGCACCAGTCTGCGGGGATATGACGAATCCGGCAGGTCGAGCAGTTTGGCCAAGATATTAGTAGACTAGCGGTGCTTGCATCTCCGTGCCGCATCTCCCTGCCTGAAGCCACCAAGGCCAAATCTCAAGCCATGGGTTGGCTGCAAGAGGACAAGCGACATCATCGACCTGCTAAAACCTGCGAACCACGAGCGGTTGTCGACATCAACCGTTGACCGATCGTCCCGGATCATTTTCCTCGTGCGTATGAAGCCGAAACTTACCATCTGTCGGCAGTCTGACTGTCTGAGCAAACTTGTCGGCCTGCGATTCCGGTGAGGCACCGCTCCAACGAGCGCTCTCTGCACAATAGCTGACCCGGGGAGATGGCACCTCCGAGGCTCGCCCATATGGCCTCTTCCAGCGAACGATCACGAGACCAATCTGACGCTTTTCGAAGGATCAGGTGATGAACTCAACCACATATAACTAGTTGCACACGTCCCACCCGATTCGATGACGCGAGCACAAAGGGTAAAGACATCATGGCAACACAAAGTCGTCATGTAGCTCGTTTACCAGGCCATCCTGTACGCCCAAACTTGGCACAATGGCATATCAGAGGCGAACACGATGAACTGTGCCTTGCTCGAAGACAAGTACTCAATTGTCAAACGAGGAGGTCATTCGTATTACCTCCGCCAATCGGGAGAATTACCGGAGCCACAACACCGAGGTCGTCATCTCGAGTTTCCCCCTTCGTCATTTCTTTCTCACGGATCAAGAAATATCACGGATTGACAGTAAGAAGTGTACATACTAATGGAGTACTCCACGTGTTCTACATTGTCGAGCAGACAATGCGGGCGCAGACTCCTCCGCAGGATCAAATCGATCATAACTCCCGAAGCCTCATCTCCGAGGACATTTCGAAACAATCCGTCTTCAATGTCCACAAACTTTTGAACTCTAGCTGGTAAGACCCTGTTCCAACTATTAGCGTTCTGAACTCGTCAAGACAAGACACGGTGTCTTTCTTACCTGAATGCAACCATCATAAGCTGCCTTGCGGACAAGAGGTGTGTTGTAACCTCCAGGCTGGAAAAACAAATCTCCATATCCTTGACCAGGGAAAGTCGAAGGGATCCAACTGTAAGCGTCATCAAAGTCCCAGGCAGTGACACCAACACAGGCGTCCACGTCGGCGCATGCACCAACAGAGCTGGCATAATCGACAACTTGCTGTTGCTGTTCCGCAGCAGTAGCAGGAACAGTAGTACGGATATCCAACTCAGTAATTGCGACATCCACACCCAATGCAGCGAAAGCCTGCATGTTTGAAGACTGAGCAGCTCTAGAAGGAGTCTCTCCAACAATGAAATGCGACTGCAAACCCACACCATCAATCTGGATATTCTGAGCCTTCAAACTCTTGACAAGCGCTTGAGCAGCACTAGATTTGGCGCCTGCATTCTCAATATTGTAATCGTTGTAGTAAAGCTTGACCTTCAGCTTCTTTGCTTTTACGGCCTTTTCGGCGGCTTTGAATGCCACGGCAACATATCCAGGTCCAATGGTGTTGTACCAGAGATCAGATCTCCAAGTCGTGTTGTCAGCAAGAGATCCAGTAGTGCCACTGTCACTGAAGGCTTCGTTTACAACATCCCAGGCGTAGCAACGATCGCCAAAGTATTCTACCAGGTTTGTGACGTGGTTTTCGAGGACTTTTGTTAGGGTCTCGTTTGTCCATGTACCTTGAGTGAGCCAGTTGGGAAGTTGATTGTACCAGTTCAGGTTGTGGCAGCGGACAAGTTTTCCGTCAGAGGCTGCGTCGGCGAGGAAGATCTCTGCTTCGGTGTAGTTGAAGACGCCTTGTTCGGGCTCTGTAAAGACCCATCTGGAAAACTCCCTGTTAGAAATTGTGTTTTCTGGTAGGTTCTTGCAGGTCTACACTTACTTCATGGCATTGGCAGGGGTGACTTGACCCCAATCATGCTTGTTGGCGAGTTCTGCTCTGTAGTACTTGTCGGTTGTCTCGTTTGTTCCAGGCACATCTGCTGCGGTGCCAAAGTAGAGCTTTCCAGCCTTTTTGGCATAGTCGTTCAAGCCCTTTGGTCCAGTGGCTGTGGCCAATAAGGTCGTGGTCTGCGCAGTGTTGGAAGCAGAGCTGGTGGTTGTAGTCACAACAGCAGAAGTCTTTGCTGAGGTGTGGGTGGAAGTATGAGTGGAGGAGTGCGAGCTAGAATGAGAAGTGGAATGGGAAGTCGAGTGCGAGGTCGAGTGGGAAGTGCTGGTGCTGCAGGAAGTAGCCTTCCAATCCGCAGCTGGCAATGCAGAGACCAGAGGAGTAGCCAACAAGCCCAAGCTGAGCAAAGATCGGATAGACATTTCAAGGGTAGAAACTGTGGGGTGACAAAAGGCAAATGGCAGATTCTCGCTTGGTGATGAGTGTAACAGCAACACATCCACCTACATATATATATACTACTTCACGTACCCTCACACAGTCCACGAATCACCGGATAATCTGACTCTCTTGCCCTAGCATGATGAGTCTCGCATTTCTCGCATGAATAGTGCCTTCGACAGTGGGTTCGACAGTGAGTTCGACTGCATGCAACGAACAGGCTAAAAGCAACAAGACTTTTTGGCTGAGTGATTGGCAAAAGCTTCATTTCGCCCTTTTTCGTACGCAAGAAGCAGGGAGAGAGATGCTGAAAGCACTGGCCCTCCTGAAGAAAAATCGCGGCAGACGAAACAGGCAAAGCAACCCATTCCCCTGCCCTCTTTCCTCCACACCCGCTCCCGCATCCGCGTTTTTCCTCTCTTGCGGAGAAGGCGGGGGGGATGATGGGGGAGGGGGGCGGGTAAATGTGATATCTCGACTCACGAGTTTGTGGAAAAGAATATTCGGGCTTTCTGTTTGTTTTGTGTATGTGAAAGTCACGGTTATCTGAGACATCAAACATTATCCCAAGATATCAAGTCTACCAAGGCACCGGTTGATGGGAAAGGCTTTTGGGAAAGGCTTGGTTTAGATCAATATCAATACATCAAGCATTTCCCAAGCCAAATGTGGCAGCGGCTATACAGATTTGAGCCTCTATGCAAGTACGCTATATCCACATGCCTAGATCTCGGAAACTCCATGTTGTATGCAAGCTCACCCCCCTTCACACTCGTAATCGATATCTCGAGTTGGCTAAATTCAAATAGAAGGGGCAAGGACCTCTGTACTGCGCCTTGACTATAGATGTCTAGAACCGCAAGCGATCCCGCAGTGCAGTTGTTTGCAGATCTACCGGTTACCCCAGAACCCAGGGGCGAACAGTCTCATAGGACGGACATGACGGAATTGAGGAAGCGTCTTGTTTAGCCGTGCCGAAGAGATGCATAGTCGGATGGAAGGAGGCTCGACTGCAAAGCCGATGCCGCAGTTGTGATCCATGCTAGGCAAAGCAATGTGCCTGAACACAGCAGATAATGATGTTTCGAGATGTGGTATCGTCCACTACCTTGTGTATTGTAAAGTTCGAACAGAGATGAAGTCCCTTCCATCAAAAACCAAAAGAGTCAAGATTCTTTCCCTGCTTTCGACGCCACGAAACTCCCAGTCCCAGTAACGCCATTTTCCCATATGCTCATAGTATTACAGTCGTCTTTTCGAACAATCGCTGGGTGTCTAAGCGATGGGGTCGGCAGAGGTATCATCACTCGGCATACGCATATAATAATCAATCGCAGCACTGAAGCCAGCAAAACCCGCACACCCCAACGCAGCAGCCTGAGGACCTGCTTTAGCTGCCAATGCACCACCTGTAATGCAACCAGCAGCCACACCATTGTAAAGGTCGTTTTTCGCTCTGAACTGTTGCGCTTTAATGTCAGCATTGCTCCAAGGACCGTGATTGGAGATGTATGGGAAGGCAGAGGAGGCAAGAAAACATACACCCTCGATACAACACTCCGTTCCCGCAAAGATAGACCCAACGAGTCCGAAATTCTTCGCAGAGCTCCAAGACGCTTTTCCCATCTCTTTGAATCCTTGTCGCAGTTGGTCTTTGACGGGGAGTTTTGTAATGGCATCGGCGCCGGGTGTCATCATGGGTGCATCGTAGCGCATCTGCATCACACCTTTGTGTCAGTCTTTTGTTTACTTGATACAGCTTTTCTGGTGGGCAGCAAGAGCAGATTGGGCAATACACTTACACTAGACATGAAGAGACCGAACACACCACCCAGACCGAATCCCATGACACCAGACATTGCGGTTTTGGCTACGCAGGATTCCATCGCTGATTGCATCTATAATCCACTCCAATCAGTCTTGTCTCTTTTGCTTTTGCTTTTGTCGCGAGAGATGTGTCGGGCGTACGTATTTGATCATTTGCTGCTCTTTGAGCTTCTGCTCGTCCAAGGTCGCGTCGCCGGACAGACCAGGCGATGACATGCCGGGGAAAGCCATGGTATGTTTGTGAGAGAGGGGCGTGTATAGGGACGTATGCGACAGGTGCGACAAGTTGCTCAAGTAAGTGATGGGCGACAACAACCTTGATCTTTGCCAAGATTTTGGTAAGAATTGCGGCGAGGGGCTTGGCTAACCACCGAGACCTGGGTCGCCCCCTTTGCATGCTGGGATCTGGTTTTATCGAACACATGATTTTTCGTGATACAATGTAGATAAATACTGGTTCATTGTATTTATAAGGTTGTTCAGAGTGTCCACGTCGCGCATCAACCAGTATAATCGTCATGTGTTGATTCTATGCAGATAATAGACATCTCAGCAAGCTTGCTTTTCTCCATCACCCGGAACCATACATTTATCCCTGCCAACATCAGCCATCATCGACGTCAAATGCGAGTCATCGAGCTCCATTGGGTGATAACTCGCTGTGAAATCAATATCAGCGGGATGAATGCTATTTGCATCATCTAATATCTACAAGTCCATCTATATACAAAAGCCATGGGACTAAATGCAAGAGAGATGAGGTCATAAAAAGTCATTCAGATCAATCATTCTTAGTCTCCTTGAAAGATCCCACCGGAGAGATGGTTCTTTCCGGGTAATCACCTTGTCTCTCGGTTTCTGTAGGAGAGGATGTAAGACTCTTTTCCCACTCATTCATAAGGTGTGATGCCGTGCGTCGAAGATTGCTTGGTGCTAGTTTATTCAGAGCCGGCCAGGGTAATGAGTCTCTCTTTGTATCTCTGGTCGAACTTTAGATATTGTCAGCTCAGGATATTGTTGGTGGAAACTTGTCAGACCAACCTTGTGCTGGTGGTGGGACTGGTGCCATCTGGACTTGGGGATGTTCGTGGTTCAGATGCCGAGGAATCGGATCTTGAAGTCTTCGGATCCACCACAGGCACAGTAGTCTCCCAGCTCTCCCATGTGTCGAGCGAAGTAGTAGAGGCGCGATTAGCCTTGGTAGGAGAATGCGCAGACTTCTTTGACGTTCTGCGGAGAATGGGTGCAGGTTTCGGCTCGTGTTCATTCCAGAACGAGTTGCCGATATCGAGGTAAGCAATCTCCTCGACAGCGGAGGGTGCCGGGGAGCGAGAGGTCGTTCGTCGACTGCCAGTCGTAGCACTCCTCTTTAGGGGCTGTGAATTTGGTGACGGCTTCAGACTGCCCCTGCTGGGTTGAGGTCTAGGAGACCTGGACAGATTCGGAGATTGCGACAGTGTTCGCGAAGTTGTGCCATTGACACCTTCGTCTCCAACAGTTGCCTGTCTTAGGTCTTCAATAAACGTCCACAAGCCGTCTCGGAAGTCGGAAGCCATCTGTTTGCCAGTCTTGAGTAGAACCTCGCGAGGCAAGCCGAGATCAACAGCGTCATCTGTTGTACGTGCCCCTTCGGTTTTCGAACCAGTATCAGGTGGTGCGCGGGTCGGGGGCGGAGGACGTGGAGGGTCTCTTTCGGCCTGTGGTGGATCCTGTGGACGAGGCGGTGGTCGGCGCATAGCATCAGGCGACAGCAACGACAAGGTACGAGCATGACGAGAACCAGAAAAGACAGTGCGACTCGAGTTCTTGTTGCTGTTCAACAGCGCTTTCCGTCGCTCCAAGTCGTGCTGTCGAAAAGTGGGTGCTGCTTCGGCAGTGTCTGGTGCGACGTGCAAGGACTGCATCTTGTGCAATTTACGAGGGTCGCGAGGATCATGTTGGCGCTTCTTGTGAGCCTCGTGGGCGGCCCATGTCTGCTTGAGACGGTGTAGTTCGTGCTCGGCCTTGATGAGCTCCTCTCTCAACTCCAGTACGCGGCGCTCGTGAGCTGCAAGAGCGGTGAGGAAGGCAGAGTCGGTCGGCGCTGCAGGTAAAGCAGGCTTCTCAGCCAGCAGAGGTGTATATGGTAGGACTGGCGAGAGGATTGCTGATGTTGGTGACAGGCTTGTTTGGATAGGGAAGGTGAGGCTGAAGCGCTTCGCCTTGCGCTCCGACATGGAGCGTGAGTGAGGATTGATGCCACCCCTGCTCCAAGGCCGTTGCTGCTCCATAGTCGCCATTGCTCAGGAGCAAATCTATGGCCACGCGAGATTCCGGGTCGTCACACGTAACAGTGGCATTGAGACTGGTCGTTGGTCTAGTTATCGCCCGGTGCACGCGTCCTTGTTTGCTATTAATCAAGACCCTGAGTTTCAGCCAATGAAGCAGGGGCTGCCAATGACTCGCTTCCTATTGCGCACCTCAATACCGTCATATGTTTACATGGCCGTTGGCAATCACACAACGCTTCCTCGTGTTTCATGCCCGTTTTCTTCTCTGCATGACCTCTGCAAATCACTGCAGTCAAGTTGTAATCATAACTGGTCTGACTATCTACGATAATAATGCCTATGCTCATGGCCCGGCACAGATCACCTGTTCGCATTGCATAGCCCCCCTGCCTAGACCGTCTCTACATTGCTGCACATAGCCTTGACGATGCGATAGTCGAATATCTCAACTCTGTGCAGACCCAACCTTTCCACTTCTGCATAGCAAGCTCGGTACTGTCGTGTCTCCCGAGGATCTACCAGCACCATTTTCCGCAGTCCGTTGTACGCCTGACTTTCGCATATTGTGTCTGAGCCTGCATCATGCCCGTGGCTGTTCCGATCCCAATGAGCCAAGTCTTGGATCACCAATGCTCCATGCTCGAGTACGCGCTGTCGTACTTCATCCTTTTGTGCAGTATCCAATCCTGCTATGAAAACAACTGCTCGGCTGAAAATGCATCGATCTATCCAAGCTGGTGGTGTAGCTTGTTCAAATCTGCAGCTTCCTTCAATCCAATTCGGTCGATGTGCCTCAGCACTACTCACGGTTGATGCAACTGATTTCTGAGCGACTTCCCGAATGATGTCTCCAAGCGGCGTTCGTGGTGATGTTGATACAATCTCATGGCCATCAGTCTGTTTGACCTGGTGTTTCAATGTGGATAACGTTCGGATTCGAAGCTTCTTGGGCCTATGGTCTTCATCTTCGTCTTCGCTAGGCTTACGCTTGCCCAGCGGAGGCGACGATGCCGTTGTTCCGAGTCTTGCCAGAGGTGAGGACTCTGGCGGAGTAGGTAATGGTCCGCTTTGTATGTTGGCAATGGCTTGCATCGCTTTCAGAGGCAATCCGTGCTCCAGTACAGCCAGCGGTTTGAGTCTTGATGTAGAGCTGGTGCTTGGAGTGTACGTGAAGTCACTACGGGCCGACCGAGGAGTCGTATCGGCGTTGCTGGATCGTGGTGTCGTATTGAGACTGTGTCTCGCAAACCTCCGCTTGTGGCTCACCTCCAATTTGGATATCCAATTAATATTTTCTTGCGTCTCCGAGTGCTGAGGCGTACCCAAGGCTTCGGCAGCCGCAGACTGCAACCCGTCGAAGGTGATGCAGTCTCTCCATGTCCGATCTTGATGCAGCTTCCTGACTCGAGGATGTCGTAACATGAAAAAGCCTCCAGGTAGTTTGCTGTACGAGCTGCCCAATACTTCGAATACCAGTGGATCTCGGAAGTATGATTCGACTCGAACGTTGTTGTCAGACTTGATGGTGAACGCGGAAGTATCCTCATTGTATGGTTCTGCAAGCAAGCTACCCTCGATGTTGACCCGGTTCAAGACTTCTGTCGACATGCAGTGATCGAATGCAATTGTCACCACGATCTTGAAGACTGGTTTGATACCATCTTGATGGATTGCGCCTCTGTTCATCAAGCACCCTAGATGGAAGTGTGTAAACTTCAGTCGTAGACCCGATCGCTTCTTTGCTTCCTGAGCACTGTATGATGCGCCCACTACAGCAAAGTCAGCTTCGTCTCCAAGCCCGGTGATGTAGTCCTTCTTGAGCTTGATTCCAGCTACTGAATCGTGAGTGAAGTATGGAACACCGCATGGCTTGAGCACTAGACCCTCATGACGACATGCTATCGATGCAGCAAAGTGGTTCATGAGCTTGTGCTCGGCCTTGGCCTGAGAGAAATCCACCACACATGACTCAGCTGGTGCAGCTCTGCCGTGTATCTTCTTGTAGATGCTGCTTAGTCGAGCTTTGCGTTCTTCGACGGATTGTGACAGGATGGCTTCATCGTCAAGCAAAAGAAGATCGAACAATATGATCATCAGGTGCTCGTTTGGCTGACGCGGCGTGTCGTTCTCTGCTCCAAGAAATGTGCCAGCACGAGAAACATGTTTCCGGATCTTGTCGAAACCAACAATGCAGTTCTCCATGTCAGAGAAGACCACCATTTCTCCTACCAGTATACACGCACGCTTGAATTTGCACTTGTCGCTGCCGATACGCAAGCACTTCTGGATAGTCTGATGCAGTCCTGCTCTATCTTCTGTAGAATCTCTGCCACTCTTCGAATATATCTTGAGCCATTCTTCGCTTTTAGTGAGATCAATATGAATCTGCGCACAACGACAGTCAGCTACTTCCATCGCAAATCGGCGACAGGATAATCTCGAACCTGGCAATACTCTCCGTCGTATTTCCTTTCCAACAACCACCTTTTCCCTGCAGTCATTTGCAGGCAGTGTTCTATCGACCTCGCTTTAGTGTATTCTGGGCGACTCACCTTGACACCAGGAACAGGTCTGAGTGACGATATGGCAGTTTGCCTCAGAATATGTATGGACTGGTGATCTGGCCGGCTTGGATAAGCAGCAAAAGTCGTCTTCAACGCCAAACATGCATTCTCAAAGCTGTCTTGCATACCTAGCAAGTCGGGAAGCAAGAAATGAACCGAAGCCAAGATCAATCGCTTGTTTAGTGAGACTGAAGCGAAGTCCTTCAAGATAAGTCGTACGAACCATTTGGCTTCGACAGGATGTAGACGCAAGAGCACATCGGCCAAAGAGGAGTCATTGGCCGCAGAAGAATGGAAGGACTGACGGACAGATGGTGCAGAGAATCTGTTAGCTGCAGCAAGAGCGTGAAGAGCGTCATCGCACTCTTGTAGAGTGACAGCAGGCAGAGGAGGCGGACCCCTGACCTGCAGGAGGCGCTGCAAACAGTCTCCGAGGTCACCGTTGTTCGGAGTCCTGAAGGAAGCCAGTTCGTGTCTGGCAGAGGCACCTAAACCAAGACATCGACCAAGTAGTTTCAAGAGGGAGGCAGGCTGTAGGCCATAAATGCGATCCTTCCTCCTGCAGGGGAGAAAGGTTGATAGTAATGCAGATGTGCCGTGTTCATCCAGAGAGTCGATATCCTTACGATGAGAGGCAAACCAGGTGGCATGTTGGCGATAGAGTCTCGACTTTTGTTCTGCCGGGGCTATGGGAGGATCGCGGATGACTATCTCTTCGCAGCGCTCCAAGTAGTCACTGAGATGAGCAAACTTGAAGGACATTTGCTACGGCATGACGGGGAATGGCGGCGCGTAGTGCACTCGGATAACTTGACGTGGCAAGTGGCGAGTATGCAAGCAATAACAAGCAATATCTAAAGACGAACAATGAAAATGTGTATAGTCAGGTGGATATGCAAAGTGGTAAAGGTCCTTTGTCCAGGACGACGCGCCTGAAACTCGAAAATGGCGCGTGATTGGTTGACAATCAATGAGCATTGGACGGCATCATGTTGAGAACACGCATGGCGAAACATGTGATTGCGGGGTTAGCATGTGGCCCCGTTGTGGTTGTTTACCTCCGTCACGGATGGGCCCCCTAACCTTGTCCCGAACAGACGTCCAACATGAGCTCAGACGGAAAGAAGCACAAGAACAAGTTGATCCAACGCGGGATCAAGCAGAGTAGTCCTCTGGGCACCGGCCTGTTTATAGGCCTCCGCAGTCTCGACCCCGTACTCCAATATGGCCTCCTTGCGAAGGGCATTGCAGCCAATGCCATTCGCACACTCGGAGGAACGACTCTGGCCCAAGGCCCACCCGTCGTCACGAACACCTTTATCGACCGACTTGCTCTATCACCTTACCGACTGATCCTTCTTGGAATGGCTGCCGGCAGTGCCGTCAAGCAGAGCTACTGGCTCGTCGGCATCTGTCAAGAGGAATTCCCTCCCATCTCAGCTGTCGAGGTGTCGGTCTTCAACACCGTCTTCAACTCTGTCAACTCGCTGCTCTTCACCTGCTCGCTCACCTCTGCCTCCGTCAACGGCGAACACTTCCCTCAGACCCCTCTGCTAGTCGGCTCTGCTCTGTACCTTGTCGGCATCTTCACAGAGACCTTCTCAGAGTGGCAGAGGCTGCAATTCAAGAAGAACTCGGCGAATAAGGGCAAGGTCTATACTGGTGGCTTGTTCCGCTACGCTAGACACATCAATTATGCTGGCTATACTCTTTGGCGTGCTGGGTACGCCTTGGCTGCTGGTGGCTGGACCTGGGGTGCCATTGTTGGTGCCTTCTTCTCATACAACTTCATTCACGATGGCATTCCAGAGCTCAACAGATATTGTCAGGAGAGGGTGAGTGGCTCCCATCTCAGCGGCCGTCCTCTATTAACTGTGGTTTCCAGTACGGTGAGCAGTGGCAGAGCTACAGAAAGCAGACTCCTTACAAGCTCTTCCCATACGTGTACTGAGCACATGGAAGTCATGACTTCAAGCGGACCTGATGTTGCCCCTGGTGGGAGATTGGGAAGAAATTATTATAATGCTTCTAGAGGTATCTTTTGTAGCATAGCTTGCCGTGCTGTCGACCAGTGTCTACTTGCTTCTCTTGTAAATCTTGCGGAGGAACTCTTCAAACACCTCCTTCTTGAGGCCTTCGCTCTCATCAACCTGCTCAATGTGTTTTCTAATGTCACCAACCTTCTCTTCCTCGTATGCGTGGTAGACCTGGTCGAGATGCAGCTCGTTGTAGAGAGCCTTGACCTTGGCCTCGTCGTCCTTGTTCTTTCTTCCGTAGTGTTGCTCGAGAAGATTGCGTTGCTCCTTGGTGGCAAGTTTGAGGGCCTGGTTGACCAACCAACTGCACTTGTTGTCCTGAATGTCGGTGCCAATCTTACCGAGAGTCTCCGGGTCGGCAAAGTTGTCAAGGTAGTCGTCTTGAACCTGGAAATATTCGCCCATCGGGATCAGGATATCGTGTGCCTGCTTGAGGTTCTTCTCAGTGGCCAGGCCGCAGAAGTGCAGGGCCAGGGCGACGGGGAGGTAGAAGGAATAGTATGCGGTCTTGTAGATGACAATGAAGGTGTACTTTTCCAGACTGAAGTTGTCGAGGTCGACGTTGTCCTCGGGGGCTGTGAGAAGGTCGCAGGCCTGACCCAACTCGGTCTGGAAAGTGACTTCGTGGAACAGCTCCATCAGGTCGACGTAGTTCTTCTCCTGGCGGAAGTACTTCTTGAGGAGGATGTAAATGGCGCTCTCGAGCATGAAGGCGTCGTTGATGGCAATCATGCCGACGTTGGGCATCAGGTACCAGCAGGGAGATCCACGGCGGGTCTTTGACGAGTCCATAATGTCGTCCGAGACGAGGAAGAAGGCCTGGAGGAGCTCGATCATCCAGCCAAGGGTGGCAGACTTGAAGTATTCATCCTCGGTGAGGTCACGCTTGAGAAGCAGAGACGAAGTGTCGATGACAGACATGCCGCGGTTACACTTCCCGCCGACAGTGTTGTGCTGGAGAGACTCTTCAAACCATGTGAGGGCCTGGGTGGGGAGCTTGTATTGCTTGCAGTGGTCGCTCAGGTCCTGGATGAGCTGGGGGAAGACCGACTCGAACTGCTTGAGAGTGGTAGGCATGACGGCGGTAGTTGTGAGACGGCGCAAATAATGTATAGGGGTCGTGGCTGGGAATCGCAATGAGGTGACGGTTTGCCTGTTCAGGACGCGGCGAGGACCTGAAGAGCGCAGTATTGACAAGGAGCGAGCAAGAGGTGAAATGGCGACAATACTAAAGAGTGTGTTGAGAAGGAACAAAAGTCGTCTGATTTGTTGGCTTGGTTGGCTTGCAGTAAATTGACCTTTGTCGACAAGCCGCTCTCCCCTTGCGCCGCAGAACCCTGAGCCCCACCAGTCTTCGACATCTTGTCGCGCGACTCAGTCCAAATTAACAATCCAACTACGCCTAGTCATCGCTGGCCATGTCCAGTCTGTCAGTCAGTCACTGGAGATAGAATTACTGCGTTCGCATTTGGCATATCCCCATGCTGCCGTATGATTGGTGAAACATAAACATTGACAAAAACAATTGCGGGCAAGCACAACCACCACACCGACACCACCGTCATGGCTACTTTATCTGCCGAGCAGACATTACAATTGCGAACTCAATTACATCAGGCCGTAGTTGCATGTAACGATCGTTGCTTATATCGTTCGGCAAAATGGTGGGTGCTTACACTCTCATCTATATCATGCCTCTCCTAACAAAACGATAAGGGCTGCAGAACTTCTCAATGCATTTGCGGAATCCGAACAGGATCTCGACAATGCCTCGGACACAGAGCCAAGTTCTCCGACCAGCGAGGGTGATCCATGGACCAATTTTCAGTTTTCACAAGAGTCACACGAGGCTCGATTGGAGCGAAGGGAATATCCAAAGTTCCTCATGGCCAAGTCCTTCTTCGACTGTCGTGAATTCGACCGTTGCGCTGCTACTTTATTACCCAGTCTTGTTCCGCAGAAACCCATCATTAGAGATGCAACCAATATGGCCGCGAAGAGCAAGCCAAAACGATCGGAACCATTACCAGGCTTACCACAGCTTAGCCAACGTTCCCTCTTCCTTGCTCTGTACGCAAAATACATGGCTGGTGAAAAGCGCAAGGAGGAAGACAGTGAGATGATCCTTGGACCTACGGATGGTGCCGTTACCTTGAACAAGGAACTTACGAGGATATCAAATATCCTCGACGAATACCTGAGCGCACGAGGAGGCCTCCAGAGCACACACGAATCACAGGGCTTTCTAGAATACCTCTATGGCATCGTCTTATTGAAAGGCAAGAATGATGCCCTGGCGAAAGCATGGCTTCTCAAGAGCGTAAATCATTGTCCCTGGAATTGGGGTGCATGGCAAGAGTTGGCAGACCTGTTGAACTCGGCTGAAGAGGTCAGTATATATGCTCTCATGTTCATGCCTCGATTGACTAACCATTGAGTTTAGCTCAACGAAATCACAGAACACTTGCCGCAGAACATCATGACTTTCATGTTCCACATCTACTGCAGTCAGGAGCTGTTTCAATCCACCGAGAAGGTGCACAATGAGATCAACCAGATCAGCAACATTTTCCCCAATTCTGCCTTCCTGCAAACTCAGCGTGCATTGCTGCACTATCATTCCAAAGGTAGGGTATACCTGAACCCTCACCTCTGTTACAATCCCACTGACTATCTGTGCAGAATTTGAGGAGGCCGACGGCTTGTTCGCCGATCTACTCTCACGACATCCTTACCGCCTGGATTCCATGGACTCATACTCAAACATCCTCTACGTGATGCCATCGCGACCAAAACTAGCCTACCTCGCGTCCGTCGCCTCCACGATCGACAAATTCCGCCCCGAAACCTGCTGCATTATCGGAAACTACTATTCCCAATGCTCCGAGCACGAAAAAGCGGTCATGTACTTCCGCCGCGCCCTAACCCTCGACCGCCAATTCCTCTCCGCCTGGACACTGATGGGCCACGAGTACATTGAGCTCAAGAACACACAAGCGGCAATTGAAAGCTACAGAAGAGCTGTGGATGCTAATAGAAAGGATTATCGCGCTTGGTATGGATTGGGTCAGGGCTATGAGCTTTTGGACATGCACTCATATGCGCTGTTTTACTTTCAGAGGGCTGTGGCGTTACAGCCTTGGGATCCGAAGATGTGGATGGCGGTGGCGAATTCGTTTGCTAATTGTGGGAGGTTGCAGAATGCGATTCGGTCGTATAAGCGTGCGTTGGTTGCTGGCAGCTATCTGGACAATGGTGGAGCCGTCAGTTTCACATCTTCGGCGGACCCGTTGGCTGGTTCTGTGGGAGGCGCTCTGGACCCGGAGATTTTGTATCAGATTGCTCTGCTTTATGAGCGGGATAACAGCATGGATGAGGCTTCTGCGTACATGGAACTTACGCTTGCACAGGAGGAAGGGCCGGATGAGGATGACTTGCCACCAGGAGCACCTCTCTCCAGTGCCGGAGGAGGCATTGGCATTACACAGACGACAAGCAAGGCAAGACTGTGGTTGGCAAAGTGGAGTTTCGTAAAGCAAGACTGGCAGCGTGCGTCAGAGTTGGCGAATGAGCTATGTCAAGATGGAGTCGAAGTGGAGGAAGCCAAAGCTCTAGTCAGAGATGTGAGAGCCAGATTAGAAGCCGATGGTCATATAGGTGGATGAGGAAAGCAGACAGCTTTCCAACAAGGCACTCATAACATAGAACATCAAGACAAAACTGATTGTCAAGGCAAATCGAAAGTCAATCCAAAACTGATTGAAGAGACAACTCAAGGACAGAAGATATATTCATGAAAAAGACAAAAACTTTAGTAAGAAAGAAATCACTATGCCAAGTGGTATGGGGCATATCTACAGAAGAGCGAGAACGAAGCTGCTGAGGACACTGAGTCCAACAACGGTCCAGCCAGTGACTTGGACCTGCTTGTTAGTGATACCCTTGCCCATATCCCACATCAAGTGTCGCAGGCCGTTGAAGCTGTGGTAGGTGAAAGGGAAGCTGGCAACGAGCTTGGCGAGAATGGCGAGAGCGGCGGGCCATGCGGCAAAGGAAGCAGCAAGAGCGGCGCTCTCGACGTGCCAGCCAAAGGCGGGGGCGACCAAGTAGGAGAGACCGAAGAGGTAGAACCCACCGGAGAGGGCGACACCGGTGACACGGTTGAGAGCAGAGCCGTACCAGGTGATCTGAGGCTTGTAAATGCCCAAGTGAGGCGAGACGGGGCGGTTCAAGCGCTGCTTGGCCAGGATCTGTTGCGAGGCCTCGTTGGCGGAAACGGTCTGGAATGCGGCGTGTCTACGAGTAAGAGAGACGTAAGATTGGTGAAGACTACAGTGGCGTGTGTAGAGGCGGTGCCTACCTTTGCTGCACCAGGCCGGCGATGGACAGGACTTGGGGAGCGCGGGATGAGAGGAGCGCAGGCTGGCGGACCGCCACTGCTGTCGCGTTAGTCAATGACACCGAGGGAGCAAGTCGGGTATACATACAGCGGCGCGCTGATTGGAGACCGAGTCTTTGAGCAAGCATTGTGATTACCGCGTCTACGTCGATGTCGTCGAGGGCAGATGCAAGTGCTGTAGCAACATCCAAATCCCCAGCTTCTTTGGATGGAAGTCGCAACCCTCTGCTCCGACTACCGCGGCAGTCGTAACCCTGCAGCCAATCACAGCTTCCAAAATTACTTGTCGCCGGCACTACAAAAACTTCTCTTTCCGACTTCTTCCCTTCCCTTTCTTCTTCTAACATGGGACCTGGCACCCACCGCTTGGACTATTTCAGTATGATATACCGGTGTTTTATATGTTCGACATTCTGTCGGACGCCATTCCAGGTCTTTAGACCAAACTGCCCGTCGTTAATCGCCCATTACGCCCGTGACCTATGGTTCGGTGGGTTTCATATTCAGGGCCACATCTCTCGTTTCTATTGCTCATGTATTGCTGTGCATTGAAGCGTCCATGCGTGTCTGCGCTGTTGAGCCTCTCTACGCATGTCCACGTTACTACGCTCCCTATTGCATTGTGTGCACCACGTTGTCGTGGAAGCATGTCAGGCTGCCAGCGGACAACGTCAGATACTTCAACGTGTTGACCTCATGCGCTAACTCCATGCGTTGTCCACACGCTCTCGAACGACACATAGACCACACTTGCTTGGGCTGCGCAGTGGCTCTTCGGTTCATACGGCTCGCTCAAAAAACAGTGCCCCAAGGAGTCTCTATGGAGTCCAAATCCATGTCGCCGCAGATTGAGTCGCGAGTGAGATGCCGGACCTGGAGTGTTGACAGGCTGTGTCCTGTACCGATGGACGGAAATCTGTATCATATGCAACAGGTTCGGAGCAACGAACAGACGGAGTGCCGACACACAGAGCAGAGAATTGCTCTTCCTGTACTCTTCGTTCTTCACTATAAGCTTCACCTTTTGCGATGAAGTTTAGACCATGTTCTGTGCAAATCCTGATTTTTTCTCATGATCGGAACACATCGGTTTAGGCAAGATCAAAGCTGGACCAGAAATCCACATGCTGCTTGCACACGAGTGCATACAGTGCTTTCTATAGAGGCAGCTCGGCCATAACTCTGTTTACACGCAATAGCGAGAAGGCCCATCTTTACCTTCGTTCACGATCATTGGCAATCTGCCAACAGCTCTTGCCCAAGACAACCTATGCCGAAAGTTATTTCAAAGCCAAATTGCAGTACCCGGCGGAGCCCCATTCTGATGGACGGCATTTTCACTGCCACCTCGTATACACCGTCGCTGTTGCTTGCCGAAACCCTCGTCGGCTGCTCGCACCCGTCGGCGCGCCTGCCAGTATCTCGGCTTTGCTCGCTCAAACTTCCGCACTCCTTGCTAATGCCGTCACCCCTGAGTCTGGTACTTAAGCTATTGCCATCAGGCGTGTTGGAGTCAATCGAGGTACGGCAATGCTGCGTAGTGCCGACCACGTCACCTCATTGGATCCGTCGCAAGGTTGAGATGTGGATAGCATCCATCATGGGTCTGGCTCAGGTTTATCCTCACAACAACGCTTCCCTCGTCAGCCGTGTCAAACCCTCTCTCGCTAGATGTATGCAAGTTCACTGCAGCGCCACTGTCTCGGTTGGGCCGAGTCGTTGCATCCTTCAAGATCTACTCTCGCAGAATGATCCTCCTCTGGGCCATCGCGTCGATGGCATGTCATGATGTGATCAAATCAAGTATGAGGCTCTGGCGTGTGCTGGCTAGCTAACCTTTCTGATCTCTTTCCAACCTCAGCGGTTGGAGCAACCGTCTCCTCCAGAGCTACATCATGCCACTCCGCGGTGGTTGAAACGATAACCTGTTCACGGGCGAGTTCGGGGACATATCTCTTGGGCATGATCGAGCCACCATCCGCCACATGATTAGCTACACGGCTTGAGACCCGCTCAATTGATCACAGTTTTACATGTGGTTGCTTGAAAGTGATCCGGCATGTGTTGTCCTTGACATTGGTTTAATCTCATCTATGATAACCCCCTGGGCTTCTCATCGACAGTTTTCCATGCCGACAAAGTAGCATAAAGTCTAACAAGGATTGACTTTAGACTGTCCCCCATCACGCTCTAAGGGAGTCGCCAACGGTACTTCCTTGAGCCAAAACTAGGTCGTGACGGTTACGCGGTACTTGTGTACATCCTAGCAGAACCCTTCTACCGTTCGCCAGTCACACGAGGAAGACTCGAGTCTGTTTTTTATCCCAACCTGGCAACTCAAATAGTCTTCAGGGCGCCGCAAGTTAGATGGCAATGACCTCACCTTAAGTGGCTCAAGATTCGAAGGAGTAGGTGCACCCTGGACTCTGCTGTCATCTAAAGTTTGGCACGTTTTCAAAGTCCCCTTCTGCTTGACAGCTGTGTACTACAGCTGGCAATGGTGTGGATCAACGAAGTTCAAACACCGCGACGCTGGCAATGATCCTGACTCCAAGTCGCCCCGTGAAGGGAATCGACGGCTGACGTAGCGAAACGATGGTGAAGCTGCAAGACTGCTAGTCATGACTGAGGAAAGAGCTGGCGAGGGACTAACTACTTTGGAATGTACCAGCGTTGGGGGAGAATTCTGGTAGAGTAGCCAGGTCGCCGGAACGCGCATACATTCACCCGGAGTAGCAAGATCACAGCCCGGAGCCCGGCTCCGTTCTACTGTCGTCTCGTTGATTGTAGACCTAGCTCGAGGCACGCTCTTGTCAAGGTTTGCGACTCACCATGCGTTGCGTGGATGCCGCTGCGTATTATTTTGACATTCCCCGACGGCCATTAACCGTAGAGCCGACGGCCGCCGGTTTGTCAAGTGCTACTCGATACAAACGGCGTCTGTCTTGGTACGGATCCGGTCACTGGCTCGCATGTACATCTAACCGCACTAGCTAACTTAAACAAATTTGCTACGCACGTACAGATTTCTCTTCTGCATAAAAGTGCATGTTGTGAAGGCAACGGGGCTGCTTGGCAGATCGTATTGTCGATCAGTCGCCCATGTCAGGGGAGAATCCCATAGTACATGAGTAAATGCTGTCAAGGGTTTTTGGATGACGCCGGCAGGGTGCAGATTCAGGAAGGAGCCAGCTCCGTTGGTCATGCAGAAGAAGCTACCTCCGCCTCCCTTGCTAGTCATTGTAGCCAGTATAGTGATCATGGCCTGGCCGTCGGCAGTACATGAAGCGGTGGATCATCGTCTCCAGATAGCTACCACGGGCAGCTTGCATCCTGCATCAGGAGAGCATCAAGGGTTGTGGGCAAAGAGCATCACGTTTGAAAGCTTGGGCCGCCTCCGTGTTACGGAGAATCCTAGAAAGGATGTACCTGAACGATCGTGATGTAGTCATGTAGAAGTCAAGCTCGTTTGCGCAATTTCTCAGTCGGTAACAGGGCAATCGATAGGCTGTCCACGTAGGGCATGTCTGCACATGCTTTTTTTCTCGCTTGAGTGATATGCATGTGCGGAAAGGATCGACGCATCCCGTTGAGAGGCCATAGTCCAAGGTCTAGAACGTCCCTCATCACGGCACCGCATCCGCAGTGACAAGCATCCTCTAAACACTAGGATGGCGGTCTGCAGAGGGGAACTCAGCATGCAAGCCATCCCGATCCGTTACTCTATCATTATGTCTCTGTTGAGCCAAGTAGTCAATCGAGAACAGCTTGGAGGGAAAGGCGCGAAGTAGTCTCAACATATGAACGCGTTTCCCTGACTCAGACGCTGGCCGACGGCGTGAATGTGAAGCTGACTCGTTTGACGACTTCTCTCAAACGCCATGCACTGATGCGAATGAAAAGTGCTGCACCATGAGTCCGCCGAGGTTGTGGCCTTGAGTAAATTTGCTGCGTCTCTCTCTTTGGTGGGCGTCGTCGCTTTGAATTGCCTGCTCAGATCTTGTGTTCGCAAAACGGAAGCGATCGAGATCATTAGCTTCAGACCCGCGTGAGCCTCGAGGCGTTTGCTCGATCGGTCTCGGGAGCGTCACCAACTGCCTGATCAGTCTCACTCGAGTCCGTCGCTGTGAGCCGGCTGAGAACCGCTCGCTGTACCTGCCCTAAAATCTTGCCGGCGTCGTCAACTCTCGATCAACCCTAGTGATGCGGTGCTGGTAGACGGCCGCATCGTCTGTTCTTGCGATTATTTTTGGGCGCTGCGGATCTGCTGCAGAGTCTTAGCATATTCCAATGACCTGAGGAATCTGATAGGATTTGCTTGCAAGCCACAGCGTAGCCTGAGCCCGCATTTGATTTCATTTCGCCATCTAGTGGATCGCACGGTACGGTCTTAGTTTTTTGATCCTGCATCTTGAAGGATCTAAATCCTCTCCACACCATCCAGAGATCAGCACCACTCCCGCCTAGCGAACTTGTCCCTAGCGGTTGTTTGCTCCCGCAAACTTTAATTTCCCAGGTGGCGCATGTCTTCTTAACGTCAGCTCCGGCTATTCGTGACCGGCTTGTAGCGCACGGTATTATTCCATTGTCACCGTTGCTTCCTATTATCGTCCCTAGCTCCAATCTCGTCCCAGTGGGCCGCGCTTCGAGCTTCGCACGTATCGCTCCTTCCGTTATTACATACATACAACCCAGGACCCTGCCGTCATCTTGATTCCCATGACCTTCTGTCCCGCTTCAAAACAATGCCATCAATTCAGGATCGCCCTACGGCTTTCACGCCATCTAGGCAGTTGCAATCGTGGACGCATGACGACAAGAACAGCCCTTACTCACTGCCAGACCACCGTCGGCCATCCATGGTGCAACCAGAAGTTTTGAGGCCGATGGAGCCTGCCAGTATGGGAACCGCACCGAGGCCACTTTTGGGCTCTCGTATAACTGATCCAAGTCAGCCACGTCAACAGCTTCCCGGCCTCCAGGAGCTGTTGAGTCCTGCTCTAAGGACAGGTCCACCATCATATTCACCTCATTGGCCTTCTGTCAACAACGCACAACCTGCCAACTGGTCTCATGGCTCTGGCTCTGTTGCCAGTGCACAACTTCCACCAGCTAATGGGCATTCACAAATGGGATCACTTCCATTCAACCCGACTCCCCCGCCCTTTCACCGCCTTTCTCTAGATGTCTCTCCTGCTGATCGATTTGCTCAAACCACATCCAGCGGTCCCATTAGTGCTAGACCATCTTTACCTGGGCCTCTTCCAAGTCAACAACCGCCACCTATGCTTCGTAAACTCTCGGACTACCAGGGCCCACACGTTCTGGATCAAGTATCCCAGTCTGCGCATATTGTGGATAACGCGGGGCCGCCTCAGCCACACGTTGCTTCTCCTTACCACGGAGTCACCGAGGGCGACATAGCTAGACGCTTGAATGCAACGCAAGGGATGCGGGATGCGCCTCCGGCGAGTAATTACAGTTTACAGTGTGTCGGCCAAAGGCACATACCCGGAGAGGGAATGTGCTACGTCTTCAAGGACGGAAGTACATGTCCGACGATTATTGATGGAGAGCCGGTGAATCCGCTTTGGGGAACCACGAAGGCGGGTAAGGCTCGTAAAAGACTTGCCCAAGCATGCCTGTAAGCTGAAGAAATCGATCATCAATGAGTTCGTGACTGACAGAAACAGAAATTGTCGTGAAAAGAAAATCAAGTGTGAGCCAGGTGAAAAGAGTTGCCTCCAGTGCGAAAAGGCCAAGCGCGAATGCCACAGGTTTGCATCTCCTAGGTCAGTCGCGGACTGTCTACTAAGAAACGAAAGCAGGCCGAGCGCTCCCCAACAACCGGTAGAGCTTGCGAACCACACAACTTTGACCATTCCGAATGTTCCCCTTGGACGAGCTGATTGGTCCAGTCAGTCGTCCGGCAGCATTGTCATGGCTGATGTGCCGAACCAAAAGCGCAGGCGTTCTGCACAAGCGGCGCAACAAGACGTACTGAATGGCCCACCTGCCTGGAGTCGTGAGAGATCTCCCCAAAGTGTCAAGAGACGCAAGTCCGACGTCTCTGCATCTTCTCAAGATGGACCTTTCCAACAAGACAGACAACGCAAAGACAGCAAAAGGGTAGACCTCGAGGACATAATCACTCAAACACCCCGGCCCGAAAAACTGGACCCTTCATCATGGAATGAAGACCCGTACCTCAATGACCCCGAGGCGACCATGCGATTTCTGGAATTGTTCTTTGCGCAATCTGCCCGAGAGGTCAGCATAATGTTCCCCCGTGATGCCTTCACTCGGTGGGTACGACAGTGTCGCGACAAATGCCAACGGGAATGTATGGTACTATATTCAGTCCTCGCTCTTGGATCAATCTTCGCCGAGAACGAGTTCTCTTCCTTCGCTAAACTTTGTGCAGAGCGAGCTGGTCAGGCTGTTTCAAGAATTGACGGCAAGTTCAGTCTGGCGGTCGTCCAGGCTCGGCTGCTTGTAGCTGGATACAATCATCTCGTCGGCCAAGACAGCGCTGGTTGGGACTTGAGTGGCTCTGCTCTGAGGGTCTTGAGCGCAATGCGACTGAACAGCGAAGAGGGGTGCGGAGAAGATCTAGATGAATACAAGCGACGATACTTCAATTTCTCTCGTGAACAAGTCAAGGAATGCAGAAGACGGACTTTCTGGACCGCCTTCCTCGTCGATGTAAGTATTTTTGAGCTTCGGAGTGGGACTTCACTGACCTCGACCAGCGGTACCATGGTTTCTGTGGAGGTCTTCTCTGCGCCATACAGCTCGAAGATATTCAAGTCCGACTGCCCTGCAACGATCAGATCTACGAGGATGGATTCGCATCCGACGCTCCACTCTTCGATTGCTTCCAACCAGGTATGGGTATACAATCTCTGGACCCCAAATTGAGCGTTCCAAGTCCGGCGGCATATACAGTGGTAATTGCCTCTCTCTGGACCGATGTCACAAAACTTATCTTCCGCCGGCCCCGCCAGGGTGCAGGTTCAGGATCGTATGTCAAGAGTCATGAATCATTACTGGGCGACATCCAAGCCAAGCTTTTTGACTGGAGAACGACGCTACCGGTTCATCTGCGATACAGCCGTCAGAATCTTGTCGAAGCAATCCAACACGGCTTTGCAGGTAGTCTTATTGCAATGCATGCACTGTATCACATCTCGCAACTGAAGGCAGCACGTAACGCGCATCATGAGCTACTTTCGCCCCACACCACGGCACAGCAAATTCGATTTGCTCACTCTCATGCCATTCAACTGCTGGAAATGGTTGTTGATGTACGAAGCACGAAACCACATGGATCGGGTAAAGGCCAGGACCCGATCAACTTGCTTTCTCCTTTCTTTGCCTATGGAATCACTGCAGCCATCGATACGCTTAGCGCCGGAGGTTTGAAAGAAGATTTCGGACGCACCATGATGCTTATCAACGACAGCACAGCCACGTTGCATGATCTTGCGCAGTTCTGTGCTAGTGCCAAAGTGCAAGCCAAGCAGGCAAGCAGAAGGATGGCTTTGATTGAAATCCGAGCGGCAGAAAGCTTTGGGACGGCAGCGGTGGTAGCGGCACCCCGAGTGACAAACGGAAGAGACAACAACGACTGCTGGAGAATCAACGAACCAATGGAGAAGGTATTCACTCTGCAGCAAGATGTGTGCTATGGCACATCCCCTGCGATCTACTTCACGGCAATAAGAGGAGGCCGTTGAGTGATAATGTACCAATCATTGAAATTCGAAACGAATAACGCCTGAACGATCATGAAGACAGCACTTTTTACAGCGAGGAGTTTGGAAAATTTGGTTGGCACGTTCCCGGCACAATGGGTGTCTCGGGCATGTTTTGGCACGCAAGACGCATGTGTCACTGTCAGGGGCCACAGACAATCCTACGGATCTAACGACAGTTTTGAGCAGCTGACAAGCGGCTTCGTGGCCGAACTCGGTCTTTTCTTTAGAGCGATATAATTTCTGTTTCTGCTTCTGCCCCAGCAGGTAAAAAGCGGTCGGTTTTTGGAACTCTATTGTATGTTTTTTCTGCTATGTACCCAAGGAGATTCGGGAGCCGAAATCTAAATAACATGTACCGAGGTCGCGTTGCATGAACTTCGAGTTGAACCTCCACTTGTACACACCACGGCCGGGAGATGAAAATACCAGTATTACATGGTATTCGTGTACCTCCCACATCACAAAGCTGCCTACATGCACGACGGAGCTGACTCCTCGCTGTTACGTGTGTGGCAGTCCGAAAACTGGGTGAGACACGGTACCATCACTCCCTGGCAGTGATTACCTGGTAATCAAACGACCATGGGCAAGGAGCGACTTCCTCGAGGATGGGGAAAGGCTCAACTCGGACATGCAAGCTGCTGACCAACTTGCCGCGTGGAGGTCGCCCCAGTGTCCAGACACGATCGATCTCAGTCAATACAACTCAGCCCTCAGACAGAAGAAACAGATACGTTGCCAATTTCTAGTGAACAAACAGGGCTGTCGACATTGCACATGCCCGGAGATGCCTGGGCAAGTTGGCAAAAGTAGCCAACGCAGCGTTGACATTGACGACTGACCACTAGCTGCAGCATTGCCACCAAGGATCACTTTCGAAAGCGTGCAACGCATACAACTCGTGTGTCGACCTGCATGCAACAAGGGAGCAACACCAGCCTGCCAATACCACCCCACCTGCATGTCTTGGAATGATCGGAGGTTATCTGTCTCGTATAAAAGACAACGCCTCTTTTGACTAATACTGAACCCCTCCTATAAGCCGGCAACACACCGATCTGTGGATCGAGTCAACAGTTGCGGAGATGGTCGCTCACATGTTATATCCCCTAGCCGCAACCGCCCGGCACACTCTTACGCGGCTGAGGATGCCGCGCATGAGCACATAATCCAACATCTGTATGGTAGAGGGCTCGGCGGGCGAAACGTTGGATCCTGTTCGGCAGTAGACGAGGCGACCCAGGAAAGAGGAGAAAACGAGGTCAGTCCCGCACTTCCTGATGATGAGCATGACTTCGCAGATATGCCCGTTTTGAGTTTGCCACGAAAAGTGCGCTTGACCAGAGGACGGGCCGCTCCTGCCTACCGGATCGTGTGCGTCTAAGCTAATCACTAGCATGAACCTTATAGGAAGCTTGCTGTATAGGGTAGTGACCGAGCTTGGCCCTTGGCCGATGCGATCCCTCTCCGGATCACTATCGAATTTCTATGATAAAACGTGACGCACGACGAGACTTCAAATCCCGATGTGGGATTCCATGCTCATGCGATATCAGTGATGAGGAACTTCCCGCCTAACGAACAGGATATTCGACATGGCATACACATGAGGAACAAGCAACGCGGGGGACATGAGAACCCGTTGCGGTACACAAACTTACACATGGAGTCCACTCCGCGGCACTGATTTGCCAGCTATCCAGACGCCGAGTGCAGCCGGAAGGTAGGGCTGCTTGCACGACTATTGGTTATACCCTTGCATGACACAAGTTTGACCGCATCTCTCGTACCATTTCGCAGAAATGCCTCTTCAAATGTTGAGAAGTACACCAGATGGATGAGCTACTCCGTATAACAACACGGGAGCCTCTCGCTCCGGCAACTGTCTTCCGGGAATTAGATGATACATCAAAAGCCATCGGCGCAACCGCGCCTGCCTGTTGAGCTAAAAAGTCACGCGCAAGCTACTCTCTTGCCTTTGACGACCGCAAACCCACATCGCCACTCGGCATTAGCGATGTTGGAAGGAGGCAATTGCGCCCCCCAATGTCTACAATAGCCCTGAAAAAGACACATCGGAAAGGAGACAGGGTCCGAGTACTCCCCTACCGCTTTGTGCTCCCGACACTTCGGACCAAACACAGAGCCCCAGAAGGCTATGCCGACGTACCCAGAGCATTTTCTGCCCTGGTTTTGTTTCTGAGATATTGCAAGTATGCAGAAGAGAAAACGGACTCGAACACTAATAGAGACAGACAGCAAACGCGAAGCAAAGCATCCAACGCAATATATATTCACAATCTATCACTCCGCAAGTGCCCTGATTGGTTGGGCCTGACTGTCGGGTCTATGTATAAGGACGCGGTGTCAAAAACACACGCATTGCACTAGACGGAGTAATTTAGCGACAATGTCTGTATGATTGCGAAACTACTGCACAAGGGCAATATATTGAGGCCTCTCGATCTTCCTCTGTCGCAATTGAGTAAAATTCGCCGAGGCATCATTTTTGGAAGAAGCCCTCGAAACCCATAATTTCTCATCCGAATATGGAAGGTATGCCGTCTGATTTTCTAAGTGAGAGGAAATGTGACGGGATTGTCATGGTTTGGCTGGGATATTTACCATGACACTTGGAACAACATACTGATTAGTCAACAGCCCTTCTCATAAATCGATCGAGTGTGGCTGAGCGATGGACCCGGAATAAGTGCTCAACAAGAAGGAGCAGGCTACCGGTATGTGGGATAGCACCAGAGACAAGAGGGATTCGCGTCTCAAGCGAAATGGTGAAGCAATAGCGCATGTGCGATGAGCAACACATTGATTTTGATGTTGTTTCGCTAATTTCAAGCGCCCCAGACGACGACACTGCCATCTCCACCAGCACTAGCCCATTCCTTCCTCAACTGGTTCCACACGACCGTGTTGACAACATCTCTTTTGGAGGACATGGATACGAAGCTCTTGGAGCCATCCGTCAGGGCTGGAGCAGAGTGCTTGAGCTTGTGAGCCAAACTACCCGTCAACAGATCCCAGACATAAATGTGACCGTCCTCCGAGCCTGAGATGGCAAGACTATCTCCAGCTGCCAGTGTAGACCGTAACCTGTAATTCGTGTTCTTGAAACCAGGATCCCTGAAAGCTTGAAGCAGCTTGCCATCTCTTTTATCCATGAGTCGTAATGTCGAGTCCAAAGTGCTGGCAAGGTAGGAGTCGTTGTTGACGGTGGGTGTAACAGAAGTGACTGGATGGCCGAGTACATCTTGATCAACAACACCCATCCTAACATCATAACACCTCACCCTGCCATCCACACTACCGGTCAGAATCTCGGCGCCAGAAACCGAGATACTGGAGACAGCATCTTTTGCTTCTGATAGACTCATGATCGGTTTCTCGCCTCGTTGCTTGCAATCCCATATCTTGACCGTCGAATCAAAACTGCCAGTCACGACGAGAGAATCTCCCTCGCCAGCAAAAGCACAAGCATTGATTCTTCCAGCATGCCCACTCCACCGTCGTAGAGTTTGATGCGTAGTGACATCCCAGAGGAAAACCGTCTTGTCGCCGCCAACACTGATGAAGCGATCGTTGTCTTGCGCGACGCTTATATCGTGTACCTCATATCCATGAGCGCTGTATTTCTGGACTTCGAGACCGGTGGCTGGGTTAAAGAGGCGGACATGACGGTCGGTACTACCGGTCAAGAGCTGCAAGAGTGGTCAGGCGTGTTCGCGGTATGTCGGTGGCTGCGTCAGGAACGTACGTATTGGCCTGTTCCGGCGCTGTAACAGAGGGCGAGCACTTGGCCTGTGAATGCGCATTAGCTCGAGGTATCGGGATAATTCAGGGGGATCGATACCATTATGCCCTGTGAGTCTTGAAATTGGTCGTGTAGGAAATTGCGCGCTCATCACATTGCTGTTGATGTTGTCGAAGAGAAGATGGGTGCCATCATCGCGCCGGGCTTTGTCTCCACGATTTCGTCTCTGTATGCATGCTGGTGTCCTAACCCTGTCTTGATGGCAGACATGTTCCATCTCAACAATTTTATACTGCACTCTCCTCTGAAGTGCTTGGGACTATTACAGAGGTGTGTGATATATTTATGACTACATCATGGTCAAGACGTGACATACGTTGACCGTTATCTGTTGCGATGAGCTCCCATGAACCAGCTGGTTGCGCGGACTTACGTGGATGGCGCAGTCTGGCACACACGCAAGACGATCAAGTCAAATAGTGTGTTCAGCAAGCAAATTAGGTATCGTGTACCAAAACAGAAACTTCTCATGCCAATCAGGCGAACCCAAGAAACCCCTTAGCGACTGTCTCCTCTACGACTGCTCCCAGGATCACATCACCACAGCTTCCAGCCACTAACGCGCGGCTTCGCAGACGCCCGACCGCTCTCGGTCACCCCTTCCTTAGTCGCGCGACCTTTGCTTGCTGAAAGGTACGCCTCTTCTAGCATCCTTGTCCTCGAGCTTCTGCTTCGACTGCTTCTCCGTGCACCTCCAGCAGCACTCGAGCTCGAATTGCTTTCGATGTAAGGTCTCTGGTACTCAAGTCTGTGTGGCTCAATGGTTGGCGGCTTTCGTGCTGTCGCAGCTGAAGATACAGAACTCAATGGATGCGGCGAAATTGCGCCCGGTCTTGCGAAACGCGTAGGTTCCTCTGTCAGTATGCTTGATGTATGGCGGCTTAACAGGGTATTTTCTGATTCTTCGTAGATAGTAGTGAGGGTTGGAGCAGGTGGTGGAAGCCGATCATCATCCGAAGGGTGAGGCAGGTAAGGGAGTAGGTCTTCCTCGTTGTTGACAGATGATGCTGATCTCGCCGACGAACGCTCAGAATGTCTTTCATCTCCAGCCCGTGAACCTTGCTCGCCATATTTGTGTTCAGTGGCTCGGTCAGACTGATGACGAGAAGACCTGGATCTGCTTGTTCGGCTTCGATGTGATCTGGTGTGCTGTGATGACTTTGAGCGGTGCGACGATATTGGACTTTCCTCCCATCCGGAAGCCTCTTGTTCTGGCGAGTGGAAAGAAGCATTTTCAGATTGCATGTCATCTATCCAACCAGAATCTGCTGCTGCGTCTGACATAGGAGACTCGTCCCATACTTGATCATCGACGTTGGCACCTTCTTCCTGAGTGTTGAGTCCTGCTAATGATGGGAAAGGTGGTTGGTCCCTTCCAGACAGCATTTGGCGAGTCTCTTCAGACGGTATTAATAGTTGCGGGATAGTTTCTACGTTTAAGTGGGGAAGAGGTACGCCGCCCGTGTGTCTAGAGCTGCTCGATGATGAAGAAACTGTCTCCACCTTTGAGTGTTGTCGAGAATCCCTTGTTGAGTTTGAGTACAATGAGTCCTTCGGTACTCTCCAATTGTGATAACTATCATGTCTTGATTCGGTGTGCTTGCTGGTTGTGATAGTTGCAGGTCGATAATCGTGGTCTTCTTCTTCTTTGTTGTCATATCTTGCGAGAGTCGCTTGTGTATGTTTCGAGTGTTGAGATGTTTTCCTCGAGCTCTTTGAAGGAGTGCCGGGATATACCGATGGTTGAGCCGATGATACACTGAATGGAGGCACGCTGATTGGTTTGTTGGATGATGATTTGCTGATTGATATGGGGGATAGGGTTTGCGACGAGACGTGTCCAAAGACACTGGCTGAGTCGTCCCAATCCGAGACTGGAGACAGGGGACGAGGTGAGACGATACAATGAGATGATAGGGCTGAAATGAATGCTGTCATTGAGCTTTCTAAGGAATCATCTGGGACTGTGTTGAAATCTTTCTGCAAATCAACATTGGATGAGTCCTTTGCAGACGCCTTGGAATAGTGAGAGGCAGAGGGAGATGGAGCCTTACTGCGATAGCCGCTATCAGACATACCTGAATCGTGAATGGAGCTGACAGGTTTCCCTGGAGGTAGCCGGCGTGGTCTTGACGAGTCTGTGGTAGGGGCAGGGGACGCTTCAGGGAGAGCTCCGGTCATCTTGATTGAGCTTCTTACTGTCGAAGGAGGTACTGTAGTCAAGTCCTTGACAAAGTCGGTGAAAGTGGTGGATCCTGCTGCGCGTTCCCTTGTTAGCGCTCGCCCTTGTGTCCTCAGTCATTTGTCGAATTCTGCATACATTTTCTGTTCATTTCCCGGCCGCGAATTTGGCGTGAAGATGAAGAAGAATTGGCAGACCAATATTTGACGCTTGCCGAATCGGACTCGTCTCCAACAACGGTTGTTTCTTGTGAGGCAAAATGTAAGGGCCTCTTGATCTCCTGTATAGCTTCTTCACCATTTTTTCCACGGATGCGGATGTTGAAGGTGCGAGAGCGAGCAGCCGTCGTCGAAGATTGTTTACTGCCATCCTCTGATTGAACCGAGGAAGCCGCGTCGGGCTGAGGGCGAGAAGGCCTTCGCAACACAAATGGGTTGCTCACGACAACGCTCTCACCGTCCTTACTGCGGATGCGCAAATTAGGCGAAGGGCGACGCTTTCCGCCAGGAAGAGCCGGCTCAGGTGATGATATCTGACGCGATCTATGACGCTTCTGATCGGTCTTGACTGGCTTGGGAACGTGGTTAACATAAGGCGCATGCTCAACTGCTCCATGCTCGGTGAAGCACCGGTCATCAACAGCGCTGCGCGCATCTCCTGGCTCGACGTAGTGTTGATAGTCAATTGGAGGTGGTGCCGTGTAGCGACCAGAGACCCAGGCATTTGGTGCATTGGTAAGTGTCTCGAAACTGTCATCAATCGCAGAGCCTTGAACGCTGCCAGCCATGCTGATCAATGTTACGAAATGTCCGGGGGAAGGCAAAGAAATGTTGACGAAGCAGAGACCAGAGCGTGTGGTAGAGCGGAAGATGGTGTGAAGGGGAATTTGGCAGATTGCTCGAGCGCCAGAAGTAAAAGGCGCGCAATAGGAAAAGTGAAGACTGAAGTGCGATAATTCGGCAGCGAAACAAATGCAGAATTTGGATAATCGTTAGGCTGTCAGAATGCGTAGGTTGTTTGTGATGATGCACGGAAGTTTGGTCACAGCTTGGCCTTCTCTCTCACTTTCTCGTTCTCCCAGCTCTTCTTCATACGCACGCCATTGAGATAGGTCAACGTTCCCGAAGCAACAGCCAGTGGTGGACAGAGTAGAAGCAACCATGACCACCAAGACGGCGAGCCTGCCCTGACCACTTCCATGACTCTATCAATCTCACGTTTCAATTGTTCTTGGTCGCCGTCGTTCCAGACAACAACTCCGCTCTTCTCCCCTCTGCTCAAACACCTCGCGGCCTTGTCTCTGACGTCCCATTGACTTGCGACTCTGTTGCGAGCATCCTCTTCGGTCAAGTGTGCATCTCGGGCTAGTAGTCTCTGCATCTGTATCTCAGCATCCTTGACAGCAACCACCATGATGGTTCCGCAGAGCGGCTCCCAACCACTTTCGTAGAGCAAGGGTATGTCCAAGACACAAGCCCAGTGACCCTTCAAGTATGCCGAGAGCATCTGCTTGTATATCTCGCGACGGACAGCCGGGTGAACGATACTGTTCAGGACCTTCCTATCCGACTCTTTCCCCTCACCGAACACCCGACGACCCAACGCTGGCCGGTTGAGCGGTCTGCCTTTGCCGCTTGGCCCATTTTTACCACCTGAAGAGGCATCGGCTGGAACCAGCAGGTCAGGCGTCGATGGTCCGAAATGAGAGACGATTTGGCTATAACCGGCTGTTCCTGGTTCGACGACCTGACGTGCTATCAAATCCGCGTCGACGATCGGAAGCGAGTATGGATGCGCTGACAAGATTCTGGAAACTGTTGACTTGCCCGTGGCAATACTGCCTGTGAGACCGAGGAGGAGCATACTGATAACTGTATAGGACTTTGAGCTTGAGATGAGGACTAGCAGTGAAGGTATTATGGCAGGAAGGATGGCGGGTGGAGATAGGTCTTGGCGTGCGTAGCTGGCTCTTGCATTTGTTCACTCGGCCTTCCTTCCGTCTTGGGCATGCTATAGTATAGGGAATCAAGAACTCTTTCATACGTGGCACTACTATATTTCGCTGTTTATTGCGATACCAGTTCGACAATGCCGGGCTCTATCGCTGTGATCGGTTCTTTGAACATCGACTTCATCACTCGCACCCCTCGTGTGCCTGCAGGAGGTGAAACTCTTGAGGCCAGCTCTTCAGACACCGGTTTTGGTGGTAAGGGTGCGAACCAAGCTGTAGCATGTGCTAGATTATCTCGCAACAGTGATGGCTCGACACCAGTCGCTAGCACACCCATCAAGGTCAGCATGGTTGGCTTTGTCGGCGAAGACTCATTTGGCTCAGACTTCATTGCTGCCATGAAAGAAACTTTCATCGATACAACTCACATTCAGAAAGTTACTGGACAGAAGACGGGGATTGCCAACATTATTGTCGAAGAAAAGACAGGAGAGAACCGCATTCTCTTCTGCCCAAATGCAAACTTTGCTGGAGGTGACGAGGCCAAAGATTTGATACCCGAGGATGCAGATGTTGTGGTCTTCCAGTTGGAGATGCCGCTCGCCCAGGTAGTGCACAACATCAAGCTTGCACACTCGAAGGGCAAATATGTACGAATGCTCACTGCTGGTCATGCACTACATGCTGATATCAATTTAGGTTATCATGAACCCAGCACCCGCTCAGAAGCTGCCAGAAGACCTTTATCAGTATATTGACTGCTTGATCATGAATGAGAGCGAAGCCGATATCCTGCGCGAAGCCAAGGAGGAGTTGAAAGATGATGATCTTCCTCAGATCTGTGAAGACTTCTTCAGACGTGGTGTTCCAGATATGGTTGTCATCACCCTCGGAGCTAAGGTAGGCGTGTCATGCTTCCTTACTCTGCTCTCAGCTAATAAGATTAGGGCGTTTACCACTCTGCCAAGTCAAGAACTTCGGGACACACACCTGGTCGCAAAGCAAAGGTTGTCGACACTACCGCTGCTGGAGACACATTTGTTGGAGGTCTAGCTGTCGAAATCGCAAAGAATGGAGGCAAGACACCTGAAGCGCCTGCAAAGATGATCGAGTTCGCCAATTCGGCTGCGGCGCGCACAGTGGAGAAGCCTGGAGCCATGTCTGCAATTCCCTGGTTCAACGAGCTATGAAACATCAATGCATTACATCGAAGGGATGCCCAATTTGAAACTTAATCACTTGATCGACACTCACCATCCGCAAGTACGAGCTGGATATTCTCCTGTGTATAGCATACAAGCATCATGGTGTGTAGTGACAGTAATGTGTGTTACAAGGATTCAGATGTTGGAGGATGACAAGATCATTTCACCGATGCTTCTGTCTCGGATCCCTGGGACACTCGGAGAAAGTGTATGGGCTTTGTCTGAGACACCTTGCTACGACAAGAGCTCGATGAGATTGCGAATGAGACACAAAGAGACAAAGCGGAGTAAGATAACTAACCAGCTCGTCGATTTGAACTTGACGACCACATGGTCGTGGAGCACGTCTATAGCATGTGATGAAAGTCGACGTCTGAATATTCCGCTTTCACACAACATAAACACTCGACAAGATTTCCATTACGCTCTCGCAAACAACACCGCTCCGCCTGCATATCAGCATATGATCCTCGATCTCACCATTATGCAGCAACACTCTGACTGGCACAGAAACTGCTGGTCCAGACAGACAGTTGAGTAAGAGGCCGTAGATGACTTTCTAGTGCTTTCTTTTGCTGATATGATCAAGCCACTTCAAAAACACATCGCCTGACTGCATACAGCTTCGCTCCGCAGAGGGCGAGTTGCAAACAATCGACAAAGCGCTTCTCTGTTATTACTCTACTTATTATGCTGCGGCATTGGATGGCCAGTTTGCAGAGGCTCATCGAAAGGTATTCGACGTCGAGCTGTCTGACAAGCAGCTCAAGGTATTCGTAGACTGGATCTACGCTGGTCGACTTGAGCTCCTAGCCTGGGAGCGAGAAGACCGTTTGATGCTGTATATTTTCGCCGACTTCACCGACAACTTGGCTTTTCGTCGCCGAATCATGACCGAAGACGGAAGAATGGAGAGATACAGAGAAGTAGGCCTGGCGCTCTCTTCCCTTTCAAGTGGATCACCGTATTGCCGGCGAATCATTGACCACTACGCTAACCACTGGACACCCGAGGACGACAAATATGACGCTGTCGAAAACATCCCGGAGATCGTGATCCACGGTGATTTCTTCTATGAAGTTCTTGTGCGCCAATCTTCGGTCAAAGGTGTGAAACAGGAGAAGTGCATATGCTGTAGTAATGTGTGCAATTACCACGAACACGAAGGCGAGGAAGAGTGGAGAGCGAGTACGTACGAGACACACTCCAATCGCCATACAGCTGACTGATGGTAAACAGCCTGTGGACAGCTACCGAAGTCAAAGAAGCCAGAGGAACGATTCTTCTCCAAGATTGGTTGACGCGGCAAAACATCATATTGGATGCCAGAATCAATGCGCAAGGTGAAGCGCAATCTGGATACTCACAGAAACTGGGAATGAACCATGCGATGGTCAAGCTGATGCTTAAGCTTGAGTTTCGAATATAGACTGGTGTTTTTCATCAGTCTGCGGCAACTCTTCCGGCAGAGAACAAGGAATCAGAGATAGGGTAAGGTTACATGTGTTAATCATGCTGTGCCAATCAGTCGATACCCTGGCGAGGAGAGCTCATTCCTCACACCGGCTTTTTTCTTGGTAGGCAGAGATGAGTGAAGGGCAGGAGCGACCAATTCAAAGTTGCCATTGTGAGTATCATGAAGATGTCATCCAAGACAACTGTTCAGCTCGATGGTTCGCAAAGCTGACGAACGTCTCCCAAAACAATATCGACGTGCTGGCTTTCGCGTTATGACTCTTCGCCACGCAAGCACCAAGCATAGCAAGACACAGAGACGAGCGGATGGGAAGCGTTATAGAAGAGAACGCAGATCTCACCGAGATATGTTTCACCTGACTAGTCAGTAACACGCTCACAAAAAGTAATCCCCTTTCATCTCTCATGGCTTTCTCGCCCGAATACATCTTCACTACATCCTTCACTGCCACATCTTACTCTCGTCTCGCATCACGCTGCCTTATACACTATTGCACCTTGCGTCTTACTGCGCACTACACTTTCCTCTTTCCCTCCCAACATCATCGTCCCCACTACGCCACCTAAAGCTACGCCAGCCAGCGGCGCTGCCTCTAAAAAGTGGTCAAGATATTGATGGACTTTTAAAGCAGTTTCGTGAGTTGAGGAGCTCAATTCCAAAGTGTTCAAAAATAGATCTAAGAAGGTTTCAGCACCGCCATCACCAAGTCGACCGCGACTATCAAACTCAAGCCAGATGATCAAGGTGCTATGGTTACTATTCACAAGGAGCTGTTGTGTTCCTGCTCGCCTTACTACACCGCGGCTCTCAGAGGCGGCTTCTCGGAATCACGAAAGGCATCTCTTGACGCCGACATGTCCAGCAACACTCTGAAGGCATTTGCAACATGGTTGTACACAGGTAGTCTCCCCAGCAAAGGAACGCACGTAGAGGGAGCGCACGATCGTCAATGCTGCCTCATCAATCTATACATATTCGCCGATCTAACTGACTTTCTGGCGCTTCGTCGCGCTACCATGAATCAGTTAGCAGCTGCGAACATGTCCTTATGCTCGTACACTCTGGTCCTAGAGATCATCTCGCACCTTCCAGACACCGATCCTCTATGGAAGCAGACTCTAGGGAGTTATGTCTCGCACTGGACGCCTGACTGTGATGACTACGCCCCGGGTTGCTACCTTGATGCGGAACTGGAAGATGGAGGAAGACTACTACCCGGCTTCATGCACGAAGTTCTGAAAGAAGTAGCACTTCGCACGGAGCTCAACCCGCCTGGTTGCTCGTGCTGCTCTAATCCTTGCACCTACCACGAACATGAGAGTGAGGAAGAATGGAAAGCAAGTATGACATTTCTTCTCTATACATAGAAGCGCCGTACTGACCCCTGTCAAGCTTGCGGAAAGGTCAAGGGCTCGAAGCTGCCAGAATCATTGCTTTAGCAGGAAACGAGAGAGCGACATGAATTCGTACATCATGAGAAAAGAAAACAGAGAGACGATAATTCGTGCCCAAGTCCACAAGCAGATAATGGACCGGAGAGAGGATTTATTGAAGCAATGCAGACCATTGCCCAGTTGAACAGCTTCAACAGAAGTGGTCAGAAGTTATCACTTTCCAACTGCCGTAGTAGAAAATCCCTTTCTCTTAGTATCATATCAGAACTACTTCTGGATCTAGCACTGGAAGCTTCTGAATACCTGATCAATAATTCCGTGAATCAAGCATGTCCTCACAAGTCGCAAATGTCAAAAGACACGGAGACCCTGACTCCAAAAATGACGTAGCCACGAGTTCCATCGCGTCACCCACGCAGAACCAACCTGTACCTTTCACCTCACAACCCAGCAACAAAAGCCATGGCACCAATACGACGATATCTACGCATCACGCGCTACTCAGTCCTCGAAGTACGCATCTACCTCGACAACCCATCCCTCGCAAACTCCTGGCTGCTCAACTCACGCGACCCCGTCCTCCCTCGTGTCATTGAAGCCGTACGACCCCTCGTGCTACCGAAACTGCGCGAGGAGAATGAAAATGCAAAGAAAAAGGGTGGAAAGAAGAAGCGGGGTGTGAGGGATGTTGTTGCACAAGGTATGCTGGTCTTCTCTGCAAAGACTCACATTGGAGGGCTGGGCTGATTGATGTGTGTAGATGACTTTGAAGTCTCCATCTTCTTGACAGAGACGAGTAACACACACGCCATGCTCACGAAGCAAAAAATATTCTCCGAAAAACCGCGCCTGCAGAGCAATACGAAGAAATTGACGAAATTCTTCAATAACAATACTTCTGACACTGCTATCCATGTCGATGATGAGGAAGAAGTCCCCGCAATATTACTGGAAGAAGACGCAGAAGAGACGAGATTGGAAGATGTACCTGAAGCTATCTCGGGCAAGAAACGAGCTCGTGAAGACGAAGATTCTATCTTTGTGCAAGAGGATGACGAGGATGAGGAAGAAGAGGAAACAAAACCAAAAGCAAAGAGGAAGAGAGTTACAGATCAAGAAGAGGAGGATAAGAAAAAGCTGGGTTTGAAGACAGCATACGAAGGATTCAGTATCTATGGCCGTATCTTGTGCTTAATTGTCAAGCGCAAGGGTGTCAAGAAAGCCACGGGTCAGACTGCTGGCAGTCAGATGCTGGAGAATTGGGTTAGTACGCAGGCAGATAATGATGGAATGCTTGACGATGCCGAAGATGGATGAAAGAGAGACTGCTTTTTGAGCGAGAAAACAATGGTCTATATACAGCTATCGCTATTGCATCTTTCTGTCTAGGATGGCAGGGGTGCTGGGAGGTAGCTTGTTGATGTCGGAAACGACGATACCAAGCAGCCAGCAGTTTATGCCGAAGAAGGCCATGCTGGCGAACCAGAGTCCTGGGACGAATGTCGAGTGGCCGAGGAATTCTAGCTGGTAGCCTTGCTGGAGCCACAGAGCCTGATTTTGCTGTTAGCAGAGTCACACTGGAAGGAGCAGATGAGGAAAGCTTACCTGACCAACCACCCACAGGGCAAGAGCTGTGTATCCCAGCTTGGGTCGACGAAGAAGCGAGGAGGTCGGAAGGTAGAATGGGAGGAAGACCATGTACCACAAGAAGTACTGGGAATCGTATTAGAGAAGGAAGCATCAACACCATTCACCAGAGAACTTACCTGACTTGTGCACACCTTGTTGAATGTGACGAAAGCGAATGTTTGGGCCAGCATCGTGCTTGCCAAATCCTTCTTGGCCAAAAGCAGAGGAATGGCAACCACGGACAAGAAAAGCTGTGGTAAGAAAGCCAGAGACTCGATGCCCAAGCCTGAAGACGAGCCCAAAGCAGACTTCATATGAAGCAACGTGTTGTAGACGGAAAAGTTGTGGCGATGATCGATGCGAGTGAGATGGTAGGTGTAGCTGTGCCGAAGGAACTCGATGCCATATCTGATACCATGTCAGCATCAAAACTTTTCTCAGGTATACTTCTTCTCGAGACTTACAGCTTGACCATCAACAAGTTCAACCCACTGAAAGTAATGAAGCTGAACAGAGCCAAACGAACTCTGCCTCGATTCACCAAACCACCGAACCACCCACCTCTTCCATCCCACGAACCAACCTCACTCCTATCCAACCACCGAACCATACTCGCCGCATAAATAAACGGGTAGATTTTAAAATGCACACCCAAGCCCAGAAGACACCCAGCCAAAATGGTATATCCCTCCTCAACGGCCCACAACATGCCCACCACAATAACAGCCAACAATCCCTCCGAACTGCCCCTCGTACTGATATTCGCAACCATAGGATTCAGTAGCCAAATACTCGCAAACGCTACAGCCTTTCCCTCTTGCATGCCTCTTTTCTTGAGCAAGAGGAAGATCAGATATCCAGTTACCAAGTCTCCCATTGCGAAAACCAGTTTTCCGAAACAGAACCAGCGGTTTCCCCATGCTGTTGGGTAGAGCAGCCAGGCTAGTAGAGGTGTATAGCGATAGGTGTCCCGGAGGTAGGGAGATTTACCCTTGTAAATATAGCGAGCTGCATCTGTAAAGACTAGATAGTCGATATCAGTATATTTTAGAGGTGAGTTTGCATCTTGATATTCGCCCCAGAGGAGTAGAGAGGCGCGTAGGAGGCCAGAGAGGGCAAAGATGAGTCGTGTGTTGGAAAATAATTTCGTGGTTATTGTTGAACTGGCAGGTTGAGGTTTTACTCCTGTATTTGTAGGACCAGGTCGTGACATGTCGATGAGAGTCTCAAGCACAAGTTTGAGATTACAGACAATCTCCTCGAAGTTTTGGTTTTGGATGATATTGGACTTTATAGGAGCATGGAAAGGAGAGGCGGAGGTGGACTTTGCGATCAAAAGTCTTGGCATTTTGATGGTCACTTTCTGAGGCATCAAAAGTGGGGATGTCAATGATATACGATAGTGGGAATCAAGTTGCAGAGGGAGATAGAGTCTAAGAAGTGATTGCTTGTACCATTGCCATTATGCTTCAGATACGACAGAACACTACTGGAGAATGTCATCATAACTCCTGTCCCCTTGCTTCGCTAAGTAGCGAGACCGATGTGGTGATTGGCCATGGCAGCTTCCATATTCCTCTCCATGATACCAATTGTAGAGCTGGTAGGTGAAACAAGAGGTGAAGGCGGTGTCACGGTCTCAGAGACCGGTCTGAACGAACTCATAGTCCTGATAGCACCACTCCCAATAGACCTCTGTGATTGACCACTCCAAGCACGCTGGAGCTTTGGTCTAGCCCACTCGCTCCAGGACTTCTTCATCTCGAGAGGGCCGTTGACCTTGGTCTGCTCGGCCATCTTGAGGCCTGCATCGCCCTTCTTCCAGTTGACAGGACATCCTTCTCCATACTCGTCCTTGAAGGCAAGAGCATCGATGATACGCAAAGTCTCATCCACACTGCGTCCAACATCTGCGTCGCTGATTGTGATGTTTCTGACATTACCCTTGGGGTCGATGATAAAGAGAGCTCTCTCAGCGACACCTTCCTCTTCGAGCAAGACACCGTAGTCGCGGCTGATTTTGTGATTGCTGTCGCTCATAAGAGGTACGTGAACGCCACCAAGGCCTCCCTCCATCTCATTGGTATGATTCCAAGCACGAAGACAAAGCTCTGTATCTGTCGAGGCGAAGACAACAGCGCAAGAACGAGAGTATAAAAACTCTTCGAGACGTTCGCTGAAAGCGCGGATCTCGGTTGGACAGACAAATGACCATGCTTTTGGGAAGAATATGAGAGCGACCCAATGGTTGGCACCAGTATAAACACTCAGACTAATTTCTGTAACACCCGTTAGTTTCCTGCATCGTCAAAGCTGCTTGGATTTAGGACCACCTTTCAGCTTGCCGTCCATCACCGCTGTAGCGGTGAAGTCGGGAGCCGGCTTACCGACTCTGGCCATGTTTAGTATGAGATGACAAGAATTAGTAGATCACGATGGTGTGTGAGATGGAAACCAGGACGCAAAGTCTGGCCGACTTCTCAAAGTCTTCTTGTATTCGGGCCCAGCCATGGCATTCAAGCTACCTACCGAGAGCATAATGGACATCTCACGATCGTGGTTTCCGTTTGCGGACTCCTTTTGGGTGTAGCAAAGTCTGGATTCTCTGCAAGACGGCGGGGTGTAAGAATACCTTTGTTCCGGCTGCACATTCCTTCATTCCTTAGACCTCATGTGGCTTGTGTTGAGGCTCTTCTAACCACGCCGATCTTGATCCGAGAAGAAGCGCGTTGATGTTGAGCAGCTTTTGCAGTTGATAGAAGGCTAGCTTGTAGAAGCCGCAGTCTTGTCAGTAGCGCAGACGTCTTCGAGTGATTAGTTGCTTTGATCCCAATTGCTACCAGGTATGCATCACGTAGTCGGGAGCCAAAGTGCTGGGATCTGATTGATCCATGGCAGCAACTCTGCTGGCGATCATCTCTTTATACAGAGTGTGCGCATTATTCAGCAACACATTAGCAAGAAACTGAATTGTCATGCATTCAAAATGGAAGAAGAATAAAAGTTGCAGCTTCGAGGCGAGGTTCCAAACTCGATGCGAACAATCATCGGAAGCCTATCGTGCCAAGCCACGAATCCTCGAAATAGTGACATAACCAAAGCTCTGAGAGCCAAAAGAAGCAGTCACAAAAGTATCAAGAAAGGAGACACACACAGCAAATGGGCCAAAAACGACCAAGATCAGACACAATGGAGGCCACCGAGGACAAATCATCGCCTTTCCTGCCCATGTTCGAGACGTTCCGCAAGGAATTGGATGAACACCACGACCGCCGAGAACGTACCATCAAAGCATCGCGAGACATAACCGCTGCATCAAAAAAGATGTGAGAGCCGACGACATTGGAAAAAGTCATTGCCATTGGTGGCTGACAAAGGCTTTTGCAGTATCTTTACCCTCCAAAGGTGCGATTGAATCGAAACACCCGACGACGAACCCAGCGAACAAGAAGCTGACGACGAGGGTGTGTGTCTAGGATCCGCAAGCTCGCTCAGCCATTACCCGCGCATGTGAACAAGAACAACACACAATACTACGACATCATCAAGGAGAGATACAACACCGTCTCCTCCGAACTACAAGGAATCAATGCCTGGAGATATGCCCGTAATATCACTGGTGGCAACCAGGAGTACATGGAAGCCGCCATTTTCCAGCACTACCTGACCACCGGAACCTTGCTTACATATGAAGACTCGGTAGAGCAATTACGGTCGCTAGGTGGAGAAGGCGGCCCCGTACAACTCACCGTCGAGGATTACCTGCTCGGTGTCTTTGACATGACTGGTGAATTGATGAGGTTCTCCATTACTACAATGGCTACGGATGGCAAGCTTCCTTCAGTCGAATCGGACGATAAAACTGCTTCGGTCGACAGCATGGATGTGGACTCCAAATCCAGCAGTCACAGAGATGTTCTTACGGATCTTCGTGCACTACGTTCAGAGCTGGAAGGCTTGAATGTAGGCTTTGGTAGTTCCTTCGCTCGCGATGTGGCTAAGAAGATGGATGTCATGCAGACTAGTGTGGAAAAGGTGGAAAAGGCCTTGTACGGTCTGGTTATTCGCGGAAGAGAGCGACCAAAGGGCTGGATGCCCGATCTCGACTCTGGTCCGCGCAGAGATGTCGAAGTTGAAGGTTAAACGCAAGACTGCATTTTGGAAAAGGTTGTACCACTAAATCATGACAGTGATATTATGAGCTCTTGTGGCTATGTACGAACTAAAAACACGGCTCTTGTCGAAAGGCCAACTCCGATCGACTTCAAAACGAAACTTTTACAACTTGGTGCCCAAGTTGACGTGGATGGCCTTCTTGTTGGTGTAGGCATCAAGACCAGCCTCGCCGAGCTCTCTACCGATGCCACTCTGCTTGACACCTCCAAAGGGAATGCGGAAGTCAGAGTCGTTGCTTGAGTTAATCCAGACCATACCAGCCTCGATGTTTCGTGCGACACGGTGAGCCTTTGTGATGTCCTGAGTGAAGACGGCCGAGCCAAGACCATATGTGGTGTTGTTGGCTCTGTCGACCGCCTCTTGCTCATCTTTGAACGATGAGATGACCACGAACGGACCAAAGACCTCCTCCTTGAAGATCCTCATGTCATCCTTGACGTCTGCGAAGATGGTAGGTGCGACAAAGAAACCCTTGCCGTCTTGCTTGCAAGGCTCTCCACCAGAGATCAGCTTGGCTCCCTCAGACTTGCCAGCCTCAACGTAAGACAAAACACGCTCGTATTGCTGCTTAGTGACCTGAGGACCCTGGAAGGTATCCTCCTTGAACGGGTCACCAACAATACTGGTCTCCTTGCAGTGCTCCTTGAATGCCGAGATGAATTTGTCGTAAACGCCATCTTGCACCAAAATACGCGAAGTAGCTGTGCAGATCTGGCCTTGATTGGACATGATGCCGATGTGTGCCCACTTGACTGCCTGATCGAGGTCTGCATCGTCAAACACTAGGAGAGGAGATTTACCACCAGTCTCGAGCGTGATATTCTTGAGGTTGACGGCTGCCATCTTCATAATCTCACGACCAGTAGCGGTGGAGCCAGTGAAAGCAACCTTATCGACATCCATATGCTGCACAAGAGCAGATCCTGCTTCACGACCGTAGCCGTTGACGATGTTGACAACACCTGGTGGGAAACCAGCCTCCTTGATCAAGTTGGCGAGATAAAGAATAGCGAGAGGAGTTTGTTCGGCGGGCTTGAGGACAATGGTGTTTCCAGCAGCAAGAGCGGGACCAAGCTTCCATGCTGCCATGGCAAGAGGATAGTTCCAAGGGATGATTTGAGCGCAGACACCAATGGGCTCGCGGATTGTGTAGGCCAACTTGGCGGGTGTGGTGTCGATAACTTGTCCGTGGATCTTGTCTGCGTATCCGGCGTAGTACTTGAGTGTGCCGATGACCTCGCCCAGATCTTCGTTGAGTGCGACAGAGTACGGCTTACCTGTGCCATGATGTCAGTTGCTGTCCTCGTGTTGTAGCGCTCAGAATATGCTTACCGTTGTCCCATGTCTCAATTGTTGCGAGGGTTTCTTTGTGTTGTTCAATCAAGTTCGCCAACTTGATCATGAGCTCTCCTCTTTCTGTGCTGGCAATTTCTCTCCATTCTCCCTTGAATGCCTTTCTGGCTGCGGCGACGGCCTTGTTGATGTCTTCTGCATCTCCGGCTTCGACCGAGCAAATCTCGCTCTCGTCACTGTGCATTAATGTCAGTCATTGTTCATGGCTCGTTTGGGTCCCCGAGTCGAGGAGTACAAGGTTGCCTGGCTTGGGAAAATAAGAGCCACAGAAGCCTGAGAAATAGAGCAGCAGCGAATCTGTCTACTTCTCTTGCGAACAGCACTCTCTTGTATCCAGAGCCTGGGCAACACAATGGCAAACTTACCTGGGGTTGATGCTAGAAATCTTGGAGCCTTTTGAGGACTTTACCCATTCATTGTTGATGAACAGACCAGTAGGTTGTGTGTACTTGACACCATTAGGTGCCGTAAGCTCAACCGAAAGACCAGACATGTTGCGAGTAACAATCCTAAAAAGCCGAGTAGGAGCAGGGTATCTTTGAAAAGGAAGAGGAGCAGAAAGACGAAGGAGAGAGCGATACATCGAGAAGAGGGGGGAAGACACCTTGTAGATATACGCTTACAGAACTACGTAAGTAGAAAACACTACCGGGCCACACACACCTGATCTCGTACAAATGTTCCTTTGGGTGACGATAAGGCACCTCGGTGCTGTGCAGAAGCTATGGAAATCGCGGCTGCCCCACCAGAAGGTTACTCCACGCTTGGAGGGGTCTCTGACGATGCACTAGTACCCAAAAGAGGAGTTCCAGGCGACCATTGTTGGCAACATGGATAGGGCTTGTCGAAGACAATTTGGGTGATAGTCAGCGTTGTGTCTTGATACCATGTTGCGCTGGTCAGTCGCTGTTACGGTGAGTGGTGATCTGGCTGATCTGACGAACATTGTTGTCTGACAATGATTGGCGATACTTCGAGTCAAAGGCCAGGGTCGCTTTCGACTTCGGCGGAGATAACATAGAGACTGGTCTGTGCTTGACATTTCATCCTAGCCAAACTTGGTCATCATCCCGACCAAAAGATTGGCCATTAACTTTGCGATTGTCATCAGCCATCAGTGCAAGTCTAGGTTAGTGATTGCGGTGATATTCTCAGTAAGAGAACGATGTCGGAGAGTGTAGTGACTGACAGGCCAACCCAGTATCCGTATTCGAATGTTGCGCCGATTTGTTGCATCGGCATCCAGAAAGCCGTTCTCTACCATGACCACATCAATGACACCGATGGAAGATGCCATCAAGCAAAAGGTGTGCATCTTACACTGACGGACGCTCGATACATGTCCTGACGATCATTAGATCACACAAGAATTGAAGCCGACGTCACTCGAGATCTTCAATGACTCTCACAAGCATGCTCACCACAAGGCCATGGCAGGCGTAACCTCCAGAGAGACACATTTCAGGCAAGTAGATCTCATTGAAGTTTCCCAGATTCCAGCATCTCTCTCGGCGAAGATGGACCAGCAACTAACACAACTCCAGAGTCAATATCGTCTCTGATGCTTTCAAATCGAAGATGCAGCCGGCAAGGCACAGAATGGTCTACACGCTTCTAAAGGATGAGATGGCCGTTGAAGGCGGCATTCATGCCCTGCAGCTCAAGACTCGCACGCCAGAGGAAGAAGAAAAGGCACAGGCACGGGAAACATGATCTCACAGGACTATATGTAATCATATCTGGACGTCCACATCGAACATTCTCAAGAACTCTAAAATCAAAAGCCGTTTCATGTGCTACTGTAATAAGCGTGTAAGACCATCGCTCGCTTAGCTAATGTACAAAGTCTGTAGTCTCATGTAGCAACGCTAGGTATAGGTCAAGGTATCTCGCCTTGACAAAGCATAATTGGTCCGGTGCCATCTTTTGTATGTCGCGATTCAACGCCGCATTGGATATCTCAAAGCTTCGAAGTGGAACAGCATTGGGTTGAGCCCATGCCCGAAGAGGTTCGAATTCTCTATGAAGGAGGAAGCTCCTTAGGGATGGGGGAGCCGGTGGAGTTCAGGTAGGAGAGGTAGCAGTTCCAGCCTTGGTGTTGTTAGCAAGAGGTCATGATCAACTTGTAGGAACAGAAAGACATACCCAATGAGACAACGTTGACAACGAGGACTCTGTGGTGAAGAGGCACAAACTTGAAGTTCACAGCCTGAACGAATGGCCAAAGCATCCAGTTCTTGGAGAGAGCGTTCCAGTAGGTGGACTCGATCTTCTTTGAGGGGTCGGAACCCTCCATAATAGCCATGGAGGACAGGAAGACGAACAAGTTGGTAGGAGCGAGGATGGCCTGATCGAGACCAACACGAGCGAGGATCTCCATGTTGGGCGAGCTGGGGATGCGAACACGGCGCTGGAGGAAGCCGAACCAGGTGGTAGCAAGAGGACCGAAGACAGCTGAAGCAACTCAATCAGCTTTGTAGTGAGAGACCGGTATCATTGTATGCGTACCTCCTCCGTAGAGGGCCATGCGTCCACTGCGGGCGAGATCGTGGTTCTTCAAGCCGACCTTCTCGACACCCTGCTGGGCCATGGTGTCACCAGTTGCGAAGAGAACCTGAAATGACTCGTTAACCACTGAAGCAGTCGGGGAGTAATTGCCTGACGTACGGCGGTAGTGACACTCTGGGTGAGCATGGGACGCTGAGCGAGCTTGGTGCCATACCTAAATATTTGTTAGCCTTGAGCAAATAGACACACTGATAGGACAAACCAGCGCATAAAAGAAGCCATTGTAAAGTTTTCTGTTTGTGGTTGTGAAAAAGACGAGGTGCGGTGGATGTAGAAAAGAGAGGCGCTGCGCTTTGAAAGAAGGACGATGAAGAAGTTGTGAAAACAAGCAGTGTACTGAAGGAAGAAGTGAAGCAGTCGTGCCTTCCTGTCGCAAGAGCGCAATGGATAATTGTCACGGATACTTATCAGCGACTATTTACCCGGCGGTCATGACGCTGCCCACCGGGCCGTGCATTTCGGGCACAGAAGACCGAGACAGTGAAGCTTATTAGACTTTTTGCTCTCAGAGCCTCATATCGACACTTTGTCCCTATATCACAGTCCATATCCACCCGTGTGAAGTCTCACTCGGTATAAAGGATGAGCTGGAAGCTGTATGTGTCGCTGTGACACTTGTTTGAGCGCTGCACAAGTCACTCTGCAGCCACTAGTGCACTCGGTTCCTCAGGCTGACTATTCACGATCTCGAACGAGAGATAGGAGGAGATGACATTGACTGACGTGACTGAGCTTATGTCAATCTTTGCCCGTCAGCATATTGACACTGTGTATGTGGAAGAGCATCATCCACACACCCAGTACTCATGCGTTCGTAAGATCTCAGGATGAGTTAATACTTTCACATGGTCTCTCAGTCTCTTACAAAGAACAGTGCATTGCTATCGTGTAGGAATCTCAGTCCTTGACTATGGAAAGAAAGATCATTGACGAGCTTCAGAACATGGCTTGAAAAGAGTTCACCCTAGGTAATCAGTTTTGCGAGCCTCCAAAACATGAGACGTGCGAGACAAAAGCTGAAACATAGTCCATGCGTCATCAGATTCTGGGGTGTCATCACTTTTTTCCATCGCGGTGCTTGCGCGTCGAGCCTAATCAAACCACTCTTGACTTATCCACAACCATATCTTCCAAAACATTCTTTCAGCATGGCAGCACCAAATGGGGCAATGCCTGAGGGCATCAGCTCACTACTGGACACCGATCTCTACAAACTTACCATGCAATGTGCCGTCTTGAAGTACTTCCCCGAGATTGGTATGCGCCTCGGGCATCATGCAGGCAAAGGAGCTTTGTGCTGATGACTTGCGTAGAGGTTACGTATAGATTTACCAACCGTACCGCCGATCTCAAGCTCAACCGACAAGCATATCGTTGGATTCTTAAACAAGTCAGCGAGCTCGCCAACCTCCGCGTCACAGACGACGAGATCAATTATCTGCGCGAGAACTGCTCTTATCTCAGCTCGGAGTACCTCGAATTTCTGCGCACCTTCTCTCTCCGCCCAGACCAACAAGTCGAAGTCTCTTTCAAGCCAACCACTCCTACCGACAGCGAGTCGGACTCAGACGAAGGCGACGTCTCGCTTTTCGTAAAGGGTCTCTGGCTGGAAACCATTCTCTACGAGATTCCACTGCTTGCTCTTGTCTCCGAGGCATACTTCAAGTTTTGCGACAAGGACTGGGACCACGAGGGACAAATCGACAATGCATACGAGAAGGGTCTTCGCTTGCTTGAGGCCGGATGCTCCTTCTCGGAGTTCGGAAGCAGAAGGAGAAGGGATTACAAGACCCACGACTTGGTCATGCAAGGCTTGACACAGGCAAAGGATGAAGCTACCAAGCGCAGCTTCCCGGGCAAGTGGGCAGGCACCAGCAACGTGCACATGGCCATGAAGTACAACGTGCCTCCAATTGGCACCGTGGCTCACGAATGGTTCATGGGAATCGCTGCTATCACAAACGATTACACAAAGGCCAATGAGACTGCACTCCAGTACTGGAGTGGCACCTTTGGCCGCGGAGTTTTGAGCATCGCACTCACCGACACATTCGGTACACCAGACTTCCTCAAAGCCTTCAAGAGACCTGCGCCGCCAGGCCACTCGCGTGATCCTAGCTTGGGCAAGCCGAATCCCAGCTTTGCTGAAGTCTATACCGGCACGCGACAGGACTCTGGCAATCCTTTCGAATTCATCAAGAGGATGCGTGACTTCTATGACGAGATGAACATTACGGTGCCTAAGACTATCGTCTTTTCTGACTCGCTCAACGTCGACCGTTGCATCGAATACATGTATGCTACGCAGGCAGCAAAATTGGTGCCTAGCTTTGGTGTAGGAACCTTCTTTACGAACGACTTCAACAAGAAGAGTTCGGGTGAGAAGAGCGTGCCTCTGAACATCGTCATCAAGCTGTTCGAGGCCGGTGGAAATCCTTGCATCAAGATCAGCGACAACTTGGGTAAGAACATGGGCGATTCAGAGCTGGTAGCTAAAGTCAAACACGAGCTGGGCTACGTCGAGAAGACGTGGTCGGGAGGTGACGAGACGAAGAGATGGGGACCCGCAAAGGAGAGCGCTTAACGAAACCACGGAGCAGCTGGGGCAAGGAAACGGCGTCTAGAGACAGAAGGATGCGAAGATGATTACTAGAAGAGACTGCGGATCAGCAGCGTATAGCATAGCCACGACATGACGAGTTGATGAGCGTAGAAGCAAATAGACTGGCTCAGGCAAACCACATAAAGACCTTTTCGTATTGGCTCACTCGGAGTCGTAAGACAGCGGAATGTCAGATGGTCTATTTAAAAACGGACAATGCGGGCGGTGGGCTCCAGCGGTGCACGGGCCCAGGAACGACTCAGGGGCGGTTTCTTCCCAGTTGCTTTTAGTGTTTCAGCTAAGTAACTCCTGGAAGTAAGTGTTCCTGCCTTTTTATTTACAATCTCACCATCTGCTCCTGGTCTTGCTCGTCTAAGACGAATCGCCTTTTCTCTTCACATTCAAAAGACACACGTCCGCGAGGTGCAACAATATTGTCTACACTGTCCATTCCTCGTCAACAATACATATAATCAGCAAACAACATGGCAGTAAGCACAGACGAGTCGAGTTGGTCTGGGGTATATCGAGTCTGACATGCGACAGTACAACGGCTATGGACAGAGCAACCCTTATGGCTCCAATGCTGGCTATGACACTCCTCCGACATACAGTACGTCTCGTTGATCATACACCCCAAGTTCACCGACTAACAATCACCTCAGGACCTCAGAACGATGTCGAGATGCAACCACTCAACGACCCCTTCGCAGACCCTTACGGAGCTGGTCAACAATCAGATCCTAATGCCATTCTGAACGACTGTCGTGAAGTCGGTCGTGCAATTGACGATGTCGAGGGTCGTCTGCAAGGACTCCAGCGTCTCCACAGACAATTCGTCTCGGGCACAAACTCCACAAACAAGGAAATCGATGCAGCAGGCTCCGAGATCATGACCGCCTACCACGCTCTAGCCGACCGCGTCAAGAGAATCAAGTCCAGACCCGAGTCCAGAAACCCTCGCAATGAAGCTCAGGTCAACGCCCTCGACCGCCGTATCCGCAAGGCAATCAACAACTACCAGACTGTCGAGTCACAGTTCCGCAAGGATGTCCAAGAGCAGCAGCGTCGTCAATACCTCATCGTCAACCCTGACGCTACCGAGCAAGAAATCATCCAGGCCACAGAGTCTGGTGCCGATACACAGATCTTCCAGCAGGCTCTCCTTAACTCGGACCGCCGTGGACAGGCTCAAAGCACCCTGGCAAATGTCCGTCAACGTCACGATGCCATTCAGCAGATCGAGCGTACCATGACCGAGTTGGCTCAGCTCTTCCAAGATCTCGACGAAATCGTCACGTTGCAAGAGCCTATGATTATGAACATCGAGGAAAAGGCCGAAGAAACGCAGACGAATATGGTTCAAGCAAACGAGCACCTCGATGTTGCCACCACAAAGGCAAGATCTGCCAGAAGAAAGAAGTGGTACTGCCTCGGTATCTGCATTGCTATCGTTCTGGTCATTATCATCATCGTCCTCATCTACCTCGGGGTTACTGGCAAGCTCGGTGGTCACAAGGATAACAACAACACAGCTTGAGGCTCATCGACTTCTGTCTACTCGGACTCGCTATCCGATCTTGTCTTTATGATTCTGCAGCGGGCGTTTGGGACAAGGTATTCATGACGATTTGGGCAAGTACAGTACTTTTTTATTTTTATCGAGAGCAGAGATACCCTTCAAATTCAGCTGCTAGTCATACATTCCACTGATCCTTCAATTTGAGTCGACCAATCATACAATTTAGTACTCCATGTCGCTGTCCACGATGTAGTCCTCGTCGTCACTGTCCTCGATGATGATGATATCCTTGTCGACCTTGCTGGATCTAGATGTCACCTCTCTTGGGTACCAGGCCCTGCGCTGCGAGCCTCTGTGCTGCGAGTGTTTGCGCTGTGAGTCCAGCACGAGTACTCCCTCTTCGATATCTGTTTCGAGCTCTTCTTCATCGATAGTGGTATCATTGGAGTGGTCGAGGGAGTCTTCGTCGCTGACATCTTGATTGACCATCTCTTGATTGTTGTCTTGATCGCTTTGGCGGTCGATCTTTGCTTTTTCTTCTCCAAGACGTGCGTCTTTGTAGGTGGTCGATTCGATGGCCCGACTTCTCTGTTTGTCCACTCGACGGTTGACCGACGCGGTCTGGTCAATGTTGCTGGCCGCAGGTGCGCCGAGTCCTAGTTGAACACTTTTACTTAGCATCCTCGTCTGCTTCTGCGCATTGAGATGCCAATTCAGCTCTCCAATTCCCGTCCTCGCACCTGATAAGAATGCCTCTTGGATACGAACCAACCAAGCCTCGTCTACGTTCCTATACTTGGCTTGATCAGTCATCGCATATGCAAACGCACCAGCCAACATCTGCCAGCGCTGCGGCGTCGTCTTCAGCAGGTCAATCTTGAAGCCTCGGATAATCTCAGACACGAAACGTGCGATCACAGCACCGGGAGCACCGGCCGCGATACCAAGTTGGGGCATCATTCTAGCCAGTCCGTCTACAATGCCCATGCTCAAGCCGAGCTTTTCTTTCTTAAAAATTTTGAGAATATGGGTGTTTCCTTTCTTTGTCTTCATTTCTTGGATGCGGAACACGTATTCCATCATAGGATTCCTGGCTAGTGTGGCTTCAAAATCTAAGAAGGAAAAGTCGGCGAGGATTGCTGTATGTGAAAGAGTGGCCCAAATCAGATACTCGTGCGAGGACGGATTCATATATGTGCCATTGTAAAACATTCGCTCTGCTTTGTAGCGTTGATGGAAAGGCAGTGCATGGTAGATTTTAGACTGCGGTATCGCACTGCCTCGAATTATACAGATGCGTGGATTCGCGTTTGACTTTGCGGCTAGCCGCAGCGCAAAGAAAAGGTTGGAAGTTGTAGAGATTAACTCGGAGGAGAATCGTACTTTGTTTAGATGGTGAAGGATAGTTGCGAACAGACGATCGTCTGTACAAGGAGGTGGGGATGGAGGAGGAACGGTAAGGTAGGCGTAGTAGCCTGATAGGAAGCCATCTTTAGTCCTACAACCTTGGCTGTCATCGTCATAGAATCGAAAAAGGAGTTCGGGTACTGCTGAGTGTGCTTCCTCGGATGTGATAGGATTATTTACGATCAGATCTTCGTCTGTTGCTCGGATAATAGGAACTTGTTCTCCAAACATCGTACGAGTTCTGTTTGTAGAGATCAGGTCTTCGGGGAATCTCTTGAAAACTTTCCGAGAGGCAATTGTGATTCGCGGTGATGGTTGAGTCGAAGCGATGGTGTTTCTTCTCGGGGCATCAATTACTACGGAGACGGATGTAGTAGTAGTAGTAGCAGAATGTCGGCGTCTGTTGTTGAGTAGCGTTGGCTGGCCAGATCGAACAGTACTTGCAGTAGGTAGAGCAGCGGCAGATGGAGGACTTGCTGTGATGTCGATCGAGCGTAATTTCTTGGTGACCCATTCAAGTTCAGATTTATGAGAGGCTTCCGCCAACTGCCATGCTGCACAAGAAGTCCTGTAAGATTTGCTGTACTGAGCATTGATGGCGCTTTTCGACAAGCCGTCTGTGAAACCTCTGGTTCGGAGCTCCTCGTGGAACAGTTTGTTGAAAGCCGACGCGACGTTATCTTTGTCTATATCGCTGGTGTAGAGCACCAACAAAGCCTGGCGATGCTTGTGAGACCAGGAGAACTTTGGCGATCGAGGTGAGCTGGATGACTTCGGAGACGAAGTCGGTGTCTGTGGCGCCATAATTGGAGGAGGTAAAGCTGTGCTGGTTAGCAAGGGAACTGCGTCTGGAAATCATGGATGCTTACTTGCGCCCAAGCAAAGTTCTCTAGGCAGCAGATCACCAGATAAGAACGAAAAGTGAAGTGACGAGTGACAAGCAAGGAGTGACAAGTGACAATCGTTGATGGAGGAAGTTGAGTTACAAGATTACCAAAGCTTAGTAGTTCGTCCTTGTCTTTAGCACAGTGAAGAATAGTCGTCGCTCTGATGAAGATAGGGTAGATAGCATGGAAGAGCAAGTGAAACACTTTTGGGAACCGCAAGCTAGAGACATGGCAAGTGACTGAAATTAGTGATGTAGCAGACAGTAAAGACGATTAGTCTCGGTGAACTGCCTTGTATTACTTGGACATCAAGAGAAGATGTAGGTCCAAGAGTAGGGGACGGGCTCCTGATATATTTGTCGAGCTGTTTGGGAAGCTTGCTGTTAAACTTCAACATTTTGCTCAAGGGTCCACTTTGTGGAAACGAATGTTCATTGGCGCGATGACGGTGAATTGAGCAAAAACTTGGCAAGTGTATCACCGATATTCGCGGAGGAAGAGACCAGAGGCGGATAGTCTGCCGCCATCTCTTGTCGATGGCACCTGGACCCAGTTCACAACTGTCGTTGATTTCGGTGTTCGTGCTGAGATTGATGGCCATTGGTAGGGTCGCCTGCCATTGCCAGTACAGGCCCGGTACTGCTTGTGGTGTCGAAACATATGGTGTTGCTGATAATGAAGGTACTGCCGGGTCTGAGGATATCGCTGGAGCTGAAGCCGTTGCTAGGGCCCGAGGCCCGAATACGTGTTGTGAAAGAGTAGCCATGGATTCTGGACTCCAACCTTCATGTGGCATAGGCAGATGGATTTGATCGCCTGTATTCATAGTCAGCGAATGGAGGTTGAATGCATTGACAAATACTGACAATATCCGTCCTGCTGCAGCAACGACAGACTTGTAGCGATTATCAATTATGTCTGATTAGTCCTTTATCAGTGTGTCAACGACCACGGCGTGAGAAGTATTGCGATGATGTGAATCAAGATGGAGAAGATACTGTTGTGGTTGATAAGCTGCACAGATGATGTTGGTACGATGGGGTAGAACCGTGGATTGTTCGAAGCGTGTCTTCCCGTTTGCTGAGTTAGGCAGTTGCAACAACGGCAGGAATGGCAGTTGCGATTGAGAATTACGCATGCTCTGTGAAGCACGCTCGGGATTTGTCAAATTCTGTCTTCGACCCGTAGAAAGGCAAGTCTGTAGTATAGAAGAATCTATTAACCTATTGAAACTTTTATGTGTTCGATCTGAATTAGCACATCGAATTATATCGATGGCTATCTGTTGCATGTAATCGTCATGTCCTTATCGGCCACTCACCTGCGTAGCAGAGGTGACCTAAGCGTTCAACTTGTCCTGAGACAGAGTCTTGACCTTGTCGTCGAACAGCTTCTCGGCTTCCTGCCAGACTCTTTCGCTCTTTCTGTCCTTGAGGGTTCTCAGACTTGGCAGCAGAGCATCGCTGAATGCTTCTGAAGCCTCGCGGGGCAGGAGGGAGGGCAAGTGGTCAATGGAGATGACGCACAGCGGTGGGCCGGTGGTGATGTTGACAGGCACTGTGGGCTTGTCGAAAGTGGTGTTGATGTCGTAGATGGGGATGGGGTTGTGAGGATTTGTGGTGTCACAGCTGACGTCGCAGACAACGCTGAGCTTGCGGTCTTCGGAGTTGAGCTGAGCAGGCTCGATGAAAGGAGGGATGGGTTGTGAGAGGTAGATGCAGTTGACGAAGATGTCGCTGTCGAGGATCTCGGGGTAGGGACCAGGGCGGTTCTGGGTCTCGGCCATGTCCCACTTGACGATGTTCTCCTCAGGCACGCCGACCTTCTGGAGCAGGTCAACGGCGCCTCTGCCGCAGCGACCCAAAGCACCCATGACCAAAGCTCTAGGCTTGCGGCCAACCTTCTGTTCACCCTTCTCCAAGCTCTTCTTGACATCGGCAACAAGCAGGCCCTCATTGGCGAAAGGCTTGACGCCCTCCAGAGGCTTGCCGGCACCCTCGATCAATTGGTGAGCCCAGGCCTGGACAGCCAATGCAGCGCCGGCGAATCCGGCGTGGAAACCGAAAGCAGCTACGCGACGGCCCTGCTCGTCCTGCAAGAACTCAAGATCGTAGAGAGTACCGCCGCCGCGAGGGAAACGGGCGAGGACCTCCTCCCAACCACCTTGGTTCTTGTAGCAATGTGCGAACTGAACGTGTGTGTGCTTGAGGGGGAAGGTCTCCTCGGGGAGCTCCTTGAGACCAACGATGATGTGGTCGGAGGGGGCTTCGATCCAGCTGCCCTCGGGCACCATGTTGGCGCCGACCTTTTCGAACTCGGAGTCGGGGAAGATGCTTAAGCTGCTACGTTCTATGTTGACAAGATAGCCTTCATCCATCAAGGCCTTGGCTGTGGTAGGGGTCAGCGCTGAGCGGTGCTCGAGCGGCTTGGTCTGTGAGATAGCGTGTCAGTGATTGGTGAGGTGCTAAAGCTGCTGTCACAATTGCCATACCTCTGCGCGAAGATGTAGTGTGGGATACGACATGGTTGGTGTGGAATTGATGTGTGAAGGTGGAAGAAAGATTGAACAAGTGTTTCTGTTGAACAAAAGCTGAAGAGGGTCCAAGCAATCGCAGCGCGTGTGAGTCAATGGATAGCGAAGGGCCAAACCGGGGATCCTTTTGTGGGCAAGTCACGTCAGAAAGCCCGACACCGGCTTTCACTTTCCAATCTCAGAACCAACCAGGAGCACCTTGATGTCGAGCGATGGTGACACGCGGAAAGCTCTGCAACATCGATATTACACACCGAGAACATGAGTCGAAGCAATTCAGAAGCCACCGAGTATCTCACCGCTCTACTGAACAAGAACCTACGTATCCATACCACCGACTCTCGTATCTTCGTCGGCACCATGAAATGTACCGACCAGGTAAGACCTCTTGGGCGCGGTTTTCATTCTTCCTTCTGACTGTGGCAAAGGAACGCAATATTATTCTATCATTGACGCATGAATATCGCAAACCGCCGCCAAGTGTGGTTGAGGATGCTGCACACCAGATGGATCTCGAAGGTGCGACTGGCAATGTGAAGGTGGATATGGTCAAGAGATTTGTTGGCTTGGTCGTCGTGCCAGGCAGATATATCACCAAGATCGAGGTCGAGGAGTGAGGCAATCATGCCTTGGAAGAAAGAAACAATGCCACTGCTTCCGGGTCATTCAATTGAGCTGTATAGCAGGCCGCTCCACATGTACGAGCATGTGGAGACCGCGCAAACCAGCACTCCCGGGATCCTTTGGACGTCGCTGAGCTTGGGAACGATTGACTACCTTGCAATCACGATGGTCAAGAGATGTTCGTCGACGCGCCCAAGCAAACGAACAAGATCACAGGAGGACGAGGCAGTCTCGATCACGAGTCCATGCAGGAAGTCGCGCGTTGGATATGTGCTTTCCGGTCTTCCGACTTAATCCGCACACATGTGTGCTTGGACAAGCATACTCAAGAAAGGGAAGGTGCAAGCATACAATACTCTAGCCCCTAAGACGCCTCGCTTCCAACACCCCTATTGCTGCCTGTCGTAAATGCATCCAAGCCGCTCACGTACGCATTATATGCAAATTCATGTCGCTCTTGCTCAATGCTGCTCATCATCATCACAATTTGACTCCCCAAACTCCTCTGCCGGCGCAGACACCAAGCCAATCGCCACCTTGTCCGGTCAGAGCGCTTTGCGGTGCCCAAGAAACGTTGTTAACCTCGTAATCACTTCTCCAGCTTGCCGAAGGTCCCTTGGTTTGCGCTTCGCCTTGGACCCCTCCGTTGACACTGGCTCCGTTGCCCGAGTTGAGCAGATCCCAAACAAGGACTTGGCTATCATCGCCACCACTGGCAAGCATGCCTCGTCGGCTAGGGTTCCATTCTATTGAGTTGAGTGCAGCTGAATGCCCACGGAGCTCGAGAAGGGCAGTGCCAGGTTGTCTGGCATCAAGGATGCGTACAATGTTAGAATCCGCAGCAAAAGTCGCCAAAAGATGAGCGTCATGTGGTGAAGCGGCAAGACGAAGGAGTGGAGGAGATGCTGGCAAGTTTGCAGCCGATGATTTCGTTGGAGACGCCGGCAATGCCGCTGTTGTGGAGTTAGTCATATTCGCACCAAGCTTTGGGGTTGAGTTCAACATACCTTTGTCTTTGTCTGACTTTTCCGACGGCTCGTAAATGATGGTGCTGTGCTCCAGACTTCGCAAATCAAACATGCGTACACTGCCATCAGCACCACAACTGACAAAGACGTCAACGCTGCCGGCGCAGAATCGCACGTCGAAGACCTCTTTATCGTGTGCGATCAGCTGCGTTTTCGCGGTAAGTGTAGGGATATCCCAAATGGTGCAGGTCGTGTCAATGCTTGATGTGATTATGAGTTTCGGTGACAGGGTGTTCCAATCAAGCGATGTCAACGGAGCAGTGTGTTCGGGAGATTTTGAGTTTGAGAGTAGCGCCAGAGGCTGGAGTTTTTGAGTGGGCTGCTCGCGAGTGTTGACCGAGGCTGATCGATTGATGTTGTTCGACGGGATAGCGGGTTGTGAGGAAGATGGGAGGGACCATAGGCGCAAGTGGTCGCCCGAAGTAGCAAGAAGGTCAGTAGACTGCTTGGACGACGATGGCGGCTCCCAGGAGATGCGCGTGACAGGATAGGCACAAGTGGCTTCTGCGACCTTGACGAAGTCGAGGCCGTATGCAGGACCGCCCATGGTCGACTGGTCCTGGGGCGCGATCTGCGTATCGACGATTTGGATCTGCGTATTCGGTCAGCAGGACGTTCTCTTCAAGCAGGGCGTGGATGCGCAACATACAAAGTTATGAGGATCCTCGAGGTAGCTACCGATAGCCATCTTTCCGCAGCTGTTGCCATTGGGCACCGGCCACTTGCACCAATCGAATGAGTAAGCGGCCCAGGGAGCGATGTAGCTGGAATTTGTCTGACTAGGACCATAATCGTAGGCAGGGCCAGATTGCATGCCATGGCGATTTAGCAAATCTGAATTGGTACGAGGCCGGATATCAGCCAGACCCAGGGGAGAATGGCTTGAGGAGGGAGTGACGGAGTTGTAGCCCTTGGTTGGGGTAGTGGAGAAAGCAATGTACTTTTGGTCCAGACCGGCAGGACTCGAGCGCGAATGGCTATGTTGAGGATTGAGAGTGGGTGGGCGCGGGGTGTATTGCTGCTGGTTGGTATTGATAGGAGGAGGCATGGTGGGGACCGTCTGCGGAGCCGAATAGGTTGTCGCACTAGTCGCAGGTCGCGAGGACGAGTTTGCGCCCGGCAGCAGGGTGTTCGGGAGGGTAGACATGGAGTGCTGTTGTTGTTGCGACGATGAAGGAGTCGGGGGGAGGATGTTGAAGTCGCTCTTCTTCGGCGTCTGTGTTTCGAGGCCGGACATGGCACTGCTCGCCGATGCCGTCGATGCTGAAGCTTGTGCGCGGTTGGTGGATAGAGCTGGCGGCGACGCGATCTGGCCTGTAGTCTGTTGCGATGCTTGTTGGTGGTGAGGATGAGGTTGCGCGTGGTTTGGATAATGTTGCTGCTGGCGCTGCATGTCGGCCATGGACGCTGAACTCGGGCTTCCTACAGCTCCCATCGACGCCGCGCTTAGCCCGAGCCCCGTTGCTATGCTTTTATTGGAATGCGACATCGATGCGGACTCGATCGTTCCCTTTTGATCTCTAGTATCGATCAAATGTCTGCTGCACACAAAGAGTTCAAAGAAGCTAGGCTCTCGCTGCCTCGCTTGGTCCCTGGTTCATTGATCGTTCGCACGGTCACAACGACTCGATACAGAACGTACCGCCGTCGAAGTGTGGAGACGGACTCCATCATCATGGGTGGTGCTCTGTCTTCTGTTTTTATCCTTGTCATCAATCATTTGAAAACTTCAGAATCGATCCTCTTCAGGACCAGAGTGTTGAACTGCTTCTCTATCTGTCGACTTGATCCTAATTGTCAACATGGATGACGCTGCGAGTTTCCTGCTTCTGCTTCCGCCTCCACCATCACCTTCAACCATCCCCGCTCTCAAGGAATTGTATGGCGATACACTTACTCAGGTCTTGAAAGAGGCAGATCTTGCCTCCAAGGACTCTGTGCAACCATCTGTCCTTGACATTGCTTTGGCCATCCCTCACTTGACTGCTCAAGCTGCCATCCCAAGGGCCGAACTATATGCTCCAACTCAGACCATTCTCGCTGCAGTCTACAAACTCATCTGCCTGATTGCTGCACAAGAGAAAGTCAATGTTGAGGACGCAGATGGTGTCGACGTCCGTATTCTTCCAGTTGCGTGGTCAACCCAATCGACTTTCGATGCTTCTGCTTGTGCCACATCCTATGGTCCTGTACTTGACCTTCAGTCTCTTGCTGCCAGTCAACGTCCATGGCAGTATGCTTTCGGCGTAGAGAATGAGCAAGGTGAGGTCTTTGTTCGCGCTTTTGTTGCTGCCAAGCAGGCAGCAGCCGGACATCATTGCGATTGTCATCCAGCCTCTGGAGCATCAAGACCTGCTGCGACTCCTCGGTTGTCTGCCAAGGAACACCATCATGTTGCTGTCGGGGGCACTTTCGATCATCTGCATATTGGTCACAAGCTCTTGCTTACCATGACCGCATTTGCCCTCGACCAGACCCAGGCTGAGTCTGTCCTGACGATAGGCATCACAGGCGATGAGCTACTCAAGAACAAGAAGTATGCCGAGCAATTGGAGAGCTGGTCCGATCGACAATCGTCCGTCCACCGTTTCCTTGATGCTATATTGAATTTCGCTTCTGCTGATGCTGCACAACCTACAATGGAAGAGATACACGGGCCAGGTCCAAATGGACATGCAGTCAACATCAAGTATCCTAATGGTCTGAGTGTGCGTTGCGTCGAGATCTGGGATCCATACGGTCCGACAATCACTGAGAAAGACATCTCCGCTCTCATTATCTCTGCGGAAACTAGAGCTGGTGGCAGTGCGGTCAACGATAAGCGTATTGAGAATGGATGGTCCCCACTGGATGTTCTGGAAGTCGAGGTGCTAGACTCCAACGAGACCTCAAGTGCCGTATCGCAGCAAAACTTCGAGGGCAAACTTAGCAGCACCGAGATCAGAAAGAAGCGTGCACAGAAAACATCATCATTATAGCGAGAGAAGCGATCACATGAAGCCTGCCCGGACGCACTGGGCTAATTTATGGCTTGTACAGACGAAGCTGGTCATGCTCGCATAGCAGGGCAGGCTTGCTCTCGCTCTTTCGAGTCAGAGTCTACACCACAGCATCTTTCATGGTCACCGCGATTTAAATGCCGTGTAACGGTGTAGTATCAGGTTGGTCCTGGCAGTGTGGAGCAGCCAGCGTGCCATGGTATGTGCATGATCGAAACACAGGTTTATCTCATGCAGTTCGACTCTTAGACTAGATTCGTCACACTGAAACTCTTTCCGTTCGTGTTGTGCACTTACAAAGCGCCATGCGAAACGAACTGCATACTGAGCCCAGGATTTCGTCAACTGCAAAATTCGTAAGATTGACAGTGTTCTCATTCAGCAATACAGATTGAGTCGTCAGAACACATTTTGCATTTCAATCAAAAGTCTTTTATGACCTTGGTCTTGGTAGTATGTGCCTGACTGCTATTGTAGCGCATTCGAACATTCATTGGTAGAATGCAGAAAGTGCAATCAGCCGAAAGCAAACCTGAAGGGCCCCGCTTCCAGCGACCCTGCCACAATCTCCTCCGGTGCCAGCGAAGCGACCTGCATGAAGAGCTCCGTATTATTGCCGCCTCTTGCTCATATCACAATCACATGATCTAATTCTTATGCAGTGATGGCCCGGTCCGATCTTGACGGGCATAACTCTCTGGCCTGTCGGCGTGTTGGTGGCGTCCCCTCGCTCGAGTATCCAGATGCCAACAGAGATCCACGACAACGCACCCACCTGACCACACGAAAGCTCTCTGCGGTGCCGACCGCAGTCGTCATGTGCTGCATCTTGCCTAAGAAGTCCTTGTCTGTCGTGTGCTTACTCTAATTTCGACTCCATCTCATCCCTCACCGTGCCAGACACTCCGATATAATGCTCTACGGGGCAAACTGAAAGTCTGCCTAATCAACACTACATCAGCACTGATGACGCCGAGCTGCGCGACAGCTGGTTATCGAGGGGCGCTTGACCTTTCCAACGAGCTGCTCCACGATATTTTCGATCTCATAGCCGCCGACCCCGAGAGGCTTGTGAGTGTGGACAAGCGGGCATATCTCTCTCAGGAGAGCTTCAGACCAGAACCTCTACCTTCTCAAGACCAAGTCGTGAACATTGGCAAATTTAGATTGCTCTGTCGAAGATTCGCTGCTCTGGGAGCCTCTCATCAATACGCACGTGTCACGACGAGATTCTCATCCAAGGGGCTTGCAAGGTTAGAGGCCATTGCAGACCAGCCACACCTAGCAAAACACGTCAAGAAGTTCAGCTACAAGGTGCCATACTTTTGCACTCAAGGTACCAAGAAGGTATCTCTAGTGATTCTTTCAACATTTCACTGATATCAGCCAAGGACGAGAAAGTATACTATCGCTAGACCCTCAAGTACAACAGACTATCGGCAAAAGCAATATCGAAAGGTTTCGCTCCAAGATCTATGAGCAGCAAAAAATTGTCAAGAGCAAGAGAGATGTCGAAGTGTTAAAAAAGGCAATGAAGGCATTTGTCGCTCTGCAGCATGTCCAGATCCTACGAGTGCAAGACCAAGAAGACGAAAACCTGCTAACGTTCATTCGCTATCACCAAAACATCCCTCACTTCGTCGAGCTCAAATGGGCACCAGCTTGTGCACATAGTGCGAGAACTATCGGGAATGCACTTCTGGATGCCCAATCATCGTGTTCTCGATTCTCCTCACCAATGCTAAGTCCACAGAGCGCTCTGGTTCTGGCAGAGAATCCTACAGGATCCTTCTCCACGCTAGCAGAAAGGCTGACTTGTCTGGAACTGCACTTTGATGATGGCTACTTTGACGACGGCACAGATCTCGAAGTACGCATGTACCAACTGTCACCTCTCTTCCAAACAGTCTTTACAGCAGCGGTAAATATGGAAGCCATCCACGTCGGCTTTCCTTCTCATCGCCCCATTGGTCTCCCTCTGGAGACAATTTTCCATAATGTGCGTTGGACTAAATTGATAGCCTTTGGCATCCAAGGCTGGCGGCTCCACGAAGAGGAAATCATCCAATTCGCCCAACGACACAAAGATAGACTGCGCGGTCTCAGATTGCGCGATGTTATGCTCAGAGAAGGCAGTATGTGGAAAAACATACTCTCCTTCTTGCACACTGAAATGCGAAGACTGGATTGGGTCAGTCTGCGTCGTATAGACTATACATCTCATTTCGACGAACTCTGGCAAAACGCAGGCATAGAGCTTCCCGACGACCCGCCCGGCGGCCTCAGCTCCAGCGACTCTGACTCCGATTCCGACAACAACACAGAAGACCTCTACTGGTCCGACACCTCCCCCCACCTCCAACCCACAGAATCCCCCGACTGGGACAGCGTCTCCCACCTATCAAACATCTCCGACTCCGACCATGCAGACTCAGACGACGAAGACCGCGGCAGAGCCGCCCATGAAATGGATTTCCCAACCCTAAATTCCTCGCCGGATACACCAAATTCAGCGACTTGGTGTAATTGCAACGGAAGAAGTTTTCCAGTGGGCGTGGAGGAATTGGGTGATGATGGTGTTTCTGTGGATCATGACAAGTGGAAAATGTGGGAGAAGTGGGTGTTGGGCAGGTGTCCGGAACATGGTTGTTAAAGATGATTGTGGGAGATTGCTATACGATTCGTGAAGTGTTCTACTATATCTGTTTGGGGGAAGCAAGGGCAAAAGCATCATCATAGTCTAGGCAGGTTTGAACATGTTTACACGGTGTGTGATACGTCGTCCAGGCTTACCAGCCGCAAACCCGAACCATTCTCATGCAGCTGGAGTAGGTGCATCATGTATCAAGTCACGAGAGTCACAGCGGAACGGCAAATGGTGCAAAAGATCTTTCTCATTCGGGTCCAAAATATAGTATACATCAAGCTTTTTCGTTAGCGATCGAAGAAGCCAACCCCCCTGAAGCACAAGAAACTCCATTTATGCGAAAAGGGCTTCCATGTCCTTCATCGCTTAATCATATCCTGGACCACCATCTGCTGCAGGAGTCTCGGCACTCCAAGCTCCAGGTGTTTCTGGGAACGCTCCTGGTGTAGGTGCCGCTGCTGGAGTACGGTATTGACCATAGCCGGGAGTGGGCTGGTCCAAATTTCCAGGAGTCGGCGCGCTGTTGAAGCCTGGTGTGGGAGCGTCCATGCCGTAGGCAGGTGTCTTTGAGCCAGACTCGTATGCTGTGCCTCCGGCGTGGAAGGGTGTGCGGGTGTTTGGGTTCCATGTGCCCTGTATCTGTTTAGTTTATTGCTTTGCAAATGTCATGAAGAACAACTTACTCCTCCATATGCGGTGCCACCGCCATAAGAAGTCTGGCCTCCATAAGACGTTTGACCTCCGTATGCTGTTTGACCGCCATATGCTGTGCTGCCACCTCCTCCTCTTTGCCAGGCAGGAGCACTGCTGACTCCACTACCACCATAGGCAGTTCTGCCGCCCGCTGCTTGACCAGCGCCAGCCCATGCAGGTGTACGGCCACCAGCTGCTGGCTTCCAAGCAGGAGTGCGTCCTCCGTCTGATGGTCTGGGCGTGGCTCCGAATCTACCAGGAGTTGCACCTCCCCATGCCGGCGGTCTACCACCAGCGCCACCAGCCGGCGGGCCGCCAGGACGTTGGCCTGCGCTCTGCTGGATGACAGCACCAGTGATGGGGTCTCTGACAGTCAGGAACTCTTTCGAGATGGAGATGATCTTCTTGCTACCATGGATCTCTACACGCGCATGAGTGTCTGTGCTGTCTTTGACAATACCCAAGAGACCCTTGTGAGGACCTCTGCGAATGGTAATTGTCTTGCCGATGAGTCTGTCACGACCCATTTGACGTGGCGGGGGCATAGCTTGAGCTTGCTGAGCGCCAGGACGCTGCAGTGCTGGGTTCATCTTCATAAGGCCAGCCTGTGCCGAGGCAACTCGCCCGCCCTTGGCTGCAACAGTCTTGACACCATTCGTGCGAACAACGAAGACACCAGCGTTGTCTGTTTGTTCTCTATTGTGTGCGAAAAGGAAGTTGCGATGGATGTGAAGAACACGACCTTGTTTGCCCTCACCGCCTTCCTCCTTGACAGTATCATCGATGTGAATCTCGGAACCTTCACGATCTGTCGCGACAGCATTCTTTCGGCGTTCGAGCTTATTAGAAATATTTGACGGAAGCAGAGATCTGACAGCACCGGTCTGATCAAGCACACGAAGAGATTCGCGATCGACCTTGATGACGACAGCCACTGTTGCAGCATCAAGTTGGACCAGCTCGTGCAGGTCGTATTTTCCAACTCCAACCTGACCACCAGAATCGGTGGCTACACGCAAGTCTTTGCTAAAGACGGTGATCTCGGTTTGGTTCGAGTCGGTCAAGATTGTGACACGGTCTTCGACAATCTTGACAACCATACCGACCTCATCGAAGTACTTGCTGCCACCAATGACCTTGACATGATCACCTTCTCTAAAGAGCTTACGTAGGCCTTTGACGGGAGATTCGATAATCTGACCAGAAAGCTCACCAGCGGATACCAGAATACGCACAATGTCAGAGTGGACCGAAACAGCCTTGCCAACGACTCCACGCTGTTCACCTTGCCAGATTTCGACATGATCGCCAGGCAGGAAAGCACCGGAGCTGTTACTTTTGATGGTAGCAGCGAGAGCAGACAAGTCCAGGTTTTCGGTTCCATCCTCGGCATCGGCAGCGAATTTGGTGACCTCCTCCAGGGTAGGGTTGACGTCCTCGGATTGCAGATAGTTGGCCTTGAAATCTTTAATTAAGAAGCCATCCACGTATGTGTCGTTCATGTAGGTCCAGGTGTTTGCTGTGAAGCCAGTGCCTTTCGTCAAGTAGCGGCCGTGGCGTTTTCTTGCCTCGTTTTCGCTGAAGAGACGCTGTGGGGGACGAGGACCAGTGTTGGCGCCGAATCCAAAGCGTTTGCGTTTGTTGTCTGCAGCGGCATTGATGTCCTCGTTCAAACCATAGTCCAGACGAGGGATGAGACGAAGAGTGACTTCTGTACCGTTCGATTCGACCTCATCGATCTGGGCCAAGTCACCAGCATACTTGCCGCGCTTGACACGCACGTACATGCCAGGCTCAAGCGACTTGCTCTTGCGAGTACGGAGAAGATCGGGCATCTCAGTAATGGGTACCATCATCGGCTTGGTGCCCATGTAGACGTTCTGCAGACCCTCCAGTGCACTTGTGACATCTTCGACCACTCTGGCTTCGCAGTAAAGGTTTCCAGCCATGACGCCACCTCTTTCAAAGGCCGAGATCAGCTGCAATGGCTCTCTTGTGCCTGCGCGATCCTCGATACGCTTCATGATGGCGAAGACAACTTCACGTTCCTTTCCAGGCTTGCACTTGAGTCGCCAGATATGCGGGTCGTCGACACTGGGAAGTAGTAGGCGCTGAGGCACAACGGCCGAGTCGACGTTAGCAGCTCTGTTCCTTCCGTATCGCTCCTTCAAAGCCTGAGCTTGTTTCTCGGCATCCATACTAGCAGCCAGATCGCGCTGTCTGTCGAGCTCACGATGCTTGCGATCATCGCGCTCGGCACCGGCGGGAAGCTCGAGCAGGTCGTCGGGGTGCATCTCCTCCCCAGCAATCTCATCATCCTCATCGGGCTCCTCCTCATCTTCGTCGTCGACTTCGGCTTCGACATCAAGGAACTGGTTACGAGGGCCCTTGCGGCGACGCTTGCGAGTGTGACCCTAGAAAGAGTGTCAGTAGTGTATATGTGAAGGTCGGTTATAAAAACGCACTATGTCTTCGTCCTCATCGTCATCGTCGTCGTCCTCCTCTTCATCGTCCTCTTCTTCTTCGTCGTCGTCCTGGTTCGTTGGTCGGCGAGTGGTCGGAGCAGCGTCCTCTTCCTCATCGTCGCTTTGCGCAGACTGGCGACGAGGATTGGGCTGAAGATCATCGTCATCGTCGTCATCCTGATTGTTGGCTTGTCTTCGATTGGTGTCATCGTTGTTGGTGGCCTCGTCGTCTGAGGCATCGGCAGGAGCGGGGTTGAAATCATCCTCCTCATCAGAGGCATCGCCAAAGTCTTGGTTGAGAAAGTTGGACATTGTTCGTGATGCTGCGTGGAGAGAGCGACGCGGCGACGCTGGGAAGAAAGTTGGTGTTCAGTAGGTGATTGTGAGAGTTTGTGAAAGAGTGACGGGCGGAGAGGGGGATGGTCGAAAGGTAAAGGATCGGCAGTGAATGGCCGTGTATATTAGATGATGGTTGTCGGGCGGTGGAGTGATAATATCGTGTAGCTAACGCTGCTCTGCTCTGCTGGCAGGAGTCTCCCAAAGCGTCCAATGCTCGAGCGGATCTTCCCGCCCCGTCACCCAAGCACCAATGCTCTTTCTTTGTCCACGCAGCTTCTTTCACTTTTAACCTGCAAATGCCACCTTAGCCTAGGGCTTGTTTCATGCGGCAGTAGCTTGCAGAACCAGAAGTCACGACCTGGTAGTCTTTGGTCAAGTCTTGTCCTCGCCGTAGTAAAGCACACAGTTTGCTTTGTTTGCAGGCCCGCCCATCCTTGTGTTCACATGATAGTCGACACTCGATCACGAACACAACAACAGTAGGTGTCTTTGTTTCTTTCACAACGCTTCTCACCAGGGATACATGTGGCTCTTGACCTGCCATCTCACACCAAACAGACATGGAGAGGTAAACTCGCTTTTGGTTACATCGACGTCACCCACTGACTTGTCGCAGTTCATGGATCTCTAATGCGCTTCCTCGCTATTCTCCCTCCTCTATCTCTCCGGAGAGTCGACGCCGTAACAAGAATCCTCGATGGCGCACGCCCTCTCCCATGTCTGCCTCGGCCGTCCCTCCGCCTATCGTGAACAGCATCTACGTACCATCTTCCCAACCTTCCGCCAGCCACACCATGCATACCGACGACAACCTACTGCTCTTCCGAAGGAAACAATGCGAGCTTGAAGCTCATCTACAACTGCTTCTCGATGCTCAGGCCGATGCTCTCCTCTCTGGTCTGGATACCCCCCTTACCGAAGACGATGCTCTCTCGACGGGTTCTAGCACCCCGACCGCCAGTGCCCTGAATTCAAAGTCTCGTCCGTCTACGAAACCTGAAAAGATCGGCCTTCGCCATGCTAGGGTCGGACTGTATGCTACCATCCGTCGCCTGGCCCAGTTGAAGGCGCAAGAATCACAATACCTGGCTCCCAGCTTAGACCACTTCGCTTCCATCGTTGATCAACTCGACGTATGGCAGAAGAAGTCGAATGCCTTGCGTTCACGTGCTAATCAGATCCGCTCTGGAGACGATCACAAACGCGCTCTCGACTTGCACAAACAGGCCGACGACATGCAGATTGAGATTTGCGAACTTGAGGCTAGACTTTCGCGCTTGAAAGGAGACCAGCGCAAGTTGAGAGCTGAAGCACAAGAGATAGATAATACTGTTGATGCACGCCTGACATCTTACACGACTAGTCTTGCCTTGGTTGAAGATTCTGTACGAGGCTTCCTCCATGATGCTTCCTCGAGCCATCGGAATGCTATCATCAATGTCATCGACATGGAGCGCTTCTGGCAAGCATCACCTCAGAATCGCACTCTGACATCTGCAAAGGGTGTGTTCAGTCGTGAGCGAGACTCATTGCTCGAGAAGCGTCGCATCAGCGACACCGAGCGAGAGGCTCTTGAAGAAGGTGCTATTGTCTGGAGAGATGTCGTGAAGCAAGTTTCCACATTTGAGCGCACACTTGCCAGAGCCATGTCGCAAATGAGTAAACAGTCGCGACCACAGTCTGACTCTCCCACAGAGACGAAGGAACTACTCAACATGCTTGAGCAAACCACAACAGAGCTTGAAAGTAAACATAAGCTTGCCGAGGCGCGCAATTGGAAGCTCTTAGTCGCGGCGATTGGCGCCGAGCTTGAGGCCTTTTTGAAAGGGAGGCAGATCCTCGAGGCTGCTCTCGCATCAGTCAGTGGTGAACCGGATGCTGAGGATTCGAAAGGAACGTCGAGCAGTTCTGGATATTTGGAAGGCGCTCAGACACCCAGAGGTGGCAAGCATGATGGAGGTGAAGCAATCCGCGATTTGGACAAGGCTTTCGCGGCAAAACGTCCTACCCCTAGCATTTCGGACACAGATACAGAAGACGACGGACCTGATCCTGAGCTCCTAGTATCGCATCAGGATACAGATACGGAGTAGTGAATTGTTTGCGCGTCGTGGACTGTGACACCCAATAGATCATTCCGGCTAGGCTTGAGGGACGTTTGATATGAATCACATGAAGTTACGACCATTGTCTATCCTGACCACACAGTAGCGTTATTATTTCCGTGAGACTGACCATTAACGAGTATGGATACGAGATCGCTTGACTTGACTGTGTTTGCTAGTCATTGACAGAGAATATGACCGACCGAGGTTCCGCGGCACAACCACCATCACCATCGATCCTCCTGACTTTTTGGTCCACCCGATGCACAACCAATATACTTAACATCCAGAGAACAACACCTTCGACATGATAAAAACTGCACCATGGCAGATAACATACCTGCGTACTGCTTCACAATCCCATCAGTGTCCGATAGCACCATTTTAGATTGCCGGATCTATCACCCTGTCTCCTTCCAAGATCCGACTACGCATCAGCCAAACAAGAAGGCTGCTCTGATTGCACATCCATATGCGCCTCTAGGAGGATGCATGGATGATCCGGTAGTTATGACTGTCGTTGATCGACTTCTTGAACTGGACTTCGTTGTCGGAACATTCAACTTTCGGTAAACAACAATCGTAACGCTGAACGCTGGCCTTGCTAACCCTCACACAGCGGAGCCGCAAACTCTCAAGGCAATACCAGCTGGGCTGGTCGGGGAGAACGAGACGACTACATGTCTGTCGCAGGTCACCTATTATTCTATCTCAACCAGATCCGGAAACCCAACGATGTCGACAATGATCACGTCCTGGACGATGATACAGAGCTTACGCCCTCCGAGCCTATCACTCTCGTACTGGGAGGCTATTCTTACGGCTCTTTGATTGTTACGCATCTGCCACCTACAGCAGAGATCCTGACCACTTTCCGCCAAACACGTAGTTCACATTCAATGTCTGAGATTCTGCTTCGAGCAAAGGAGCTGGCGCTGCAAACGAACCTATCATTTTCCGATCAGACCGAGGCTCGAGGCAGACTACCAGATCAACCACCGAGGCGACGACATCTACGTCAATCGAGTTCTCAACATTCTATCGTATATGGGGGTAGCGATAGTCCCTCGCCCGCAGACCGCCACTCTACAGATCAAATGTCTGCACGGCTCAAGCATGCCATGCATCGCAGTCATAATCACTCGAGACCCTCGATGCCAAACTCTCCACTAGGATCTAAGGAAGGAAGTACTTCCCAAGGAAATGAAACTGTACTTGAGAGCTTACCGCATGTTTGGACTCACTACCTTCTCATCTCACCATTGCTGCCACCGATATCAAACCTTCTGTCCTTCTCCACGTCGAATTTGTTGTTCTGGCGGCACGCTGACAGCAAAGAGGACAGCTTGACACGACACCCTACGCTCGTGATTTATGGTACTAAGGACATGTTTACTTCTTCACATAAGCTAGATGCTTGGTGTAAGAAGATGGATGGGCTCTCATCGCAAGCTGCAGGGGTGAAGGGAAAATCGCTGTTCAGGTGGAAAAAGATCGAGGGTGCAGGTCACTTTTGGAGAGAGCATGGTGTAGAAGCACAGCTGACAAACAGCTTGCGAGAATGGGTGCACGAAGTAGTCGTGCCTGAACAATAGTAATACCTACCTGTCACTGATGACGCCAGCCGAATTGTTCTGCAAGAGAACAAAGGAGAAATAATAAAGATACAAGTAGCTTCCCCAGATGGCCGGCGCGCGGATCATGTCCGTCGTCGTCACAGCCACTTTTACTCGACTGTGACTTTCAACTTTTCTTCTACAAGACAATCACCCTCACATATCGTCAAAATGCCGCCGAAACGCATGACAGCAAACCCAACAGCGCCTCTGCGCTATCGTCCCGGTAAAGCAGTTGGTGCAGAAGAATCGTCCTCAGAGGAAGAATCAGGCTCCGAATCAGAAACCGAACAGCAACCACAAAAGACGACAAGCGCACCCCCAAAAGCAAATTCATTCCCAAAGTTCAATTCCAACATCAGTAAAGCCGACTTGGAGCGACGGAGACAAGAAGCTCAAGCTCTGCGCGCCCGTGAAGCCGAATTAGCAAAACAAGCACAAGAAGGCTTTGAAACAGCGTCAGAAAGCGAAGACTCTGGCAGCGAAGAAGACTCTGCCTCAGAAGCCGACTCAGACGACGAGGAATCAGAAGACGAAGCTCCCACCCGCCGGTTCGTAGCACCAACCTTCATTTCAAAAGCCCAACGCAAAACCGTCACCACCCCAAAACAATCAGAAGAAGAGGCCTTTGCACAAGAAGAGCGCAAACGACAAGAAAAAGCCGACGCCCTCCTGCAAGCCCAGCTCGAAAAAGAAGCAGCAGAACGCGCCCTAAACCGCAGGGCCTGGGATGACGAAGACCCAGACGCAATCTCCGACGTCGATGACACAGACAACATCGACCCCGAAGCCGAACTAGCAGCCTGGAAACTCCGTGAACTGCACCGCGTAAAACGTGAACGCGAAACCATCGAATCCGCGGAAAAGGAACGCGAGGAAATCGAACGACGAAGAAATCTTACGGCGGAACAACGAGAAGCTGAAGACTCTGCTCATCTTGCTACGCAAAAAGAAGAGAAAGATGCTAGAGGTCAAGCGGGCTTTATGCAGAAATATCACCACAAGGGAGCTTTCTTTCAAGACGATGAGGAGTTTGCAGAACTCGCGAATCGAGATATTATGGGTGCCAAGTTTCAGGATGATTCTGGAAATAGAGAGATTTTGCCGCAGTATATGCAGATTCGAGATATGACAAAGTTGGGTAGGAAGGGAAGGACGAAATACAAGGATCTAAAGGCGGAGGATACAGGACGATGGGGTGCTGAGGATGATAGAAGAGGCAGTCCAGGATATGGAGGAGATAGGTACACAAAAGATAGAGAAGGAGCGACTGGAGCCAATGCTTCTGTTGTTGGAGAGAGAAGGAGGAGAGACGATGATCGTGGTGGTGAGGCCAAGAGGCCTCGATATGATTGAACGAACGACTTTACGAAACACTATAATATCTATGGAAGCAGACCTTGCCACTTGCTCCCACTCTTTGGAGATACCCTTTAACACAAGCTGTCTTCTCTTGACACCCCTCTTCATCTCAGTATCCCCATCTGTGACAGAAACTGTTGTAAGGTACAGTGATTTGTACACTTCAAGGACCACCGATAGAAATATCTACTCAGCCTGGTCAAAAGAAGCAATGTTCTCACCCTGTTCACCAATACGAGCAAGCTTCTGCTGAGCCATGATAAAGTTGGCCCTCTCCTTGTGAAGAGTCTTGCGATGAATCTCCCTCTCACCGTCTTCGGCAAGTAATTCCTTGCATCGATCCTGAGCATCGCGAGTCTCCACCTCAAGTCCAGCCTTGAGCTGCTGAGGAAGATTGTTCTCGAGATCATAAAGCACTTCCACCTCCACACCCTGAACAACATGGTCGAGGAATCGGAGAAGGGCGACATCGTGGTATCCTCTGACCTTTGCGATGACTTTAATTTCTTCGCCAAAGGGGTCATCAGGGAGGTCGGCGCGAGCTTTCTGATCGGTCTTGGCCTTCTTCTTGCGTTCGCTTGGCTCGACTATAATGCGGCCAGCGGCGCGATCAGTGTTTTCAAGCTTCTCTACGAGTCTTGCGGTAGTGCGACCCTCCAGCAAGATCTTGAGTTCACGGTCATGGTGGTGCTTAAATCCTTCGGCGTTAAGGGTGAGAGGCTTGCGTTGCTCAAGGGTAAGTGCGCGCTTTGCATGCTCCAATTGCTTGAGCATGGCTTTCGAGACGAAACCCTTGATGATCTTCTTGGCCTCGGTGAAAAAGGCAGTGTTGAGCCACAGAGCGCAAGCTTCCTCGAGTAGCTGATCGAGAGTCGTCTGAACCTCTTCCTTGACAGCATCGATGTACTGCAACATGGGCTGTTCCCAACCTGCGAGAGTTTCCTTGCGAAGATAGTCGACAGCAAGAGGATCCACTTCGCCAGGAACTCCAGAGGCAGTCAACTTGCTGAGAGTGTCGCGGACGTCCAACAGACGGAAAGTCTTCTTGCCTCCGGTCGACGGGCTCGACTCGTGTCTGGCAGCAACATCGGGCTTGATCTTCTTTGCGGAGACCGTTGCCGCTGTGGGAGTGTCGTTGTTGGCTCTTCTCTTTTTGCCCTTGGTCTCTACACTGGGGCAAGGAGTGCCACCAAACTCATCGTCGTCTGAGAGCAGTGAGAAGGTAGGAATGTCAATGGCTTGACGAAACTTCTCAGGCGTGGCAACGATAAGACCAGGACGGAGTTTGTGCAAGCTGACATGGAAGGTGTTGTTGAGCTCCTTGAGCGAGTTGCGCAGCTCGTTGTGTGGATGTATGCCCTGCGAGTGCTTCTCGACCGAGTTGCGGAAGACATTGAGTGCCTCGAGAACCTTGCCCAGAGCATTCTCAGGTGGGTCAGGATAACCAGCAAGCTCCGTCTCGATCTCTTCAAGATGAGCGTTGACAGTTTTGCTGATTCTAGGCAAGGTGACGAGGATCTGCTTGGTCAACTTCACTGACAACGTGTCTCGAAGCTTGAAGGTTCCGAAGCAATCCTGGAAGTCGGCCAATTCTGTGCTCCAAGGCATCTGAGCGAAAAACGCCATCTCGTTTCTACGCGCCTCCGCAGAAGAGATCTCGCCATTGAGTTCGAGCTGGTCAGGTTGCTTAGTAATAAAGTAGCCATGGCCGACGGCAAATGCGTCACCACGAAGAACACTCTGGATGCTTTGAGTTCTGCTGCCGGGTGGCCAGCGGTCAGGCTTAGTCAAACAGCCAACGGTACGGTCAATTGCCCCATTGCATTGGTCGATCAGGGCAGCCCCACTCGAGTTGGCAAAGTCGGATTCCATAGAGCGAGCAAGCAGGATCAGCGAATTCCCTTGCTTGATGTGATCGGCCACGAAGTTCTCGACAAGCTTGACAAGCCACTGATCCTTGTGTGTAGTCATCTGACGGATGACACCAGGGAGATCGATGAACGACAACGATGGCTGACCAGGAGCAGTCAGGTCGAGAATGACTTTGTTCGGGGCAAACTCAACAGCCAACGGCAAGGCTTCGACGATGTCGGCATTGAGATACTTCTTCGGATCGTCACCGGGATTGAGTGTGGCCCATTGTGCACGACTGATGATGCCGGTGAGATCGGTTTTGTTAGTCACGGTAGCAAAGCGTATGGTTGTGGGTGTGTGATCTTCGTGCCATTTGCCGTAACGACCGTCGGTGCTGGCATTCGGATCGAAGGAGAACTTCTGCTGGAGGGAAACTTCGCAAGACCAGGCAGTGTCTTGAGAGGAGTACAAGGTGATCTCAAGAGGGCAGCGTGTGCAAGTGCCGTCACTGCGTGGGACTTTGATGCCGCTGATACCTTCGATGAGCTACTCAATTGTCAGTGATGATCCGTACGAGACGAGAGAGCCTATCTTACAGAGCTCTTGCCGGCAGACTGGTCGCCAACGACGATGATCTTTGGTAGCGGCAGGTTCCTGGCCTCAACACCGAGCTGTTCTAGCTCCTTGATGAGTTGGACTAGCTTCTGTACAGGACGACCAAGCAGATCGATGTCTTCAGTATCGATACGTCGAGGATCGACACCAGTGCACACGTCAAAGGCGCCGCCAGTAGAAGGCGAGGGTGAAGTCATGGTGGATGTCTCTGACCTAGGCGCAAAATTGTTGCTGCTGTTATTGTTGTTGGGGATGTTGGAAGCGTGGCCAGTTATAGCCTTGTGCTCAAGTTTGATGCGAGGTTGCGCCATGGACAGAAAACGCTAGTTGATGGAGGAAGGAATGAGAAGGTGAGAGTTGAAGGTCAGAAGATAAAAAGGAAGAATAAGAAAGCGCAGACTGGTTGTGTTGGGAGCTTTGGGAGTGAGCGCCGCGTCAAGTGAAGAAGTGAAGCAACCAGACAACACGTCTGCCAGCCACGTGTTTCTTCCGGAACCAAATGGAGGAATCTATGAACCAAGACTGATGTGGAAGGAAAATCACCGTGAGTGAAGTAATTTTAGTAGTGTAAGATGTTCGTCGTGATATTGTGCTTCTTGACTGCGTAGTGTTGTCTTGATCCTGAACAGCCAGCCATCTGCAGACTTCGCGACAGTATAAAGATACTTAAGTGTATCGACAGTCAAAGCCTTCGCGATGTTGTCGGTCTATCACACACGAGCCTACTAGCATTATCTAAGAGCCGCATTCAACAGACCTCGGTATTTCAGATATGCCCAGCATCTCTGGCAGCCTTTCGAAGGAGACTCAGACCGGTTCCAAGATGTATGTATTGCGAGATGACAGGAGAACATTCCTACAGAGTATGACAAGCGTGTTCGAGGGAACAAATGACGAAATGTGAGTCGCACAGCGGCAGGAGACCAAGTCATATACTCAGCAAGCTTTCGAGTTCAGTGCTTTCGAACATACAGCAGCCATCTGACTTACCTGCATCAACCGTAGCTTGCACGACGAAGCACGTTTTTTCTGCAGGTTCCCGCTCCATATATGTGGCCATCTGACATTCCTGAGAGTCCTTCCACGTGGGCAGTGATCCGGCATGCTTGCTTGGCCGTTGGGTCGCACGACGAGAGAAGTACATAATGCTCCTGCTTATGTGGTACATGAACAAGGCGAACAACGGAGTCTTCAGCACGAATATCCGGTCGTTCCAACCTGAGGATGGTTAGAAGCATGACACGAAGCTTTCAGCTTTGGAATGACCACAGAGCCGCTAGCATGCTGTACCTGTTAGCCTCACGCTTGCATATGCCGCTGTGACTGACAGTAGGTGAGAGCCGAGCGGAGGTAAAAAGGCTGTAGGAAAACGAGACGAGAGTTGATATACGAGCGCCTTTTGACATAGAAGAAAGAATGTTGCAGGAAGGAACATCGAAGCCTTTTCCCCACACAAAACCATCCTTCTCTGCCGATGACGGTGACAGCATGTCAGCCACACGGCACCTACTTCCGGTGTCAACACATTTGGGATCGACAAGGAGGAAACAGTCCAAGTAATAAGGAATAGCGGCACAAGAGGGGCTAATGGGAGATGGCAGTAACCGTTCAGACCTTTCTCAGCCGACTATCTCCACTCCACTCGAAACCGTGCACTTGATGACAAACGCAGCTCAGGTAGCACTATCGCTCTTGCCTATCGCGTAGGCCGCTCCGCCAGACCGAGCTGTCACAGTTTAGTTCTTTGCGACAAAGCGAGACGACATAGTTCGACACAATGCAACGCGGCGAAACCGATCCGGCTGTGCAGAGAGACCAAGGGCGCGTCCCTTTCGATGTGGTGCCCAATTTGGACTACCGAGTCGACCAAAGCGCAGACGAGGAAGCAGTGCGGCGATCAAGAGAAAGCAACCTAGATGGACAAGCCAGGCGACAATCAAAAGACGAAGAGAGTGGAGTAACCGCCATGGGCGACGACAATGTCAACGAGAAGGAGTTCGAAGTCACATGGGATGGCGATGACGATCCGATGAACCCAAGAAGCATGCCATATGCCCGCAAATGGATTATTGTCATAATCGTTAGCGCAAGCTCTCTATGCGTGTACGTAGTATTTTCGTCACTCTTTCGAAGCAATAGCACCTCAAGACCATGCTCTGCCTGGCATTTTGTCTCTCCGCCTGTCTGGGCCGATCCGCCACCATCTTCTGAAACTATTGAATCTGACTGTCCCTATGAATAGTACCTGCACATCCGCTCTTTATACTAGCACTTATGCGCAGCTGGAACCAGAGTTTGGTTGCTCAAGGATTGTGGCTACTCTTGGACTATCCTTGTTCGTCATGGGACTGGGATGTGGGCCTATGGTCATGTCGCCGCTCTCAGAAGTGAGTCTTTGCATCATGATCACCGTGAGGGCATTGAATTGACTATGTGAAAAGTTCTACGGACGACGACCGATCTACATCGCTTCTTATGCCTTCTTCCTGATCTGGCTGATCCCATGTGCTGTTGCGCAGAACATAGCAACTATGCTAGTAGCACGATTCTTTGACGGACTAGCTGGCAGCGCCTTCCTGAGGTACTTTCTTCCAAAACTCTCAATGGACACCTTGTTCGACCAGGAACTGACTCATGATGGTGCGGAATAGTGTAGCGGGAGGAACTGTTGGAGATCTATTTCCTAAAACGCAGCTGTCTCTGCCAATGGGTTAGTTGTGTTCGGAATTGTAGGGCGAGGAACAAGCAGCTGACGTGATGCAGCATTCTACACCGCGGCTCCCTTTGTTGGCCGTGAGTCCACTGTCAATGCACACTAAGGGTTTATACTTACAGTTGTGTAGCCGAGATCGGTCCCATTGTCGGAGGGTTCATCAACTACAACACTTCTTGGGTACGTGATGAGTGTGTTGGGCTTGTCCACTCTCGCTGATATGTGCTATCCAGCGATGGACGTTCTATGTCCTCCTTATCTGGTCAGGCATCATGCTTGCAGCCATCATTTTCCTGGTACCAGAAACATACCATCCGGTCCTCCTTCGCAAAAAAGCCATCACGCTCAGAAAAGATACGGGTAACCAGGCATGGCGAGCACCGATTGAGAACATGGACGAGTCAGTGTTCCGGACTGTTGCATGGAGCTGTGTCAGACCATTCCAGCTTTTGTTCCTCGAAGCCATGTGCTTGAACCTCTGCATCCTCTCGGCCATCCTCTTGGGCATTCTCTACCTCTTCTTTGGAGCCTTTCCCCTGGTCTTCGAGAACAATCACGGTTTCGTACTGTGGCAGACTGGACTCACATTCATAGGTATTTTTGTAGGTATGGTGACTGGTGTCAGCTGCGACCCTATCTGGCGGAGAAACTACAACCGCCTGGTTACCAAGAACGGAGGCGTTTCTGAGCCAGAATTCCGGCTACCACCCACAATCCTGTAAGTCTTCAATTGCTTTGCTTTCTTCCTGTGCCAAGTGTGGGATCAATGTTGAAGGGCACGAAGTCGAGTTCTGCTTCCATATCACTATGGGGGATGCCGAACCCTGCAGATATCTTCGTGAACAATATTGAACAAGCGTCGGGACCAGGTGCATCACTGGAGACTGCCTTGCGCTCGCTCGCGCTGTTGAGACTCGACTCAAATCGTTGGGATGTGTAAGATAGAATGTGCTGACATTCGTGCTAGCGGCGCAATCTTGGTTCCAATTGGTATATTCGGTGAGCGACTGGAGGGTGGTGATGTGCAAGAGATCATTGGATAACTGATACAAGGCGTTGCATAGGTTTTGGTTGGACGACTTATTCCTCGGTAAGTGGCTTGCATCAGTTATACCCTTGGCGTATGCAGAAAGATCTTGGATTTTCATTGGAGGCAATATGTGCAAATGCCCCAGTATCCAATGCAACCCCGCCGCAACATCTTACTGGACCCAGAGTGCTTTTTTGCACGACAGGCCAGATGGGAGCCCGAGTCCATGGAAAGAGGAGAACACCCAGCTAACCCCCGTGATGCAGGTACATTGGATCGGTAAGACCATTCGAGCTCGATGCCTTGCATAAGCGACACTTGATACTGACTGCGGGTTGGCAAAAGTGCCCATCGTCTTCAGCGGCATCTTTGGTCTCGGGTAAGTCGAAATGAAGAGAAAGTCTGCTCAGAATGTGTCACTGACAGATCAGCAATATCTTTGTGTTTAGTGGAATCTTTACCTTCTTAGTTGAAACGGTATGTGCCTCTCCATCATGTGAGCGGCTACGGGGCGGACCGTGGGGTTGCCACAATGCTTCATTCGACCACCCCTGTAAAAGACGTGCACGGGTCACTGATGTGCTGTGACAGTACCCTCTCTATGCAGCAAGCGCGCTGGCGGCCAACAGTTTTGCACGATCGTCATTTGCGGCAGCATTCCCACTGGTAAGGATTGACTTGGGCGAAAGCGATGATGAGTATTGCTAATTGGACATATAGTTTGGAGTGCAGATGTACAATAGTGAGTGAACTCCGGTTTCGGGCAGAGGTCAAAGAAGCGGTAACTAATACGAAAACCCGGAACAGAGCTTGGATATCAATGGGTGGGTGGCAGGAATTCAAAAATTGGTCATGATGGGTTGCGTGATGCTAAATCGGTGATAGGCGTCGTCATTGCTGGCCTTCCTAGCACTTGCCATGGCACCATTTCGTGAGTGAAACCCAAGTAACCCGTACCGTGGACGGAGAAAGCTGACCCTGGCATAAGCGTACCTATTCTTTAGTAAGAAGCATTACTTGGTTAGAGAGAAGAGCGAGGAGGAATGCTGACGAGCCAATAGGATACGGCAAGCGACTTCGCAAAAACTCCAAGTTTGCGCATTCCTGAGGACAGATTGGGACTTTGAGGTACAGAAATAGACGAGCTCGGATCGGTGGCACCGCATGAACAATAGTGCATCGCGTTTCCCACGAGGCAAGAGACACTAAAACGATCTGTGCTCGGGCCCTCGGTGTGGAGGGCAGCAGGCTGGGAAGCCAGTCAAAACATGGGAGTGGAACGAAGGAAGTTTGGCCGCGAGACATGAATGGCCGTAGAAGCGAGCATGTGCTACCGAACGACATTGAGAATTGACAAGCTGGCATGTTGGCCCGATGCACAAGGTGGACAATGATGATGCATGTTTAGTATGCTTATTGTGAGAGTTGGAGCTTTGACTCTCGGTGGGGGCGGGCTGGCGGGCTGGCGGGAGAGGAGGAGGAGGAGGAGGAGAAGGGTTGGAGAAGAAGGGCTCGGCCTTGCGGGAAGGATGCGGGCTTGCCAAGGCCGAGTCGCGCATGTCGAGTCCAGGTTCATACCTAGTGCAAGCAACTCATTCTCTGCGATCACAACATCTTCGGAGTGCGTACTGTCGTCGTGCAAGGTCGCAGGACTCGTCGCATCGTCCAAACCATACTGATCTTGTTGCGATTGCGCAGTGACACCGAAGCAGCAGCCCCTCGGCCCACTCACGCGTCCCGACACTCTGGCATAGACATCATGACTTTAGCGAGGGTGACACAGACTGCGTAGACATTGCTTTGGTAAAGAGCGCTGCTTCCCCTGCTTACCTTGCACCGCGTGGGCGGGACCCGTAGCATTTTCCCTGGCGAACCCTTGTGGCACGGCGCATACTACTGGCTGCACTTCAGCCCACTCGTGATCTCACATCCATCCACCTGGGAATCCTGAAACGGAAACAATCCACGGGAAGCTGCAGAAAACGTGCTCTGTGCAAACTCGACTGCCCCGTGCCACTCCAGCGGACTCGACTGCTATATTACCCTGGCCATGGCCTCCGATCCAGCCCAACACGGCTCACCCGACGACCAGACAGACCCCTCGACCAACCACACTCAGTCGCAGTCCCAGACGCAGATCATCATGTCCGACTCGATCCAAGAACGCTTCCAGAGCGACGACAAGGCTTCACCGGCTTCTGCTACCTCCAACAAGGACCAGAACGACTCGGCTGCTAAGCGTGCGAACGCAAAAGATCCCTCGAGACCCAGAAGGAAGAAGGCGCGCAGAGCCTGCTATGCCTGCCAGCGTGCCCATCTGACCTGCGGTATGCCTGTCTTGCAGCTCGTGTCCGAAAGAAACATCTCTAACCCAAGCAGGTGACGAACGGCCATGTCTTCGGTGCATCAAGCGTGGATTACAAGACCATTGCCACGACGGAGTACGAAAGAAGGCTAAATATCTACACGATGCGCCTAACGATGCCCTCATGGCCCACACCTACAACCAAAACCATAACCAGAGTCAGATGAATCAGTCTACTCCAACGTCAGAGCAGCCTCCTGTTGCTCAGCCCTCGTCATACTACCCTACTCCTGTTGGTCCTCAGACGTTTGCCAACTTTGGTCACACCCCGTCGTCAGCTCCTATCAATTCTCCCTCGACTACCGATTCTCCTCTGGTCCATCCTCATCCTTATGCCCCACAACAAAACATGGTCACTCAGCCGTTTCCTTCAGCCTCGTCTCAACAGATGCCACCTCCCCAGGATCCTGTCTCATCCATCTCTCATAATTCTTCAGACGGAAAGCCTGGCCAGCCCTTTAATGCCCCTTTCTTCGACCCCGCAGATCCGTCACTCTTCAACTTTGACATCTCCAGTCTGAACTTCGGCAATCACTATGGTGCTTTGGAATTTGGCATGCTTGGACACATGTCATCTGGTGCTGTTGAAACACCAGATGCCGAGAACAGCCTGATGACCTCAATTGCTTATGACCCGACCAACCCCAACTACTCCACCAGCTACCCTTACAACAATACCGCCTTTACTGACTGGCAACGTAACGCTGATGGAACAAGACAAAACAGTTCTGGCCAAATCTTTTCCATAACAGGAGACAGCAGTTTTGATGGCCAGCTGAACTTCCCCAATGCTTTTGCTATTGGCGAGAACGGGTCCATCTCTGGAGCGAGTCCCAGCGCTGCCAACATGATGGACTTCAGCACAGGATACAGCACAAGTCCTGTGGCTTCAGCACAGCACTTACTACACAGCTCAAACCAAGACTACAATCGTCATCAGCATCGACCGCAGATCAGAAGTAGTTTCTCTGCGAATGACATCAACCAAACGCGACCCAACTCACAGCGAAGACGACGGGATCCGTCAGATATATACACATCAGTCACCGCGCCTTACTCGTACACGACTGGCTTCCATGCTTTGACCGCATGCCTACAAAGACTTTATTCTCCACAAAAGACAGCCAGAATTGCCAGGGCGCTCGCGGCTATTCGACCATCATTCATTTCTTGTACAAAACAGTTGAATGTCGACGATCTGATTTTCATGGAGAAATGTTTCCAGAGAACGCTGTTCGAGTACGATGACTTCCTGACGGCTTATGGAACCCCTACCCTCATCTTGCGTCGTACTGGCGAGGTTGCCGCTGTTAGCAAAGAGTTTTCTCTGCTTACTGGATGGTCGAAAGACGTTCTCCTCGGCAAGGACGCGAACATGAACATCAACATCGGCAACGCTTCGGGGCGTCAAACGGGTACCAGCACTAGAGGTACTGCTACACCTCGAGGCCAAGGCAGTGGAGACACTGCCGGTCGACTACAGCCCGTTCTGTTACCGGAGCTCATGGAGGATGATAATGTCATCGACTTCTACGAAGACTTTGCCAAACTTGCCTTCGGAGACTCGCGCGGTGTCATGATGAAGCCATGCAAACTCCTCAAGTACAAGACCAAGGAAGATCCCGGTTGGAGTGCAGACCTGTTGGGGGAGCGAGAGAATAGACTCAGCAACGGCAAGCCCGTCGGTCCACTCATCAGCGGCGAGTCTGGAATGAACTCGCTGGGTGATCGGGACGGCAAGGTGTCTTGCATGTTCTGTTGGGTGGTCAAGCGAGATGTGTTTGACATTCCCATGATGATTGTTATGAATGTGAGACTGATTCTCACACCTGCCTTGATCAAGCGCGATTTGCTGACTCTGATACAGTTCCTTCCAATTATCTAGATCGGCGAGGCATTATTTGGGCACAGAGGCGTTCTGCTTTGGTTGCGGCAATCAAGAGCCGGGTCAACAGCATTATCACACATGCGCAATTAATTCAAGCATATTCTAATGAGTAGATGATAATCCAGGGCAGAATGGATCGCCTGCGTGAAGCAGGTGATATTTATTGGCATCATGCATCAAAACATGTCCGAAGGACTTCATTCAGTACACTTACAAATGAATATTCATTAATCTGTTCAAATTCATGCAAACCCAAGAGCAGCCTGTAGTAGCTCGTAACCGCTCCCGAAAAACAAGTGTATGCAGCCTCGTTTGCGTCCTCGGGTGCCTGTGTACGATATTACGAGGGACATGAAGTTTGGCGAGGACGAATACCAGGCGCTTGGGCCAATGTCGCAATCAGACATTCCCCACCAAAAAGTTGGGCGCCAGATGGGAGCCGGAACAATGTTGAAAGGCAGACCTTTGAACTTGAAGCTTTTGTCACCAAGTACACAATCATCTCGCTACGTACACATAGGCTTCCGCAAAATGGCAAACGTCGCAAGCACTTATTCCGGTAATTGCTGCACCACTACCGACTGAAGCTACACCAAGCAGTAGCACATTTTCAGAATGAGGACCTGACTTTTGGCGCTGTTCGCATCCAACAGATCCCATCCACATTGCCGTCATTGGCGGTACTGGCCTGCAATCGCTGCCAGGCTTCACCCATGCTGCTACTTTGAACGTCGATACACCATGGGGCACCCCTTCGTCGCCCATCAGCGTCTTGCACCACAAGTCTCCCTCGACTGGCAAGGACATCCCTATCGCTTTCCTGTCTCGTCACGGTCTGCACCATGAGATTGCTCCTCACGAGGTCCCCGCTCGCGCCAACATCGCTGCTCTCCGCTCCCTTGGTGTCCGTACCATTATCGCTTTCTCGGCCGTCGGCAGTCTGCAAGAGCAGATCAAGCCTCGCGACTTTGTAGTTCCCGACCAGGTCATTGACCGTACCAAGGGCATCCGTCCCTTCACCTTCTTCGAGGAGGGCATGGTCGGCCATGTCGGCTTCGCTGATCCCTTCGACGAGAAGCTGGGTGCTGTTGTAAGAAAGCTTGGTCACAGCCTCGAGGGCGACAATGTGCACTTGCACGACAAGGGCACCATCATCTGCATGGGTATGTGAATTTGAAAAGAGAAGGGGTATATGGAAGATGAAGTACTGACCGGAACTTCAACAGAGGGCCCTCAATTCTCCACCCGCGCCGAATCCAACATGTACCGTTCATGGGGCGGCAGTGTCATCAACATGTCGGTCCTTCCCGAGGCAAAGTTGGCAAAGGAGGCCGAGATTGCCTACCAAATGATTTGTATGAGCACCGACTACGACTGCTGGCACAGTTCTGAGGACGTGACCGTGGAGATGGTCATGGGCAACATGAAGGCTAACTCGGAGAACGCCTACCGCTTTGTTGGTGGCGTTCTTGACGAGCTCACCAAGGAGGAGCATGGCGATCTGGTCCAAGCAAAGCACCTCGAGGGACAGACCAAGTTCGCTGGTGGTATTACTGCTCCTGCAGGCCGCAAGGACGCAGCCAAGAAGAAGCTGACCTGGTTGTTCCCTGGCTACTTTGAGTAGATATGCCGATGATCTCGGCGAGACTCTACAGCTCATAGACTATATACATGATGGAATAAAGAAGGCTCATAATGATATTACAAGAATGATCAGGCGTGCGGGACTGCGGGAAACAAACAGCGAGCAAGAGTCGGCGTCGGAGAAGGAGCTGGCCGAGCTTGGGGCAAGCCAGACGCATGACGATTCAAGCTCCGGCGAGCCAGCCATCAGTCAATCAACGACGACGACCTGTCACTTCACCATCCATCGCTCTCTCCGTGCTTTGTCCATAACGCCCACCCTTCCATCTCCGTGTCCAGCGCCTCGTACTTCGAGCGCACTCTCCCAGCCACACCAACCTCGGACCGACACTTCTGTCCGCAAGCGCCATGTCTCGCCGCTACGATTCACGAACAACCATCTTTTCGCCCGAGGGCCGTCTCTACCAGGTCGAATACGCTCTTGAGGCCATCTCTCACGCCGGAACTGCTCTGGGTATCTTGGCCAAGGATGGCATCGTCCTCGCCGCCGAGCGCAAAGTCACCAGCAAGCTGCTCGAACAAGACACATCCGCCGAGAAGCTGTATACCTTGAACGAGTTCGTCAACATGCTGCCTTCGCAGCTACATGATTTATACTGACCGTCATCCAAAGTAACATGATCTGCGCCGTCGCTGGCATGACCGCCGATGCCAACATCCTCATCAACTACGCCCGCTCGGCCGCCCAAAACTACCTCCTTACCTACAACCAAGAGATTCCTTGTGAACAACTCGTCCGCCGCTTGTGCGATCTGAAGCAGGGTTACACTCAACACGGTGGTCTTCGTCCCTTTGGTGTATCGTTCATCTACGCCGGCTACGACGACCAGCGCCAATTCCAACTCTACCAGAGCAACCCCAGTGGCAACTACGGCGGATGGAAGGCAACCAGTGTTGGCGCCAACAATGCCAGTGCTCAGAGTTTGCTCAAGCAAGATTACACCGACGAGTGCTCGCTGAGAGAGGCTTGCGGTCTGGCCGTGAAGGTCTTGAGCAAGACTATGGATTCCACAAACCTCAGCAGCGAGAAGAGTACGTCTTTGTAGTTATCCTACTCCAATTCGGCACAGCTAACATGTTTCCAGTCGAGTTCGCCACTGTCGGCAGAACAAAGGAGGGTACAGTCTACCACCACCTCTGGGGCGCCGAGGAGATCGATGCTCTGCTCAAGGAGCACGGCCTGACCAAGCCCGTAAGCTCGGACGACGGCGCGGCTGAGCAGACCGTCATAAACTAGACGTCTCCTCATCTCCTTTTTAGTTGTAACAGTAGTTTACTTATTGACGGCATTATCGATCATGCATCTCTGGGCTGGGGGCTGCGAGGCGTTTCTTAGACCTGCAAAGTGGGTTTGTCACGTAGAGAGAAAGATACAAATGAAGATTTTATGTTTCTCCTCAACCCCAGGGCTTCGTCCCTGGTTTTCCTGCTTGATACCCCGTCATTCTTATCATTTCCATCAAATCCCGTTCCTTTGTGGTTTTCCTCCCAAGAAAGAAAGAAAGAGAGAAAGAGGACGAATCGTGCCAATCGTATTTTCCCAGAGACGACTTTGTCACTGAGAAAAGAGAAACAGGCAATGTGGGTGCTCTTCTGAGCATTGCAAACATCACAAGTCTATCTAAAATGTCCATGACTTTTTCAATCTCTCTGGATGAAGTTGAGGAATGCTTTGGGTCACATCAGTTCACTGGTATAGCTGTCAGGCTACTTCCGGGGATTGGTGTGGAGAACTATCTCAGGCCAGAACAACTGAGCACAGTCTGAAACTATCTTCACGATATTGCAGGTCACGGTCTCGAGAGGAACACTCACACGTTATCTGGATCGATCGAAAAGAAACCACAATCTGTTCCTGGGTCATGAAGTGGTAGATGGGGTGAACTCCACATCAAAGCCCTCGTTATGGTCTCCAAGTCCGACTTCCCTGCCAAATATCCTGTCGCTCTGCAACAATCTGGCTCCTTGTTGTTATCCTTCGTTTGGAGTCCGTTTGTTGACAGGCTCTAAATTTCCGTCGTCGTCGTCTCACTGGTGTCGTTTCCTCCTACGCACAATTCCGCTCACTCGTTTCCATTTTAATCCTCACGTTCACTATTTTCCATCGCCAACAGAAGCTACGCGCGACCCTGTCGACTTCGTTCTCTTCTTTGTTTCTACCTTTACACACGAGTAGCTTAATACTCGCATAATTCTTCATCGTTCATCGTTACGCGAGCCCAAGCCAGTTACCCTTGCTGCTTACTGAACCAGAATTCACTGCATCAAGCGGCCTCGCATAACATCGTCATTCATCGTCAACATAACATTGCGCAGATTTCACGCGCGCATAACTTTCTTTACGCTTATTCGTCGCATCTGTACGTTCCTAATGTTTTAATTACGCGTCTCGGCATTATGCTAACCTCGTTTCGGCGTATCCAGTCTCGGCGCCGCCAGAATGGTCAACATTGTCAACACAGCTGAGGTCCTCTGGGACATTTTTGTCCGTGTGACTAATGAGCTGGGTGATGGTAGGATGAATGCTCGTCGTGCTCCTATCCATCCCACTGGACATTGGCAAGACAAGGACGATGTCATTGCGTATGGCCAGAAGGCTTTCGAGCTCGAGGGCCTGCAGGTCATTCGTACAAAGAACTGGCTCGAGAACGGAATGCGCCAGGGAGGCATTGTCGATAACTGGGTACTCGAGCGTATCATCGCCGCTGGTATGGAGTACTCGGCCAGTGACTATGATCATCTCATGCAGGTGTTCTTCGTCGAATGGATAAAAGATTTGAAGCCAGATGGCCGCTCAAACAAGAGCAGAGTCGATTGGATCAAGTGGTGCGAGATGCACCTCGTCCGCCATCACAGAACGCAGAAGGCGATGCGTGTACTCGAGCTCTTCAAGGAGCTTGGTCTCCTCTACCCCGGGTGGTGGAAGCAAGTATTCGCACAGCTTCACAACACGCCGGTCCACGCTTTGAACTTTGTCTCGCCTTGGGACGTTAAGCCTTGTTTCGACACCGTCAAAATGAACGAGTTGAACCAGAAGTACGCAAGAGTTCCTTTCACCGCACTCAGCGCGCACCCACAAGCCGCCGCCGAGACTTCCAAATCATCCAAGCCCAAGACGAAGAAGAAGCGCGGTCGTAAACCCAAGGTCAACAACGCATCAGCCATGGATTTTGACGGTAGTGGTTCCGAAAGTGATGCTGTGCGCACTATTCCTCGCAAGCGCGCCAGACTTGACAGCCTTGGTATGGGACAAAGCCTTGAGAACTCCAGCGCCTCCCTGGGCTTTGGCGACTCTGCATCTACCAACCCTGCTCCAGCCGCTGCAGCCTCCAACAGCACAGCCTACGTCGACAATGAAGGTGACCTCGACTTCTACCCTTCCGAGATGGGTCAACTCGGCGACGAAGACCAGCTCAACAGCGCCGGTCTCGATCCCTCCATGCTCGACCAACACCACCCCGGCAACACCTCCGAGCCCGAATCCTACCCCGAAGACTTCTACCCTCGCTACGTCCACGAATACGACAACTACATGGGCAGACCCTTTACGACCTACCCCCAACTCTCCCACACGGCATCTTTCGCCCCCAGCGCCGAGGGCTGGAGACTCCTGCACCACAACGCCTTTGACGAAGCCACCCGCTACAACCCCAGAGTAAACGCTACACGTCTTAGCGACTCTGCCGCCTACGACAATCTGCGCCGTTACCCTGCTCTAGACCTCAGTATCCCTCTGCCACGCATGCCAGACATTCAACCCCCTTGGGTGCCAGCCACACAGGACACAGACGACACCGCACCAGTACACCCCACACCCCAAGGTCTCTTCATCCCCCGCGACCACCCTTCGCGTTGGATGATCGACTGGAGTTCCACCGACGAGCGCGACTTTGCAAAAGCCGTTGCCGCCGTGGAAGCGGAATTCCTTCCTCCTCTGCCTCCACATGAAAGCGCCATTGCTCGCGATGCTCGCGAGAGTATGGAAACTGCCAGGCGTCGTGAGCTTTTGCGTCGACAGGTGCTTGGTGTGGGTAAGAAGGGTGGAGATGGCTTCGATGGTCCTCCTGGAGCTTTGAGATGACGATACGATACGACACGACACCGTGAGACGATGAGATGACGAGACGACTGTTTCTTTTTTTTCCAGGATGATACCAATTTTGCTGTCTTTCTTTTTTCTTTTTTCTTTTTTCTGCTCTCTGCAGCAATGCTTCTGTTTTTTCGAAAAATTGTTGCTGCATCAAATCAGAGGTGGCCTTCTCATGTCATACAGGAGCTGGGAAGAGTTGATGTTTTATCATGTTTTCGCTTCTGTTTTCGCTGCCTCTCTGGCTGCCATTTCTTTTCATTCAATCTCGTCTCTCCGAGAGCATTGCTGGTGTTTTTTTCAAAGTCGTTTCTGCACTCAATCGGTTGCTGTTTTTTTCATGGTCATCAGAAGGTGGAGCTACATGGCTTTTTCATGGCTTTTACAACAACTATTGCTTTCCTGTCACAAAACGCTGCAACACATAGATAGCTTTGAGTGGATTCTTGCTCACAAATCATGCTTTCACACTATAAATCGACGGAAAAAGTGATTGTCTGTTGTATGCATGAACATTGGTATTGTGGTGAGTTTTTGTACAAAGCTAAAAAAAAAATAGTACTCCAACTCCTTATGCAAGACCTCCATGACGCCTGCTTGTTCCGTCTGCTCCAGGAAGAAAGAGAAAAGCCAACGACCGATGGAATGATGACAACGACCGCGAGAATTAAATGGGACTAGAACGGCGAGGAAAAAGTGGGTGGTGGTATGGAGAAGAAGGGCAAGTGTATGCGGCTGTGGATATCACACGATGAGAGCGCTCAGCTTCCGACAACAACTCTTGCACCTTCTTTGCCCAAGACACCACGTTCGCGCTCTTTTGCTTTAGGGCTTCGGTCTCTGCCTTTTTTGCGACTGAGAAAACCGAGCATACCCGCAGGTTTGCGGTCTTCGTTGGGCTGGACGAGGCCCTGACTCTGATTGGCCATTTCACTCCAGCTACCGGTTTCATTCAGCACGACTTGAACGCCGCCGCTCATAGAGGTGCTTCTGGTACTTCCGCGAGGACGGTGAGCCTTGTTGATAGCTTGTTGTGGGTGAGAAGTTGGAGGAGGTCCGGGGGGAGGCATCTCTTCGTAGCGAATGCCGCGAGGATTTCTCTGTTGTTGGTTCGCAAAGTACTCTGAGTGTGCGGGTGGGGGATTCTGAGCATGGTGAGTCGGGAGCGGAGGAGAGCCATTGGGAGATTGTGTTGCAGAGCGAGCGCGGGAGACGGAATTTGGGGTCGAGGCATGAGGAGTGGGTATTGAACGGACCTTGTGCAGGTCTTGCGGGGCATGATTGTCGTTAGTGTCAGACTTTGTAGTGACGGGAGAATCGCCACCAACGCTGACGGGGTTCCTGGCTTGCATCAGTCTGGGTGGAGCAGAGACGTCGCTTGATGGAGAGTCGCACCTGGATTCTGGGACGGTCAAGTAGTTGAAGGGCTCGAACAGGGTTTCGATCATGCGATGCAGCTCGTCGGCACGGATCTCGGCCTCTGTAGCATCAGCTCGTAGCTCTGGACGTGGCTTCTGTTTTCTTGTACGCGCTTCCAATGGTGCCTCCTCGAGCAGTAGTTCCTCCAGGTCGTATGTGGCATCAAAGTTTGTCTTTTCACTGGACGGCTTGAAGATGGGTTCGATCTCTTTGCGCTCGAGGGCTTCAAAGTCCAGCTCGCGGAAGAAGGGGTTGTCGGTGAAACTGTTCCAGCTGCTTGCGCCGATTCTTTGTAGCTTATCTTTCTCCAGTAGCGAGCTGATGGCGTGCATGCAGACCATGGATACGGGAGGGTTGGTCACGGGAAAGTTTGGTTCGCCCTTGACAATGGCTTGGATGAGTTGGTCGTGATGGTGTCCTTCGAAAGGTCGCTGTCGTGTCGAGTCAGCATGGAAGGGCTAGAGTTGGGCATGAGCGCGGCGTACCTTGCTATAGATACACTCATAGAAGAGCACGCCGAGTGACCACCAGTCGCATTCTGCACCGTAGCCTTTGCCACGATAGACCTCGGGCGCGAGGTAGGCTAATGTGCCCGATCTACTGGTTAGGGGCTTGCCGGGTGTGAGGTCTGTCGCGACGTTCTGCCAGACGGTCAGCTACTTCAACATGGCAGTCGTATGGTAAAGATGCTCACGAAATCAGCCAGATGGACATGGCCGTCGGAATCGAGTAGCACGTTGTCGGGCTTGACGTCGCGGTGGACGATGTTTTGCTTGTGAATGTAGCGTAGAGCGCAGCCAAGTTGTGAAATCCAAAAGCGAACTGCCTCTTCGGTAAAGGACTTGCGAGAGATGTGGAAGCGCAAGTCACCGCCCGTCATCAGGTCGACGACAATGTACAGATATTCGACGTCCTGGAAACTATATCGCAAATTGCACAGGAAGGGGTGGTTGAGATGTTCCAGCATCCGTCGCTCTCGAATCATGTTCCGCACGCTCTCGCTGCGGACCACTGGCCGTGTGTCAGTCGACGTCCTGCTTCGCTTGTCCTTCTCATCGGCTTACCTTCATCTTTGCGGATGTACTTGAGGGCAAAGGTCAGGCCGGTGTCCTTTCGCTCAACGATGCGGACCTTGCCAAACGCGCCCTTGCCAACTACGCGGAGCAGTCGAAAGTGGTCGAGGCTCACTGCTATACGTCAATGCCATGTTCTCCTCCTGCATCATGACCAGATCGAAGCCTCACCTTCGTCGGTGAAGACGACGGGCTTGCCGCTGGAATTGCCCATCCTAGGAGCAGCCTGGCTGCTGTTGGCCTTGACGGGGTCGTTGGGCGAGGCGACGTCGTGATAAGATTGTCGATGCTGCGAGATGATGCGATGCGGCCTTCAGGTCATAACTCGTGTCGTCGAACGGCCTACTTTTCGTCTGTAACAAATGCAACTGGTCGGAATGTGTCGAGAGAAGACTCCAAATCGCCATGTCCATGCTGCATCCCTTGGCGAGCCCTTCCCGTTGGTACACGCTAGAGCACCTTCCGCCAAAACTTTCAGCTCCGTCCTGACTCGCTGTTTCCTTTTGCAACAACGATCCCAGGACATGATAACACTCTCCATCGACGACTGCTATTTGCTCACTGCCTGCAATTCCAGATATCGCACCAGCCCCTTGTATCTCACGTCCGTGTTGCTTGCTGAGTTGCTCGCCAAGTGCAGCTTCCATGCTTGGTTGATCGTCATATACCCTGCATTGCACCCTCCGTCTCAGAAGGGAGCCACATGCAAAGCCACGTTATTTACCTTCTTTTTGCACTACCATGACTTTCCTTAGCAGACCTTCTGCATCTTCTCACCGCTCACATGTCCCACTGTGAGGCGCGCTGTAGCTATCTCTGCCGTTGTCATACAGGCAACGTCCCCCAATTAAAACGCTTGTACCTTGTAGCCCTTCTGTCCCTCTGCCCAATCATTGCAATTACTGCTCTGCTAAAGCGTTCGCCTTTGTCATGATTGATGCACATGGCGATTTTCCCTCTGCCTTACACACACTCTTCAACGCTACTCTTGTTGAAATGCCCCCTTTCTTTCCCTGGGCCAGTGAGCATCCCACTTCCCACGAGTGGGGCCGCATCTGGAGAAAAGCCATCTCCAATCCGCTAAACCGTTGTCTGCCTAGTCTGCGATCTGGATGCTTTTGCTTGGTTTCAGGTCAAAGTCTCTTTTTGTCAAACGTCGTCGTGCGCATGTGTATTCGACTATCATATCACTCTTCTGATATGCTTGAACGAAATAACAATAGCAATAGCAATGCAGTGCGGAAGACTAAAACGCCGTACCCAGGTGCCCCGACGCCCCTAATCGTTTCCCATCATATTACGCCGGTTGGTTGAGCATGCCATGGTTCCGGACCTGGAAAGAACTGCAGCAAAAGTGGTTCCTTTACCATCATTCTCAGGTCTAGAATCTCGAATCTCGAATCTCGATACTCTACTCACAGATCAGATCTCGTCCATGTTACCGGCGGGTTCGTCATCGTCGCCCGAGTCGAAACTGCCGACACTGCTCATCTCGTCGTCGTCATCTGAGTCCTCGCCTGCATCCTCGGCGGCTTCTCTTGACGCATACTTGGACACATATTCTGACAGGTGTTAGTCGTGTCACTGATTTGTAATACACAAAGTTGAAGCTCACCCTTGACCTTGGCTTCATAGCTCTTGGGTTCTCTCATCATCAGAGCTGCAGCCTCGCCGTTCAATGGGTCCGTCGGGTTGGGGTAGCGCAATAGCTGAGGAAGGAAGACTTCGAAGATGTTGACCATCTCGTACATCGGTGACCATGTTTGATTAATAACGTCAAGGCAGACGCTACCGGACCTAAAGTATAGTCAGGCTCCATTTCTTGTCTACCCAAATTTGCCTTGACTCTTACAGCTCGTCGATATTGGGATGGAAGATGCGATTCACGAATCCGATGCTGGGACTCTTGTAAGGGTATTGGTCGGGAAGTTCGACGTGGATCTTCCATAGTCCACCCTGGAACGGTGCTGATCCCTTTAGTGCTGGAGCTTCCACAGAACATTTGACATGGTCTTACTCTCTTCCGGGCCCTTGAATCGTACAAAGAACTCTTGCCTGCGCAACGTGTGAGCAATGTGGGTCGTTTGGCGAGTGAAAGCAGACGATAGGTGACTGACACTATAAGACAGTCAGTATCGTTTTTGAACAAGATAGGAGCGGGATAAATCATACTGTTGTCGTTGACCAGAGTGACCTCATAGTCGCTCATCATCCTAGAGGACTGGTCAGATGGGTTTCCGAAAGTACGCTGCTTCTGCTATACATACATCCTGCCGACAGTCAGTAAGGGGGTTATGTAATGGGTTTTGAAACCATTGCGACCTACTTCATGACCTGTGAACGGCAGGAGCACAATGTCAGCATGCGCTACAACTCAGCTCTATACTCTGTTCTCGATTGACCTACATCCGTCTCAATTCTTCGTTTCGGGCTACTCATCTTGACGTGGGGTGTGGATGTGGTATTGCGACGTGCAGTCTATTCTTCAAAGCTTCTTGGAGCTGTTCAAGGCTGTTCAGGTGGTTTACGAGGCTCCGGCGGGTGTGCCTAGGTATCGATGCGGGGTGATGCAAGCTGCGCGGAGGTGTTACAGGTTCGTGCCTGCACGGAAGGTTGGGCGTGATGTTTCGAGAACGTGTTATCGGGGGGCTGTACTGAGGAGGGAGGTACTTGTTCCTGGCTTGTGGCGAAGAGGAGTTATGAGTGTATAGAGTGTCTGGAGTTGTGGTTGGAGAGCGCTTGCTCGGTGACTCGGTGATAAGTGTCGCATGACGAGAAACGGGGTCTAAAGCTTGGCGGCGTGCTTTCGCCATCTTTATCGATGTCGGCCGGATTAAGCACTACTCCAATGCTCGTGGAACGTTCTCTGACAAGCTGCACATCCCGCGGCAAAACTACACGACAGTTCTCTAGCTGTAAACGACGAGAAGTCCACTGCAAGAATGAGGGGGGTCACAGGTCACCAACATAATATGGTCATTGATCATCGATGTGAATACAGGGCACGAGACAAGGTTGGCTCGGGCGCCTCTTCTAAATATCTGCCCTGCTATGCGCGGATGGCCAACATGGGTCCAAGACTAATAACCAAGCCCAGCCTTGCGGTACTCTTTCTGTAGGCTGGCAGAATTGAACTGGTACGACCTCAAAGGCTTGGAGAAGAAGAGGGTCTTGGAAGGGACAGATGGGTTTTATGTTCCAGACACAATTGCATGAAACTGGAGAATGCACAAGGCTTGACCAGCCTGCAGCCTCACACGTAACGGCCCCACTCCTGCTCTTACTGGCCTGGCCATGCCGCCCCTGCCGCTGGCGGGAAAGTGGACAGACGCCGCTTTGAACCATCCTTGATTCCTGTCGCTCTTTATGCATGACGTTGAGAGCATGAGTAGAATGTCAAGAGACAGGACCCTTCAACACAAAGCACAAAGCACAAACGAACAGTGTTGCAAAATCTGTTCAGAAATCCTGCGTGACATTACTCATGTCAACGTTCGATGGCTCTCTTCAGCGGCCATGTGGCCCAGGAAATCGGCGTTTTCGAACCTTCGGGCACCATGTCTATCGTTATGGACGTAGAATTGCAGCAAGAATGAAGGGTGTGATATGGCATGGTCAGGGTAGATTGTGCAAGGCTTAGAAAAAAAGATCGGAGGTGAGGCTCAGCAATGCGGGTTGCGACGCTGATCAGCTCCGCAAAGGTGCTAATCAATCAATGGTATGATCACCGATGGAGCTTTGCCCTGTGCTCAACCAGAATCTTCATTCTTTCTTCGACGACTCCTGTGTTGTGCAGGCTCGTGATCTCGAGGCTGTATCCTAATTGAGTCGGTCGATTGCAAGCAGTGTTCGTCCACAGAATCGTTTCAAAGAACCAACACGTTCGTGGAGATCGAAAGTTCATCCAGATCGAAGGTCGTTAGAGGCTAGCCAAGAAAAAGGACCAAAAGGGAAAGTCCTTGGACTCTCAGACTCGCGCACTCCCGGCTTTGCCACTTGCAACCAAGTCCAAGTCCAAGTCGACACAGGATTCCAGTCTTCTTGACCCCGTCGACTCTGTGATTGCGTCGCCGTCAAGGCTACAGGCCTCATATCGCCAACAAAGCACAAAGCCACGGTCGCTTGCTTCTCTTCTCTCGCCCGACGTGTGGCGTCAACGCAGCCCACTTCTCATTCCCGACTCACGGTCTGGCCCCTTCTTCGCCGACAACGCTCCAGCGACATCCACTCTCTCATCGACGACCGCCCATCCCTACACACCTACTGCGACAACCTCATCTAGCTAGGACGTCTTGTACGTTCCTTGTCATCGCCAACCCCCAACCTGTCCACCGCGCCCGATGAGTGACAGAATGCGGCCGGAGGACTCTCAGTCTCGTCCCCAAAACGCAAACAGCCGATCATCACGACACTCCGACTCGGACCAAAATCGCTCCTCTTCTGAACAGATCCGTCCGTCATCGTCCCTATGGCCAGGCGCCGACCAATCGCGGAATTGCCGCTCCCCTCTTGATCCGCTGAGCCCCGACGTAGCCGATCGCGTCTTTCCCATTCGCTCTGTCGTGTCCGTCGACCCCAACGCTACTCCGTCGCATCGATCAGACAACGGCAGCAATAGTTACTTTACCCACCAAAATCAACAAGGAAGAAGGTTCTCTGTCACGAGCGACTCGGAACGCAAGGGTCCTAATGGCACACCAAAGACAAAGTCAACTTCCTCTACTGCTTCTCGCTCAGACAACCCTCAAGACCGCCACGTCTCGAATCCTGCAAACCCACCGCACAGGCACCCTGCTCAGTTGTTCAACGAACTCGCTTCTAGCAGAGGCGAGGACGACAACGCGACCTTACGTTCTACCGACTCCAGGGACACTAGAGGCACTCGATATACCCGACCGTCAGATCGCGCGGCGTCAATAAAGAGTATGGGTGCGGACGACAACGGTGCAGGCTTACTCACTGCTCGGTTCAAGCATGTTGTGTCTGAGGGTGGCCATGCTATCATCACGGGCAGAGACGGTGACACATTGCAGCGCTGCGAAGATGAGCCTATTCATATTCCGGGTGCCGTCCAAGGCTTCGGTCTGCTGATAGCCCTGGAAGAAGAGAGTGAGGGAAAGTTGATTGTCCGAGTGGTCAGCGAAAACTCAAAGAGACTTATTGGCTACACGCCAAAGCAATTGTTTGCTCTCGACAGCTTTACCGATATTCTCTCCGAAGACCAAACCGACAACCTCTTGGACCATGTCGACTTCATCAGAGACGAGGATGCTGACGTAAGTTCAAATGGCCCCGAGGTCTTCACTATGTCAATACGCACTCCACAGCGAAAGCTCCAGAAGTTGTGGTGTGCTATGCACATCACCGACAAGAATCCTGGCCTCATCATCTGCGAATTCGAACTCGAAGACGACCCTGACTTCCCCTTGGTTCCTGCTAACGAAGGCACGCCCGACCTTCCTGAAGACACACTCAGCTCGAATCCTTCAGCAGACGAGTTTGCTGAAAGTACGGAAATTGCCAGCAAACCGCTTCGTGTGCTAAGAAGTGCCCGCAAACGCAAGGGAGAAGCCGCTGCTATGGAGGTCTTCAACGTCATGTCGCAGGTCCAAGAACAGCTTGCTTCCGCCCCCAACCTGGACAAATTCCTCAAAATTTTGGTCGGCGTTGTGAAAGAGTTGACTGGCTTCCATCGTGTTATGGTCTACCAATTTGACGCTCAGTGGAACGGTCGTGTTGTGACCGAGCTTGTTGACCCGAGGGCCACCAAGGATCTCTACAAGGGCTTGAATTTTCCAGCCTCTGACATTCCCAAGCAGGCGCGAGAGATGTACAAGGTCAACAAGGTCCGCATGTTGTACGACCGTGACCATGAAACTGCTCGTCTGGTCTGCCGCACAATTGAGGATCTCGAAAAACCTCTGGACCTCACGTATTCCTATCTTCGAGCCATGTCTCCCATCCACATCAAATACCTCGCCAACATGGCTGTGAGGTCGTCCATGTCCATCTCTATTAATGCATTCGATGAACTCTGGGGCTTGATATCCTGCCATGCTTATGGCTCGAGGGGAACCCGCGTCTCGTTTCCCATTAGGAAAATGTGCAGGCTCGTCGGCGAGACGGCTTCAAGGAACATCGAGCGACTCTCCTATGCTTCTCGTCTCCAGGCTCGCAAGCTTATCAACACCGTCCCAACATCGAAGAATCCATCCGGCTACATTATTGCGTCCTCTGAAGACCTTCTGAAACTGTTCGACGCTGATTTCGGCATGCTCTCTATTCGAGACGAGACCAAAGTGCTTGGTCAAGTCGACGAAACCCAGGAAGCCTTGGCTCTGCTAGAGTATTTGAGGTTGCGGAAGCTCACGTCTGTCACCGCCACTCAAGATATCAAGGAGGAGTTTCCTGATTTACGTTATCCACCCGGCTTCCATCATATCGCTGGCCTGTTAGTTGTTCCCCTCTCTGCTGGAGGCAATGACTTCATCGTCTTCTTCCGCAGAGGTCAGCTTCGAGAGGTGAAGTGGGCTGGTAATCCATATGAAAAGTTTGTCAAAGAGGGCACTGAAGGTTACCTCGAGCCCAGGAAAAGTTTCAAGACCTGGAGCGAAACAGTCGTTGGCAAATGCCGCGATTGGACAGAAGAGGAGATCGAGACAGCTGCGGTCTTGTGCCTTGTGTACGGAAAATTCATCGAGGTCTGGCGTCAAAAGGAGGCTGCGCTCAAAAACAGCCAATTGACGCGCCTACTCCTAGCCAACTCTGCACATGAGGTACGCACGCCGCTCAATGCTATCATCAATTATCTCGAGATTGCCCTCGAGGGAAGTCTCGATGACGATACTCGGGAAAACTTGTCCAAGTCACACTCTGCGTCAAAGTCATTGATCTATGTCATAAACGATCTGCTAGATTTAACAAAGACCGAAGAGGGTGCCAGTCTTGCGAAGGAAGAGCCTTTCAACCTATCAGCAACATTGAAGGAAGCCACGGATCAGTTCTCTGGTGATGCGCGCCGGAAGAAACTCAGTTATGAGCTAATCGAGTATCCCGGTTTTCCTACTACCGTCATCGGAGACCAGAGAAGGGTTCGTCAAGCTATATCAAACGTCACAGCCAACGCCATTCAGAATACGAAATCTGGCGGTATCACTATTGAGGCATACGTGCTCTCTCGAGAAGAGAATCACGTCGAAATCGAGATTGCCATCACCGACACTGGATGTGGCTTAAGCGCCAAAAGGTTGGACAGTTTGTTCAGAGAACTGGAGCAAGTGCAGAGCGAAGCACACGACATGCTGGATGATGAGCCGGCCTTCAATGCTAAGCAAGTCGAATCTGGCTCGGAAGGTAGCCGCACGATAGGTCTTGGCTTGGCCGTCGTTGCTCGCATCGTACGCAATATGGGTGGACAATTGAGGCTCAAGTCAGTCGAAAACAAGGGCTCTCGTTTCACCTTGCAACTTCCCTTCGATGTGCCAGCCAACGAACAACAAAAGACGATCGCTGGTTCGGCATCCTCGGGCTCTCAACGCTCTGCACCCCTTTCAGCCAGTAACGAAGGCGAGATCACACTTGTGGAGCGTGGACAAAGACGCAATTCGACTGAGCACACGCTTTCTCGTAAGTCTAGCACCGAGAGCTTGCGCAGCAAGCACAGTCTGCCCAGCATGAAATCCGGACGTAGTGGAGCAAGTCAAGAATCCAGTCGCAGTGAGGCGGACAGACTGATAGACGCCATACAATCTCCTATGGACGGTAAGCGTGGCGCTCTCTCTCGAGGCAGCTCCAGCGGGATGCATAGACCGGTGCTGGGTTCACGGCACAGCACAGCGCCAGTACCAAGCAGCACGCGGCCCCGATCGCTGAGCTACGAAACCAATTCACAGGAGCTTACTACAGAGGTGAACAGAAACCCACCAGGCAGAACCAGTGTCATGGATCAAGGAAGACCCATCAAAGCGGTTCGTGTTCCTGAGGAGGTCGACGACGTCCCAGCTGCGGCTCAAGATCAACCAGCGGAATCATCGCGTCTCCTTGACGAGCATCAGCAGGAGCCGCCGGAAACGACAGATGAAGCGCCTACGGCGGATCACATGCGCGTCCTGGTTGCAGAAGACGATCCGGTCAACAGTAGGATCATCAAGAAGAGACTCGAGAAAATGGGCCACGAGATATATCTTACTTCAAATGGCGAAGAATGTTCAAGCATTCACGGAGACAAAAGTGGCTTCTTTGATGTCGTCCTGATGGACATGCAGGTTTGTCTCCAGACACCCCTTGATCGCGAGATTATCACTAACATTATTACAGATGCCGATCGTCGACGGACTGACAGCGACCAAAGTTATTCGCTCATTCGAGAAGTCACACCCCACACATGTACTTTCGACACGGGCATCGCTCAATGGTCGAATTCCGATAATTGCTGTTTCTGCTTCATTACTAGAGAGAGAGCGCCAGATGTACATTGACGCTGGTTTTGATGGTTGGATCCTCAAGCCCATCTCTTTCCCGCGACTTCAGGAGATCATGACCGGTATCATTGACAACAACGTTCGTCAACGGAACGTGTATGAATCCGGCGCGTGGGAACGAGGCGGTTGGTTCGAAGAATTCCAGTCTGACGTCTGGGAAGCTGAGACTAAACCTGATGACGACAAGATCGCAATGTCTGGACCCAGTGACGCTGTTCAGAAAGAGGCCGCTACTGATGATCCGCAAGAGAAGGGAGACGACGACGATGACGACAGCAGACAGACCCAGGAGCAGCACAGAATCGCCGCTGTACAAGATCGCGACGGAGGAATTGAGCCACCCCCAGGGTCACAGGACAAGGCCGACCCAGATGTGAACGGGGAACTACATGACTTCTGAGGCGGATCTGGCACCATGATGCACATAGGCTGCCCTTGCTCCTCCACCTTCATCCCCTGGAATGCTTTTTTATTTTTCCTCACAAGGACACCCGATATAGCTCGGACTCTGAGCATATCGAGGCGTTGCAGGCGTTTATGCGATTATGGGAGGTTGCATACTTCCTAGGCCAATGGGGCCGTCAGTCAACGCAGCACACATCTTTTGTTTTGGAGGCTCCATTTTGGATGTTTCATTTGCTTTTGGGAAGGAACGAAATCGAGCGCGGTCCTGTCTTTGCAGCGTGCATTTGTTTCACCTCCTCTTTTCCTTCGCTATTCTCCCTTTTCTTCTTTCTGCGCTTTTGTTTCCGACAACTCATGTGCGGTTTTTTCTCTTGCAGCCCTCATACTCTCTCACGCATCTCTACGAGGAACTCCGAACAACGGCTTTTTCATTTCCCCAACTTTTATTTTTCAACCTCTCTTTACCTGGTATCTTTGCTTCCCCACTGGGACAAGACATTAGACAGCGGATGGGATCTACAGCAACCGGTGGCTATTTTTGTGTAAGGACTAAGGACAAAGGACACGAGGACAGAGGCCTGGATAGGCAGAACGATAGCGCGGCGTAAAAAGACTTGTATGCATAAGAATTTCCGAAACCTCCTTTTACAATTTCGATCTCATTAAAATGCGCCTTCCGTACAAGGTAGTGCCTGAGAAGATCATCGTATTTTGGTTCTGATGATGACGTGAAGGGCAAGAGTAAGCTAGTTTATTGCATGGGTTTATCGAGCTTGATCATCGCTGATCGTTACCTCAACGAAGTGCGTTTCTGTCCGTAAACCCTTGCATCTTATTCAGATGGTATACACAAGAGCCGCACGGCGGTATAAGCACCAGCTCGACCATTTCCAAACACGGACTACCTACACCAAGCCCTGGCAACGAACTTCGACACATTCCTCCCATTGGCTATGGACCCCTGTTCACTATTACTCTACATTCTATGCACAGAAGAGTTGCGAGACCTGTTGCATCAGAGTTGTTAGCGACCAGCAAGAGAAAAGAGATAAAGAACAGTAAGGAAGCAAGGAACAAACTCACCATCTTCTAAACGTCTTTCCCTTGTAATAGAACAAGAAACCAAACAAACACCACAACAACACCAAAGAACCATTCGTCATGATCGGAGGAATGAAACCACTACTCTCAACCCAAGGCGTGATGAATTTGGAAAATCCATAGCCCCAGACGTTTTTGTTCACCGTGATTGCGACGAAGAGGGGTCCGGCGACGGGTTTGTAGGAGTCGACGGCGTAGGTGGATACGATCGAGGGGATGGAGGCGACTTGCATGCCGGCTGCTCCAAAGGCGATTACGACAATGACTTGCCAGGGCCATTTTCTTTCCATGCCGATGGCGGCGACGATATTGCCGATGTACATGACGATTACGTAGGGGATCATTGCTATGAGACGCATTTCGGGCTGTAAAGAGATGGTTCGTCAGTGGTGCTACAGTGTGAGTTGGAGGCTGGCATTTCTTACCTCACGAATACCTCCATTTCTCTTTGTGGCTCTGGCAGCAACCCAATCACTCAATTTTCCGGATGTGGCCAGACCGATAATGGCGCCAATGAGAATGGCAAAATTGAAGAAACCAATGTCCTCAGAGGAAAAGTTGTATGGCGGTGCAGCAAAAGCTTGAGCCTGTGTCAAGTTCAGAGTAAGGAAAGATGAGCACGACCAACTGCAGACGAAAGCAGCAAACTCGACAATGGGGAAAGCGAACAACTTCCAGGGAAGCCAGAGATCAATGGCCATGCTCTTCCAAGGGTGCTCATTTGACTGCCACAGCTTCCACTGTGACTTGGAGGGGTATCCTTTTCCGAGGAAAGGGTCGCGGTCTGCAGTTTTTGTTGCTGCTAGCTCGGGCATACCGGTTTTTGATTCGATCGGGTGGATTTCGATGTCTTCGACTCGGCCAGTCTGGAGCTTGTCTGCCACGGGTGGTGTCGCGTTGTTGGCCTCGTAGCTGCTGGGAGTGGCAATCTCGTTGGGATGAGGGCGATGATACTTGGTCTCAGGGAAGGCGAAGATGACCATGAGAAGCGACACAGCGACCAAGCCAACATTGAGCCACCAGAAAGAACGCCAACCTAGGCGATCTGACATGACACCTGAGATGATAGGTCCAACCATCAAACTACCCATGTATGCCGTCCAATAAACCGTATTCTGGAAGCCACGGTTGTGCAGGAAAAAGACATCTGCAATGACAGCAGGCTGGATAGACTCGGCAGGACCAGCACCGAGACCGTTCAGCACACAAGCACCCATGAAAGAGCCGTATGTTTTTGCCTGAGCTCTCCAGATCATACTAGCAAGACAGATCAACTGACTAGCAATATAGACAACTCGACGTCCGAAGGACGAACTAAGTGGCACCCAGATGAAGTTACTGAATCCGAGGATGAGAATACTGACACCAGTAAACTGCACGGCATCAGCGAGCGAGCAGTCAAATGCTTCAATGTAGTATCCGAAGGCCGGTGCGAGAGCAAGTGGGCCGAAGCCTTGACTGAAGGATACAAGACTGCTAGAGGTGATGGCGAGGAACTTCCATTTCATCGACCAATTGAGAGGATCGTGTGGGTCGGCGGAGGGTTGAGGTACGAGAACACCATTGTGGCCTTTGACGAAGTGATGACTACCCACATCCGTCATGATCTCGGTACCAGGTAAGATCTCCATATGTAGTTCTTCCTCGATGCGATGCATCTCTGCATCGGTATAGTTCATCTCCATCTTGGCAGAAGGAGGGGTGTTCCCTTGCTCGATGAATCAATGGTATAGATGTGACCACGCAACACAGGGTTCGAGGGGTGTGCAGAAGTGTAGGCGTGTTGAGAAAGCGAGGAGATGAAGATCAGAATCTGTCAAAAAAGACAAAATGCACATGGACTAAGAAAAGGGGACTGCAAAGATCTTCAGGACCCATCCACCCTTATATCATTTCTCCTACCTCCCGGCGCCCTCGGACTCCACACCTCAGCATCCCAATCGTCCAATCGCAGGTTCGCACTTGCAAACCCGGCAGTCGATATCAGAGACCCAGCAGACACCAAAAGAGTCGAGAAGGAAAACGCCACCCCCAAGCGGGGTTTGTCTGGGGAATAACACGCTAGCAGACCAATCCCCCACGTTCTCCATGTCTTTGGTGTGGAGTGGATCGCAACCAAGCATTATTGGCAAGCCTTTTTCCTTTGCCCTCTGCACCATCTGACTCTTTTGCCCTACTGCTCTTATCTGCCGTTTTACGATCTCAGCTCTACCGGTGTCGCTCGGCTGATCTAAGAAAGTTTTGTCTACTTCCATAGCATGCATCATGGGGTTTGGTTTGTGAGTCTTGGGCGACAGGGCAGTTGGTTGATGTTTCTTCGGTTGCGAGACACGGCAGTTGTTGCTCGAGAGTAGATGGCAGAAGGAGCGGACGCGCGTGCGCGATGTTCCGTCTCGAGCGCTGGCTAGATCGATCACTCCCCCACGGCAGTTACGACTTGCGGCTGGCCTTCCAGACCACGAGATGCGATTGCAAAACAAAGGTCTTTCATTTCGGATATCTGAAGAAGGATGTTGATGTGTGCTTGAGTAACGTGGCACGAGGCTGCCATGTGGTCTTGTTTGGGTTTTGTGGTCATAGGTCTGGAAGCACAATGGGTGTGCAAGAATCTGCTGTGATCTTTGGGTCGCTCTCGAGAATTCGAGCTGGATCTTCATGGATTTGTGCATTGCAACCCACACCACGATATTCTGATTAATCCTCGAGCACAGATGCATGCGAACGATTCGTTCAATCTAAACCTAGAAAGAGTACCATCAATGTCGCAGCCGTCGAAGGTGATATCGTGAGCTTGAGCTTGCCATTGATGGTTGAGAGGACGACCCTGTCAGGACTGTAGCAGTCATCTTCACACCAAATACTCCCAATAAACAATTTTACGATTGACGCCTAAAAAGCCCGTCCGTTACACCACTGGCTGACCGAGAGTATATTCCGAGTGTTGAGTGATCATTGACGACGGGAACCTTTATTGCATAGCCGATGCCTAACCATAGCCGAGGTCACCACTACCGTAACCGGTATCCAAGGTAATCACTGGTGTCAGAGTCTCACGGGAATCAGCTTGATCCCCCTCGAAGCAGTGCATCGGGCCAAACAGCCTTGTGGCAAGCACAGATAAACGAGCTTCTTCACTATGTCGAAACCACAATGCGAAAGTGTTATTTAGCATCGCTTACGAAGATCGAGCACCCTAGAACGACGCCAGAAGATCTATCTTGCCATTGTGGTCTTCGTTTACTCCATTGTGTTACGGATTTCTGCCATAAGTGCTAATGTTTGATCGTCATCAGTTTGTTTGCTGAGCTTCCGTCCCAATCATTTGACGGTTCTTTCTACATTCTTCAACAGGGCGAGTCGAGAGGCGCACCCTTTTGTCGCGGTCAACCGACATCGACTCGACAAATTCATCATGGTCAAGACCAAAGACTGAGGCAGTATTGTAGTGTTGTCTTCATGGGTGGCTTCAGCCACTTCGCCTACACATCACCCATGCTGGAACTATGCTGTGTCATGAAAGAGCATGCGTCTACGCTGTTGGTCTGCAGCAATCGTTAGGAATCTGTACAGAATAAAGCGAGCAGCTCAAGACAAGCGAAAGAGGCCTCAAGAACGTTTGCGCAATGTCTTGGTCTTTAGAAGATATACGCAGAGCACCTAGTCATCAGCAAACACCAGAGGTCAGTCAGCTATACTTAAGCCTACTCAATCCGATTTAATAGCTGAAGCACATCCGATCTTCATTGCGCCTTACTACGCCAGTATCACACACGATATGACAAACCCAAGCAAGTCCGAGGTGTCCCAGGACGAGAACGTGAGTGTACGTGCCATGCTTGAACGGCCTCAGCATCCAAAGCACTTTCCCTAACATTAACCGGTCTCAGAAAAAGTCGCCCAAGTGGATAGAAGTCGAGGACCTCAAGGCATACTACGCTACCCACGACCCTCCTGGTCGCAAGTATCCAGCCCCAACCGATGCAGAGTTCGAGGACTTCCACATCGATGCCTCAGCTGGAATCATTCAAGATGATGGACCTACTGCTGGCCAGATGAAAGAGGCCGCCAGGCTCGCAAGAAAGCCTTCAGGAAAATCAATTGTCAAGTCAGGAGCCCAGGCCGACGCAAAGGCTGCCGTGACAGCCAAGCCACCCATGACGAACACCAAGAAGGTGGCATACGAGGGTAAAGGCAAAGGCAAAAAGGTAGAAAGTAGCGACGAAGAGGATGAGGAAGAAGAAGGAGAAGAAGAAGATGAGAAGATGGAACCTAAAGAGGACCCCAATGCGAAGAGGTACAAGAACTGCAATGAATGTTATTGGTCGAAGGTCAAGTGCGAGCCAAGCGAGGAGTCGGGTGATGACGGAGCAAGGATCTGTGAGAGATGTGTCGAAAAGGACCTTCAATGCCACATCAGCATTGTAGGCACGCGACCAGTGGCTCGTCCTTCGTGGTCACCGGCTCCACGGGTCCGTCCTGCATGATACTTCGAGTCAATGACTTCATGGGCAGAGAGCCACATTCGACTTGCGCAGACTGGTAGGATGGAACAACGACAGCGATACATATCCCTGGAGAAGATAAATATACAGTCATGCTGCTCTTTCGGTCGTCTCAGATGATCGCGTGTCGTCGAGACACCACTGTACCGTAGCTTAGCTCGTTGTCAAAGCATCGCCAGGCAATATCCACAATCGTTACACTTTCTCCATGCTTCTGCTTGCCAATGTTGCCGCTTCAGTAGTCAAAAGTAGTCGATTCTCCGTGTGAATTGTGTACGCTCGAAAGAAAGATTGTACACAGCTTTTGCCTTGGGTAGGTCTGAGGATAATGTGACCTCCGAAGGGAACGTCTGGATGATATGTCTGAAGGCGACAAACACATCATAGCGTGGTTTCCAATCAGCCAAGATGATGAGATTGATGAGGCAGCATGATTGACGCTTTTCGATAGTAGGCTTTAGATATGAGTTATTCGGAGTGAAACGAGGGAACGAGCTGAGCCTGAGATATAATCAATCAACACACGTCATGTTTGGCCATAAGTCATGGTCGCGACGGTTTCGCGTCTCTCAATGACGCGCCCATGATCCCGATGGCTCATTCGTGAACACGAAACACAGCATGCACTCTTACGCGCACAACGGAAGATGCTCTCTGTCGTATGCAATCACGAAGCTCATGATATTGTGAGAGTATGAGCGTAGACGAGCAGTAAGTCGGAAACATATCTCTGACTGCAATACATACATCAAGCATATATTCAAAGCTTCAATCATTTTCATTTGTGGGTACTCTTTCTATTCTCATCACACTAACCATGAAGACTCTTTCGAATAAGCTGGCGATAGCGACTCCTTCGTTGGGTCTGCACGAATCAAATTCTCTGGACCGCAAAATACGTGCAGCATCCGAACAGGGCTTCGCTGGCATCGAGATTGTCTTTGGCGAGCTCGAGAGACACAGCCACAACCATCGCATCACTATTGATGCCGCCGCTCGAGCTGTTCGTCAGATGTGTGACATCTATTCCCTCGAAGTGATATCTCTGCGTCCGTTTGTGGATTTCCAGGGAAGTCGCACAAGTCTGGAAGCACGGTTGGCAAAAGCCAGTCTATGGTTGGATATTGCTCGCATCCTAGGAGCCACCTTCATCCAGGTTCCTTCCCAATTCGACATCAAGGCTTCCAGAGCCGAGGATGTGATCGTGCGAGAGCTCCAGCAACTGTCAGATCTTGCCAGTTTTGGATCGCCCGTCGTCAAAATAGCCTACGAACCTATGTCATGGGGTATATGCTACCCAACATGGGAAACGGCTCTTCGACTCACCAACCTTGTTGACCGCCCAAACTTTGGGATTTGTCTTGACACTTTCCATATTGGCACCAGACTTTGGGGTAGCCCTTTAGTGGCCTTCGGCAAGTACCTCAATGCAGATGCTCATCTGGTGGATTCTCTTCGTCGCTTCGTAGCAGAGTTCCCTCTCGAGAAGTTGTTCTTCGTACAGCCATCAGACGCGGAGCTACTTGACCCTCCTCTGTCGACATCACACCCTTGGTACGTAGAGGGCGAGGCAGCACAGATTACATGGTCGAAGCACGCAAGACCTTTTCCGCTAGAGAATGACATGGGAGGATATCTGCCTGTTGCCGAAATCTTGAAGGCGTGGGTTGTCGACAAAGGGTTTACGGAGTGGATCTCGTTCGAAAGCTTCGACCGCCGTATGGCCGACGAGTCCTACGATCCCAAAGGAGCTGCTGTCAGAGCTAGACAGTCCTGGCAGAAGATCCTACCCCTGATCTTGCCAGCAAGAGCTACCTTGTGATGATCACAATGGTCTTACGGACGAAGTTGTTATGACAAGATATGTGAAACGAACCGATTCTCAATTTCCATAAATACTCGATGCAAGCTTGAACGTTTAATGGAATGCTCTACAGTAGAAATTACACCTGTAGCGAGAGTGTCGCTCAAGTCCTTTGATTGACTTGATCCATATGTCTCGCAGCAAAGCACTGGTGTGACGGACAACACGACACAGCAGCCACAGAGGGTCCAAATTGGAAGCCGCTTGCGCATTTCGCTTGTGCGGACGTGCTTTGCGGCACGGAAGTGAGGTGGGGCTTTCTGCACACGGGCCCAACGCAATGGTGCTTGGGCCCCCTGTTCCACCGCGAGTGGTTCGAAGTTTGTTGCTGCAGATGTGTGTCTATCGAACCTGGTGTTTGGGTTGAGTTTGGTCGACTGCTGGGATGGCTGTAACTATGATCGGAATCAACAGAAACAGTCACCATATCATGCCCATTGTAAAGCTGCCAGCCGAGTCAACTCGTTTCTACACTGCAACCGAGGCATAAAGCACTACAGACGTTCGATAAAGCCCAAGTTCCGGCAAAGTTGCAATCCATTTGAAGCCGCAACGTCGCGCGAGGGCGCTTCCGACAACTTCTAGACCTGCACCTGTATTTCTACATTTGGCAAGTGAGGTGGGAGTGGCTTCACGTCTGTAAGCTTTGCACTTGAGGCCTTCTGACTTCTCTTGAAGACCAAAGAAGGTTTCCGATCTCGAGACGCGAGTGTTTCAAGTTGCGCAGTGACAACCATCTTTCTTTTTGTCACGGTTGATGATGTATCTTGCTTCGTAATCACGGCAGTTGGTGGATCAATTCTAGGGACTGCTCATTGACCTCGGCGTGGGACATTGTGCACCAGTAAGGGCATTATGTTATAAAATTATGGCATGAAGACTGAGCTCTCTCCAAAGCAAGTAACCTATTGATATTACGCCAGCGCTCGAAATGCAAGACAGAAATCAAGAACAAGTAAGCCTCTTCGACTACACTCGCTCGTAAGCCTGTATCGGCCGTGGTGAGGTGTTTCCAGCCCCGATTCTCTCCTCTTCGCCTCCACGACTTTGTATCCTCTCCTCGAATGTATCGATTTGAACACTGTGGAGGATACCACCCTCATGGAGTTTATTCGAGTTCGGTACGATCTCCTCCTCGCTGTCCGTCCGCGACACTCCGGCCCATTCAGAATCGGCACCTCCACGAATTGTGACCGTCGTCTTCATGGTGGCTCCTTTGCCGGCAAAGTCTTCCAAGGCTGTGGCCCCACTATTGGTGTAGACATGATTGCCATTCTTGTTGCGCTTCCAAGTCCTTGAGTTTTGCGCGGTCGAGCTCGAGATACCCATCAAAGACATGAACCTTTGTAGAAGTGGTCGCAAAGTGCCCAGATTACCAGCAGTAATTCCGATTCCGACCTCGACTGTGGTCCAGATGGCCACATCAGCCGTTCGCCAGAGGAATTCGCCTTTGTACTCCTTGATGGTCCAGACGTAAGGTAGTCGAATTATGGTCGCAGAACTTCCTACTGCAGCGAAGCCCAGAATGACTGCAACCACAGCTTTTTGATGACGATGCATCTGCAAGTCCTTCACGATAAAGATGGGTAGAATGCCGAAGACCCAGTCCGCCACCGAATTCAATGCTGAGACCACATAACTGGTGTCGGCCATGACCGAAGCGCTCAAACAATGACCATGATGATTCGGATCAAGATCCCACCAGAAGGAAATAGGCTTGCACTGGAATAGCACAATGCAGAAGTAGGTAATACCAAGTACTCCGCTGCAGTACATGATAAGCTTGATAATCCGGACATGCCATTTGTTGTTTGCAATCCGCAGGAAGAACAGGCCAATGGAGACCTTGAGCATCGATGTCGCCAAAGTGTAGAAGAGCTCACAGAAGAACCAGTACTAAAAAGTCTGTCAGGTGTTGTGCGATGCCGAAAGAGACATTCCACTCACCATAAGACCGATCTGAGCTGTGGCATCTGTCATCGTCTCACGACGTCTACCATTTCCATGTGCAAGACTGCCGAGCTGACATATTAGGTATCCTGTGAAGAGAAGCAAAGTCGCGAGCATAGCTCCATCATCCCATCCGACCTGGTTCAGCACTCGAGTTCTGGAGAACGGTCAGCTTATTGTCTTCTTGTGGGCAGCACTGAACGCACTTCACGTATACTCGTAGCCCCACAGATATCCAAGAGAGAACCAAGAAGATGACGCATACTGCCAGAATCTGGCTAGACCTGTCTTGCATTTTGCTGCCAGTGAATGTCGTTTGTGATAATGAAAGAGTTTCGAGTAGACTGTTTATGATGACATGACCTGCGAATAGAGAACAATGAAAAGAAGGACTGGAAAATGAATGTAAACAGGGTTGTAGAAAGGAAAATCAGGGGAGTAAAAGGTTAAAAGACCTAGCTTCGCAATCGATTACCGTCCAGTCATATAAGGACTTGCATTCGTGACAGTCGGTCCCCTACCGAGAGGCGCAGGTGCACATCAGAATCCAAATAGAAAGTCCCGTCTTGTGGAGCTCGCCCAACGTGTCCATCAGTGCTGGTCAATAGCCAAAGGCACTGGCTAGTATTTTAGCTTTGTAAATCTCGCTACCAGGGCCGCCGGCAAGCCTAAAAACCCGTGGCCCTTGCTCGCACCGGTCAGTCTTAGGAATCACGCCAAGCCATTTCTCACATTGGATTCTGAAACCATGTGTCGTCGCTGACCTCAGAGCTGTGACCTGGGTGATTCCGAAAGTGTTAGATGACTCGTGAATGGCCGTCTAAAATCGTGATTTGTATATCGGGTGGGCCTGAACAATGCTTCGTGTCTCGGGATGGCTCCCGCAACGCAATTGGACAACCATTCCCACGGTCAATCTGGTTGGAGCAATTATTGGAAGCGTTTAATATATATTTGATCAACGACTCGGTACTTCCCTGCCTTCTCAGCCGTCTCTTCCCACATCTCTGAAGTCTTCATGTGAGTTCAGGACTCGTCGACCGTTCGAGAAACGATTTAAACGACACCACGCGAACAAACTTTGCTCTCGTGCAGTGTGGCTTTGCATGGGTCTCTAACAAGGGTGAGGACGTTCTGTCGAGGGGGACACGACGAAGCACCCGTGCCTGCCGGCACGCAAGAACCTCGTTCGTACTTGAGTCGGTGTGCCCAGATTCAGCTGGGATGTTTGACTCCTGAAAGGTTGCGTGCGTTGCTTTGAACGAGCTTCAGATCCTCCGCGTTATCACGCGCTCATCCTGCTGTTCAGCTTGACATGCCCTAATTATCCAACAACGCGGTTATCATCGGCTGATCGGAGTGAACCTGCTATCTCGCCAACCCTACATTGTGACTACATCTCCCATCAGATAAGAGAATACATAGCACCATATAGCTTTCTTGTATCGAAAAAAATCACATTCTGACACCTCATCGAAAATTCTCTAAACTCGGGAACAAGCAAGACGAAGCAATTGGCACCAAAATGGCATCCGCGGACAAGCCCCATGGAGCTCCTCAGCCGGCGTACCTTCCTACAGCGGGCAGCATCTTGAATGCCGACAAAGGCTTCTACGACTCTCTAGCCAGCAGCAAATCCAGAACACTACAGCAAACCATCAACATCCCGCCACGCTCTGCCAAAGCATGGAAAGTTCCCGCCGGCAGTATCGTCCGCTTCTCCACGCCAGAAGGCGCTCAAGTAGGAGATTTGAACATCTGGAATCTGGCCAACCCGCGCGAGCGATTCTGGGCATCTCGCACGAGACAACTGCAAGCTAGTCATGTCACTGTGTATGATCGACTCTGGAGTTGCTTGCCTTATCTTAGACCTATGGTCACAATCATCGCGGACTCGTTGAAGGACTATGGCGTGGATCAATGGGGAGGCAGATGTCATGATCTTCTTGGCACTCGTTGTGATCCCTATGTAAACACAATGTTGACCGGAGATCAGTATGACTACCACTGTCATTCGAACTTGACCAGAGCCGTTGTGCCCTATGGATTGACGTAAGACTTGCTTTGACTTCTTTGACAACAGCATCAACTGACTGGCTTTTAGTGAGTTCGACGTCCATGATGTTATCAACATCTTCCAAGTCACTGGCCTGAATGCCGAGGGTAAATACTTCATGGAACCAAGCCCAGCAAAGAAATCCGATTATCTTGAGTTCTTCGCCGAGCAGGATGTCTTGATGGCACTATCTGCATGTCCTGGAGGTGATCTCAGCGCTTGGGGATGGGGAGAAGGAGGCGCTGGGGAGGAGGGTGAGAAGAAGAGCATGCTTGACTGCTGTCGCCCACTCAGAGCAGAAGTATACAGCCTGGACGACAAGTCGTTACTGGAAGGCTGGAAGCAATTTGAGCCACCGAAATATACTGGAATCCACGGTATGAAGGTGCCAGTTGGAGAGAATGTGTAGACATAATCCTGATCAAGCATGCCTGGAAACAAGAAATGTGTCACATGTTGTTGCATCGAAGCTGATTCACTGTCGAGACCAAAAGCAAAACTATCCTGGTCCCGGCTAGGAGTCGAACCCCAGCCCCTCCAGCTATACCCTTATAACTTGTCAGAATTCATTTATTACCGTAGTCCTCTGTTTGGTGTAACGGCTCAACCTCTCATGACCCACAAACCAAAAAAGCCCCCAGGCTCCGCCGTATGTCAAAATTGCAACAGGCAGCTGGATGACCGACATCTCAGTGACTCAGATCATGGACCTGGGATGGCTTTCTAATACCGAGGTGCTAGTTTTGCTATTTTGTTTTGCATAATAGTTTCTGCGCCTTATACAATGCGAGCTTCTTATTGCGCTCTACACTCTTCAGCACTCAGCTGGCTGCACGAATAAATCACGAAGAGTTTGCCTTGACAAGCTGTATTACCTGTGATTGATGATTGCAGGTAATATGAGTTCTCTCAAGTATATCCCGGGATGCCATGCGCTCTTCCATATTGGCCAATTGCCGCATCAACATTATCGAATCATCTGCTGCGAATCTCAGACCAGGATGCTTGTACTTTTGGGAGATGCTCGTCAATCGCTTGCTCGCCCCGTACAATTACTCCAGGAAGTACTTAAGTACGGGCGTCCGATGTTCAATCGCGTTAGAGAAACTAGACTATACCTGCTCGTACGGTAATTGGCTAAGCAAGCCAATTGATTATCGCGATTCCTGAGGATGAGTCGCAAGTACTCTAGAGGTGATAAGATACTGAATGTGTTCCGCAACGGTCGTCGAACCGATCAAGCTTGTATCGAGGCCATTGATTCTCGCATAGCTAGATCCATCGAGGCAGAAACGCTGTTTATGACCGAAAGATTGCAGCCACACGCTCCCAGTCACCCAGGAAGGCAAATTATCCTGTGGAAATGTCGCAATCTTTCCAAGGTGTACGTGGCCCTAACACCAGGTCATTCAGTCTTCGGACTAAGGAGTTTGCATCGTCATTATCACCGCTTCTCTGTCGTGAAGTGGATGCTTGGCAAATTTTCGGCCGAAAATTATAGAGATGGCGGGCGTTTGCAACAATGTTGCTTATCGCTAAGATGTTGGCATCAATATTGGGGAACCAATGTTTGCAAACTGTCTGCTGATTCGTTGGCAACACACAGACCATCTCATCACCCATTCTAGGATGTTCGACCTATGACCACAGCGCATCCGGATTGACAACGCCATTGAGTGACATATTATCAGGCATCTTGTTCAATTGCTCTAGCCAGAAGGTGGCATCAAAGTCATTGATCTGCGGCACATCGGTCCAAGATGGCATATCCGCAGCATCGTGCATTGGCAGATATCCAGTATTTTCGACCATGAACTCAGTACTAATAGGTGCTAGTGGTGTCGAATCGAGCATGGAGGTAGTCGTTGGTATGTAACCACTATCCTGGCTTGGTGCGGACTCCGGGCTACTGGTGTTGGGTGAGCCCGAGAGGTTCTGCTGCAAAGAGTCTCGGACTTTGTCGTATAGCCGCTGGACAACAGGTAAAGCTGCTCGAGCCACTATGTTGGACGCTTGTATATTGACCAGAATCGATAACGCTTGCTTGATCTTCTTCTCGATCGGCTCGATCTGACCGTGGCTTGGGTAGACGAGGGCGATGGCAGCGAGCGTAATAGCTGCGTTGGCGGGATAGAATCCAAAGCCGAAGTAGACGTAGTGATGTTTTCCAGAGAAGTCCATGAGAGCGTGCTGGTTGTCTATGGAGCCGATTGCGGCGTTCATGACGGCAATGCGACTCTCTGCGTGCATCGCGATAAAAGGCCGGTGCAACTCCATGATGACCAAGTTCAATCCACTCGAAGCTTCTTCTCTATGCAGTGGCAGATATGAGAAACTAGAATCGAGATAGGTCGCCGGGTCGTTAGGGTTGATATAATGTGGCATGCCCTTCAGCAAGTTGTTGAGGCTTTCATGGAAGGCCCAAACTGAGCTGTAGTCAGCATCCTGCTTGTCCAGACCAAATTCGCGAATCTCATGAATTTTGCGAGCAACAGCATATCTAAAGAGGAGCAAAGACAGTGGCGAGGGTGTGTGTTCATCCTTCGGGATGGGCACGGTCTTGGATGGGTCGTCAGGAAAAGGACAGTCAATCGGGAGGTTAACGTCACAGTCTTTCGCGTTGATGATACGTGGTCGACCGAGGTTCATCGCAGTACCCGAGTCCCAGCAGAACAAATTCACCCATACTCGTCTTCCGTACTCTTGGGACCAGAATTGCTCGAGGTTCTTTGCAAGCTCGGGACTGTTTGCAACGGGTCGTGGCTCTCGATGTAAATTCAATTGTTGTGCATGTCTGAAGTTGTCAGAAGGAGTGCTTGTAGATATTCAGACAGCTAGGTTGGACTTACCGGATACCATCACTGATAGCGTACCAGCTCTCAATCCCGCGACCGTTGTTCTTTAGCCAGCTCGCTCGGAGCAAATCATAGTCAACAACAGTAATGGTGCCATTGTGCCGACCAAGGAGTAACAGGAGCTCAGAAGCTACATCGTTGTACCTTCGGGACATATAGACAGCGGCTTTCTCATTGGTCGCATGCAGTAAACGAGCTATCTCTCGATCGTGTCGCATGTACTGGAGAATGACAGCAAGTAGCTCGAACGAAAATACCACGAAGTACGGCAAATCCTTACTGACGCCAGTACGTTGCGAAGCTGGTGTGCTGACTATTGTCGTCCACCTTTCAAGTTGAGCATCCATGTAGCATTTCTGACCAACATTGTATCGCCAATGCACCTCGTCGAAGTAGTAGTTGAATGCTTTCGCTAGCACCCCAGGGTCTGGAAGCTGAGCAGCGAGGATCCAGAACTTCGAGCATGGCTTGTTCTGGTCAAGGGGAGCTCTGGATGATACTTGGAAGACTTCTTCATCCTCAAGTAGCTGAATTTGATAAGCAAGAGTCTTGGAAAGGAGAACATTGATGATACCTTCTTCAGATCTGTGAAAGCATGAACATCGTAGAAGGACGAAAGTGCAGTACCGTCGGATGCAGTTTCTTGGAGGGTCGGATCATCTTCAGTAGTGTCATCGGCCGAAACAGGCGAGTGTGATTTGGATTCTGGTGCTGTGGATTGCGATCTTTTTAGTGTGTCAGATCAGATGCTAGAATCGTCGCGTTTGGATGGTCCTACGGCTGCTGTTCATAAATACATTTTGCTGCCACATTTCGGCCTACGCAATTTTGGCATGGCTTTTTCCTGTCGCACTTTGAAAGTCAGCGCGACTGCCATCATTTTCGGCCGACGTGTTGATTGCACCTTCTGCTTTCGTCTGTAACCGAATTAGAACAAGAGCTTCGCAACCAAGCTTAGATGACATAAACTGACCTATAACATTCTAAACATGCTGTCACAACGCGTTTTCTTTTGGCAGGAGGTGCCGCATTCAGCTTGGTATCTGTGACATGCTCCATCGGGTTGTGCGAAAGAAGGTGACCAGGTTTCACGTCGTGGTGTTATCCTGTCGAGAACGGTCTTGCCAAGCGGAGAATCGTCGGAGGCTTCAAGCTCTTGTTGACAACGACTTGGTCACGAACTCTGTTTCCTTGTCAACCTCCTCGCTTCAACAGACCAATTATGGTCAGATCAGGGACGATACGAGCAGACTTGCAGTGACTGAGGATGGGCGCTGTCTTCTTAAATGGAATCTGGAGCCGGTCTGAGTCTCAAGAAGGCCCGAACCCCGCTCCTCCCTTTGGCTCCGTCAAGAATGCCATGAAACAATGCTTGTCATAGCACGTTGTGTACTCTGCTCGATGGCTGACAACATACTCATGTTCATATTCCTCAAGTAGGTCGTCTAGCCTCCTCTGAATCAACAGTCTCCAAGCAGTATGTTCTCAACGACCACCAGCGCACAGTTGCATGCTTCTGTTGCCAGTTTCCATTTTGCTCGGACTTTACACTCACATCCAGGTCTTCTCCGACGACGCGCAATACGTGCTTGACATATCACTTGGCGAGAACGTGAACTACCAACCACGCGGTCCAAACATCCCATCCTACAGCTCCGCCACCTTTGCAATCTGATTGCAGCATCGCACATCCCAATAATTCATGCCGTCATACACGCTGGGAGCAAACTTCTGAGGCACAGCCTAGTGCGATCCGATCAGGAGTTGCATGGATGGTGTAGTTCAACTGCTGAGGTCTGACAGTCACCACCGACGTGCGCTCTTTGTCCAGCGTTGACCATGCCATACCATCAGATCGCTTCACCACATCCTCCAAGTTATCAATACCTGGAAGTCATCTACACTTACGGACTCTCTGAATATAGATAAATCTATCATGAGCTGGTCAAATCTACGACTCTTGCCAAAGGATTGCCTTTCGGCATGTGTGTGTGACACGACAGACCCCGAAACAAGCCTGAGGTCGACACACCAAACCGTACAGCCCTTTCGTACCAACTCTCCCTCATACTGGGACCAAGTTCGGCAACAAGAGCAGTCAGTCACGACCACTACCTGTTCTCTTTGCTCCGACGAGTGAAACCCAAGTCAAGTGGACGTTGCCCGCCTGAGAGGATACTCCGGGTCGATGCATGAGATTTTACTTCACGGTATGCAGGGGATCCCGAGACAGCGCCGTGTTGGTAGCCGTGATGATCTTCCGTATTGTGACGGAAGTAGAGCTATGCCTTGCGGGATACTGGTTTCATCTCTTATTCTCTTTGTTTCCCTAGTTCAGTAAAACTTTCCCCCCTGTCCCCTTGCCAATGATCTCTCTCGTTGCCCGTCACGACCTGTTCCCCTATCCCCTTTCCGGTCTCCTCGCTACGCAGCACGAAGACATCTACAATTCCCTTCTTGAAGAAAGGTAGATATGTAGGGGGGGAACACCATCGTTATCGATCTAGAGACCATATCGATCGTTTAATTCTCCTGCCTTTTGCGTTCTTTCTTTTTCCTGCAGCGGATACAGTGGCTAAGGTGGTGTGTACGGTAGCGGCATTTTCTCTATTCTTGAGCTTGTTCCTGGATACAGGAGCAAGGTTGTGCAAACAGAGAAGGTGGATAGAGTTTACATATATAAACACACACACAGACCAACGGGCAAGGAGAAGCAAAGAAGAAGTAAGAAGGGTGATACACTACCAAGGATCCTCGCACTACTAGAACGAACGCATCAAAGCCTGCACTAGTCTAAATATCCCTTGTATCCAATTTCTTTCTCCCTAATGAATACAAAGCTGGGTATAGAGCTTTAGACAGAGATGATTCATATCTAGAGTACATAGCTCGAAATAGGAGAGATAATGACGGGAACAGCGGATATTTGAAAAGACTGTCGTGGGGAGATAATAATCACAAATAATTACGCCGACGTTGCCCCCCGTCTACTACGGTGATCTAGGTCCAAAAGGCGTAGCAGCAGGCGTAACGAATTCTTGCCCATCGGTACAATAGCCATCTGTCCCTGCATCACTCTCCCCCTCGTGTCCCCTCCCCTCTACGTCCCTCCCCCTCTCAGTCTCCGTATCACTAAACGCAACTTCCTCCCCCTCCCCCTCACCCCCATCTCCCTCTTCCTTCTCAAAATCTCGTACTTCAAGCTCTTCACCACCTTCCACCCACACTTTGGCCAATTCGTCTTCAATCTCCTCTTTCCTACGTCGCCATCCCTCCACTTTCTCGAGTCTTTCTCGTAATTCGGCAATTTCCTTTTCCACGCTGTCTTTTTCGCTTTCTGTGCCGATGCGCTGCACTTCCCACTCGTCTCCTTGAGCTCCAAGTCCCAGTGTCAAAACAAAATCATGATGGCGCTTCAGACTCGCTCTCGTGGAGATGGTGAGCAGAGTGACTCCCCTCTGCTTGAGCGTCTCGTAAAGTAAACCCTCCACATCACTGCTCACGGCAGAAGTCCCTTCATCTATGACTGCAAAAGCCGGGGCATGATACAGCAATCTCGCAAAAGAAATCCTCTGTTTCTCTCCTCCCGACAGGACGTCTTTCCACGTCTTTCTGGTGTCGAAGCCGCCTTCACGGGTGGGCAAGTAGCCGAGACGGACATCGGTGAGGATTTGTTCGAGTTCAGAGTCGCGGCGTGAGGAAGCGCGCATGTCGAATTCGGTGTGTGGGTAGATGATCTGGTCGCGAAGGGTGCCAGGGGAAAGATAGGGCCGTTGGGGGAGGAACATGATGCCATCTTGTCCCACGCTGCGGGGGCGAGATACCAGACCGCGATAGACGGGCCAAAGACCAGCCAAGATACGGGCGACTGCGCTTTTTCCTGCACCGTTGGGACCAATGATGAGGATATGTTGGTTGGATTGGATGACAAAGTTGAGGTTGTCGAGGAGCTCTTCTCCGCCTTGGGGCCAGAGACCAGGGGCTACAACGGGTGCGTTTTCGAAGCGCACGCCGGAGAAGCCTTTGTGTAGAGTTCCTTGTACGTCTGCGAGAGAGTAGAGTTCAGGGTATGTGTTGCGAGGAGGATGGTAGGCAGAGGCGTGAACGCGATGGAGTGTGCTGATAAGAGTGTAGACGCGAGAGGTGTAGCCTGCCAGTTCCGACAGGTCTTTCAGACTGTACATCATACGACCACCTGCATCAGCAAGCGAAAGCATGAGACGTTTGTTTGTGATGAAGTTCTGAGTACGATTCCCAGACTCGTCTGTTGGTGTTTGAGCCATGAGTGCGGCCTCTGAGGCAGGCCGTGTGATCTTCTTGTCACCAGCCTCTGCAAGTCCGCCCCAGGCGGGCAAGAAGACGGGCAATGAGGTGATGAGGTAGCCAAAGGCACTCCATGAGTACTTGAGCACAAAGTCTTCAAGCATGTTGTAGCGAATCTTGAGGCTGTAGATGCCCTCCATCCATCTCTTGAGCTCTTGGAAGCCCTTGTCCAAGAAGAGCTTCTCCATTTGATCGCCGCCGTAGAAAGCGACTTCTTCTGCATTGGCGATCAATCGAGCATGGAGAGCACGGAAGTCACCTTCTCGCTTGCCCTCGACAGCCTTTAGCTTACCGAATGGAGGCGAAAGTCTTCTGAGTAGTGTGGCAGTAGCAAAATAGTTGGCTAGCAAACCAGTCAAAGCCAGAGGACCTAGGGAGCGGTACAGCTGGTAGTTGAAGACCACCAAGTCTACCAGAGGCTTCCCCAGGCTCGAGTAGAGAGTGGCAGCCGAGTCGCAGAACAGAGTCAGGTCTTGAGTGACAAACTGATCCGCGCCGTGACCAATGCCTCCGTCGAGATTGGAGAGCTTGTAGAAGTTGAGGTTGTCGTTGAGGTAGAGGTCGTGAATGTAGCGAGTGAGGCGAGTGCGGAAGGCTATCGAGACCTTTGACTGCAGGAACTTGATCATGCTGTTTGTGTAGCTTGCCAGACCTCCGATGGTACACCATTTGGCGATGCCCCACAGGAAAGGCTTGCCTCTGCCGGCGACCAAGTCTCTGACAATTTCACCGTCGAGACGTGCGACGACCAGTGAGAGGTATGTTCGGAGAAGCAGGAAGACGCCATGACTGAAGAGCAGCCCCGTCTCTTTGCTGCCCCATCTTGGGATCAGAATGTTCATCAGACTGAGGAACTGATGTAGGAAGGCAAGATTCAAGCCAGGCTTTGTCTGGAGAGGAGGGACTTGGGGGAGGCTGCTGTCGCTGAGACCGACAGCTCTCGGCGGTTGCAGGAACAGGCGACGATGTGCATCGAAAGTGGTGTTCTTGGTAGGATTGATGACGACTTTTGCCGTGGACGACTTGTATGCAACGTAGATTGTGCGCGTGCCGTCCTTTGCTCTCAGCCCGGAGTTGCGCCTGAGCAGTCGGCGCCCCGTCTCCTTCTCCTTTCGGCTTTCGACCCACCACGTATAGGAGGCATAGCTTCCGCCAACGAGACCGAGAGTGAAGAAGAGCGCTGCCGCTAGGCGCAATGTGGGGGATGTACGTTTTAGTCGTCGATGGAGGCGGTCGACCAAGCGGCTGAGGAGAGCTCGGAGGGCTTCGTCCGGCTTGTGCCGTAGTGTCGACTGCGCTGCCATTGCAGATTCACATTACGCGTGGTGTTTGGTTGTGAGATGATGTCTTAGGCGCTGAGAAAGGACATGTCAGTGTGAGTACGAGCAGGCACGAAACTGGTCTCTCTTTGATCATGCACATTCCGAGGTCGCATGTGATGCTTGGCGTCCCCCACATTCCACATCCCACATCCCGCCTCCACGTTTCCGGCATGATCGGAACTTCCTGTTTGGGAACATACGAAAATAGTATTGCTGCTTCTACGAGTACAATTGAGCAGAAGACAGGAAATGCGGAACAAAGGCTGGGAAGCCATGAAACAGGGCAGAACTAACGCCAAAGAAACCAACGTGGTATAACCCGCTCCGAAACAAAATTGCTGATACACGTCTCTTACTCGCAGTCCATGGGCTGCAGGAAAGCAACATCCTCGTCGGTAAAATCTTGCAACAGCTTGTGGGGCGAGCGAGTCTTCATGCGAGCCTTGGGTCTGCTTTGAGGACTGACGATGCTGTTCTGAGCGCTCAGGTTGGGCATTGATGAGTGGCCGAGAGGGTACTTTGTCTTGGGCGATGACAGGTCGTCGAGCATCGAGTCGTTCTGCTGCTGCTGCTCGTCATCGAAGTAGTTGTCGAGATCCTCCTCGATCTCGTCTGCGTAGCTTCTCTTGAGTGTGTTGGTCTTTGGTGTTTGCGGCATGTCGATTGAAGATGCCATGGTTGACTGTGTGTATGACAGGCTGGGAGCGGACGAGGTGGGTTGAGAGTTGAAGCCGCCAATCTTGTGCAGACCACAGAAAGGAGCCAACTCGGAAGGCTTGGTGTAGAGTTCCGGCGCACTGCTGGTGGGCATCTCATTTTCAGAGTTGGCCGAGATGCTGGCGGGATGCATGTAGGACATGGTCGGCACTGGCAGTGACTTGTGTGTCTTGTATCCTTCGGGCACCGACTTGCGGACGCGCATACCGACGTTGATGAGGAGCGACTGCACATGGTCCGGTTGTTGGGGCTTCAGGGGGCGTGAGTACTCATCAATGTCTGTCGAGCATGGCGCTGATGATGAGCCCAGGCTTGTGAAGAAGGACTTGATCGACGACTGGTTCGATGCTTGGAACTGGCGCTTGCGTACATGTGACATGGTCGTGTTGTGCAGTGTGGTGTACAGTCTAGTTATGCAGCAAGATGTTGTATATGGAAGGGACACGAAGAAAGGTGGATGGAAGAGTGGCCGAAATCGAGGCCCGCTTGCGCCGACTACGCGTAAAGTGCTTCGCGAAACTTTCACGTCCCGTTGGCATGACAATCACCTGCCTTGTCCCCCTTGTCGTCATGCCACTACCCAAGTCAACCACTAATTCCGATGACAACTTCGTCCATGAGCCCGAATCTACTCCACTCTTCTATTCTTGATGTCAATCCAGGATAGCATACTGCGACAGTCAGGCTAACTAGATGCTTCGCTACCAAGACGCATTCGCCGTGACTACAGCTGCATCGATCATGGTCACAACATGGCTATTTTGCCCTATCGATTCTTGGGAATCCCGACCTGTCGCTTTTGCTTGCCCTTATGCAGCGTCGAGACCCTTCGTGGCTATCCAAGTCTAGGAATGACCATGCTGAAACTCGACTGCTACGCTAACTTTCGATGCATATTTTTGACTTTTTGACTTCTCTTGGACAAATGCCATCTATATCACGCACTTTCGCCTGCGACTCGGCTTGCACACGCCAGTATACCGCACAAGTCTCAACTGATGCTGTATATGCATCGATGCATCTCTTCGGCCTTATTTCCAAAAGTCGTCAACTCGGTTAGACGCTCGTGCCTAGAGCCGCATGAACCAAGTCCAGCCCTGCGCTCCGTGGCGCAATATGAAACAGACACATGGCCCACCACGTTTTCCCCTTTGCTCCATCCTTCTAATCATGTCAACGTGTCTGGTCTGGTATAGATGACTTCTCACCTTTCCGCTCGCTACAGGACTCAGTTCGCCCATGTCAACCCCTCGCTTACTTTTACTTCCAAACACGCTAGTGCAGCTCTTTGATGAAAGTTTGCTCTTTGCACAACCTCGATCACAGAAGACCTATCCCGGTCGCTCTCAAACACGTTCTGTTCCTCAACCACTGCTCGATCTCTGTGATTCAGCCATAGTTGCTCGAATCTAATTGGCCTAGAGTACAGGTCTCTCCCAGGCTCGGCCAACTCTCTACCGTTGACCATAGCCGATCAAACCTCACGACATCTGCTCATACCTTCTGCCCCGCTATCTTCTCTTGCGAAACATGCTATCCCCTGCGAAACGGCTATGCAGGTACCGACTTGGCATCTGTTATCATGAGCAAAACCTCTTTACAGACTCTGCCTTGGTAGTACATAAGTTACAGAATACGGCCGCAGTCCTGTGCCGTTGTAGGTCATCCTCTCGTCCTTCTTTTCTTCGTTCTATTAGCCTTGAAGGCTCATTCTTTTGTTTGAACAGTTCCCTGGTGGAATCTGCTTTTCCTTCTCAAGTCGTCTCTAGGCCTTGACGGTCTACATTTTCATTCTTCTCACTCTCTTGGAATAGTCCTAGCGACACGTCCTATTTTCTTGCAACATGGCTCGTTTCGCCGCCCTCCTGCCTCTTGCTTGTGCGCTGGGCGCCTTTGCCCAGAGTGTCGCATACAATGACCCCAACACTGGCATCGATTTCATGTCCTACGAAGATACAAAGTCGGGTGCACGCTTTGGTGTCGCTACGCCTGAGACTTTGGGTGCCGACTTCATCGGCCAGATCGTTGCCCCCACTACTGAAGGATGGGCTGGTCTTGACATGTCCGCCCAGATGGCAAACCACATCTTGGTCGTCGCGTGGCCAAACGGCGATGAGGTCATGTCATCTATTCGCGAGGCTACTGGTTACACCACTCCTCCAGTCTACACTGGCAACGCAACTATAACTCCCATCGCTAATGGTACTTTCGTCAACAGTACTCACTTTGCTTACACCTTCCTCTGCAATGGCTGTATCACTGGTGATTCAGATAGCTTCCCCAACACTGTCGCAGGCAACGCTTTCGGATGGGCTTACTCCAGCGACGCTCCAGCTAGCCCTTCTTCTGGAGATACTGCTTTGAACATGCATTCTGGATTCGGTGCTTTCGCAGTCATCTTTGCTAATTCTTCTTCTGCGAGCTACGATACTTGGGCATCGTGGGCAGAGGCTGCAGTTTCGGACCCTGCTCCTAGCGTTCCTGGAAATGGCAGCACGGGTACAAACCCCACCGTGGGCAACAATGGCACTTCTACCATCCCTGTTGCTACTACCTTGAACACGACTTACGACTACATTATTGCTGGTGCTGGTCCCGCTGGTATTATTGTGGCTGAGAGACTCGCCGAGACTGGCGCTGAAGTTCTTCTCATTGAACGTGGTGATGCATCTACATATGTGACGGGTGGTCGTGCTGTTGAGTCTTGGAACGAAACTGTCACTCAGTACGATGTTCCCGCTATGGCTTACTACCTCTCCACTGCCGGCGTCACCAATGAGTACTGCACTGACACTGCTGATCAAGCTGGATGTCTCCTTGGAGGCAGCAGCATGATCAACGCTCTCATGTTTGTCCGTCCTCAAAAGCGCGATTTTAACGACAACTGGCCTGCCGGCTGGAAATGGTCTGATGTCGCCCCCTCAGCCGAAAGCTTCTACTCGAGAAACCCTGGCACTATCTCTCCTTCCAAAGATGGTCAACGCTACGATCAAGGGGCTTACGATGTACTATCTACTTTCTTCTCCAGCAATGGATGGTCTTCCGTCAATGCACTGGAAGAGCCCAATAAGAAAATTGATGTCTTCTCGCACCCTCCCTGGAATATCCAAGATGGACTGAGAGCTGGCCCTGTGTTGACATATCTTCCTCTCGCTAAGGCAAAGAAGAACTTCCACATTCAACTCAACAGTACTGTGATCCGTGCTGTCCGCGAATCCTCTTTCATCACTGGTGTCGAGATCGAACTTGTGGATGGGAGCCGTCAAATCGTCAATGTCAAGACTGGGGGTAAAGTCGTTCTTGCAGGTGGTGCCCTCAGCACTCCTCGTATCCTCATAAACTCTGGCATTGGCCCTTCTGATCAGATTAAGATTGTTCAGGGCGGAAGCGTTGGCGTCACCCTCCCTGAAGAAGCAGAGTGGATTGACCTGCCCGTAGGTAAAGGCCTCAAAGACCATCCCATCGTGACTCTGAAATTCAAGACCAAATCTTCCCTGGCTTCTCTGAATACTACAGCTTTCACCTCCCCCTCTCAGGCAAACGTCGATCTCTTCGCCCAAGGAAACGGTCTTCTGGTTCAAGGTGGCCAACGTCTAAACTTCTGGTCCTCGGTGAACGGCTCAGATGGCATCGAGCGTTTTGTTCAAGGAACCTGCAACTCACCCTCCAATGACACTATCAAGATGAAGATATACCTAACTCATGGTCTTACATCTACTGGCGAGATTGGAGTTACCGCGGATGGAAGAACAAAGTATCTGCAGCAACCGTGGTTGAACACGCAAGAAGATAAAGATGCTTTGGCTTCCTTTATCGATCGACTCGTTTCTTTCACCAAGACTGCGAATTCAACATTGAGCTTGGATGCTGGGCTCACCGCGTCTTCAAATGTCACGGGAGCGGAGTTGATCAAGACCTTTGTTACGGGAAGTCATTTCGTGGGTACGGCGAAGATGGGAGAAAAAGATGGGAGGAATGGCGGTGATGCGGTTGTGGATCTTGATACAAAGGTGTATGGTACTGATAATCTGTTTGTGGTTGACGCTTCATTCCACCCCGATCTACCTACAGGAAATACACAGGCTATTGTTATGGTGGCTGCTGAAGCTGCGGCGAAGAAGGTGGCTGCTGTTGCTGTTGGAGCTTCTGGTAATGGCACTACTCATGCTGCTTCATCGACTATCGCGCCATCTTCTGCCATCACCTCTGCTATCGCTACTTCTACCGGCAAGGTATCGGCGACCATTACAAACGCACCAAATACCTCAGCAGCCAGCACGACAACAGCGACATTCACCGGTACTACAGCCATCACTTCTGTAGCCGTACCCAGCCCTGCATACACCGAAGTACCCAGATACGGCAGATGTGGCGGTATTGGATATGATGGACCCACAAAATGCGCAGAAGGATCGAGTTGTAAAGTCCAGAATGATTGGTATCATCAATGTGTTTGAGAATGATAGTGTGGCAGGTGGCGATGGGTTGGGTCTTTGCAGATGTACAAGTTTGAGGGGTTTTTGGTATAGATGTCTTTTCTCTTGGTCTTTTACTTTGGGCTTTGGCTTTTTGACTCTTTGTCTTGAGTGGGGAGTGTGGGTTTTAATGTGCTGTGGACTTGTATTTGCTCATGGTCATGAGAATACCTCATTCATACATTCCATCAAGAAAACTGATCCTATATGTGATATACTTGGGCGACGACCTCCACGAAACCTCGCTGTCCGCGTACAACATACAAACAGTATATCCAACGATTATCACCCCAGGTGTTGTATCTCCTACTTGTCCACCAATTCGTGAAAAACAAACACAATCACATGTCAAAAAGCTCCTCCACCCTCCGATGGAAAAAAGAGAAAAAAAAGTCATGATTTGGTCAAAGAATTTCATCCCCGCCCTATACCAAACGCACGAGCCACCCCCCCCCCCCC